>NC_081431.1:10906833-11506833 GCF_949786415.1 Peromyscus eremicus
ACATTTACTTTAGCACGAAATGAAAAAATAGATTTCGTCGACTGCAGCGGCTGTATTTGAATTGCTCCATAGCGCCATGCGGTTAGATGGGGGTGGGGGGTGGGGGTGGGAGAGAAGACATAGACTTTGCTATCATAGATTTCCACTGCTCACGGGTAATGTATGAATGTAGATACAATCACGCGGACCAACACCAGGTACAATCTCATACTGGGAGGCAGAAGCAGTAGGATGAGGAATTTGAGATCTGGGATACATTGTTAGTCTGAGGCTAACCTGGGCTACCTGAGACTGTTTCAAACAAGCATATCATGATAACAATGCTAAAAACAAACACGTCTTAGTCTCCACTGTAACTTTTTCAGATGTTCTAAGGTCAGTGAAGTCTGAGACCCTCCCTTGAGAGCTTCCTCCCACGGAGGATGTGTACACGCTTGCTGTCTTTGTAATCTTGGACTGTTGTGTTACTTTGAATTCTAAGTGTTAGTCCGGTTTTGTTTACAAAAATTTTAAACTGAAAATAAATCTTTTTCATACAATATATCCTGATAACAATTTCTCTTTCCTCTTCTCCTCCCAGGTCCTCCCCACCGCCCCACTAATCCAGCTCCGCCCACCCCCCTCTCTCACTTTTTAGAAAACAAAAAATACAAACAAACCAGAATAGAACAAAACAAACAGAGAAACAAAACAAACAAAAATGAAAAAAAGCCTGAGAAGCACATACACACGCAGAGACACATGCCCACACAGAAAATCTACACAAACATAATATATATGTATATATATAAAATACATATGCAAAAGACCAGTAAGGTTAAAAAATCTCCCCAAATACCATTGGGTTCTTTTGTGGGGGTGGGGGGGGGTTGGCCATCTATTGCTGGGCATGGGGCCTGCCCTTGAGTGTGGTTTATGTACCCAGTGAGATGCCATGGGAGAAAACTAATTTTTCCTTTTCGAGAGGTTGTCGGTTGGGGATAACCAAACTCCTGTAAATACGAGCGAAATCGGGGGCTGGAGAAATGGCTCAGTGGTTAAAAGCACTCAGTGGTTAAAAAAGCACTTTTCTTCCCAAGGACCCCAGTTTAGTTCCCAGAAGCCATGTCAGACAATTTACAGCTCTGGGGGATCTAATACTCTCTTCTGGCCCCTGAGGGCACTGCACTCAAACCTACCCATAGTTAAAAATCTGTAAAAAAATCAAGAAAATAGCAACAGTATTAATACCACTACTACCTTCTTTAGGGCTGTTGTGAGGGACACATTATGTAACAAGGTTAACAGTAACCATCCTTGTGTTCAAACAGTAGCCCAGTTCTTTGAAACTGTTCCTCTGTTCATATTGGCTGCTACTCCACACATAAAGGGTGACAATAAGGTGTAAGCATGTAAGCATATCGTTTAGTATTGTCAAGGGGGTCACATTACAGTAACAATATTCAGAACATTTTTATTTGGCAAAGCTGGGACTCTCTACATCAAATCCCCATAAACCAGGGGTGGTGGTGTGGTGGCACACAGAGGCAGGTGGATGTCTGTGACTTTGAGGCCAACCTGATCTATAAAGTGAGTTCCAGGACAGCCAGAGCTACACAGAGAAACCCTATCTCAAAAATCAAAAACCCAAACCAAACAAACAAACAAAACTACCCACATGGGAGGCTCATGAGGCCTCTCTCCTCACAGAGGGACTGTAGATGGTTAATGGGTGCTGGGGAAGGGGAAGCAATTTTCTTGAGTAGTGTAGCCACTGATAAGTTGCCAGTAAATATCCCCTCATTCATATCCATGTCAGCAGCCACAATTAAACTCAGTGGGGGCATCAAAATGGGGGTCTTGTTGAGGAGAAGTGCTTGAGGGGGGGAAGGGAGGGAGGGTAATGAAGGCAAAGATGCCTCCAATTCAGAATACAGGTGAATAAAATTGTCAAATGAAAACATAAAATTGAAACTTTCCCACAAATAATATCTTTTATATCAATGGCAATCAAACCTCAGGCTTTGGATCAGAAAGATTTTCTTAAGAACTGACCACCCCAGTTAAGAATCAAAGCCAGTCTCTCAAAGTAGCTGGAGTAGTTGGGAAAGGACAGCCAGACACTGATGGTGTAATCAGCTCTCACCCCTCCCCTGAAGTGCTGGGCATACCCTTGGGTGGTTCCTGGGTGAGTGCTAATCCTGGGTCTAGGGAGGAGGTGATGGTTGTTGGAGGTGGGTCACTGTGTGGAGGTGGGTCACTGTGTGGCCCATGAGTGCCTGTAACTCCTGCTCAAGGGGGCTCCTACACTCTCTTCTGGCTTCTAAGGCTCCCACAGGCCTGTGCACATACTCCCCCCCCCCCAATTTAAAATTAAATAAGAATATTGGAAACATACAATGGCTGTAGCGCCTTTAGATGTAATTTAAGATGGTGTAGCCAGTAAAGGAGAGTCAGTAGTTCACACGATTGGAGATTCATGGTGGTGAAGGAAGTTTCACTCATGGGTCTGTGTGAGAGCATCTTACCCCAGGCTTCTCCTTGTGTCTTTCAACATTTAGTCTGGCCTCTGTCCTGCTACCAAGCCTCCGTTTCTGTGTGTGCTGAACCAGCTGCGGTTCAGACTGGCTGTCCTGGGATCCCTGGGAAGAGGTTTGGTTATACTTATGAAGGCCACTGCTTGCTTCACCGTTAGCTGAGTTTGCTTCTTCATTCCTGTCCACGGAGACCCCCCAATATGACACTGAAGGAATCTGGAAAGAGGAAAAGGGGATGGAAACAGAAGACAAAATTCAGGAGCCCACTACTGTACAGATCTTCAATTAGGGCACAGGTATGTTATTTTATTTTCCCTGATGCACACCCTTGCCAATCTACCAAAAAGCTATAAGCTGGATGCCCTGGGTCCCATCTGTTGTTGCACCAATCCTAAATGGTCTCATAATAAAAACCCAGAGCCAGATATCGGGGTAAATGCTGGAAGAGCAGAGGAAACAAGCCACAGCCACTTCTCACCTCGCCAACTCCTCAGCCGATCCTGTCTCCACAAACCCTCAGACTGAATGCCCCTGAGTTCTCAGTCCAAAGGGCCTAAAATTCCTGTCTCCTCCGCCTTATGTTCCTTTTTCTGCCCAGCCATATCACTTCCTGTCTCAACCTTCCTAGTGCTGGGATTAAAGGTGTGTGATCCCAAGTGCTGGGATTAAAGGTATGTGCCACCACTGCCTGGCTGTTTCTCTTTTAAACTGGATTAATCTCGTGTAGTTCAGGGTGGCTTTGAACTACACAGACTGATCTCTGCCTCCCAAGTGCTAGGATTAAAGGTGTGTGCCACCACTGCCTGACCTCTGTGGCTAACTCTGTGGCTGGCTCTGTCCTCTGATCTTCAGGCAAGTTTAGAGTACAACAAAATAATACCACATGCGGTTGATGACATCCTTCCAGTCTTGAGATGGTGCCTTAATTTTACACCATGAACTCCATTTCTTTTATGAGTCACACTCACCTTGGTTATTTGTTAGAATCCAGGTCTTATTACTCCCCTACTAGATTCTGATTTTACGACCTTAGAGGAGGTAGGGACTGGGTATCTGGATGGCTAACAAGTATCCAAGTCAGCAGCCAGAATTAAAGTCAGTGGGTGGGGTGGGGGGCTTCTTGTTGAGAAGAAGGGCAAGAGAGAGGGGGGGCGGACTAGTTTAGGAGATAGTAAATTAGCTGTGGTGGTGAATGAGAAGTGTCCCCACAGGCTCAGGTATTTGAACATGTTTCCCGGTAGGTGGTGCTGTTTGGGGAGGTTATGGAGCCTTCAGGTGGTGCAGCCTGGCTGGAGGAAGTATATCACCGAGGATGGGCTTTGAGGGTTCATAGTTTCTCTCCACTGTCTGTTTACTCTGCTTTGTGTTTATAGTTCAAGATCTGATTTCTCTCAGGTTTCTGCTTTTTGCTCACCGTGTTTTATCACAACAGAAAAGTAACTAATACACTAACTCTTTCGCTGTGGCTGCTGGAGAGATTGAGGATCCTATCTGCTGGGTAATTGGCTGCACATGTCCGGGGTAAGGTGTGGATTTGGGGTGCTAAGATCAATTTTGACTTTGCATTCTCTCTCTCCCTTCTTCCTTCCCGCCATTCTTCTTTTCTTTCTCCTTTGCTCCCACCTCTCTTTTGTTTTAAGTCATGTGTCTTTGTGTCCTTGTGTGGGTCCCGCTGAGGCCAGAAGAGGGCATCCAGTCATCTGGAACTTGAGTTACAAGGTGGTTGTAAGCTATCAGATGTGGTGCTGAGAACTGAACTCAGGTCCTCTGCAGGAGCAGTACTTGCTTTTTAACCACAGAGCTAGCTCTCTAGTCCCAGCTCTCTCCTGCTTCCTCCTTCTTCTCTCTCCCTCTTTCTCTCTCTGTTTCTGTGGTACAACATCTCATATAGCTCAGGCTGGCCTGGAACTCATTTTGTAGCCAAGGCTGGCCTTGAACTCCACATCCCAAAGTCTGGGATTACTGGCATGCACCAACTTGCTCGGTTTCTCATTTTCTTTTTCTCACTGGGCACATTTTATTGTACCACTTAAGTATTACATCACAAGTTCTGTCTGCAGACAAAGTAGAATTTGGTAGATGCAATTCTGGCAGGAAATAGAAGACACATTCTGTGGGTCATTCTGAAGAAACTTTGATGGACTATTTCTGGAAGTGCAGAAGCCACCAAGAGATGTTTCCATTAGCAACAGTGGGCTGGGGAGCGACATTAGTTTCTTTCTTAGGCTACTGCCCCAAGTTAGCATCAACCTAGTGACTTAAAACTTCACAACTTTATTTGCTCAGCATTCTGGAGGCCAGAAGTCTGGAAGGAGTTTCTCAGGGTGCAGACACAATGTTGACAGGGACGGATCCTTCTGGATGTCCCAAGGGGAGAAAGGTGTTGTGTAGCTTCAGGTTTGCTGCTGACATTCCTTGGTTTATGTCCTTAACACTCCAAATTTGGTTTCTCTGGTGACAGACTTCTGCTCTGCATCACATTTCCTTTTGCCTTCTGTGTGTGTGTGTGTGTGTGTGTGTGTGTGTGTGTGTGTGTGTACACAGACATGTACATACAGGTATACATGTGTACATGGAGGCCAGAAGTGAACCTTGGGTGTTAGCTTTAGGAACTATTTATCTTATATTATTATTTGTTATTAATTTTTGGTATATATGTGGTATATGTGTACATGGTGCATGCTTATGTATGCTTTTGTGTGTGTGTGTATGAGAGAAAGAGAGAGAGAGAGAGAGAGAGAGAGAGAGAGAGAGAGCAAGCACTTGTAGATATCTGAGGAAGTCTTTGGTGTGCTGAGATAGGGAGCTTCACTGAACTCAGAGCTACACTAGCAGCCAGTAAGTGGCAGTGATCCTCCTGTCTCCACGCCTCGCAGGGCTGTGGTTACCGCCACATCTGGATTATTTATTTATTTATTTATTTATTTATTTAGGTTTTTCGAGACAGGGTTTCTCTGTGTAGCTTTGCGCCTTTCCTGGGACTCACTTGGTAGCCCAGGCTGGCCTCGAACTCACAGAGATCCACCTGGCTCTGCCTTCCGAGTGCTGGGATTAAAGGTGTGCGCCACCACCACCCGGCTCTATTTATTTATTTTTTTAATGTGGATACTTGGGATCTAAATTCAGGTGCTCATGTTCACATAGCAAGTGTTCTTACCCACTGAGCCATATTTCCAGCCTTCTTGTTATTGAGATAAGGATTCTCATTGGCCTGGAGTTCACCAGTTAGGACAGGCTGGCTGGCCAGCAAGCCTCAAAGATGCTCCCGCCTCTGCCTCCCCAGTGCTGGGGTTACAGGTGTGTGCCAGCACACTTGGTTTTCAACATGGCTTCTGAGACCCAGACTTGGGCCCTCAGACTGGCGCAGCAGGCATTTTGCCCACTGTCTTATCTCCCTAGTCCCAGGGCTTCTACAAGTAGATCTGTGGTTTCATTTGGCACCCACACACTACTCCAGCATCAGCTCCCGTCTCAGGATCTTAAGTTATCTTAATTAACTTAATCATGTCTGCACTCTTCCTTTGCCACATGAGATTACTGAGATTAGGAACGTGCTGATTAGTTTTGCCAACTTGACTCAAAGTACAGACACCTCAGAAGAGGGAATCTCAGTTGAGAAATTGCCCCCGTCAGATTGGCCTGTGGAGCTTTTTCTGGATTGCTGATTGACGTGGGAGGGCCTAGCCTATTGTGGGCGTTGCCATCCCTGCGCAGGTGGGCTTGATTTGGATAAAGAAGGAAGTTGAACAGGACACAGGGAAGAGCAGTGAACAACATTTCTCTATGGTCTGTGCTTCGGTTCCTGCCTCCAGGTTCCTGCTTGAGTTTCTGACCCGGATTTCCTTGGAGATGACTGTAACCCCGTAAGTCAAGCAAACTTTCCTCCTCAAGTCATTTTTGGTCAGTGTTTATCACCGCAACAGAGGGCAAACTAGGACAACGAGCTGCTTATCTTCAGAGACTGTTACCCGACTTGCTGTTCAAAGTGGGGCTGTAGTAGCCCACAATTGAGGGTAGAGGGCACCTGTCAGAATGCAGAGAGAAGAGGGGGAACACCCTGATCTCTTGCTCTAGTCTCCGATCAGTGAATCTCGACAACTACGGATGAAGACGAGGTCCATTGAAGTCATTCTTCTGGGTACCAAGCAATGTAGAGAAGAGTAGAGAATGGATGTGGGAGAAATCAGTGAGCAGGTGGGCATCAGTACCAGCTACTGCTAAGCACCGGGCGTGATTGCAGCCCTTGAGGTGAACAGTGTTTCTCAGAGTAGGTCCTGTGCTTCAGTTGCACAGGGTTGTCATGCATCCTTAGGTCTCATGCATCCTCAGGAGATGGGATGAGAGATGGAGACTTACTTCAGTCCAGGCTTTGGATTTCTCTTTGGATTATCCTTAGTGGCCTAGCCTAAAGTGGAGAAGAGCTGTTCGGCTGACTTGAAAGGGACTAAAGAGTCAATCTGCACTCTGAAATCAGCCCCAGCCCCGGGCCTTCTTGAGAAGGTTACAGCTCCAGGCAATTTCACCCCCACCCCGCCTTGTCTTCAGTTGCCCCACGCTGTTCTTGAGACTTGCATTGGAATTTTGATACCTTGCACAGCATAGCTGTCATTTCTACAGTGACAGCAAAAACCACACTTGGATCAACGAGAGAGAGGAACGTGGCTTGGTAGGTGAGTGAGCCCACTGGCCTGCTGCAGCCCCAGCAGCCCACAATGTCTCAGCCTTTCTTCCTTTCTGCCATTGCCTACCAGGTATCCTTCTTTCTCCATCCCCAGGGCCACCTACCAGCCAGGACCACAGCTCTCCACCCCTCCTCCCCCTTCCCCCAGCTTCTCTCTTTAGTTGAGTCTTGAGTGTCTTTTCCTAGCGAAATGGCTGAGACTGACCTCAGGTGTTTTGGGAAATACCAATGTCCAAATTCTTACCTTCTAATGACGGCTCTGACATATTATTTTATTGACATTTGAAACTAAAGACAAAACCAGCTGCTTCTTGAGGGAGGTGGGAAGCGAAACATGAAAAGAATCTTCCGTATAACCACTGCTCCCACCCCGCCCAAACCCAAACCAATAAAACAAGTCTAGCCGATAATTCAACCTCCATGCCTCCTGCTCCCTGTGACTAAAGACTGCAGAGGCAGCACAGCGGGGACTCCTCATTGCTGAAGAATTTATCATCAGGAGTTTTATTAGTTTTAATGTAGCCAACAGGGGCTTCTGACAGTATTCTTTCTTCCTGAGGGACATTTTCTCTCTAAGGACAAATGTTCTTCAGAACCAACACCTGACTGCCTTTATAATTCAGTGTGGCTTGTTTGAACGGCATACCTTTCACAAATGCCATCACAGGAGAAGGATCCCACAGTCTGCAGGAATTTGTCACTTGTACCTTTCTTTTAGAAATGCCTTAGGGCTTAAAGCATAGCGACTCTAATTATTGTAATAATCCTCCAAAGGGAGAGAGTCATCTGTCATGGTTGAAAGTGATTTCTTTTTTAGTGGGAAAGCTTTAAAAACGTCTTGTTTGGACCTGGATTGTCATCCATTAATTGGTAATTTAAGCAAGTTACTTAAAGCCAGGCAATTAGGTTAATGAGATCGCTGGCCGTTTGAAGTTGAGCAGGCATGGAGATGAGCTCAGAGCTCTTTAGAAAGACATTAAATCAATTTGGTGTGAAAGGCAGAGGGGCATAGCCCTCTCCTACAGTTTCAGGGAAAGATCATGCACATGCAGATTTCTCTTGAAGCATGGAAATTACAATGGTGGGCCCCTCAGGCATCCTGGCAGCCACCCTACCATCTAGGAAGAAGCAACAGCTGTCTCAACTCCATCAGTAGGAAAGATGACAGGCCTGGATTAGGCCTTGCACAGAGGCCAGGGACTCTTGAAGAAGCCAGGCAGACATAACAGACCCATAGACACACAGAACACCTTGAACTGGGACAGATAGGATTGCTGATGAATGGGTTGAAATGGTAGAGGTCCCTACAGTGGGAGCCAGCTGGATTTACCTGGAGCTGCTCCATGGAGGGACAATTTCAGAGTAGCCAGGCTGCCTTTAGATGTTAGTCAGAGGTATTCATAGTGCTGCCAGTCACCCTTCAAAGAACAGTGTCAAATGTCTTCATGAAATATTTCCCTGCTTACCCAGACACCAGGAATCAGCCATCTTGTTGATAAATGATTTGGGTTGGTTGAATTGATAGAGTGGGGATCTGGCTTGGCTAGACCCGTGTTCATAGGGCGGGAGTAATTATATCTTAAGTGGACTATGCCGCTGAGCCTATATGTGCAGACTCTCATGGTCATGGTCTGTTTTGGAAGGTGGTTATCTGGAAAAGGGGTCTGGAGGGGGCAAAGGATGGAGGCAAGTGATGAGGGACTCCAGAGAACTGAGCTCTGTCGTGCAGACCAGCCTTAACCAAATTCACTTACGGAAGTCATGAATCCACTACCTATGGATATACACATATCAGAAACCACAGATCTGACAGTGATATCAAGGGATAAATGATCTATCAGTCTGGGATATCTCCTAGCAGAAACAGGCCGCTTTGGTCAAGTTGGGTTGGAGGTAAAGGTACGTCCCACTGAACAATGCAGAGTAAGTGAGTTCACATCATTGAATTTAAGGAAACTATTATTGCTATTCAAAATGAGCTTGAGTTTGAAGTCCACTGCTGGGCTGCTGTTGAGTCTGTGTTCCTGTTCGTGACACCTCTCACGCATTCCAGAACAGATGTCTTCTCTGGAAGGCATCATCACACACCCTCTAGATTTGGGGACATAGAATTCTCTTTCATAAGGCAGATAGAAGCTGGGCGGGGGAGGGCAGAGGGAAACCTGGATTTTTAGCATGTCTGTAGAGCTCCATCAAAAGAGAATCATGCTGGGCTTCTGCTTTGGGGGAATCTTATGCTGCTTTATAGATTGTTCTAGAAATGCTGTACTGACCAGCCCTACATTGCTGGGTACTCTCTCCTCCCTCCTCAAGCTGCCCGTGTTTTTTCTTTTGTATTCCTGGGTTTTGTTGGGTGTCCCAATGGGCACCTGCATTATGATCTGATGAGGAGGGTTAGTCACGCCTGTCTTTTATTGTTGTTGTTAGAAAATCAGTGAGTTGAGCCTTTTATTTCATGTTATTGAGCTTATGATAAAATCGTGTGCTGTCTTGGTCTGTCCTGGGCAGCTTGCTGATTAAAGGACACTGTGGAGTTGTGGAGGCTGTCCATCACACAGTAGCACACTCTGAGTGGGGTGTGGTGTATGCCCATCTAGGAGCTCGGTAGTTTCAGAGGATGCACAGATGTAATGGCCAAGGTTAGCCTTGAGCTACACTCTACCAGGTAGCATTGTATTCAACAATTGTCCTGCTAGGGGCAAAGACATGTCAGAGCCAAGACTGACACCTCCTCTTTCAAGTTCCTTCATTTCTAGGCCATTTGGACTAGGATTTGGGGTATTCCACTATGTTTATTTTTTTTATTTTTTTTTTTATTTTTTTTTTTTTTTGTTTTTTGTTTTTTGTTTTTTGTTTTTCGAGACAGGGTTTCTCTGTGCAGCTTTGCGCCTTTCCTGGAACTCACTTGGTAGCCCAGGCTGGCCTCGAACTCACAGAGATCCGCCTGGCTCTGCCTCCCGAGTGCTGGGATTAAAGGCGTGCGCCACCACCGCCCGGCTACTATGTTTATATTATGGACCATTCATACATATTGATTGCATGTGGTATCCAGGAAACAAAAATTGATAAAATAATTTATGTGACCTTAGGAAACCTGACCAGACCCTGAGGCAGGTAAGGGCCAAGAAATCATGGTATAATGTACCAGCACATGCTAGGAGCTTGAGGAAATTGTCAGGTGTTGCGGTGGGTGACAGAGAAGGCCTATTGGAGGATGTCATGACCTACTTAGGATCTGTGCAGTGCTTTCCAGGCAGGAGAAGCATCTTCAAAGGTCTGGAAGAAGTCGTGGTACATCCTACAATGTGGAGTAAGGAGTGGGTGTAGACATAGACTCAAGTTAGAAACCATCACATCAGATCTTTCCCAGATGGGGAAGTGGAAAGCTGACTTAACAGTGATGCATAGTTCTGATTTAGGTATCAAGTGGGCCATCAAGATGGACCACACAAAACTTTTGTCTTCAGGGATCCTCCTTCTATGACTCCTGTGCCTAAGGAGATATATTTCTACCCTTTCTGAGGCCAGACAATGAGGGAGTGATCATTGTTAGAATGACCCCCATGCCTCCAAGTTTTCTCTTCTAGTCCTTCTGTGAATACAAGACCCCAAAGCTCAACAGGCTGTGATGTGCTAAAGCTTGCTGTTGACGTTACGGTTGAGATTCCGAGACCTTCCTTCTTTGGTATCCTGACTTCTCCCAGTTCTTCCTCCTCTCCAGGAAGCTCACGCCCTTTTCTCTTTGTATCTTGCACACCGAGGTGCACATCTCACAGGAAGTTTGTCTTGATACACTGTACCCACCATCTTGGACTCTCCACCATCCCTGCCCCTGCCCCTGGATGTGGTTTACGTCAGGGGTTTTCAGTCTACAGACTTTGTTTTTATGCTTTTCACAGCAGAAGCTGTCTGTTTACCTTGCCTTCCACTTAAGCAGCTGTGAGACCCACACACCAGGCAGTAATTGTTTCCCCATACTCTGATTGTACATTCTGAGTAGGCCACAGAGGAGGAAAAATAAGGAGAAGAATTGGTCTTTCTTTAGGTATCTTGGAGACAGAGGTCATAGTGTCCGTTGTCAACTTGACACACCTGGGAAGAAGGACCCCTCTGCCTACTAATTGTCTCCTTCAGATTGGCTTGTGGACGTGTCTGTGGGGCATTTTCTTGATTGCTAATTAATGTAGGAGGGCCCAGCTCACTGTGAGCAGGTAAATCCCGGAGCAGGTGGGTATGGAAAAGCTAAGAAGCCAGAGGGAGCAAGCCAGTCTAGAGCTTTCCTCCACGGTCTGTGCTCCAGTTCTCGCCTCCAGGTTCCTGCTTTGGCGTCATCGAGATCTTTGAGGACAGACTGTGACCTGCAAGGTAAATAAACCCTTTCTTTCTGAAGCTGCTTTTGGTCACAGTGCTTTATCACAGCAGCAGAGAAGCAAATGAATACACAAATGTCGCTGCTGTCATTTTATAGCTGAGGAAGCTGAATGTGGAGTGTGGTAATGTGACTCCCAGACTCACCGACTGTCATAACCAAGCTGGGGTTGGAATCAGGCCTAAGCCCTTTGGAGGTGTGTTGGAGATGAAGGCAATGCGCACTATTCTGTGTGACTAAAGACAATGATGAACTCAGCCATCATTTCAGAGCCACTGCTCTAGCCCCATCTCAGCCACGATTTAGTATCCCCCTCACTAAGTATTGGATTGTAATAATTAAGAGATTTGCATAATTGAAAATCCATACCAGAAAGCTCTTGGAAAAAAATTTGACATTTTAAGTGTCATGCATTTGACAATGTATCTATATTTTCCTACTCACAGGTTCTCCATAATTTCTAGCTTGGGCTAATTTTCCAAACTGATTTACTTTGAGGGAGAGGTTAATTTTTTTCTTCCAATGGCTTGGGATCTGGGATCTGGGTTATAGAGCTAGTCTAGTATCTCAGTATTTCTTAAAGTGTGTCTTTTCTCTCCTCTAATGTCCTGTATGGGACACTGGTATACAGGTTGTTTGTGTTCTCTTCTGTAATCTGTCTGTTCCTTGGCAATTGAGTGGATACCATTCAGCTCATTCAACAGACATGGAGGTGGGGCACCATGGAGCACTGCCCTGTTGGGGGTTTGCTTACACCATGCTTCTTCTATCAGAAGACTTGAGCGCAGTCTAGTGAAGCTCATTTCTTCTTTATGGATAGTTGTGTGGCTATTTGAGATGCTCCCCTCACCCCGTTTGCCTGACTTTGTTTCCAGGGACACATTATTTCTCTTGTGAAGATCTCCCTCAAATCTGTGGTCCTTCTTAAAACAGGGAGGCAAGGTGCCCATGCTGCATCCTTTGTGGCTGCGTCCTTCATCTTCCAGTGGAGTCTGTCATCCCGACTTCCTCCCTGTCTTGTGGTGAGTGGCAATTCTCTGGCTTTTTCATAGGGACTTCTGAGAGGATCAAGGAGGACAACTGTCACATGGAAGCACTGTCCTGACTACATACCAGAACCTGATCATTGTTCTTGAGGATCTTCGCACAGTGGAGTGGAGGCAGAAGCAGAGAGCAGATCTTGACACTGTTGGTGAGTGCCATGAGATGGGGGCCATGGCTTCTGCTTAGGCTGTGGGGAAGCAGGCAGGACAAGGGTAGCCTGAGGGAGGCAACATCAATGCTAGGCCTCAGAGGATGGGGAACATTATCGACAAGGGGCATAAAATGGGGGACGGGTTTTGGATTGCTTGGGAAGTCTGAATGAAGCCTGGGGATTGGCCTGGCTCTTTTTGTCATGAGGGAGGGTGGGACAAAAGTAGATGTAGATTATAAATTTGTTTTATTTTCTCTCACAAGGAGTTAGACCATTCTGCAGTAAGACATCAGTCAGAGAGAAAATATTGAGCATGAAATAGCTGGGGTTTCAGGTCCCCCTGGCTGGTTCTTGGCACAGTGTGAAGGGGAATGATTTTAGTCGATGAAACACTGGAGACTAATTTGGCAGTTCTGGCTGAGCTACAACTTCCTTCTTGACCAAACTTCTCCCTAAGACTCATGTCTAACCTTCCTCAGCCCTGATAGGTTCCTGCTGCTCTCTTAGGAAAGATGTGGAAGGTGCCAGCGAGAGAACCAGTCTATAGTTGAAGGGACAGCCGAGAGCGTCACTGTCCTTCAGCAAGAACACAGAACTTCAGAGACAATGAGGCTAGGGTTTGGGGCTGTGTGGGTCCCCCAGAAGCAGGCCACAGAAAGGGGACATGCCAGGGGGCTGTGTGGTCCCCCAGAAGCAGGCCACAGAAAGGGGACATGCCAGGGGGCTGTGTGGTCCCCCAGAAGCAGGCCACAGAAAGGGGACATGCCAGGGGGCTGTGTGGGTCTCCCCAGAAGCAGGCCACAGAAAGGGGACATGCCAGGGAGCTGTGTGAGTCCCCCCAGAAGCAGGCCACAGAAAGGGGACATGCCAGGGAAGCCAGGTGATCCTTCCTCCCTCCCCCTCCCTTTCTTCCATTCTTTCTGTTGAGAGAAGGTAGTTTTGCTATGTAGCCCAGGCTGGCCTTGAAACTGCATTCCTCCTGTCTCGGCTCCCAGTACTCAGTCAGATTACAGACTTGTTACACTACACCGTCTCCCTCTGTGGGGTTTTGTAAGGTTATTCCCAGAGTATTTGCACAGGGCATTGAAGGTATAACTTTTTTTTATTGGTTTTATGAACAAGATTTGTCCAGAAAGGTTATTGATGATGTACTGACAGTATAACTTTAAATTAAAAAATTTATTACTATTATTATTGAACACACACACACACACACATATATATATACACATATATATGATGTTATAATGTGTGTGAGTGGCATGTACACGTGTCATGGACCGTGTGCAGAAGTCAGAGGACAACTTTAGGAGTTATCTCCTTCCACCTCGTTGAAGCAGGGTCCCTCCTGTTTCTCTTCTCATGTGTTTCCCCAGCTAGCTAGCCATGTGTTTCTGGTAACGCTGCCATCTCCCATCTTGAAGTAAGACTGCAGGGATTACAGATGTGTGCTACCATATCTGGTGTTATGAAACCATTTATTTATTTATTTGTGCGTAGAGCAGTATCATCATGTACATGTGGAGGTCGAATGACAGCTTGTGGGAATTATCTATCGCCTTCCAACACTCCCAGGGATCAACTCAGGCCATCAAGCTTGGCAGTGAGTATTTTACTGTTCACCGAGCCTCTCCCTGGCCACATCTGGCTTTTCTTTTTCTTTTTCTTTTTCTTTTTCTTTTTTTTTTTTACGTGAGATTTGGCTCTTGAACTCAGGTTCTTGAGATTTCAAGGCAAGCACTTTTACTGACTGGGCCATCTTGTCAGCCGAAGAGTATTGTTGACGGTTCTCTGAGGCGTATCTGAGTGTGTGCCAATGCTGGAACGTGACTGGAAGTCCTCTTACATCACCGGGCTTATGACACTCAGACAAGAGAGAGTCTGATTATTTTTTTTTCTGACACAAAATAGTTGGTTTTGGTTATAAAAACAATGCATGCTCAGATGGGAACATTTAGAAACTGTGGAGTGGAGTTTATAGTAACATGTGTAAATTATTTCCTGCTTGTCTGTGTTGCTTCTTTAAATCCACCACAGGGGGGTGTCTGCTGTAAGATTTGCCCTGCAAGAGTATTAGGCAGATAAGCTGTCACTGACAATATAAGGTTAAGTTAATTTCTCTATTTTTTTTTTTTTTCCATTGAAGTGTTGGGAACAAACCCAGGGCCGTGGGTATAGCACACAGATAACTTATCACTGGGCTGTATCTCTAGCCAATAGTTTTCTGAGACAAGGCCATACTCCGTGTAAGCCAGGCAGGCCTGGACCTCACAATCCTCTCGCTCCTGTGAAATTCCTAAATGCTGAGATAATAACTGTGAGCCACCATGCCTGGCTGGGTTAATTTGTTCTTCAATTCTCCTACATAATGTCGCAATAGACACATTTACAGATAAATCTTTGTATTCCTCCTTAGATGTGTGGCCCTAGGGTGGGTTCCCCAGAATAAGACAATGTGATGGGTCAAAGGTTTCTTTGGGTTTCTGTGGACTTTTCTTCTCTGACTGGAGCTTATGTTGATTGTCAACTTGCCGGGGCCGAGAAGTACCCAGGAGATGTGAAGCTGGTTTCTGGGTCTATCTATGAGAACCTTCTGGAGAGGACCCTTGAAGGGGAGAAGACCCATGGACTGTGGTGGCCCCTCTAGTGGACTGGAGACCTGGAACTCGCAGTGGAGGGCAAAGGGACAAAGCCACCAGGCCAGGTATGTGTTTGCTCCTTCCATCCTGGATGCCACGGTGTGAGGTGCTCCGCTCCATCTGGAGCTCCCACCTCCAGGGACTGTGCAAAGGGGTGCCTAGTACTCCCCTCTCCTTCAGACCGTTTCTCCCAGGGGTCTGTGGTCAGATGATGGGAAAGCTAAGTAAGCACAAGGGAAACCTCATTTAATTCTTCCTGTGGCTGGTGCTGAGAATTGATTTCAGAGACTCACCAGCACCCTCTCTGCCACTGGGCTACCGTCCAGTGTCTTCTTTTTAGTTCGAATGTCTTTGTCATCAGTAGGGTTTCTGCATTTCTGTGTTGACTGATTGCTCAGTAGTTTTTTTCTTGGGTCAATTAAAAAGTTTTAATTGCACTTCTCTCTCTCTCTCTCTCTCTCTCTCTCTCTCTCTCTCTCTCTCTCTCTCTCTGTATACCTGCATGTTTGCCACTGTGTGGAGGTCAAAGGACAACTTGTGGGAATTGGTTCTCTCTGTCCACTATGTGGGCCCTGGGGATTGAACTCAGGTTGTGAGGCCTGGCAGCAGGCTCCCTTACTAGTTAAGCCATATTGCTGGCCCCCTTTAGTCAGTTTTGAGCTAAAATGTTCTCCTCATTCTAGAAAAAGTTTTATTAATTTTTATTCTATGAGTACGAGTTTTTGCCAACATGTATGTATGTGCGCTGTATGGATACCTGGTGCCCACGGAGGCCACATCTCTTGAAACTGGAGCCCAGGGTGGTTGTAAGCCTCCATATCGATGGCTGGGAACTGAACCCAGGTCCTCTGTCACAGCAGCAAGTGCTCCTAACCACTGAGTCACTTCTGTAAGTGTCCCCTCTTGTTATTTTTTTAATTTGATTTTTTTAAGCATCCCCCCACCCCCTGCATTTTTCTAAGGTTCCTATACAGAGGCTGTAGCAGGGCCAGCAGTGACATGGCTTGCTGTCGTTTCTTGTTCCTCTCTGAGAGCCTCATAATGTCAGGTCCACTTGTTTCACCAATAAAACCCAATGTGATGGCTGGAGGTGTCGTTCAGTGGCAGAGCTCTCGGCACACGCAAGACTCTGGGTTCCATCTCCAGCACTATAAAGCACCCCCACATAGTCATGGCTTAGCTCACAGTATGGTCCAGGCACTTGGAGAAACTTGGAGTCAGCAGGACGAGCAGGAAGAGATGCCCAACCTGCAGGTGCTGAACTTGATGATGTGGCTGCAATAAACCCAGGGTGCTTGTAGCTCCTTCCCCGATCCCTGACTTACAATCTGCAATGAAACAGAACAGTCTGGAAAGGAAACCAGAGCTCAAAAGCTTTAGTAGAATGAGAGTCTAGAGTTGTGAGCATGAGTGGGTGGTCTGGCTCCATCTTTCATGGGTCGTCTCGTATACCGTTGTTGGCTAGAGACCAGTGTCTGTTCAGTCTTGCCAACACTTGGCTGTCATCATTGCCTGGAGGGAGCATCTTCTCCTCACTGTGTGGATGGGTAGGATATTATGATCCATTGTTCCGTTTGTCTCTTTTTCCCCAGACCATACTGTTTTACTCACCATGGCTTTGTAATGTGTTTTGAAACCAGGGTGTATGATGGCTCCAGCTTAGCTCTTTCCTGAGATTATTTGGATTGTTTGAGCTCATTTGTGGTTCCTCATGATTTGCAGGATACATTGTTTTTCCACTCTTGTCAAAAACAAATTTTGATAGAAATGTATTTTGTCTGTGGATTGCTTTGGCTGCAGTGGCTGTTTTTATTAATATTAAGTCCTTCAATGTATGAATAGATTTATCTTTTAAAATGAATCTCAGTGATATTTTGTAGATTTCAGTTTATATCTTCTTTTGCTTTCTGGGTTGTTTATTCCTGGGGACTTCTTTCTTTTTCTTTTCTTTTTGTTCAGTGCTGGGGATTGAATCCAGAGTATCACATGTTAAATAAGCACTCTATCGCTGAGCTACATCTCCAGCCCCTTTGTACCTTTAAAAATTTAAGACAGGGTCTTTCTAGGTTGCCTGGCCTTGAACTTTTCAATCTTCCTGCTCCAGTCTTCCTGGTAGCTGTGATCACAGATGTGCACACTAAGGCCCTGTTTATCCCTGGGTGCTTTTCATGCTGTATTTTTTTTCCTGAGCAATAGTTTGAATTTTATTTTTTGTTTCATATGTATGGTGTTTTGTCTGCGCACCATGTGCATGCCTGGTGACCATGGAGGCCAGAGGAGGGCACCAGATCCCATGGAACTGGTTATAGGCAGTTGTGAGCTGCCATGTGGGTACTGGGAACCACATCCTAATTCTCTGCAAGAGTAGTAAGTGCTCTTAACCTTTAGTCATTTCTCCAGCCCATCTTTACATTGTAAAAGAATTCAATAATCATTTACTTCATTATATAGTTGCATGCCATTCATCTGGGACTTAAGTAGCCAGAACTCTTATTTAATTGTTTCAAATAATTATCTGAATATCCCATCATTTACGGAGGAATTGTCTCCCTCTCATTTATTACAGATACCACTCTTAAGTGACTTGTTTTTTTGTAAGCAGAAAGATACCTTCATTGTGAGCATGCATTACTGACTCATCTAATTTTATGAAAAATATCATTGTTGTCGAGGTTTATAACACATAATGAGATAGAAATCAGACAATAGGAATGTAGAACTGAGCGGCAGATCAAATATTAACAAGCACAAACGCTTGGTTGCTTTCCTTCTTCTGAGACATTCGCACTGAGCTATGTCTGTTAGGAGTATATTCTTTTTTTTCTTCGTTTACTCTAGAAATTATTCATTTATTTTTGGTACAGGGGCTGAACCCAGGCCCTGTGTGTGCTATGCCAGTTTTTTGCTATGGAGGAATATCCTCAGCTCCTGGCAAATATTTATTCAGGGGCCTTTTCTGGACCAAACCCCAGAAGGGACTCACGCATAAATAAGGTATGGTGTCCGCCGTTGGGTTTCTCAGTATATGGGGAACCATATTAGCTGGGAATGATTGAGCTTCTGCAACACACTGAGGAGCTGGGTTTATCTGTAAGTACGCTGATTGTCAGTTCCAGGCACTGATTCAGAAGCGTAGATTACAGGCTCTCTGCTGTTGCTGTTCTTGTCTCTCTCTTCCATTGCTGCAGAAAAGCTGCATTCGCTACAGTCTTTGCATCTTTAGATACACACACACACACATACAGATATTCATACACACAGATACACACACATATAGATATTCATACACACAGGTACACACACATGCAGATATTCATACACACAGGTACACACACATGCAGATATTCATACACACAGGTACACACATGCAGATATTCATACACACAGATACACACACATGCTGATATTCATACACACAGATACACACACATGCAGATATTCATACACACAGATACACACACATGCTGATATTCATACACACAGATACACACACATGCAGATATTCATACACACAGATACACACACATGCAGATATTCATACACACAGATACACACACATGCAGATATTCATATACACAGATACACATACATGCAGATATTCAGCATCTTTAGATACACAAACATACAGATATTCATACACACAGATACACACACGATAGTAAAAACAAGGGGTAGTGGGCAATGCAGGGCAAGAGAGTTTTCTCTCATGGTGCCTTCCTTTTATCATGGAGGAAAATCTTCCCGGGAACTATTTAGCAGACATCCTCTTTCCTCTCACAGGTCACACACCCATCTTTAGATCAGATATTTGGCAGTTTCTAGAGACTGAGGCAACTCTGATTGACACTGAGCAAAATAATAGTTTTGTGAATAAAAAAAGGGATCTGTAACTTTTAATTTTAGTTAATTTATGTGCATGTATCTATGTGTAATCTGTGTATCTGTATGTGTATATCTCTGCATGTGTATCTCTGTGTGTGTGTGTGTCTGTTTGTATATCTGTTTCAGTGTGTGTATATCTGTGTTTGTGTGTGTTTATCTCTCTGTGTGATGTGTATCTGTGCTTGTTTATGTTTATCTGTGTGTGTGCCTGTGTTTGTTTATGTTTATCTGTGTGTATATCTCTCTATGTGTGTATCTGTCTGTGTGTGTATCTCTGTGTGTATCTCTGTGTATATCTCTCTGTGTTTCTATTCTGTGTGTGTGTGTCTGTATGTGTATGTGTTTGTGTGGAGGTCAGGTGTCATTCTTCAGACTGTTCATTTTCCACTCTACTTGGGGTGAGATTGCGTCTCTCATTAACCTGGAAATTGTGAGTTTGATTAGTCCGCTGGCCAGTGTGCCCCAGGGATCCACCTCTCTCTGCCTCCTGGTGCTTGGATTGTAACCACGAGCTACCATGCTCAGCCTTTTAAGGTGAATTCTGAGGATTAAACTCAGATCTTCAACTTGCATGACAAGCATTTTGCTGGCTGCACTGTCTCCCTGGGTTGGCCAGGGACTTTTGAGCAGGTATGTTGTAGATCTATTATCAAGAGACACTGGCTCATACAGATACCTATGAGAGTGAATCAAGGGATTCTAATGTCTGTCCTGCTTCCCATGACCTTAGCAGGAACCAGCCGTTGTTAGTCTCTGGGTCCTCTACTGTAAATTGGAGATCTTAATACTTGCCCTGTCCCTAGTGACAGTCAAAAAAATGCCTTTTAAAACTTGAGGCATTGAACATGGATACCTTTCAGTTTTATTATGTTTGGGGTACTACATAAGGTTCCCCAGCTAAAAAGTTTGCCCTGTTCAGTGTGGGCATGGGGATGAGCCACAGGGATGGAATCAGAACCCTTCTGGCATGAAGCAAGCCACTGAAGGCACGCGGAGGATCCTTATTCCATTTCTGTGCACGAGTCTTGAACTGGACCAGGAACTGGAACAGTAGTTGCTTCCTTCTCTTATTGTAGTCTGTGCTTGGGAACACGACTTCTCACTCTTGGATTTGTCAAATCAATTTTACTTTGTTTTTATTAGCTTGTGTGTGTGTGTGTGTGTGTGTGTGTGTGTGTGTGTGTGTGTGTGCATGTACATGCCATGGCTTCCCCATGGGGGTCAGAGGACAACTCTAGGGAGTTAGTTTTTCTCCTTCTACCTTGTTTGAGGCAGGATCTCTGACTTCGGTTGGTCTCTGTGCTGCATACTTCCATCTGTGTGGCCAGGAGAGCTTCCAGATGATTCTCGGGTCTTTCCCCACTCTCGGAGAGCTAGACTTACATATGTTTGCTTCCAAATCTGACTCTCACGTGGATTCCAGGGATTGAACTCAGTCCATCAGACTTGCAAGGCAAGTGTTTTCCCTGCTGAGCCATCTCACTGACACCGCTGTTGGAACTTCTTACACAGGTACCTAGGTCCCACCAAGAGTAACTGTGCAGGATGCTGGCAACCAGGAGTGATTAATTCTCATCTTTTACCTAATGATATTGCATTTCCTGAGGGAGAGGGTGGGTACACCAGAGGTTCCCATGGAGCATGAGGTGGGTATTCAGTTCTTCCTCAGATTTGTGAGGTGGAAGTGGAAGACTTTCATCCCTTCAAAGCAAAGAGCTGTAGCTCACTTAGCACTTGCAAACAAGTTGGACAGAAGGAAAAACTGACTTTGTTGGAATGGGAGGGAGGTTGGTAAGTGCAGGACTCAAAGGGAGACCTCAGTGATTAAGTTCAACCGTTTCCTTTCTGCGGGCATAGAAGAGAAGTATTTCTGACTTTGCCCTGACCTTTTCAACTTTAGCCTGCTTGCTTAGCTGGTCACAGTGCTAGTTCCTCTTCTACCCACAGAGGTTCCTTTGCTTTCTCCCTGGAAATGTAAAGCCCCGCCACCCCCCACTTCTGGCAGAAAACCCTCCGTAAACCTTGCTTGAACCTACGTCCACATTGACCCAACTTGCTTCCACGCACGAGGCAGCTTGGTAAACAGCCGGCTCTGGGTGCAGTTACTAATCTTGTCATTTGTACCTTGTGGTCTTTTCTTACCTACCTCACCCATCCATTTAAATTAAATTGCCACCAGTCTCTTCCCCACTGGGGGAAGATTAATGAGCCTTCATCTGTCCCCTTCGAGCACATGCAATCGTCACGTCCTGAAGAGAGAGGTGGTGGCAAATAAATTATGAGCTGTCATCATAGAGGATGATGGGGCAGCTCTAGAGTTCTTCTCTATTCACAGGCTCTGAGCTGGGCAGGCGTGGGGTCAGCACTCATGGGTGTGATGCTTCTGAGAGGGGACTGGGAGGCTGGGACCATGGGAAGTGTAGGATTAGCAAGTCTCAAGGGAGTCTGCTCGCAAAATGGATAGCCTCTGACTCAGTTCAATTATTTTGTTTCTCACTCGTAAATCCATAAATAGCACCCTAAAGCCATGGACGTTAAGATAGAATGTGCATAGCACTATGTTCTGAGGAGTTTGGGACTTTAACAAGTCATTTTTATTTGTTTTGACCTCTACTTTGTTTTCATATCCAAAATGAAGATACGAAGGAATCACCAGATTCCTTCCTAGGAGTCTGGCCACTCTTGACTCTCACCGCCTCAGTGTCTGGGGAACCGTTAGAGGTGTGCCAAAGACTTGAGTTCTGATTCCCTGAAGGCCTATCCCCTCTGTCTACAACATGGAGACGTCTAGACCATATTAATTAAGTGGGTCTTAGGGGCCAGTGAGATGGCTCAGTGGGTAAAGGTGCTTGCTGCTAAGCCCAGTGACCTGAGTTCAATCCCTGGGACCCACGTAGAATGAGAGAACTGACTCCTGAAAACTGTACTCTGACCTCCACACATGTGCTGTGACACATGTTCCCATGTACACATACACAAATACATAAGACGTATAAAGAAAAAAACGCATCTTGGGTTTGTAACATCTCTGGGCTTCTAAGACTTTGCAAAGTAGCATCGTGTCATATGCTCCGCCCAAGTTCACAAAATGTAAGGGGTCCCCATATCCATGTCTCGACAATGCTCACATACCTCAGTTCTGGCTCATGTTGGGAGAGCACGGAAAGCCATCAGGGGAAATAACCTAGTTCTATTTTCACAGGATAGATTCTCTTTGTAGTGGTTCATTTTTCTGTGGATGGATTGAGTTTTGAAACAATGTAAGATGTTTTAAAATAGAAATTTTATTGATATCAATAAAATCAAAATTTCCTCTGATGTCTCCAGGCAGTAAAACCAAGAGCATAGTTGGTAATGTGATTCTCCAAGTCCAGCCTCTGCCCTCAAGCGCTTTTCCTTGTCTCTGTCCTTGGTAGCCAAATCTCAGGGATTTGCTGCCATGAGCTGGCCTGGGAACCGTTTCTCTGCCGGCTGATTCTGCTGAAGGGAAACTCTTCCTGTGGGGAAGCAGCCTGCACAAATTGTGAGAACCACTGGCCAGTCTTATCTCTTACTCATCAATCCACAAAAAACATCCCAAGGCTATAGAATTTTAGTTAGAAAGACCATCACACTCTATGAGGTGTTTGGGACTGTGAAGATGTCATTTCCTTTCTTGACCTTCAGTTTTGTTCATGAGAACGTGTGTGTGTGTGTGTGTGTGTGTGTGTGTGTGTGTGTGTGTATAGAGGACATGGAAAACACCAAAGAAACAAGGCCACAATAGACACAATAGGGCTGGTGCACATAAGAACTCACAAGACTGTAGCAGCATCTGCAAGGCCTGCACAGGTACAACATGACGAGGTTCTAGCACTGAGATGGGGAAGTGGACCCAGGCTCCCAACCCTAACAGAGATGCTGTCTCCAGTGGACAACTGTTTGCAAAGGAAAAATTGGTTTCTCCAAGGGAGTCTTACTGGGTCTGCAAACCACACTGCAGGGCAAGCCCCATGCCCAGCAGTAGATGGTAAACACAAAGCACACTCAATGGTATTTTTGGAGGATCCCTCCCCTACATTTCTTTGTTTGGGGGCATTTCTTTTTATCTTACTCATCTTTTGTTTGTATATTATGGTTTCTGATTTTGTGAATTTGTGTGTGTGTGTTTCTCATGTTTTTTCTTTTTTTTCTAATAAAAAAATTTAAATTTGCCTGTTTGTTTTCTAAGAAAGGAAGAAGGCGTGGAGTCAGATAGGTGTGCAGGTGAGGATCTGGGAGGAGATGAGGCAGGAGAAACCGTAATCAGAATATATTGCATGAAAAATTTATTGAAACATTATGAAAAGCTTCTGAGTCATTAAAACTGAGCTCAGTTTTAATGATATACATGGAGACCTTGGGAAGCTGTGTTTATCTCAGTGGCCGATTAGCAAGGGGATGGCATGCCACACTAGACCAGAGATTTCCATGCATTGTTTAATGTTAATTACTGAACTATCCAGTTTTTGAAGATATAATAATTGTTTCTACCCCTTTGCAGAGAGAGGGTAAGGATATTTTTTCTGTGTGCTAAGCTTTAGCTTTATGTTTTAGTTCACTGACTGGTCACATCAACATTACAAAATACCATTATGGTGCCAGTTACACAGGCATAGTACCAAGGCCCAGAGGGCTTAAGTGTTTTATCCAAAATGAAACAGCAAGTAAGCAGAGCAGCCAGCCACCCCAGGGAGGTTGTTTGGTCCCTGAATTCTCAGCCATAAGTTGCTAAATTGTAGAATTATGCTAACCCAACCAGTGAGTATAGAGCTCAGATCTTATCTCCCATCCCAAGCCTTCCCTCTCTACCTGTACCCCCTTGTTTACCCAGTATCCAGGCCTTTATAAATAGTTTTAGAAATCGTTATGGAAACTGTACGTTCCCTTGGTATATAAACACACACTTATCTCTGGTTATTTAGACAATGTCCCTCAAATATGTTTGTAGTGAGTGCCCAGCAGACACTCCCCATTCTGATTAGATCTGGAGAACAGTGATAAAGGACTGTCCACTGGAGACCTCACCCTCCTGACAGTTACATTTATGCCGAAGGGTACGCTGTTTTCTGCAAGAAGTATGGCTGCCATTTTCAAAGGTCAAATAAATCACCTTTAAAGTCGTGAAAAGGTAAACAGACTGATGCCTGGGCAGCTTTCCTGGGTTTATGAGGTCTTCTGGCAGCAGAGAAACACAGGCCTCATCCATCACCCCACCCTGAGCTCCCAGGCACTTATTCCTTGGAGCGATCACTCTGTCACCCAGGGTCATTTCCCCTCAAACCGTTATTAGGCGATATGCAGGCACATGCAATGGAGCCCTTCCCATCATCCTCCCTTCCCCAAGGTGTGCTTTCTCTCTAGGGAAAATAGAAAGTTGTGGCAAAGACACAGGCTTGGAGGATGATCCAGGTGCTGGAAGAGAGGAGGAGGAGGAGGCAAATAGGAGACCACAGCAGGAGAAGTGACAGGGAGAAAGTAGGGCAGGCCAGCGTGACAGGACATAAACAAAATAATTGTCACTGATGAAAAATAATTCTACAGTGCATGGCCAGTGTGACTGCCTGCCAGTCGTGGCCTGCTTGGCTCAGATCATTTTTTGAAGCTCTCTGAAGGGGCTCTACACACCTCCTTTCAGCACATTCTTAAGTTGTATGTCTATAGTGAAAGTACCCTGTAAATCTCTAAGTCATCCTGGAAATGAATATTCTATACAAGAAGATAGATGTCTTCTAGAGACTGTTTCTTCAGAGCACTTCAAATCTGTGCTATCATTTCATTGTCCCATACAGAGAGCCAGACTGGCAAGCAGGACAATGGTTCCTCAACCTTGTAGTGGCCCTGAAGTTGGGGTCATAGGCTCACAGTGACGTGAGCTTGCCTCTGGCTTTCCTTCTGCATGTCACAATAGCACAGGTTAGATCCTTCCTACTAGGAGAAGCTCCTCCAAAAGGTAATATTTGTACCATTGTGGATTTCATGAGGGTGAGTGTAGACACAGGAGGCATTCCAAATGCTTTTGTGTTTTGAAAGCATCTGACTTTAGACTCTTGTTTTCTTACCCTTTTGAGATAGAAGAAGGGGAAGGAAAGAGGGAACAGAGATGAAACCATTTACCTCTTCATTTGAAAGCAGTGGTATTCTATTGAACCAATCTCTTGTAAATTTGATTTTTGTTCCTTTAATTTTTTTTTTCCAGCCCAAGCTAGCCTGGGATTCGTCTCCGCTTGAAGGCAGAGACCACCGGCTGTTCTCATCAACCCGAGACCTAATTGCGGTCATTTATTATAGTTACTTATCTGATAGTGGCTTCATTATCTGTGATAGTTTTACAGGGACAAACTCCACCAGGCATTCGGTGGAATATATAAACATGTTAGCCTCGACAGGGTGTCTGTTACTTACTGTCAACACGAACTGGCCCTTGCCACATATCTACAGCTTATATGAAGTAACGATGAGTTTAATAAGCCTCAGTGAAAGCTACAGTGTAAACAGCATATCAGGAGTGTCACCCTCTTAAACAAACAGAGGTGATGGAGAAGTACAAACAGAGCTGGATAGGAGCCTAAGGAGATGAACATCAGGTGGGGAGAGAAATTCCACTGGCCATCTCCTGACGGGATGATGATCACAGAACGAGCTTTTGTACAGAAGGATAACACCCACACAATCCTTTCTATCGAAACTCCATAAATTCTGATTTTTTTTTTGCTAACCATTGGGGAGGAAAAATAGGTGGAAAATAAGTACCAGTCTCTTATGATGACTATCTTCAGAAAATGTCTAGTAAATAAATTAGTTTTGAGAGACATTATGCTGGGCATTCCACAGCTAACATCACATGGATATATGTCTTGTGCATGGTGTACTGTTTTTTTTTTTTTTCCTCAGTCTCAATGGAATAAAACCACAAACCAAGCTTCTAACACACAGTAAAGTATGGAACTACACAAACCAGAGTACTGCAATATATATGCAGGTAGTTGGTACTTACATTAAATAGGGCACTATTTGCATATCATGGAGGATGCTGGGAACTTCCTTTGCCCAAGCAGGATGAGCTCTTCTTGTGTCCTCAGGGAGGCCCAACTGAGATCTGGGATATAGAAAGGCAGAGCAATCTCCCTACACTCTCTCTCCCCTGGCTTCTTCCACATCCCCCACGATTCCTGTTGGTAGTGGTTCATTTCATCCTTCTGGGATTAAGGTTTTCTTTTTCCTCTTTGACTTTGAAATGTAAACTACTCTAGAAGGGGAAGCATATGAAGCCTTTATTGACAGAGTGGTTAGCATCAAAGAAGCCATTGAAGACCTGGGCTCAGTCCCCAATGGACACCTATGGGGAAAGTCTCTTTGACTATGAAGTGAGGATGCTGTGGCCCCTCCTCCGGTATTTTAGAGAGTGAAAACTAACAGGAAGCAGACAACCAAAACTCACGTGGTCAATGCCTCAGCATGTCATGCATCAGCTTAGCTCAGTTATGCCTGTAGCCTGAGTCACAGAATGGGGAAGACTGGAGAAGAAGGAACAAGAGGGAAGGTCTGCTGCGAAGGTTTTCAACATCAGAAGTAATAATCCTGTCCGCCTTTGCCAGGTGTCATTTTGCAGGAAGGCTCTGGTCAAATGCATTTACGAAAGTAAGGGTTAAAAAAAAAGGGTTGGCAAGTTTCTCTAACGCAGGATTTCTCAAAAACCTTTCCCAAAGCAGTGTGTGTTGCGAATACCTAAGGACAGCTGGATGTGGTGGTGCACATCCGAGGCAGGAGGATCATGAGTTCCAGGTCAGTCTGTCTATAAGCAAACAAACTGAAAAAGAACCCCTTCAAACGGAAACAAACAATAAAACAAATCGGAAAACCTCCCGAAAAGGATCAAACCTGGATTGTGAAAACGCATCTACCTCTGAACTTTTTGGCTTTCTTATTTTTGTTCTCCCTTTGAGCTATTGCTGTCTCTTTAACACAGGTATGAAGTCTGAGAGTTCAGGGTTTGAAACTCACACTTGGATGGATTTGATTTGTTTGGCAAGCAGAGGGCCTGGTGGTCTGCTGTGTACTCATGGGTTGCGGAGGAGACCCTGAACCGAAGGGAGGACGGGGTGGTCGAGGATAGAGTTGATGAATAGTGGGTGCTAAAATCGAGAAAATTACCTAGAGAGGTTAGATAAGAGACTCTTGGGGGCAAACACTGTCTTCCTTGGAGTAATCATGAGGGCATTCTGTGATCTGGCTTGAACCTTTGGAAAAGATCAGCTGCCCCTAGAAGCTACCCACCTTGCTACGGACCCCTTCAGAAGAGAGCTGCCTTTGGGACAAAATGGGGTTAGATGTGTTTCTTGGTTGCTGGATTTCTTGCCACTGTGGATGGTGGCTCTCCAAACCAGGCTTGTGAACCTGTTACGGCACAAGGAGATGAGGGAGGGAGGTGAGAGACAACACAGGGGGAAACAGGAAGAGTCAGAAGGAAGCATGACGCATGGGACTTGGAAGTGATGGAGAACATGGTAGGCCTGAGTGCACTCTGCTACTGGTATGTGAGCTCTGTTTTGCTGTTCTAAACAGCTGGCCTTGGTGGGGCTCTGTGGATGTATTATGTCCTCTGTTCACTGGGAAAAACTTTTTGACAAAGGCTGTGTGAGTAAGGAAGGGTTATTTGGGCCCACGGTTTGTGGGTCAGTGTCTCACGGTTGGGAAGGCGTGGTGGCACATTGAGGTAGCAGAGAGAGATGGATTCTCGTGCTGGCTTGCTTGCTTCTTTTTATGTGGTCTGGGACCCCAGCCCATTGAGATGAAGCTACCCACATGAAAACCCAATCTGAAAACTCTCTTGTGCATGTGCCAAGAGGACTGTCCTAGGTGATTCCAGATCTTGTCAAATTGACAATAAATGTTAGGGACCACAGGAGCAACAGGACATAAAAATAAATCTAAACACCAAAATAACAAAGGCAGAGAATGTCTGTGACCACAGGGAAGGGGAGAGGAGGAAAAATTTGATTACAGACTTTTTTGGCCTGGAGTCTGGGTCACTGTGTCTTGGGGCACATAATTGGCAATAAGGATGGCTTTAGCAGGTTCGTCCAGCTCACTGACTGCAGGCTGCATGTGTCCAAGGATAGTCCTGAAGGCAGCCCAACAGGAAATTGTAAACTTGCTTAAAACATTGTAACATCTCTTTGCGATTTCTTTGGTAACTCTATTGTGAGGATATTTTTTCTTAGATTTTTGGTTGTGAGCCTGGCCTTTAACAGCTGAGCCATCTCTCTAGCCTGAGGGTCTCTTTTCTTAAGACTTATTTATTTATGTATTTATTTATTATGTGTGCACATGCACGCTCCACACATATAAACTTGAATGTCTGCCATGTGTGTTTGAGTGCCCTTGGACCAGAAGAAGGCATTTGATCCCCCAGAGCTGGAGTTAAAGGAAGTTGTGAGCTGCCTGATGTGGGTGCTGGTCACCCTACTTGGTTCCTCTGCAAGAGAAACAAGTGCCCTTAACCGCTGAGCCCTCCATTGAGCCTCTGATAGTGAGGTTTCAGAGTGGACTTTGTACACAAGAACATTGTGTTACAACGTCAATAGGTTGGACACACCAGTTGGGGTGTGGGAAGGGCTTTCAGATGAGGCAACTGTGTCCCCTGCAAAGTCACATGACGGAGTATCGATCTCTGTAAAGAAGTCCTTAGGGTTGAAGGTTGAAAGGTTTGGCACTCCATATGATCGGAGGAGTGTCCTTAGAAGAGAGGACATTGGAGAGGGAGCTGTGCGAAGCTCCTTCCTGCTCACCATGGGAGGACATGGAGAGGCAAAGGAAGGCGTGCAACAGGTGCTCCTATCTTGGACATCCCTGTCTCCAGAAGTCTGTGGCTCTTTACTATGGCAGCCTACACTGAGTGAGATAATGCAAACCTGGAGCTGGATTCTGGAGTTTAACACAAAACCATTGGTTTTGGAGAAATTCTGCCCACCTATATTGGTCCTGAGTGACAATGGGCAGCACCAGGCCACTCTCTACTCAAAGGTTCTAATGGATTGCTTTTTCTTTCCCCATTTAAGAAGACATCTCACTTGCTGGGGAGATGGCGCAGTTGATAAAGAGCTTGCTAGGCAAGCATGAGCACCCACGATCAATCCCCTAGAACCCATGTTAAAAGCTGGGTGGGGCAGTGCACATCTGTAACCACAGCACTGGGACGGCAGAGACTAGAGGGTATCTGGACCTTGCTGGTCTACTTCAATCCATGGGCCCCAGGTCTAGTGAGAAGCAATGTTTCAAAGAACGAGGTAGAGTATGATCAAGGAGGACACCTGATATCAACCTCTGGCTGCCACAGCTGTGCATGCGTGTTTGTGCAGCTCCCCCCCCCTCTGGCTGCCACAGCTGTGCATGCGTGTTTGTGCAGCTCCCCCCCCCCCCCCCCCGCCAGGTTAGCACACTCAGACACACACAGAAGACCCAAGACACAGCTCCATGGACAATGTGCTCTTTTTGAGCTGTGAAGGGAATGTTTTTCTCTCCCTTCATTTCTCTCCATTTAAATCTGTTTCTTTTCCACGGCTCTAGTCCCCGTCCATTAGACTCACAGGTGAGTGCTTGCTCACAGCCATATCAGTGTTTTGTTTGTTGTGGGGCTGACATGCTCTGGCTTTAGATTGGAAAAATTAAAATAGATGTGCTGTGGCTCTTCTGAGACAAGCGTCAAACTAGCCACACTTCCTAGCAGGAAGCCCAGGCCAGGCTGTGGTTTAATTCAGGAAGGACATCTGTGATGACAGAACTTGGGAAGGCAGATGGCTTTCGTGAGTTGCTGCAAGATGGACCTGCTTATTTAGAAAAAAAACATAGTGTATATTTATGTGTGCAGGAAAGCTCAGTTATTCAAAATCTCTATTTTCTAAAATATTTATTTTAATTTACCTGTGTATATGTCTATGTGCACATGACTGTAAGCACTGTTGGAGGCCAGAAGAGGGCATCAGATCCCCTGGAGCTGGAATTACAGGCTGTCATGAATCACCTGATGTGGGTGCTGGGAGCAGAACTCAGGTCCTCCCAAGACCAGCAAGTGCTCTTTACTACTGACCATCTATCTCTTCAGCCCCTAAAACGTCCACTGATTCATAGCAACAAGTCTTGGCTTTACTGTGTCACATGAAGTAGTCATCAAGCTTTACAATTAACTAATTAATTAATTGGAATTCATTATATAATGGACTCTTGATTCTCCTGCCTCCACCACTCAAGTGCTGGGATTACAGGTGTATATCACCACGTTCAGTTTTATGTGGTACTGGACATCGAACCCAGGACTTCATACATACTGGGTAGATACTCTAGCTGTATCTCTAGCCTTTTATTTATAAGAAAAATTTTAAATACTTTGAGACAGAGTCTTGCCATGTATTCCAGGCTGGCCTCAAACTTGCGATTCTCCTGTCTCAGCCTTCTGACTATTGGGATTAAAGGCATGAATCACCACACTTGGTCGAAATGTGACTTTAAAAAATTTTTCTGAGGTTCATTATGTTTTCTCAGGCCCTCTGATCACCTTCTGACTGATCAAGGAGTTGTCTGGGAGAAAATCAAATGTTGAAAAGACAGGAAAACTGTTAAATTTGTTGTACATTTTGAAAATTGTTATTTTAATGTTTGGCTAGCAAAAGGAAATGAAAGATGGTACTAGGAACCTTCTTTTTCCACACAAGTGTCAGATTAGGGTCTAAATGAATTTTTTTTTTCCCGAGACAGGGTTTCTCTGTATAGTTTTGGTGCTTGTCCTGGATCTTGCTCTGTAGACCAGGCTGGCCTTGAACTCACAGAGATCTGCCTGGCTCTGCCTCCCGAGTGCTGTGATTAAAGGCATGTGCCACCACTGTCCATCCCAAATGAAGTATTTTTAACAGCACAAACTGCTGATTTGCCTCCAGAGAAGCAGTGTTCTCCTTGGAAATCCTCAGGAGCGGGGCTCCGTCAGGCAGAGAAGGGTGGCAGGCTGGTGCCCTTGGCAGCCAACCTCCCACACCAATTTAGATCTGGAAGGCTCCGGCAATTAGCGGATCACATGGCATCTACCACATTAATTGGCCTTCCAGCCACCTGCTGCTGAGGTCTTGCTTTATTTGACAAATGGCTGATGGGAGCCGAAGGTTAAAGCAGGGGAGGCTATGGGGAGCTTCTGTTTAGAGTATTTACCACAGGAGAGTCTGGGTCTGCCCCATGTAAGCTTCTACCTTACTACTGTAGTATTACAGGACATAATGTCATTGTCCTTGTGCCCATTTTTAGATGCAAACACTGAGGCTCCAGAAATGACTGGCCCAAGACTACGTGACTAGTTGGTAACAAAGCCTGGGTGAGTTCATGATGAGATGTTTTCTTTCACTTTTAAAAATTAAAATGAAAACTATTTTGAGGAGTGTGTGTGTGTGTGTGTGTGTGTGTGTGTGTGTGTGTGTGTGTAAACAATCTGCGAGTGTACTTGTGAATCTAGAGGAGGAGATTAGGTATTTCTCATATTTCATTTGATTAAGATTACTGATGTTGAAGCTCACCGTTTTGGTGAAGTCTGATTGGCCAGTGAAATCTTAAGACCCACCTGTCTCTGCCAGACAGTTCCAGAGTTGCAGGAACACGCCACCCAGCTTGCTTTCACATGGGAACTGGGGATTCTGACTCAGGTCTTTATGCTTGCACAGCACTCTTACCCATGGGGCTCTCTCTGCAGCTTCTCTCTTTTTTAGTAGCATATATGCATGGTACAAAACAATGGGTTCCATCAGCACACTTCCGTACAAGTATACCACATATGTTAACTACATTCACCACCCCCTCAGTATCCTCTCTTATCCTCCCCTGATATGTGGCATCCTCAAATGGCAGAGTGACCTCCATGTTGTTAGGTATTTTAAGAGAGGATAAAATACCAGGGAGTCCCATTAATCTTGTTCTCCAAAAATTTCAGACATGACAGAGATCAGACATGAAAGAATCAAGTTTTCTCATAATAATAGACACAATCTTCCACAGTAGTAAGTGTTTAAATAGTTATGAGGGGCTGAGAAGATAGTTCAGCCAGGAAAGTGTGGTCAGAGAGGAAGCTCACGTTCAGTCCCCCAGAACCCGTGTGAAAATCCAGGTGCAGTGGTGTGAGCTTCAATCCCAGCACGAGGGAGGCAGAGAAAGGAGGGTCCTTGGGGCTTCTGGCCAGCTGGCCTAGCCTACTCGGTGAACTCCAGGCCGCGAGAGACGACGTTGTCTCAAGGGAGGGGTCGACAGTACCTTAGGAACAGCCCCTGGGAAATGACAATGAGGGCAAGATTGTCTTCTGGCCTTCACACACACATGCACTGTGTGCACATACCTGCCCACATGTGCACCTGCATGTACACGCACACCACACACACGTAACTAAAGAAAAAGTGTGAGCTATAGGTGTGACTTCTGAGCAGAAGGACAGGAGGCTCTGGCAGAAGAGGATTAGGGAAACCGAAGACTGTGAAGGCAGGGTCTTTGGGTGCTGGGAATTAAAGGTGTGTCTGTGTGCATACACACACACACACACACACACACACACACACACACACACACATTTAAGCCGTATGTGACCAGGGGTCTTGAATTGGTCATGACTGTAAATGGTGTGGGAAGTAAATGCATGTGTGAATATACCTGCTGGCTGATTCTCCTGTCCTCTACAGCATCTCCTTTGCGTGATCAGCAATTATTACAGAGTAGTGAACTCAGGTGCAGCATTTCTGTGTTTGTGATCCATTTTGAAATATGACCCTACTTGATTGCCTAGAATCAAACACCTTTAAAACACATTTGATGAGTTAATAATAAAAATCAGTACACATTTACTGCTACAGTCCAACACAACTTATTGTTTAGCTGAAAAACATCCCATTTCTAGATATTTCATTTATTCACTCAACAGACCACAGTTACACGTGTGTGTGTGTGTACAGCTTATCTCCCATCACAGAGTATAAAATAGCACATACTTGCTTTTCCCAGAGTCTTTTGCAGCTAGGGCATGACCATATGGTTCCATATTGACAATTAGTCTTTGTGGAGAATTGCCTGTAAAGAGAGAGCCATGGAAAATTCTTTGCTGGGAATTATCATGTTTACCTGGGAAGACTGTAATCATAACAACCATTCTACATCTGTTTGCAACTACGTTGTAGATGCTTTGAAACTACGAGCTTAGATTTGAGGACTGGAAAGATGGGACGAACCTGGGATTTAATAATATGCTCAGCCTCCCCCATGGACCTGCCTTCCTCCAAACTTTGTTATGCAAGATGACAAGTTTCCCATTTTATTCATTTCAGATGGTCTTTCTGTTAACAACAGACAAAAAGTACCCCCAGTTACTCTTCCTGTTTGCAGGAAGTGCAGAGTGCTCACCGTGCAGAGTGCTCACGGTGCGGAGTGCTCACCGTGCGGAGTGCTCACCGTGAGGAGTGCTCACAGTGCCGAGTGCTCACCGTGTGGAGTGCTCACAGTGCGGAGTGCTCACCGTGCGGAGTGCTTACCGTGCAGAGTGCTCACCGTGCGGAGTGCTCACAGTGCAGCTTCATCCATCTGCAATGAAACGATGAATCTGGGAAGAGCTGTGGGTGTATAGGGCTGACAAGGCAAAGGTCACTGCTGTGTTAAAAGTCCTCTCTCCTTTTTAATATATTAGCATATATTGACTATAGACAACAATAGGTTACATTGTGACATTTTCATTCATACTGATTATATTCACCCTCATTCTTCTCTGTTATCTTCTTCCTACACCCATTCGTCACCCTCCTTTCCTGTCTTTTTTGTACTGTGAACCATTGAGTTTCCTTAGGGTTGTAAACAGGTACGGGGGTAAAGAGATGTTTACAGGAACACAGACAACTCACTGGTGGGCACACCACTGAAAAGGGCATTCTCCCTTCCCCCAGCTATAATTAACAGCCTACAAATGTGGTGTCTCCTCTTTCCTAGAGGGTTGAAATAACTTACTGATCATTAGATCCAGCCAAGAGTCCATCCTGTGATCACAAAAATGAGTAATATCTGTTCAGTGATTCATTGTGTGTTTGACATAGTTTTGAGTTATATTGGGTATGTTAGCTCACTAACTTTGCAACATCTCCAGTTGACGGTGACCCAGGCTATGAGCCATGCAGTAGCTCAGGGCTCATCGTGAACCCGTGTGCCCCACCTATCACTAATTAAAGCTCCCTGAGAAGCCTTTGGTGAGTTGGACAGAACCGAAATGGATCCGTGATATCATGCTCTCCGTGTAATAGGCACTCGGTAAATATTTGTTGAGCCGAGTCCAGCGCCTGCTCAGTTACACACAATAAGCAGGGACGGCGTCTCAGAGAGACTCTGGGCTGGGCTCGAAGGAGACAGCTGCTTCTGGGACACTGCAGCTTGGATCTTCCAGGGTCACCAGCTCAGGTTCAGCCTGGGTCCTGACTCAGCAGACAAAGATACTTGTGGCAGGCCAAGGGAATAAGTGGTGACCTTAGCCTAGAGCCTAGTAGAAAAAAAATGCCTCTGGCAAGTCTAATGTCTTTGCTGTTCTCCTGAGGTCGCTTTTTCTGATTGTGTCAAGAGGCTGTGAGGCAGGCAGCACGCCCGTGTGCCCTGCTCATGAAATATATGATGGGCTGAGTAAGGGATAGGGAATGTAGGTTTCACTCATTTAGTAGGAAGTGGTATACATAATTATATAATATATACATATTCTTTGACAATTTTATACATGTATACAATATTTCATGAGCATCTACTCTCTCTGGGCCTCCTCAACCAGTCCCCCCTTCATGTCTCTCATTCATTCATTCATTCATTCATTCACTTTTTGGGATTAGATGGCCTAGAACTCACTGTATAGACTAAGCTAGCCTCAAACTCACAGAAGTCCATTTGTCTGTGCTTCCCAAGTCCTGAGATTATAATCATGTGCCACCACAGTTAGCATTTTTTTTTTTTTTGTATAACTCACTGAGTCTAATTAGTGCTGCCCACATACTCACGGTGTGGGCACGTCCACTAGAGTGTGTGCACCCTACCAGTGTCCATACCCCTGAAGACTCCTCCCCTGCCTGCAGCCAGCCACTGCCAGTAGCCCCTCAGCTGGTTCCTGGGCCTCCGGAGCTCCTCCAGGGGTAGGACGTGTTTTATATAATATTTACCAATGCCATATGTAGCTGTTGATTTTTATGACTTTGTAACTCAGGGCACGTAATGGTACGAGGGGGATATATATTGTTTGTTTACAGGAAAGAATACTACCTATTTTGTTGGGGAGTACTATGAACTGAATGTGTCCCTGAAAATAATTGTATTGGCAACTAAATTCCCAACACAACAGTGAGGGGAGGCTAGACATGTAAGAGAGAATTGTTGGCAGGGACTCTGTCCTCAGACATGGATGCCATTCTCCTGGGGATGGAGATATCAAGAGAGCGGAGTCCTTACAAAGCAAAGCAAGAACCTCTTACCTCTGTCGCCCGTGCTGTGTCTTCTGTGTAATGACAGAAAGAAGACCTCCCCAGAGTGGCCAGATGCGGTCCCTCCATTGCGGACTTACGAGGGAACTGTGAGTCAAGTAATGTTTGTTTGTTTGTTTGTTTCTTTTTGGTTTTCTTGAGACAAGTCCAGTCCGGCCTGGCCTCAAACTAGCCACGTAACTGAAGATGATTTTGACCTTTTGACCCTTCTGCCTCCCCACCTCCTGTACGCTAAGGTTATAGGTCCTGAACAAAGGTGAGGCTTGACTGGTTACTATTACCCAGAAGACATAAAGCAAACGTTTTGACCAGCAAATTTTTATTATATTTATATACTACTATATATTGTATGTAGTATGAGAGAATGTGTGCATTCACTGTGCATGTGTGTGTGCGTATATGTGTGTGTGTGTGTGTGTGTGTGTGTGTGTGTGTGTGTGTGAAGTCATAGGACAACTTGTGGGAGGCGGTTCTCTCCTTCTACCATATACATCCCAGGCATCCAACTCAGGTTGTCAAGCTGGCAACAAGGGCCTTTACTCACTGAGTCATCTTGCTGACCTATTGGCTAACACAGTTTTAATCATTGTAAATCACTCACTGTGGACCAAGAAGAGAGTCTTTGCTAGAAATGAGGGTGGTTGGGCTTACGACATGGCAGGCAAGAGACTGAGTTGGAGGAACTCATGCTTGCTATCATAGTGAGGCTTGTTACACTCTTCCCATGAGTGACAAATAGAAATTGTCTTATAATATCTCATTTTTGTCCTTAGTGGGTGGACACCTAGCATCTGTCACATGGTCAGACATGCTCCCTTTGTGGTTTGAATATAAGCATAAGTAAGCTCTGAGGGGACCCTATTTTTCTCTATCTCTTTATCATGACTTCTTTAGTTCCCAACAGCTGTGCTGGGTCTTCCATACATCACTGTAGTGATTTAGTGCCTCTAATATATGTGGTAGAGAGTGAATTTAGCCTAGAGTGACAGCTCTGTGTCAGTAAGTGATGGGATTCAAGATAATCAGAATGGATAGTACTGATTTTCCAGGACACTACTCTTTCTGTCACTCAGTCCTGTCCACCCAAGGAGGGGGGGTCTGTGGGGCACAGGTGGCTCCAGGTGCTGGGCTTCAGCTCTGCTGGTCCTCCATGTCGGCCTATTATTTCCTCCCTGCTCTGTAACCACAGCCTCTGGCTGTCTGGGGTTGATAACAGAACCATAAATCTCCCTTCTGGCTGCCCTGTGGCACCTGAAATTTCAGCTCAGGCTTGATGCGAGAAAACAAGATAAGACATCATGGCTGGTATTTTGAAGTTACCCAAGAAGACGCTGGGAAGTCTCAGTGGGTCCTGGGCTGCTGGAGATCCAGACAGCAGGAGCAGCAGCAGCAGCATCCCTCCAGGCACTGTTCATCCTGCCAAGTGAGATGAATGGTATTACCTGTAGATAGCATCTACAGGGCTCTGCACAGGGCTTCTAAACTTGTCAACAGCACCGTGGCTGTGTATCCCTGAAATAAAATGGTGTTAGGCAGAACCTCAGAGCATGATTGGGTTATTGCTGGCCCTGAAGGTGGGTGGTCAGGGACTAGGAGTTAGACAGCTCCCCGATAGGCAGAAAGCAAGAAAGAGGGGCCACAGATAGATAATAAAGATGGGAGAATCTGGCTTCGTCCATATACTCTTGACCCAAGACAAAGGCCTAAGGGCTTGCTGGTCTTTTTCTCCCACATACCCAACCTGTGGTGAGCTGCTCTGACAAGTGAAAGGCCGGAACCAGGACATGTTTCTCCCTAAGTTGTGGGCCTACTAGCCTCCCCATCTTTGTTCAAATTGACTGATCCTAAATCAGGGAGGATGACACCTCAAAGACCCTTAAAACCCCCAACCCTCAAGGAGAGACTGGGTTTTGGCCTCTGGAGTGCCTTCTGTTTTGCAGGGGGTATTTCTCCGTGTGCTTGTTGTGTGTGTCTGTTTCCTCTCCTTTAATAAAAGCCTTTCTCCACTGGCTCATTCTGTCTGCCATGTCTGAGTTTTCCCCTGCAGCTGCCTGCTGCACCTGAGACTTTTTCCTGCCTTTTCATTCTTTAGCAGGTAGAGAAAGCCAACTCAATCAAGACTCCCAGACGCTAACAGTGGGACTCAATGGGTTCCAGTTCTCTAGAAGATGTAAAGCACATGCCTTGATGAGCTCTTTGGGATTCCACAACCCAGTACTTTCCTACCATTTTCAGAGCAAGAACTTGTAACACTGAGGGCTTATTGTATAGCATTTGCTGCGTCTGATGGCCGAGTTATTCAAGCATGCACTGGATAGCTGCCTTACAGAGCATCTCCGGGAATTCACACTTAGGAAGGCTATGTGGAACCAAACAGATTGCAAGGGATTTTGTATTATGAGACTTTAGGTTTAATTCTATAGCTACATCTATATGCCTAAATGAGCCCTTCTCATATGGCTGCAGGGACAATGGAACCCTCATGTGAAAGATATCAGTCACATCTACACATCTGCCTCAGTACTTATTATGCCCCATCTTTGGGAGAGAGAAAAGGCCACTCAAAACATTTTCTGCAATCTAGAAGAAGGACATAATTGGAAATGGCATGCTCTTTAAGGGAAAGGCAACACTTCTTTCAGAGGAGGAGTTGCTACCCAGGGCAGAGCTGCTGTACATTACCTATAGATAGCATCAATAGTGGAGGTCCTGGCTGCTTAGGGAGGAGGTTCACTCTCTGAAACACAAGCCTACATGGAGTTTTGAGCATGGTAGAATTGGTGATCTTGTTCAGAAACAAAGCGGGGCTCCCTGTGGCTGCTGCTGAAGTCGGTGACTTCAGATGTGACCAGCACAGCAGATTGGGGAGACTCCAGCTCATGCTGTTTTCTCATGTTAACACTATTGATTTCTTCTTTCTCTGTGGTGAGCAGGTCTAGCTCACCACAGCAGATGGTGTAATGACCTTGAGAGAATCCAGACCCCAGTAAGCTGCACCTTGAGTTGATTTTGATGTCTTCATCTTAACTAGGTTAAACCTACAAACACTGTCAGGGAGATCATACCCAGAATGCTTTGGGAAATTATGATAACCACTCCCAAGGCTTTGCAGGGGGCACCATTATCTGTATATTTCACAACAAAATTTTAAGATGCACCCAGCTGCTTATGTTTTTGAGGACAGCATTTCCTCCGCTGCACCATTTAGATCTGCTCCACCTGGGGCGTATTTTGTTTTCCCACCAACTCTTCATAAATGACAATGAGATCTCATTGTCACGTAGCTGCGAGGAGAGAAATGGAGGGGTGGCATAGCTAGGAGAGTGTCCTAGAGGGGCAACTTAGTTTAACCAGACACAGAGAGGCTGTCCTGTGGCACTTGACAAATGGCAGGGCTAATTGCAGCTTTCAGAAGTATTTTGCAAAGAACCACCAATCTCTTCGGTAAGCATGAAGCACCCAAGCCATTCCCAGTGGACAGAGTCCCCTGTTTCTCTTACAGTACAGGACTGTGGGTAAGAGTGACTTTGGCAGGAGACAGGCATAGCTTCAGGTTTCAGCTCACTACTAATTCTGAACTTGGTTTCTTCCCTTGTAGAATAGAAATAACTCTGAGAGTGTCTTAAGAGTCCTAATTGGTGGAGGAGGCTGCATATCATTCACTCAGTGCAACTCTGGGCACATGACAGATGTTTGGCAGATTATGACCATTGTTACTACATATTTGGCTGATTAAACTGTATTTAATAATTGCCCACTTGGGGTTGGAGAGATGGCTCAGTGGCTCAGAGCACTGGCTGCTCTTCCAGAGGACCCAAGGCTTGATTCCTGTACCCACATGGCAGCTCACAAGCATGTGTGATTCCAGTTCACGGCACTTGATGCCCTCTTCTGGGCCCCACTGCTACCAGGCATGCACGTGGTGCACAGATGCACATGCAGGCAAAATAACCATGTACGTTAAAAAGAAGGAATTGCACTCTTAAGGTTATAGAGCCTCACTTTATCTCGTGTGGGACATCAATGCCCAGTGAAGAATTCTCGCAGTGGTGGTCTTATGTTTTTGCAATGGGACAGTGTATAGTGGCCTTATTAATCCATGCTAACTTTGCACATATAAAGGAACAATTCTGCCACAGATCATTTCCCATTTCACCAATTCCAACATCTAGTAGTTTACCTTCCCCTGAGGAAGCAGAGACAAAATTTGTTCTTTCTTTTTCTTTTAAATTAATTCATTGTGTGTGTGTGTGTGTATGTGTGTGTTTAGAAGAGTCTGGTTCCATAGCCCAGGCAGCTCTAGAACTCTCCATCCTCCTGCCTCAGCATCTAGACTGCTTAGAGTACAAGTGTATACCACCACCAGACCCAGCTAATTATTTTGTCCTTTTAAAAAACTGTAACGATATAAAATACACATTGTCACATGCCCAGTATGTGCTTGGTGATGGCCTGATATGAGCTGATTTCACCTTTCCAACAACCATGCAAGAAGGAACTATTAACAGTTTTGTGGATGCAGAAACGGAGAGTCAGCGGCTGAGTGGCAGTTCCCATGCTGTGATCGTAAGAGTTCAGTGAGGCGATGAATATGAAGGTACCCACTTGTGAACTATGGGTACCCTAGAGATGTGAAATGTGTGATTTCATCTGTGTGCTCCATGCTGGGGAATCAAGGAAGAGGAAAAGAGAGTTCTGACCACAGGCACACTTACTTTCTCAACTGACTGGCAAACCAGGAGGAAGACCCTGCTTGACACTTTGTTTCTGCTTATGTATTTTTCCATAGGGTTAAAAAGTTATTCTGCATTTTATGAGTATGTATGTGTGCCTGAGTATTTGTACACCACCTGTGTGCTTGGTATCTGTGGAGGTCAGAAGAGGGCTTCGAATCTCCACATGGTTGCTGGGAACCAAACCCAGGTCCTCTGCAAGAGAAGTTGATTCTCTTCTGAACCATCTCTCCATCCCCTGGTCTTACATTTTAATTGTTCTGGAGCACACAAACTTTCTGATTTTGCTGTCCCATCTCCTGTTTGGCCCAACACAGGATGGTTCTAATGGATGCTTACCTGTTCTCTAGATAAGCCTGAGTTTTGATTGCCAGTAAGAAACAACAGCAAATGAGCCCTTACGAGATAGATCTGTTCTCCCTTGAGATACCTGAAAAAGTGTTCTTAAGATAGGGATAGGGGAAGAGAGTCACCATCATCACTAGAAAGAGTATATAGCTTCATTAAAAAAATCACAATGGTGCTGGAGCGTTTGCTCGGTGGTTATGAGTGCTTACTGCTCTTCCAGAGGACTGGAGTTCAGTTCCCAGTACCCATATCAAGTGGCTCATAACTGCCTGTAACTCTAGCTCCTGGCATCCAAGGGCACCTTCATTCATGTATACACAGACATACACATACATGTAAAAAAAAATTCAAGTGTGTGCACACATGCATATATGCACATCTACATACATGTGTATATTTAAATAGTCTTAAGAAATCACACTAAAGGAACAGGACTCATTTGTGTGCTTGGGTTCAAGCATGTTAGAAAGATGGTAAAATTAACTTTATTTCACAATTGATACTTAGTGGTTGTACTTAGTTATTGACCGTCTAATTTTCTATGTTTGGGCATTCCATGTTAAGAAGTGATAACTTTGGGTTCCCAGCTGGTAATTTGAGTTCCTTGCTCCACATGCTGGACCCTCCAATCCAAGGATTGCGGATCTGGGCTAAGTGGTGACTGAAGGGGGCTTTGCAGCCCCTCCCCCATTTTCTCCCACCTTTCAAGGGGCCTTGGAGCTGCTGTTCCCCTCAACAAACCCTCTCATTGGTAACGCCCCTCAGGTGCCCCCTCATCTCTCAAGTGGCCTTACTCCTTCAGTCTTCTGATAATGAAGACTGCTCTTCCCTCTTCAGCCAGGATGAGTTTTGCAAGGAATAAATTTTAGGAAGTTGCTTTCTTGCTTAAAGCCTCTTTGGGAGTCTCAGAGTTAGCCTGCTCCAAAACTCAGCCCCTGTTTACCTGTGCTAGCGGCATGCTGATTTTGTTCAGGATGGAAGCGGAATCGTTTAGGGAAACGAACCTCTGCTCCAGACCCATTAGCCATGACAGAGCTCCACTAAGAAGTGACAGGGTGTCACTTCTGGTCAAAGCAAGCAGTGTGATGAGGGGGCAGAGAAAGGGGGAAGGTAACGGAGGCAGGGCATGGACAAAATACAATGATACATACGCATGGAAAAAGTCACACTGCACTAGCAAAAATTTAATAAAGTATAAGACGCGTTCTCTGTTGTGACTGTGGTAGTGTTGCTGTTTGGGGACACTTGTTGCATTGAAGCTGAATCATACACTAGGCTGTTGGTGTCCTTACAATTTGAATCCTTTGAGGGTGATCCTTTATTTTTCACTTGTAGTCAAATATGAATTTTCTATAACCTTTAGGAAAAACATTACATTTACTTGCAAGAAAACATAAGACCCTTCAAGGTCAAATATCTGCCCATTTTTCCCCTGTCTTCAGACTCTTATCAGCTACTCCCATGCACTCTGTATTCTGGTAATACTGAATTATTATTGGTAATTGCTCCTAAATACTAGGTTCTTTTATGTTCCTATAGCTGTGTGTGAATCAGACCCCATGTACTGAACGCCACTTTCCCCTTGTTGGCATGCGTAATTCCCTTTTATGTTTCAGAACTAACACGGGTCACCTCCTTGGGTCAGGTTGTCCTTTCTAGGTAGATGTCTGTTCCAGAACTCATGCATCTAGTCATATGCACAACCGGTCAAGGACTTGTCTAGTCTCACATTTGCTGACCACAGCAGCCACTCCCTACTTCCTGTCTCCATCTTTGTGTGGGGATTGGATAAGACCTGCGTACGTCAACAGGGATGTGGGGATTGGATAAAACCTGCATACGTCAACAGGGATCAACAGATTGCTGCTTTTGTAGAAAACTCAGCTTGGCTTCCTCTGTGCCGTCTGACTTTTTGTAGCCGTAGAAGGGGCTGACAAAGACGCCACAAGGTAATTGAGTTCAATGGCAAAATTCCAGTTTGTGACCTGGCTGAATGGAGGGATTCTAGAAGTTGGGAAGTGGATAGTTCTGAAAGGACCTTGGCCAGTCCCTGTCACAGGCCCCCTGGCCTGGTGCATCTGCCTCCTTAGTCATTCTCTCTTGATCAGACCACTGGGTCCTGAGCCCTCAAATCACCTCCCTGCACTGTTCTCCTTAGCTTCTGTTTGAGAGGCTCTGAAACACGATCAGCCCCACCCCTTGTGCTCTGGTAGTTTCTCTGAAGATAAAAACAGATCTCAGACACACAGTTTTGTTTCTCCTTTTTGATTTCATTACATTTAGAGCATGATTGCTTGGGGGACTGTGGATGCTGCTATACCACATGCTTGCATCATTTAATTTCTTGCCAAACATGTGTATGCGAACACGGTTCTAACGGGCAGGATTGAAGCCATGGTAACCTCTCACTCAAGGTGGCTCGGCTTCATGGAGCCACTTTCCACTGCCCCCTCTGCATGTCCCTGTCATTCAAACCTCACCCAAGACCTTATTCTTGAAGTCTGCAGGGAAAACTGTTTTCAGATTTTTTTAAACTAGAAAGCTGGGACTAAAGGAGAACCAATGGACTCAGAGTCCAGGCTTGATTTTCTTCTCAAACTTGCTTACTTTGAAGTTTTTTTCAGAGCCAGTTTCAAAATTCTGGGCATCTAAAACCATCTTTAAGCTCCCTTCTCTCTTCTTTACACTACCCGAAATTACAAGGATGTTAAGAGGATAGAAAGGACATCCATCAGGATGCTCATATCAGAGCACAAAGAGATTTATCATCCTCATCTTGTCCCCACCAACCTCCCAAGGTTTCATCTTCTACAGCAGCACCTCCAAGGTCTGTAAAGTGCCAACAGATACTGGGAAACCCTGCTGGTTTGTTAGCATCTATGGTAAAACAGAATCCAATGTAAAGGCCAGCCATTCAGCCAAGCATTCTTTAAAAAATAGTTCCATCTGCAGTTGCTGGTTGTCAGCCATGTTTCCAGGGATGGGGAAGCTGTGCCTCTTTCAAGGGCCTGTCCATGGGGACCCCTCACCTTACTTAGTCCCCTACAACCTGGTTGAGTGGGTACAGACTCAGATGTGCTAAGTTCTCAACTTGAGGAGCTGGCATGAAGACAGGAGCCTTGAGCTGGAGAACTGGTTTACCTGAAGACCTTGAGTTCATCAAAAACAAGAGGAGGGCCAAACCCAACATCCAACGGGATGTCAGGTGCAGGACGATTTTTGTCCATAGTTGGTTGAGTGGGTGACACAACTCCAGGCATGTTAGTGCTGTGGTCCTGCCTGGATCAAAGGATGCTGGAGAGGCTGGAGAGATTGCTCAGTGCTTGCCACACAAGCATGAAGACTTAATTTCAACCCACAACATCCAAAGAAAAGCTAAAGGTGGAGGCACTGTAATCCTAGCACTGGGAAGGTAAAATCAATGAATTGGTGAGCTCCAGGTTCAATGAGAGCTCATGTCTCAAAAGATAATGTGGAGCATGATTGAGGAAGACATCCAGTTTTGATCTCTAGCCTCTACACTTAGCCACACAAGCGTGTGCACACATGCACTCATACATACACACACACACACACACACACACACACACACACACACACACACTCACAGACACAGGGTGCTGGGGACTGGAAGACTGAATCTTGGGTCTTCTGAGTGACTGGCCCTTCACACCAGGAATTCATCCAGCCTGTCTGTGCACACACATTTTGGAAGAGATGTAGGAGGGACAATTTCCCCTAGGGTCAGGGAATTAATATGGGGCACGAGATTGGTGGCCATTGCAGTGGAGATGGGATGGGTCCATTTACTTCAGGAACTGGAAAACTGGTCACAGTGAAATTCTTCAGAGTGGATGTTCTAAAAGCAGAAATGAAGAAACACTGAAGAATGCTTGGTGTACTTTACATAATCATTTTCCTGATTGCAAAACTAAAATCAGAATGCAAGTGGTGGATGCAACTTGGAAAAAGCTCACAGGAGAGTACAAAGAGAAAGGCCTGCTAATCAAGGCTAAGCACCGCCCACAGAGCTAAGCGCCGCCCACAGATGAAGCATGTCTGCAGAGCATCACTGTCTCTGTGATTTGAAGATTATTGTGTAAGCACATCTACAGTTTTGAGGTCTCTTTTTACTTCATATTATTTCATATTCAACCACCTATTTATTTATTTTCAAGTTTTTTGAGGCAAGCTTTCTCTGGCTGTCCTGGAACTAGTTATGTAGACCAGACTTGCCTCAAACTCAGAGATCTGCCTGCTTCTGCCTGGAATTAAAGACATGTGCCACCACTGTCACCACACAATCACTTATTTATATATAAATTATTTATAGATTTAATTATTTTCCTTTTTATATATTTAATTATTCATATATTAAATTATTTACTTATATATTTAATTTTATAAATTATATAAGTCTCACACTATAATCCAGGCTATCCTGTAATTTGCTATATAACCCAGCTGGCCTCGAACTCCTGCCTCAATCTCCTAAGTGCTGAGACTACAGGACAGATCCACCATGCCCTGTAAGAGAAGTGAAACCAGTACAGAAGCCAAATACACAGTATTAGCTTGGTGCATGTTATCTTTTGGAAGACCCCTGGCCTCATAGATAGAGGAAAGATAGCCTTTGTGGCCTAGAAAGCACAACCCATGTTGCCTGCCTCTACTCTTGGACACCAAGAAAGGTGTCTAGACTTAAAAGACAAATTACAGAATGGCCACTTTCTTTTTGCCCATAGTACAGATGAGGCAGTGAATATTTACTCAGTGGAACTAATTTATAAGGTCTTCTTATGTTTTCCTCTTATGTGGCTGTCTCATATAAACAGATGGGGAAAATACAAAAACAGCTGGCAGAGAGTAAAGAAAGAATCATAAGTGTAAAAATACGAAGGTGGACTTTTACAGATAAATCCAGGCAGCTAGATGGTGTGCTATGCGTGAGTGTGGGGAATCAGCGAGCTGTTGCGGGCTCCCGGATTACCGGAGATGGCCTTGTGTCTGACTGTTTCTCAGGGCTGGCCTCTGGCTCTCATTCTGATCCTAAGGTTGTCCCTTGGTGTTTTAGTCTGCTTTCTGCAGAAAGGGGCTCATTATGCAAGTGCAGTAATCGAATCAAGTGCTCCTGCCTGATGGAGCCAGCGGATCAACACTGACCGGCTGGTTTTCTCCGGGTGCAATTGAGTTGCTGGTCAAATTTGCACAGAAACACGTCTAACAAAACAGAACGCTTTAAAAACCAGCAGGAGCCTGGTGGGAAGGCATTCATACACATGGCTCATTTATTTCAAATCACACCCAGGAAATCCAGTTTGTCTAAACAAATAGCCTGGTCCAGGAGGGAGGGCTGAGGAAGAGCAACTGGGAGTAGCTATAAAATGTTAAGTATTGCATGCCTGGATAAACGGGGATCAGGAGATCTGATGACTGTTTAAATTATGGTAGAATGTAAACTCACGGGTGACATCTAATCCGGCCATATTTCCCGCAATTATTCCACCCCGGCAGGGTTTACTTTCCCATCAGTACTGGATCGCAGAGCTGTCAGCTGGAGTTTTTGAAGGGTGATTTGTTGCCCTAATGATGATACTGAAATCTGTTTATGGTTGTTTATCTAAGGGTCATCTTTCTTCCGAAGCAGGCTTCTTCTCTGGGGATTCTATTTGGGCAGCTTTCTTCAATTCCCCAAACAGAACAACTGTCAGTATTACATGGAGGGCAAGGATCCTGTCCATGTTAATTTTATGACTGATGACTACATCACGGTCACCAAGCCAACTATGCTAAGAATCATGCCTTATGCATTCAAGATGCTTTAAGTATCCTGAGACCATAAGCAAGCATCATTTCCTACGCTAGTTCTGGGTAACAGAACAATTACACATATCAGTTACATGAATGACATAAACAGTAATTGTGCATGTTGGGCACTTTACAATATGCCAGCCGCTGTTGTCAGTGACAATCCCAGGATGCTGCTGCTGTTATTGTCCTATTTTATGAATGAGGAAATCAGGGCATAGGAAGCTTAAGCAACTTGTTCAAAGTCATTTAGTTGGCACTCTTTGTACTTCTTACTGAGAGTCGGAGGAGAGCAACATGATGTGGTACCGTGCTTCACGGTATCTAACCAAAGTCTCAATTAGGGCAGATGGGAATGAATACAAACTGCTTGAGCTACAGTCAGCAGTGGATCCTACAGGGCTCTGCATTTCCTTTAAGCTATGTGGGTTTTTGGAAATAGTTTCGTGCAAAGCCTGCATTCTAGTCTGTGAGAGAGTTGGTTTTATTCCAAATATGAACCAATTTTCTAGAACTAATGACACCCCCCACATGCCTTGTTTATCTTGGAATCTCTGGTGGCCCTCACATCCTCTTACTCTTGCAGTTAGTATATGTCTTCCTGTTGGAGAATTCCAGGTGTCACAGGGAGACGATGGGGCCTAGCGAGCACCAAGGGAAGACTCCAGCATTGCTGCTGGGTAGCTCAGGGACATGGATGAATCACCTGCAGTGTAGGACTTGGAATTTATCATTTGCAAAATAAGGTCTTGGGTCTCTTGCCACTCTTCAGGGCTCTAGAAGGCTGGGGAAAAAAGCAGAAGGTGAAGGCCGCCTAGTTGCCTCAGTTGCACACTTGACATTTTGGACTATAGGACCCATGAAGTCTACTTATTTCAAATGTATAATGTCTGAGAAAAGCTAATGATGGAGGGAGATATCCTCCAAAGGCAGTCCAGGTTATGAGCTGAAATAGCAGGCCTCCATCCTTAGAACTCTACCTGCCTCTGCCTGGTGTGGGCTTATTTGAGAAATGGCTTCAGTGCAGTCTCCCACTTTGTTATTTTGTTACATCTAGTGTTAAGCAGTTTCTCCTGGGATTTTTTTTTAGTATAGTCATCAGGAGGCTATGTATTTCTGCTTTTTGAATTGGGACAGGGTTTAGTCAGAAGCATCAAGAAATTGTCATTCTATGTTTATTCTTGTGTTTAATATTGCCTAGGAAACCTATTCTGTTCTCTTTCTCTCTCTCTCTCTCTCTCTCTCTCTCTCTCTCTCTCTCTCTCTCTCTCTCTCACACACACACATCTGTCCATCTATCTATCTATCTATCTATCTATCTATCTATCTATCTATCTATCTATCTATCTGTCGTCTGTCTTCAATTTATGTATCTATCATCTATTATCTATCATCTCTCTTCTATCTATCAACATTATCTATCTACCACCCTATTATCTATTTTGTGTCATCCCTATCATTTTTCATTTGAAATAGCTCCATCCAGTAGAAATGTTATTGGGAAGTGGAGTGAGTTTACCTGAGGAGGCGTGGGTGTCAGGATTAAGTTGTTTGCCCACTACAGGCATGTACACTTCTTCTAAGGACTATGACATTCAGTGCTTTAATCTGGCCCAGGATCAGGAAAATTAGGGGAGGGCAGGTTCAGACTTTAGATTGACTTCTTCCAGTAGCCTTTGTGGAGAGACTTTTCGGTGTTTGCTGTGCGCCAACTTCTGCTGAGTAGGGAATGCATCTGTTCTTCCAGCGACAATCCTGGCTAGTCCTATTATTCAGAATGGATATTAGCATTGCCATCTTTATTTCAATATGGCTGCCCCAAACAAGACCTGAACAAGAACAACACTAATAAACACACGTGGAAAGAGGAAATCTCACGGGGCCCCACTGTAGTTGGAAGGTTTCTCAGGTTCCTCCCGGCCAGCGGTCCCACAGCCGCTTATAAAATAATTGCTCAGAGGCTTATATTAATTACCAATTGCATGGCATATGGCAGGCTTCTCACTAGCTAGCTTTTATAACTTCTATTAATGTATGTTTTGCCACATGTTCTATGGCTTACCGACCTACTGACATGCTGTTCCTTGGGCGGCAGGCTGGTGTCTCTCTGCCTCTCCTTTCTCCTCCTGTCTATCTGCTTGGATTTCTGCCTGCCTCTAAGCTGTCTTGCCATAGGTCAATGCAGCTTTATTTATCAACAAATCAGAGAAACACATATTCACAGCATACAGAAAGACATCCCACAGCATCCTACACCTAAACAAAAACCCCAGACAACTAAGGAAGGCTGAGATCAGGAGAAATAGTCTTCCCTAGGGATGGGCTCTCTGAGAATCCAGTATCAATTGGCCAGCCATGAAATTATATACATAAAAGTAACACTAAATGGACTGAGCAATTTGTATTTATATATTTATGCATATATGTGTGCTGATGTGTGTGTATATAACAAAAACAAAGAAAGAGAGGTCATAGATTTGAGGGGGGAGGTGAATAATCTGTGAGGAATTGGAGGGAAGAAATTCCCAAAGGGGGAATGATATAATTATACTTTAATTTACATTTCTTAAAATTGAAAAGCATTGCCATTGGAATGCAAAGAGCAAATAGCGGGAGACTATCAGAACAGCCCATTGGTATCAAAGACTTCCAACTCTACAGCTGCCGCAGCTGCTGACAGACAACGTAAATTATTCACCAGTCTCAAGTGAACTTTTTGTGCCATCAATCTTTTGATAAAGTACTGAAAACTATAGATATCTCCAGAAACTGTGCAATATAATTATAACAGGTATATAGCAAAATTTTGTACAATTTCCATGGTTTGTATAAGCCCTGATGCAGATACTTGGTCATAATACACAGACCTTCAGCCAATTGAAAACCAAATGGTCCAATCAGTACTCAACCCCCCTTTCTGCAATGTTCCCTGAGCCTTGGAGGGTATGATGTAGATGTCCCATTTAGTGCCAAGCATATAGCAGTTATACATACTATACTATAAATCAGCACTTAAACCAGTTAGAAATCTCTGCATTAACCATCACTCACTTCAAGCAGAAGTCTCTGAGAAAGGCTGAAAGGAGAACAAATCCACAGGTATAAACAAATATTTATCATATCCACATATTAAAACGAGGGTTGTAGGTTTTCCTGTTGGGCCTATGATGTCCCCAGCCATGGGTTTTTGATAGGGTTTATGGTAGTAGGCATGAATTCCCTCCTGTGGAGTGGATCTCAAATCCAATCAGAGAACAGTTAATTACCCTCATATCAGCTGTGCATCATTGGGCACATCTTGCTGGGCAGGTTGGTGTGTAGTTTATATGATTCACAGCTGGATAAGACTGTTGGGCTGGATGTATCAGTTTTCACTGCTGGATGTGTGATAATGCTGGCGAAAATAATCCAGTGATGCCTCATACTCCTGTAAATCTACCTGCACGAATTACTTTTGCATAGCCATGACTGGTATACTTGACAAAACAACAAGGGAGGAATAGCTTTTTCTGGCTCACATTTCAGCCAGTCTTGGTGGGGAAGGCAAGGCAGAGCAGCTTAGCTCGCAGAGGTGAGGGTATCATGGCCAGTAGAAGGCAAATGAGGAACCAGGGCCAGCCATAGCCTTTAAAACCCTCCTCCTAGTGACCTACTTCCACCTTTTAAAGGTTTCACAGTGTCCCAAAATAGTATAACCAGCTGAGAAGCAAGCCTCCAAAACCAGAGGCTGTGGGGGTTATTCCAGATTCATACCACAACACCACTCTTTTGTTATGAGATTTGCCAATTATCCCAACAGAAGGATTTTTATTTCTTTACTATTTGAATCTGGGCTTGGGAATGGAAATGCTTTGGTCAATGGGTCATTAGTAAATGTGATGTGGGCAGAGTATTGATAGCTGGCATGTTGGGGTTTGTGCCACCTGTTGCTAGAGCCAGCCTGCTGCCATCTGAACAAGTCTGGGCTTGCCTGCTTCTGGATGAGGAATCAGTAGTACAGAAGTCTCAAAAGTCCTAGGAAAATCCACAGACATGCAGATGAAGCTAGCTTAGATTTTTCAGTCTTAGACCCACAGAGTTTTTCAGTATAACTGGAGAATCATAGAAATAATGGGGCTTGAGGTCTCTGCTTTTGAGAGATGAGTTGGACAGCAGAGGTTAATTAATGTAGAATGTTGTCTGGACTCAACTCTGTCTCACAGAACGTGAACTGAGACTCCAGAACTCCTTTATCCATTTCTTCTTCTGGTATTCAGGGAGTGTCCAAGTGATACACTTTTTAGCAATACAGAAAACAAATACGTAAATCTAAAACCAAAAGTAGCCACAAAATATTGGTAAGGAGTAGATTACTATCCTTTGAAAGCTCTGTATTGAGTTGACTGGAAAAGATAAGGAGGTGCTGTGTTGAGATGCTTGACCCCAGCAGAGGCCCAAGCAGGCCACACTAAGGTCAACATAACAGTTTGCTAAGATGAGGTGAGGGTCAAGGAAAGCTGACGGTTTTACCTGCAGAAGTCTTCGATGTTACTGACTTGCTCATGGTGCCTTAGGAGTCACCAAATGGGATTCTGGGAAAGTCTCACTGGAAGACATGAATGAAAATGCCCTAGGTCCTGATTGTGGGTCATCACAAGAACAAATACAACCTGTGACCCAATTTTCATTCTTGGGTGTGTTTATAGCCCTGAATGGAGTCCCTGGGTCTAAGTGAAGAGAGGGGTCCCTGGGAGGGCTCACTGGTCTTGTCATGAATTTTGTGTTGTAGATGTTTTCTTAGCCTTTGTCCTGGGGAATTTTAACCATTTAACAGAAGCCTCCACAGAAGGAGAAAGAGTCTGATTCTTAGATGCCGTTGAACTCTTGATTTTGAGATGAGCGGACATTGGTTGCTGCATAACTTGTTGTATAAATGGAGACTTGGTTAAGTCTGTCTCACAATGGTGTCAGCATTGTTTCTTCAGTTCTTTTTAAAAATTATGAATGTTCACACCTGTGTGCACACACACACATAATCTTACCTTGTTTAGATCTGACCCCTCTCTTTCCTTGACCCTTCAGTCCTCTCACTGGTTCCTTTTCTCCCTTCAAATAGTCCTCTTTTTACTTTCATATCACACACACACACACACACACACACACACACACACACACACACGCACGCCCCTTAAATTTAGATTCTGCATAGAAATTTCATAGAAATTTAAATTTCTATGAAAGAAAATATGTGCTATTTGGTATTCTGAGTTTGGCTTATTTTGCCTATCATGATATTCTTCAGGTCTTGAAAACATAATTAGAAGAGATGTAGTTGGTGTAACCCCCATAGCTCTTGGACTAATGGAGTCAGGGCTGGAACATTAGAAAAGGACTGAATGGGAGCCTGATGCAATAGTTGGTGCTCAACAAGATGACTAGTGTTGCCACATTAGAATAATAGGTATTGGTGCTCAACAAGATGACTAGTGTTGCCACATTAGAATAATAGGTATTGGTGCTCAACAAGATGACTAGTGTTGCCACATTAGAATAATAGGTATTGGTGCTCAACAAGATGACTAGTGTTGCCACATTAGAATAATAGGTATTGGTGCCATGCTCAGACACTCTAGTAATTTTGAGTGGATGTGTCTATGGCATTCTTTTAACTTTTTTGTTTCATTTATGGAGAAGATAAATAGATTTTAAAAAGAAAGAGTGGGTAACCAAGTTTGATAATATGTTGATCAATTTTCAAGTGTTATTAAGATTTTTTTCTCTACATTAAATCATTTCGCATCCCACTAGGTGCCACATGTGTCCACTATGTTAACGGCATCCTCTGGCTTGGGTATGTTTGGTGGATACACCATGTATACATGTATGCTTTTCTTTGGTAGGATATAAATCAGTGACTGTCCTGGAGCTTGATGCTTGGTAAAGCTTCCAAGTCAGCTGATCTGAGAAGCCTGAAGAAATCCTTTGAGGAATCAAAAAAAGAAAACAACAACAACAAACAAACCTATCCATATCTTCTATTCCTTTTTGCTAAAAAGAAAAATAAAACTCATAATTTTTGGTGGCTTTTTGTGGACTTTAGAGATAACGCATGCCATGTTTGAATGCACCCCTGTGACTTAGTGAGTAACAGAAATGCTATCTGTTTGAAGCAGCTTGAGGAAGTAAAAGGCTTATAGGTTAGTCAGCAGGTCACGTGCTGGCTGAAGTGTCAGGTGGGTGGTGCTGTGTGTGTGTGGTCTCTGGGAAGCCACACACACACAGTTGTAGAAGCAACTGCAGGAAGAAAATGTCAGGAAAGAGCTGTTTTGGAGTGGCGTCATGGGTCTTGAAGCATATTCAGTTCTCCTTCTGACAAATACGTACTTCTTGCTACTGGGCCATGACAGGGATTTAAGACCTGAGCATGACTCTAAATAGCTGTGTAACCTGAGCTGCTCTATGTTACCTTGGAATTTTCTGATTGCCAAAGTCATATGTACTAGGATTAGTGTCAACTTAAGGTATTTGGGGGAAGTTTAAGAAGTGTGTGTTCTGAGGCAGGGTCTCATCAGGTAACCTTAGGTAGCCTGGAACTTGCTATCTAGACCAGGCTGGCCTCAAACTCCACCTGCTTCTTGCCTTCCAAGTCTTAGGATTAAAGGAGTGTGCTATTACTCCTGGCTGGTTTATGAATTTCTAAGTCGATCACTGCCCCAGTTGCAGGCCAGCAAGGAAGACCCCTGTGAGCAGGTCTCTCCACCAATACCCCCCCAACGAACCTTGCAATCTGCAAGACCCACTCCCTATCCCAAACCCACCTATTCCCCTGCAACCTCAGTGGCTCTCTGAGACACAGAATCTGCCAGCTCTGATTGGACCAAGAGGTGAGTGACTTTTCTCCCACCCAGAGAGTCCTACATCTAGGCCCTAGGCCCCAAGGTACAACCCATGCCCCCCAACTCCAATTTATTGCTGCTCCAGTTGCAGGCCAGCATGGAAGATTCCTGTGGGCAGGCTTCCCCACCAACACTCTCCATTGGATCCTGCAGTCTACAAGACCCACTCCCTACCCCAAATGCACCCATCCCCCTGTGACCTCAGTGGCTTCCTAAGACACAGAATCTGCCAGCTCCTATTAGACTAAGAGCTACGATTGGACCAAGAGCAGCTTCCTCAGACACAGACCTCTTGCACCTATTGGGGGAAGAGATGGGTAGATGCCAGTGCAAAAATACACACAGCAACATAAAGAACAATATGGCATCACCAGAACGTAGTGGTTCTATAACAGCAAGACCTGAACATCACAACTTATAAGAAGCAGAAGAAGGCAATATTAAAAATAACTTTATGAAGATGATAGAGGTCTTTAAAAAGGAAATGAAAAATTCCCTTAAAGAAATGGAGGAAAAGACAAACAAAAAATGGAAGAAATCAATAAATCCCTTAAATAAAGCCAAGAAAACCAAGAGAAAGCAATCAAACAGGTGGAAAAAACAGTTCAAGACCTGAAAAGTGAAAGAGAAACAATGAAGAAGACACAAACCGAGGGAATGCTGGAAATAGAAAATCCAAGTAAACGAACAGGAAACACAGAAGCAAGCATAACCAACATAATACAAGAGATGGAAGAGGTAATCTCTGGTGTAGAGGATACAATAGAGGAAATAGAGTCGTCAGTCAAAGAAAACACCAAAGCCAAAAAAGTCATAACACAAAATGTCCAGGAAATCTGGGACACCATGAAAAGGGCAAAGCTAAGAATAATAGGGATAGAAGAAGGAGAAGAGTACAAATTCAAAGGCACAGGGAATATATTCAATAAAATCATGGGAGAAAACTTTCCCAACTTAAAGAAGGAAATACTTATGAAGATACGAGAAGCCTATAGAACACCAAACAGACTAGACCCCCCAAAACCTCCCCTCACCACACAGTAATCAAACCACTAAACATACAGAATAAAGAAAGAATATTCAGAGGAGCAAAGAAAAAAAATGAAGTGACTTATATGGGCAGACCCATCAGAATAACACCCGGCTTCTCAACGGAGACTCTGAAAGCCACAAGGACCTGCTGCAGTGTCTCCTCCTGCTGCTGCTGCAGTGTCCCCTCCTCCTGCTGCAGTGTCTCCTCCTCCTGCTGCAGTGTCCCCTCCTGCTGCTGCAGTGTCTCCTCCTCCTGCTGCTGCAGTGTCCCCTCCTCCTGCTGCAGTGTCTCCTCCTCCTTCTGCAGTGTCCCCTCCTCCTGCTGCTGCAGTGTCTCCTCCTCCTCCTGCTGCAGTGTCCCCTCCTCCTGCTGCAGTGTCCCCTCCTGCTGCTGCAGTGTCTCCTCCTCCTGCTGCTGCAGTGTCTCCTCCTCCTCCTCCTCCTCCCGCTGCAGTGTCTCCTCCTCCTCCTGCTGCTGCAGTGTCTCCTCCTCCTGCTGCTGCAGTGTCTCCTCTTCCTGCTGCAGTGTCCCCTCCTCCTGCTGCAGTGTCCCCTCCTCCTGCTGCTGCAGTGTCTCCTCCTCCTCCTGCTGCAGCTGCAGTGTCTCCTCCTGCTGCTGCAGTGTCTCCTCCTCCTGCTGCTGCAGTGTCCCCTCCTCCTGCTGCAGTGTCTCCTCCTCCTGCTGCTGCAGTGTCTCTTCCTCCTGCTGCAGTGTCCCCTCCTCCTGCTGCAGTGTCCCCTCCTCCTGCTGCAGTGTCTCCTCCTCCTGCTGCTGCAGTGTCTCCTCCTCCTCCTCCCGCTGCAGTGTCTCCTCCTCCTCCTCCTGCTGCTGCAGTGTCCCCTCCTCCTGCTGCTGCAATGTCTCCTCCTCCTGCTGCTGCAGTGTCCCCTCCTCCTGCTGCAGTGTCTCCTCTTCCTGCTGCAGTGTCCCCTCCTCCTGCTGCAGTGTCTCCTCCTGCTGCTGCTGCAGTGTCTCCTCCTGTCTCATGCTGCTGCAGTGTCTCCTCCTGCTGCAGTGTCTCCTCCTGCTGCATTGGTCCTTTTATCTGCGTCAATTCCTATGGAAGTTCGTACAGAGGTTCATGAGCAATTCTTTGGTATTAATTGAGAAGCAGGATCGATCTTGCCTTGCGTGTGCTTTCCTGTGAGGTTGGTACTATGTGGAAGTGAACTTTTGTAGTGTAGTTGCACTCTGTGTTGGCAATGGTGGAGTGAGTACATAGGATAGGATTAGTGAGGGTAACTATATCCAGTATCTCCTTCTACCATAGGGAAGGATGTCTGCAGGTATGAACCAGGTCATTCATGGACAGACACTGTTGTTTCTTCCAGGGACTCAGCAGGATTTGTGACAGACATGTGGAGAAAAGGTATGAGAGTGAATTCTCCAAATGAGACTCTAAGGAGAAACCATTTGTCCCACCTGTCAAGGCTTATTGAAGGCTACCTATTACAGAGAAGTTTAAGAGGGCAAGACGACCCTTTCCGTGGGCAGCATTTAGTCTTTTTCCAGCCACTCTAGTGTTTGCAAAATGGGCCATAAATCAAGTCATCCTGATGGCAAGCATGGAGGCTAAGCATGAGCTCAGCTACGTGAACTTGCCCTTACAGTTAACCTAACATACTGCTCCTGGATCTTCAACCTGCTGGTGTCAGGAGCCATGTCCAAGTCATTGGTGATAGACTCCTGCTGGCAGATTGATGAGATCAGACCACTTACATCAAGAGGAGAACGGAATTTTGCCCTTCCTGGAGGAGACACTGCTCTAGAGACACATTTGTTGTCCCTGCCTACAGAATTCGCCAGGCTCAGCATCTGCAGACTTAACAAAGGCGTTATTTGCCACATGGCATTCCACATAATATTGTTCCTGATGGAGGAATTCATTTTACAATGACAAAGTATGGTAATACTTTCATGCTTATGAGAGTCACTGGCCTTCTGTACTGCAGCTCACAGAAGCATCTGCTTTATAGGATGGTACCAGGCTCAGTGTGGGCAAGTGTGTCTGCAGGAAGAGCGAATCTCAGTGAGTGAAGAGCTGTCTTACAAAGTGCATCCTATACTTTGACCCCATGGCCAATGCACAATGCATGTTCTCCTCTAGCTAGAACACACTTGTATTGTAGCAGGAGTGAAGAGGGAACACGGAATGACGGCTTCTTGCAGCATTGGTCCTGATAGCTGCATTCCTCACAGACAGCTGGGAATGCTTGCTTTCCGTGTCTGCAGCTTTGGGTTCTGTTGCTTTACTGATCCATTTTCCAGTGAAGAGAGTTTGTTTTAATAAACACTACAATGCATGGATGTTCTTACGCTCTCCCCATGTCACCAAGCCAAGGGGTGAAGGGCAGTTGCTGTGCTGTCTAGAGCGGCCACTCTTCTTGTGGGTTCATTGCTTTAAGATAGGGCCAGTGAAGACTATGTGGGATCCAGGAGAATCTTTTGGGATTCTGGTGGTGTTTTCATGCTAGTGAAATACTAGGTAGAAATGTTAGTACTTCTAACAGTCAGGGATGCTAAGGATTCAGAGCCCTCCTAAACAAAGTCTCAGGTTATTGGAGGAGGTCAAAATGATGGCCGACTGCAAAGACGGTTGAGGACAAAGCGTATGCAGGGCGAGTAGTGCAATGAGGTAAAATGTCAGCTCTGACCTTGGGATCAGTTGTAGAATGATAGCTGTAGCAGCTACTCACACTTTCTTAGGGATATGCATATATGTCTTCATTCATCTATACGACACAACATACAACTTGCCACTCCCTTTCCTACGGTACACTGCTGGTGATGGGATTAACCAGGGTTATTTCACTATAATGAAACACCTGAAGCAATTGACCCATAGAAAGTCAACGTTTGTTTGATTAATGTTTCTGGAGCTTCCAGTCGCTAACTGGGTAGCCCCATTTGTGGTGGTATTTTACTTGTACTGAAATGTGACACATGGCACTAGTGGAATTCAGGTGTTTCTGGTACATGGACTGCTCTCACCCAATGTGAGGTTGAACTGTTGACCTTGTGTACATCCTACTTCACAAATGAGTCTGTCAGATACGCTAAGCCTATAGGCTGAAGATGATGCCCCAGCATTGCGGAGAAACCTCAGGTGACTGTCCAGGCAGCTGGCTGTTTCTGTCAACTCACAAATTTTTTAGAAGTTGCTTGCATGCACTTTCTGTTTTTAATTTTTGTTAGCTAATATTATTTCCTTCTTGGGTCTCTGAGGGAGTTGAAGATTAGTTAGTTATAGTTGAAGGTTAGTTAGTTATAGTTGAAGATTAATTAGGATAGAAAGTGAATTAGATACATTTTGGACTTAACAAAATAGGATAGATAATGAAATTATTTTCTCTGAATTTGTCAAATACAAATGGACTAGACATTGTTTAGACATTTATTACTTGTATATATTGTATATAGTCATTGTACTTTTGTATATAGTTTTTCTTTTGTTAGTTAGAACCTTTTTCTTTTTTTCCTTTTTATTAAAATAGAAAAGGGGAAATGTGGTGGTATTTTACTTGTACTGAAATGTGATTTTAATTGTATGTTAATAAATAAAGTTGCCTGGGGGCCAGAGCTATTAGAGCCATAGCAAGTGCGTGGCGGCGGTGGCGCACGCTTTTAAGGACCTGGAGGGCAGTACATACAGGCAGTGACAAGGCAGTCATGTGTTTGGGTTTACAACCAATGAGAAGGCAGAAGAGCTAGACTATATAAAGACATACACACAGGAAGTAGGTCCCTTTTCGGAGAGCTCTCTTGACTGAAGAGGATCGCTGAATCAGGAAGGGTGAGGCTCTTAGCTCTGACCTCTTGGCTTTCTTCTCTGAATCGGCTCTGTGTTTCTTATTTAATAAGACGGTTGGTTACATCTACACCCATTGCTTTGAGCCAGTGGTCAGCGCAGCCCACCATGGTATGAGTGCATGGTGAGGCAAACCATTTACATCATGAGTCAGTAAAGAGGGAAGCAAGAGAACAATACATTTTCCTTCAAGGCACACCCCCAGGGACCTAAGGACCTGATACTAGGTTCTATCTCCTCATAGAGCCAATATGGACACTATTAGTCAGACTTCTCTAAAGGAGCAGAACACACATATTCACACACACACACACACACACACACACACACACACACACACCTGTGTCTACATCTATATAAGAAAAAAGAACAGGTGTTAAGACTTCTCTAGTCTTGTCATTTTCAAATGAAGGCTTAGAGAAATTCAGTATTTTCCTTAAGTTCATTATCAAAGAATCTGACCAGGAATCCAGGGCCCCAGTGCCTTTTTGCACACCTGTGGCTTCTGAGTTGGTAACTGGCAGAAGATCAGAAAGGGGATGAGAGACCTGAGGGCGTGCGTGGACAGGGGGAAGAGGGAATCATGCAGCCCAGTGGGAAGGCAGCGGGGGGGGGGGCACCTCTAAATAGGAACACTGCCTTGCTCGCAGATTTCAGCAGTAGTCCTTCATCTTCAGCTTCGTGTTGTTTTCTTTATGTGTCTGTTTCATGGCAGCTGGCTCCCCCACAGCTTTTGGTTGCTAAAAACACAGCCCAGAGTTATGCAGTAAGTAATAGCAGACCCAGAGAAAACCTCTGGGGAAGGCCAGACAGACCCTACAGTCCCAGGACTCAAACCTCTGAGAGCCCATCCGTGCAGCCTAGCAGAGCCAGGGATGTTCTTCCTGGGGAAGCGTGTCAAACCTTCCTGGGGCATGCACATTCCCCAGAAAGCTGTGGAGAACAGAGTGATCTTTTATGAAGGGTGGTTTTGTAGAAATATTTATTCTGTGAGAGACAGGCGCTGGAGCGGAGGACAAAGTAGGGAGGTGGGTGGGTCAGGTAACTGTCAGCGAGGGTGGCCCGAGGGAGCCTCCCTGGGGTGTCTGAGAGGTTAGGACTTGATCTCTCTGCACCACTATTTCCACTTCTTTTTTTTTTTGAGAACAAGTATAAGGCAGGAATGTGGTTAATACTTTTTGATCTCATTTAGCACCTCCATGGTCTGGAGAGATTAAAGGAATCATCCAAAGTCAGAAAAGGACAGAGTCCCAAGCGGTCACAGGACCGGGACTGAAGCGTGTCTCTGACTGACTACAGCTTATGTTTCCAACCACTGTGACATATAATTCGTGGCTTTCTTCTGCTTCTCAGACCCCCACTCCCTAGCAGGAAGGCTTCACTTTCTAGTACAAAGCTCAGAACAAGACTGTCTTGGGGATGCTTTGTGTTAACTCATGATAGGTTGGGGGAGGCTCCCTCTTTGGCCTGCTAAGGTGTGTTTCACTTATTTGGTGCACTCAGTTAAAAAAAAGAAAGAAAAAAATAAGGAAGAAGGAAAAATAAGAGAGAGAGAGAGAGAGAGAGAGAGAGGAGCTTTCTCTGGGTGATCATGTGATTCACCTTCTCTTGTGATTCACCTTCTCTTGGCCTCTAAGCTTTGAAGGCTTCATTCATCTTTGCCTATGTTCCCCCACCCCTCCTGCCTGACAGTAGAGAGATATAAAACATTAATATAGTTTTTAAAATACTAATAGAAAGGTAGTGTCAAATTGAGGAGAGATCAAGATACCCAAGGTGTGAATTTGGCTCCCAGGATACTCACCTAGTATGCTTGAGGACTCAGACCTCTGTCACCTCGTGTGTAAAACAGATGTGCCAGTAAGACCCACTTGGTCAAGTGAAAGCGAGTGAGGAAATTGTTACGAACTTTCTTTTAAAACTAAGAATGAGGCTGGGGGTGGGAGCGGGAGGAGGGATGAGAGGGGGATCTGTGGTTGGTATGTGAAATGAATAAAAAATGAAAAAAAATAAAACTAAGAATGATAAGCTAGATGAATAATAAGCTAGGTGTAATAGTACATACTTGTAACCCCAGCACACTTGAGTTTGAGGATAGCCTGGGCTACCCAGACAGGCTGAAGACTACATCATAACCAAAGAAAGAAGGGGGAACAGCATCCTTGTAGAATGGCAGCAAACAGCACGTAGAGTTCCACTGGTGAAGTTAAGACGATGCAGATCGTAAGCCAAGTTTTACTCTTAGTCTGGGCTAGCTCTGTCTCTTTCTGGACCAGCCTTCAGGCTGGAGTGGAGTAGGTCACCTTTCAAGCTCCATTCCTGCCCTGGAGTTTTATGATGCTCATGAAGTGTGCTGAGTAGCAAAGCAACTTAAGACGGAAGAAGTTTAACCCTGCTATAAAATACCCTCTTATAGGTTTTAGCAAAGCTGGAACTATTTCTCCCTAGTTACTCATGTTTTATGTATTTTAAAAGATAAAACAGAGACGAAAAGTAGTAGCAGCGTCTGTCTTGCACATTTCCCCCTCCCCTCTGACGTCCTCAGGATATTTTTTTCTTGGTTATTTTTTTCAGATTACATACATCTGAAAATTAAAGAATGAATGCTTCATTAATTGCTAGACAGATTTCTGGATGCCTGTGACTAAAGAAAGGTGGGAGGAATGGGGTGTGTGGTCCACCAGCCTATAGTTTTTATGTTCCTAGTGGAGAGGGTCGTTGAGAGGAAGTCCTAACCTTCACCAAGCTAAAGACTTGCTGAGTCAGCAGAACCCAGTCATTGCCACAGTGACCACTCAGCCTCTGAGTCACTGTTTGTACTCACTTGCTCATTTTGTGCATGGGCAGGTGACTTATTCTTGAACACTCTGAGAAGACAATTCAAGGGAATGCGGGGCTGAACTGCAAGACAGGGTTTTTTTGCCCTAAAAAAGTGAGACAAGAGAGTGTTGAGCAGGCTTTGAGAAGCCTGACAGATTTGTAGCAGAAACTGCCTTTGATGAAGTGTCCACTGGCAGCATTGTGGGTGTTGAGGAGGGAGCTGCTCTAGCTCTTGATTACAACCAGACTGTTATCTGTGTTTTTCTGTGATAAAGACAATGCACAATTTCTTCTACTCCGCTAGTCAGGAATTGTTAAGATTTCCTTGCAGGGTCACTGGAAAGCGGACAGGATGGTGCTCAGGAGCTCCGTGGGTAGGCAGAGAGCAGCGAGCCTGGCTGGCTGTAGAGTATGTGCATGTTGATTTCACTTCCACCCACCACATGCCACTTGCTTTCCTTTCTGAAACCGTTGCCTTTTCATGATCCTTCTGGAATGCTCCTCACTATTTCTGCCTGTTACAATTCTATTATTCTATTTATTGTTGCTATGCAGCTCAAATGCTCCCTGCCTTGGTCTAGGCTATTTCACAAAAGATTAGATGGCTTTTCAATAATAGACATTCATTTTTGCTCATTCCAGAGGATGGAAAGCTGCTAGCATGGTAAGGTGTTAGGAGACCCTTCTGGGTTGCAGATCATGAGCTTCCTGTGCCAGTGTGTCAGGAAGGTGGGATAGAGGTCTTTGGAAGAACCCTTTCTATGAGGATGCTTATGTCAGTGGTGTGGGCTCCATGCTCAAGTATCTTTCAAGTTCTTACTTTTTAGTCTCATCACATTGGAAGTAAGAAGTTCAACACCTGAATTTTAGGAATACACAGACATTCAGTTCATTTTCTCCCCCTTCTAAGAGCTTTGTAAAATCCCCAGAAGCCTTGTCTCCTATGAACTTACCCAGCAACAAACTGTTGCATGCTGGGCTCCCCACATCTATGGTCTGGTGACATTGACATTCATTTGTTATCTTTCCCTTTCCTCTTTGATTCTAAGTGCTAGAGTGGGAGGGGGGGGGTCTGCATCTTACTATTACCTCACTGCTCGACTGCATCCTGTCTCTGTCTTGGCTATCACCGATTCAGCCTCATTCTTCATCATCTCTCATGGGGGTGCTTTGATGCCTTCTTGGTTGGCCATGCTTACTTTGAGTCTACCTGTTCCATCAGTTCATGCTTGATTTTGTTCCAAATATCCTTGTAAGATGAAGATCTGTTCTTGTTGAATTTTGGTAAAATATCTTAATATAAACATGCTCCCATCTGGTATCTTCCATTCTACATTGTACCCTTCCCACAAGGACCCTTATCATTGCACCTTGTTGAACCATTTACTTTTTCAGAAATATTCCATGATCGTTCCTATCTCTTTGGTGTTAATCCCACTACCTGGAATATCTTTTCTAGGCTTGATTGCCTAGAAAATGATCATATTTGAAAATTGAACAGAAACATCACTTGCTTGGATCTTTGTGGAAATCTTAACAAAGTTAATGACAAGTGTTTCAGAGGTTCCTTTTATAATATGTGCTGGTTTGAATGAGAATGGCCTCCACAGACTCATATTTGGATGCTTAGGGGGTGATATTAGGAGGTGTGGCCTTGTTGGAGGAAGTATGGCCTGTTGGAGGAAGTGTGTTGTTGGGGGTGGGCACTGAGGTTTCAAATGCTTAAGTCAGGCCCATTGTCTCTCTCTCTTCCTGCTGCCTGCTGATCCAGATGTAGAACTCTTGGCTCCTTCTCCAGCATTATGTTGCTGGTGCACTGCCATGCTTCCCACCAGGATGACAATGGACTAAACCTCTAAAACTGTAAGCTACCTCCAATTAAATATTTTCTTTATAAGCATTGCTGTGGTTGTGGTGTCTCTTCACAGTGATAGAAATCCTAACTAAGACATAATACATATCTTACGTAAAAATTACACGAGACAATGCACATAAAGAACTTAATATAGTACTTGGCACTAAGACTATCACTACATGCCTATTATTTTCCTTAAAAAACTACAATGATGGAAATTCCATATTAAAAAAACACACCATTGGAATTATCAAACATTGCCTCATTGTTCAATATTCAATTCTTTCTTGACTTCTTTTATGAAGTATCTCCCAATGACTTCAGCCCATTGTGTTACTATTTTTGACTGTTACTCTGTTCTAGTCATAGGAAGACAGGAGAAGAGGAGAGACGGAGGACTATTATATTATTTTTTGAGCTGGCAGTCCCTGGGTAGAAAATAGACATATCCAAAATCCTCATGGAGGGAAGCATATCTTGATTTTCCCTTTAAATGGGGCAATCATTCCCAGTGACCCTGTTCTAGTTGATTAGAACATTGGGCACTGATCCTAGGGTCAAGTCAAAGGAAGTCAGTGAACTTGATGGCAGCCTAGCTGGAGGAATGCTGCCTCAACGTGGATCCTGGCAATGGAAAAGACCCATGTGGTTCTCCCTGTTGAGCATTTGCTGAGATAGACAGAGACAAGTGGTCCTGTGATGACAGGCAGCAATAAAAAATGTGACTGCCAGTCCCTAAGTAACAGAGCCACCATGTCCCAGTGCTGAGGGACTCGACAGTCTTGTTCTCAGAACTCCTGCGATTTAGTCCAGGTTAGCTTTGCACTTAACAATCTTCCTGGTCCAGCCTCTTCAGTGCTTGGGTTCATGCATGTACCACTGTACTTGGCTCTGCTATACTATTAGTGAGGCCCAGCTCCTCATTTTCAGTGAGTTTCTCATGCTCTTATTTATATCCTTATAGTATGTCCCTGGCCCATTTTTAAGGCAATAGAGTCCTGTAATAATTAAGATACAGCCTATGTAGCAAGAACTCCCTATATAGCAAGGATACCTGTCTGATTGCACTTTGGCAAAGCTGATCATATAGTATGTTCCAATAAAGTCTTTTTGGTTGATCAATTGATCAGATAATTAGATTGAGTTTCATAGGAACTAGGGTCTTTACTTTTGGAGCTCGTTCTTCTTGAAATATCTTCTAGGGACTTTAGCTTAGATCTGGTTGTGTCAGGGTGCTGCTCATATGATGCTTGTGGACAACTGGACTTGCTCTATTCATATGAACCCCACTTCTCAACAGATACTGTCATAGGCTGGCTGAAGGAAGACATAGGCTTCTAGGAATTCATCTGGTCTTAGTTTTTCTCTTAAAAATAGCATTGTTAATATTAGTTCCTTGCTGCATTGACAGAAATGTAAGAATCGATCTTTTAAAAGCTTCCTTTCCTCCCAATAATAGGTCTAATAAATTTTAAGAAATTTTAGTTTTACTTGAGGAAAGGTCTCCCTATGTATCTCAGGCTGTTCTTGAACCCACGGTGTAGTCCAGCCTCCTGAGTGGTGAGATTACACCCAGAAAGTAGCCCTGATTTGTCAGTGCACAAGTGAAGTTCACATCAACCCACTCATGTAAGTTTCACAAGTACTTGACTAGCAATTAGATTAATTTCTATTTTTAGAGGTAAGAAAACTGAGACTCTAAGGATCTAAGGCTCATGGCTAGTGATCCCCTCATATACAGTTGATGACAAAGGTTGAATCCATTATTATTATTATTATTATTATTATTATTATTATTATTATTAGCAAATACCTACTGGAGGGGAAAAGTAATCACCAATATCACCCAGCTACAAACCCTGCAACCTAAAACAGCAGTCTGCATAGAACACAAACTTATGTAATAATGGCACAAATATTATGGGGATAACCAGTGATTTTTAAAATAAAATTTAAGGCCCACTTCATGAGATGGAACCCATATCCAACCCTGTTAAAGTAACCAGAAATTTGAGGCTAGATAGGTTATGGCTCCTAGGGGAAAACCCACTATTATTATTCTGCTAAAGGAACATGACAATAAAATGACTCCTAATGGCATATTGCTTTACCCATCGGTTAGTGCATCACTCAATGATCATCAGAGAAACTTTTTGCAGTGTATTGTAATTAATAGAGACCCACAACTGAACAATGTGCAGAGAGTGAGATACTTGGGAGCACTTAGCCATCCCTTAATGGGATGCCTTTCTCAAACCCCTCCCCACAAGGCTCAGGGAGGCAGAAAGGTTGAAAGACCCAAAGGTGACTCTAAGAGAACATCATCCAGACACAACAGGACTGACACACACATGAAATCACAGAGACTGGCAGCATGCACAAAGTGTAGCATGAATTGTTAGAAGGTCTTACTAATAAAAACAAACCTGAAGCCAGGTATTGGGGTGAACGCTGAAAGATCAGGGAAATAGAACCAGCCACAGCTTCCTCACCTCACCAATTCCTCAGCTGATCCTGTTTCCTCAGACCGGAAGCCTCTGAGTCCTCATCCGAATGGATCTCAGCTGAACTGCTACTCAAACCCTAAAAGCTTACCAGGTTCTAGTTCCTGGTTTTCACGCCTTATATATCTTTTTGCTTCCTGCCATCACACAAGACCTGCACAGGTTCAAGCCAGATGGGGATCCCAGCACTGAGGGGGAGAAGTTATTTCCCCCGTAACAAAGAGGTTATTTCCTGGGGGAAGGGAAGATCAGTGGTGTTAGCAGTGTTAATGGATGACCATAAGTGCTGGAAGGCCAAATACTGAAGCCATGAGGCAAAATGCAGAGGCATTATAAGGTGAGTGTCTTCTACTTACAGGGATTCAGCTAAGAGTAAGAACCCCAAGAATAAGAAACAGGGTAAGTTAGAGCTCACTGGAAATTCTCGAAACTTTAGTAAATAAAAGCAAAAGCTAATCAACCAACCTACCAACCAACCGAATCCCCAAACAATCCAACTAGCACTGAAATTTGAAAAGAGTTCCAGGGCTGTTGCTTTCTTGGAATACGGTAACAAGTCTTCCAGGACAATTCACAACTGATCACAGGAAGACCTCTGCCCACTTCCGTGCTGGAAAGAACAAGGCCTAGAAGTGGTGTTTGGTGGCAGTGGACGTACCACCAAAGTTAATGAGAGTGGTTCTTTTGTTGAAGAAGGTGGCAAGATGGGCACTCAAAATGGCCTCTGCTCTTTCCACTTTGTGTTAATGAGAAACAGGCACACAGTGGGATGCTTTGAGATACTGTAGGCCAGACCTCAGAACTAGAGGAATGTAGAGATGAAGTACTCATCTGCCCCAGCCTAGGTTTACTCTTGATAAAGCATCTGCTCATTTACAGGAGCAGGTCATTGTCGACTTCTCTCCTTTCATTCATTCTGAACTAGGTGAACTTTGACTCAGTAAGTGGAGGTTGGCAAGCATGAGCAATGCTTTCATGAAGACATCTGACTTAGCTAAAATTAGTGCAATGTAATCATGACTTCATGTTGCCCAATATAATCCATCTTGTAAAGAGGGGATGAGGATTTTCAGACAGATTTTTAGCAGCATCATCAAGAAGGGTTTGTAATCAGCTCTCAATCATGCCTCCTCGGGGAGAGGAGCTGAGTGTGGTTCGTGTAGATGACATACAACTCCCCAATCCTCTCCATTTGATTTTGATTAATGTCTGCGTCTTGCTGCAAGGCAGGTGTTCCTAGCGCTCTGGGAATTCAGATCATTTTAGCCTCAGCAATGAAGGCACAAACAAGGCTGGAACCATCTCTAGAGGCCTGGGAAGTCAAGCAGTTTCCTCCAGAGGGAGTGGGAAGGAATCCTTCCCAGCTGTCCTTGCGGTGACAAAGAGAGTGCATTAATTGTCATGATCACATAAAACATCCCTACACCAACAGAGTGGAGTGGCTTGCATCTATCTTCTTCAGCGAAGGCTAAACATTCTGTTTAGATGAACCCAGACCACAGACAGAATGGGATGCAGGGATTCAGAGGTCTTTTCTTTGTGGTGACATTGAAAAGATTGAAGTTTGAAAAATAGAATATACTTATTTTCAACAGTTTGGTGCATGTAAACAATGCATTTTGATCATTTGTACCCCAAAGCTCCTCTCTCCCTCTCCCCAGGCACCCCAACACATCTGCACCTTCCTTTTGTGTTCTTTCCCTTTTTGTTAATAACCCACTGTGTTCAGTTAGTGCTGCTTGTTGGAATGTTGACTGATCTTGTTGATGTTGTCATAGGCAGCTAACCATAGCTGTAGTGAATCATTGGTGCAATGCCCATGCCATGTCCTGAAGACAGTGTTTCCCGTCACCCCTCCCCATCCTCAGGCTCTTACATCTTTTCTTACCTGTCTTCTGAAAAAGTCCCCAAACCTTTAAAACTGAACAGCTTTTGAACTGGATAACTGGGTTTGAATGTCACCTCAGGTATTTCCTTTGTACATGTCTGAAAGGCTACTGACAGTCTAAAAGCCAAGTGTCTGCATGGGATGGCTGGACATGCAGTTCAGTGAAGAATGCTTTCCTATTACACACAAGGCCCTGAGCTAGATCTTTAGCATCACAGAAAGTAAAAGAATCCAGTTTCGATGCTTTCCTTAGTTATTCTATATAATCATGAAGGAATAGAGTGGGCGCTCTGTGGTATCAGGCTAATATGAAGAACTATTGACCATGGCTGAGGAGATGGCTCAGTTGGCAAAGTGCCTGGTAACAAACATGAGAACCTGATTTCAGTTCCTCACCACCCACATAAAAGCCACGTGTGATGGTACTGTAATACTAGTGTTGGGTAGAGGGGACCACAGACTGGATCTCCTGAGATCCATGGCCAGATATTTCAGCCAACCAGTGAATTCCAGGTTTTGTAAGAGATTCTATCTCATAAAACAAGGTAGGGAGTGACAGAGGAAGACACTCAGTGACAATCTCGAATGTTCATGTATGTGCACAATCAGGTGTACACACACACACACACACACACACACAGAGAGAGAGAGAGAGAGAGAGAGAGAGAGAGAGAGAGAGAGAGAGAGAACTGCTTGAACTTTGCTCAATTTATTTTATCAATAAATAAAAATCTAGAACTAACATAGACTGCATGCTAGTACATAACTAACTGGGCATACGCCTGCATCACCATCCTAGAAAAACAGATAAAGTTCCACGAAGGAGGTCTATGAAGAAAATACACCACAGATACTCATGACTGCAGTGAACATTCATATCTGGAATTGTCACCTATCAAAAGTGAAAGACACCGAATGGCTCACCAATAGGCTGATGATGGTAGAGTACTTGTCTAGAAAGTGCAAGCAAGGCACTGGGTGTCCTTTACCAAAACTCCCCAGACTGGGGAGATGGCTTAGTTGGTCAAGTGTTTGCCCTGAATGTATAAGAAGCTGAGTTCAATCCCTTACAACCCACATAAATGCATTCATTGGGGAATTTAAAGCTAATTAAGCAAATCAAGCTTGAAGTTTACTATGTCTGTGCATGGAATTTCCTGCCCACAGGAACTCACCCAACTCCACTATCCACTCATCAAGAATCACCCTTGCACATGGGCCACCATCTTCCACAGCACTGAAAGAGTAAGTCAAAGCCTACAACTGAGTACAATGTACTCAACTCCCATTTGGGGACTTTTGCTAGATGACAATTTCAGATATGAATGTTCACTCAAGTCATAAGTATATGTGGTGTACTTTCTCATAGACCTCTCTCATAGAATTTTATCTGTTTTTCCAGGATGATGATCTGTGCTGATATTCAGTGAGTTACAGACTAGATTGCATTCTAGTTAGTTCCATCCAGCTTTTTTTTTATTGCTAAAATAAATCAAAACACAATATATCAAATGACAAACAATAGAAACAATAGCAGCAACAACTAGCATGTAATGCCTGGAGTTAGTTTCTCAGCAAAGATGCCTGTTTTTATTCAAGTTTTCATCTGTATGAGTCCCTGAGGGCTTTGACACTCCAAGACACTTCTTGCACTGAGGGAGCTTTTGGGTTCTTGTCAGTGGCTCCTTTCTCTCTGCACTCACCTCTGGGTTGTCAAGCAGCTTATCTCTCTCAGAAGTGGCAGCCCCAGTTGCCAGCTTCAGGTTACCCTTCTAATCACTACTCTACATGGCTTCTCCAAGCAAACAGCGAGCCCTACTTGACTCAGGCCAAGAGCTGTATTGATTACTAACTTCAGACAGACATCTGGTTTTCATTACCCATGGTAGCAGACCAGAGCGGGTTGCTGTACTGGCTGGTGTGGTCACTCAACAACCATCAGGATTAGCTATAAAGAAAATTTAACATATCCTGTAATTACAGTCTACCCAGCATAGAGTGGCTGAGGAATCTGCAGATCTGATTTCAGGGTGGGGAAAAAAATGTTTATTGTATCTGTCCTACACATTTATTTACTCAGAGGTCAGAGGCCTGCTGAAATATGGCCACCCTTAGCATTGATGCTCCTGCAAGGGCAGAGCAGCTTCTTGTTTAGGTCAGGAAGCTCCGGCAAGGCTCCAGGCAGATGGTCCCTTAATGCTTTTACAGACTTCGGAATTTGGCCTGATGGAAATGGACGAGTGGATCTTGTCTGGAATAAACAAATCCTTACCCTCCACAGCGCCACAGGCCCTTCCCTGGCCCCCTACTCACTCTTTTGATAGTGCCTTTGGGGACTGTTAACTGTCCCCTCCTAGCTACAGGGTGACTGAGGCAGCAAATGGACACCAGGAGCTTTAGTACATTTCTCCTGCACTCTTCACAACTCCCATTAGTTAGTGCAGCAGAGGAACGGGGCTTGAATTGTCAAGGTTGGGGAAGCGTTTGTGCCGCAGCATGCTAGATGAGGAAGAGCATCTTCCTTTTTGTTTTTCCTGTTAGGAAAATCATGATGTAGCCCCCAACGCCCAGTCTTTAGGATATTTCTCCCCTCTCATAATATTTTCAGCAGACTGACCTCTGGATTGTAGTGACAGTTGCTACAAGGACCCCCAAATAGCGTAAGATTAACGACACTTCATGTTGCTTTGACAAAATCAGCTTTGGGAAGGGTTTCTCTGGGTTCACAGTTTGATGGTGTAGTCTGTTGTGGCATGGAGGCAGGAGTGTGAGGCGGCTGCTCCCATTGCATCTCCAGTCAGGAGACAGGGACAGGTGAATGCGGGTGCTTGGCTGGTTCACTTTCCCCAGCCCATAGGATGGTGCCACACGCTTGAGGTGGGCTTTACCTCCTCAGTTAGGACTTTCTGGAAGCACTATCATATGTGCTCTTGAGGTTGTGTGTTCCCCAGCCATCCTAAAGCTAGTCAAGCTGGTAATGAAGATTAACCATCACCAATAGGAACCATAAAAGGTTAAGAACACTTGCTGCTCCTGCAGAGGACCCAGTGTCAGTTCCCAGCACCCACACCGTAGCTCACAACCATTTGTAATTCCAGTTTCTGAGGATCCAACATCCTCTTCTGACCTCCGTGGGCACTAGGTACTCAAATAGTACACATGTAGGCAAAACACGTAAAATAAAAATAAATCTGAAAAAAAGGATAGATACACTGTACACTTGTCTTCAAATGCACTAAACTTTATGGCTGAGACACTTCTGGAGACATGAAGGAAACCAATCTAAGAGATTATAAGGTAGATGGGAAACTGTGGGAATCAAGAAAGCTCAGTTTGGGAGATCGTGTGCATGCTGGTGGGGCTGATCTTATATACAACTATAAAGTAGAGATGGGGGACCTTTTGACCTCTCCTTTTTTAACCCCTAAGTTTCCTTAACTGTCTCTTAAAAATTAGAGGAGTATAAATAACAGTTTAATTTTTTTTTTTTTTTTTTTTTTTTTGGTTTTTCGAGACAGGGTTTCTCTGTGTAGCTTTGCGCCTTTCCTGGGACTCACTTGGTAGCCCAGGCTGGCCTCGAACTCACAGAGATCCGCCTGCCTCTGCCTCCCGAGTGCTGGGATTAAAGGCGTGCGCCACCACCGCCCGGCAACAGTTTAATTTTTTAAGCTGTGCATATGCATGTGTGCCTGTGAGGAAGTATGTGTGCATGAGTGCAGGGCCAGCAGAGGACAGAGACATAATTCTCCCTCCCTACTCCCAGACCTGGAGTTACAGGTGGGGTGAGCTCCTGACGTGGCTACTGGGAACTAAGCTTGGGTCCTCTGCAAAAGTAGTATGTGCTTTTAATCACTGAGCCATCTCTCTAGCTCTTCAAAGAGAAATGTAAATGCCGTATTTCTGAAGAGGAAATTTCATGTATTGCTAAGCTGGTTAGGGAAGTTTGGGAGCAGACACTGTTCTCATGTAGAGAGGTTAACCACCAAGGAGAGACAGCCATGGAGGAAGTAAGACCTGGAAGCTGGCCAATCAGTCATTGGCAAGCATGAGGGGGGGGCTGTACCCTAGTCTCTGAGGAAACGTTAATTATTATTTTTTTTATTATTATTACATATGATATAGGTTTCCAGGGGGAGAAGGCTCAGACTCAGTTATCAGGTCTTATGGGAAAGACAGCCCAATTGGGCATGCTGGCACACCACTGTATTCCAAGCTCTCAGGATGCTGAGGCACAAGGACCATGAGTTCAGGGCCAGCCTGAGCTACATAGACAGACCCTATCTCGAGTTTGCCCTCACCACTCAAAAACAACAATGCAATGTACTATTACCATCTGGATACAAGGATGGTGTTTGACAAAATTCTGGAAGACTGGACTGAGGCTGAGACCAACCAGAGGAAGGAGGGCCAAATACCTGCAGTTGGTAGAGGAGGAGGAAGGGGAGAGGAAGGGGAGAGGAAGGGGAGAGGAAGGGAAGAAGTAGAGGAGGAGGGAGTGCTTGGAGATAGTCATGTCTGAAACATCTAATCCTCTGAAATTTTCCCTGCAGGCTATTGCCTACTTCATCTATGGACATTTGAAAGAGAAAGTTACAAGGAATGGGGTGGCCGTAGAAATGTGGGTACATCCCACGGTGTAGGCACATGAGAAAACAGATGTTGGGGGAATTTTAGTTTGGGAAATAAGAAGCCTTCCAACGTTGTCTCTTTCACAGCAGTAATTGTGAATATTCCAGAATCTTTGGAATTCCTCTATCATTAAACAAAGAAAGCATGTTTCCCCTATAGATGCATCAAGGAAACATTGCTCATGAATATTAGTATGATCACGGTGTACTGAATTGTTTCCTTGCAAAAGATATCCATGTATTTATAATATTATAAACACTGACTATTGATAAAGTGAGAAAATATGCTATAACTAGTGTATTAGTTTCCTAATGCTGTGTAACAAATGATACAAAATTTAGTAGTCTAAAAAAAATGCCTTCCATTAGCTTATTTTTCTGTCAGTCAGAATTCAGGGACAGAGTAACTCACCTCTCTCTTCATGGTCTCGCAAGGTTTAAACCAGAGAATCATCTGGCCTGACTTCCCTTTCAAAAGCCCTGGGAGAAGGATCTAATTCCAAGCACATTGGGATTGTTGCTAGAATTGAGTTTATAGCAGTTGGGTGCATGTGGGCCTGGTTTTCCTGCTGGCTTTTGACTGAGGGTTACTTCCTTCTCCCAGAGCCTGCCCATTCCAGCAGTGGTTCACACACGGCTTGTTGGCTTTTTTTTTGTCAGGGTTGCTGGACTATATTTCAACGTCTTGGTTCTTCTGCTCCTAGCCAGAGAAAACGTCTCCTCTAAAGAGCTCCTATGATCAAGTCAGACTTCATTACTGTTTGTATTAATATATGATGTGTCCCTCCGAAAGGCTTAGGGCTGGTGGCGCTACATTGGGAGATTCTGGAAACAAGAGGAGACTTAGCTGGAAGAAGTTGATTATTGGAAGCATGTCTCCTCGCTTTCTGCCTTCCTTTCCCCTGTCCCTTCCTGCCCTCCTCCACCAGGATGACCTGTCTCACCCCAGCCCAGAAACGACGGACCCACACCACCACAGCTGGAAACCTCTGCGATTGTCAGTCAAAACAAATTATTTGTGGGGCTGTTTCTGTGACTGAACCTGACCATTTGGTTCTTTGGAACCAATTTGTTTTAAGAGAAAGTAGGAAAAACCTGGAGAACCTGGAGGGCTAGAGAGACCCTAAAATGCCATGAGCTCAGCTTAATGGACACTTCTAGTGGGTGCTCGGAAGCCTGGGATGTGGACAGGACTGTGGACATGTGAACAGGACTCTTCTCATGAGGTTTCAGATGACAACGGGAAATCTGTTTTTTTTTTTTTTCCAAACTGAATGAGAGGCCGTTCATATTACATTGTAGCATAGAACTTGTCTGCAATTTGCCTATATCTTCAAATTTTGTGTGAAGCTGAGTTTAAAGGTGATAGACTAATTAATCTGGTGGACAAAATTTTAAGGCAGTTCAGCATTCAGGCTATGGCATGGTTATTACTTGTTCCTTTAATCCAGGTTTATGGTGATATTTGGGGAGCAAAAAACATCACATAGAGGTCTGAGGAATTTGCAGTTTAGCCAGAAAATTTTATGTAAAGTTAGGGTTAAGGAAGGCATAGTTTCTGAAAATATTAGTGCCATTAAAAGAGGGCATATAGAGGGCTGGAGAGATGACTCAAGAGACTAAGAGCATTGGCTGCTCTTCCAAAGGACCGGGGTTTAATTCCCAGCACCCACATGGCAGTTCACAATTGTCTATAACTCCAGTTCCAGGGGATCGGAACCCTCATACAGACACACATGCAGACAAAACCCCAAGGAACATTAAATAAATAAATATTAAAAAGAGGGCATATATATTGCTTTGGGACACCAGGAACGATGTCTTGAGGGTATCTCAAGGATTAGACAGACCTTATCCATCGTAGACTCAGGGTATAAAAATAAACTCTTTGGAAAGACTTTACTTTGAGAAGAGCACACCACTAGGGAGCCCTGTTATGGGGAGCCTATCAGAGATGATGACTCAGACACAGTTTACAGGCAATTGAGAGTCTTTATTCCAGCTGGCAGGGACTACACTCAGGTGTTTGGGACCCAAATATAGCGCCAAGTGTTTAGAATAAGGGGCTTTTTTGAAGGCAAAAAATACATCCTGGTATCTCGCTTGGTAGCTGCAAGGGGAGCTTTTGCACAGACAGTTTAACAGAAGCTAAGATAAGTTAGCTGCAGCAACCAAGAAAATGCCCCACAGACATGCCCATGGACCAATCTGATGGAGGTAATCCCTCAACTGAGGTTCCTCTCCCCGGGAACGTCAGACTGACAACCGACACTAACTATGAGAATGACATTCTGCTCCTGACCCCCCATGACTCATATCTAACCATGTGAGGTTCATGCAGTCTACCTCTAAGAGTCTCCACAGTCTTAACAGTTCCAGCGTGAGTTGAAAAGCTGACTTCAAAACCTCCTCTGAAACTCAAGGCAAACTCTGGGTTGTGAGCCCTTGAAAACAGAGAAACAAGTGACATACCCCGGAGATAAAATAGCTGGTTTACAGAACAGTTATTTCCAGTACAAAAGGGGAGAACAGGGCTACAGAAAGAAAGAGTGGGACAGAAGCAAGAACAAAGGCCCGCAGAACAAACACCCAGCCTGTGGTTCCAGGGACAGCATCTGGGGACCCAGGGTGGCATGTTGCTGCCTGCTCCCTAACACTTTCCTTAGCACCTTAAGAGGACTCTGTGGGGGGAGGAGCATAAAAGAACCTGTGCTAGCCACGCATTCAGATGGATTCCCACTCCTCCACTGTGTTCATCTTAGGTGACCAAGAAAGTGCATCTATTGGTCTGCTCTATTATTAACCTTGGTGATTCCCTGCAGATCTCAATTTTCTTGCTTTATTTCCCCCAAATTTACCATGTCAATCATGCTCTTTTTTTTTTTTTAAAATAATTATTTATTTTGTATACAGTGTTCTGCCTGCATGTATCCCTGCATGCCAGGAGAGGGCACCAGTTCTCATTACAGATGGTTGTGAGCCACCATGTGGTTGCTGGGAATTGAACTCAGGACCTCTGAAAGAGCAGCCAGTGCTCTTAACCTTTGAGACATCTCTCCAGCCCATCAATCACTCTCTTCATCTTAAAACCTAGTTTTATAATTCCACTCCTCTGGTTTGTTAAGTTTTCTTTTGGGGCTGGTAGCTCAGAGGTTAAAGAGCACTTGCTGCTTTTGTAGAGGACTGGAGTTTGATTTCCAGCCCTCACATGGCCACTCAACAGTTGTTTGTAACTCAACAGGGATCTGGCATCCTCCCCTGGCCTCGCCCGGCACCAGGCATGTGCATGGTGCACATACATGCATTCAGGCAGAATGCTCAAACACAGTAAACAGTTTTCTTTCTCATTCCTTGTCAGTGTCTGCAACCTAGACTTCCTGTGTCAGGCTCCTTCTCTGTCACATTTTTTTGCTTCCTGCCCTACGATTCCAGTGATTCCTTTAGCCTGGGTGACTACCGAGTCTATCTTCAGCTTGGCATTCTCTCTTGTGTTTCAACTCACATATAGTTGACCTGATAGACACAAATCTACTTGTGAATCCTCCATATATTCCAAATGCTTTGTATTCTTTCCCACATTCACTTCCCTTCCAGGATCCATCACTTAGTGAGCAATGCTGCCTCTTCCCAGCTTCTCATAATAGAAACTTGAGATTTACACAGGACTTCTCCTGTTCTTTGGCTTCATCTGGCCTCCAGGGACATCTGTCTCCTAAAATACCTGTCTATCTATTACTAACTCCCTGCCTGTATAGAAATAGGAAGACTGCAAGGAAGCAGCCACTTTACACTCCCATGACTTCTTCCATACTATCTTCCAAAGTCTGCGTTCTCTTTTTTCTTCTCTTCTCTTCTCTTCTCTTCTCTTCTCTTCTCTTCTCTTCTCTTCTCTTCTCTTCTCTTCTCTTCTCTCCTCTCCTCTCCTCTCCTCTCCTCTCCTCTCCTCTCCTCTCCTCTCCTCTCCCCTTCTCTCCCCTCCCCTCCTCTCCCCTCCCCTCCCCTCCCCTCCCCTCCTAAATGCAACATTTTTTTCATGATCAAGCCTATTCCAATGTATACTGTTGTCTCCCTTGAATTTTCTTTTAAAAATGTGCCTTGTGGGCTGTGGTGAAATCTCTGCAGGTGAAGTATTTGCCTCGAAAATATAAGATCCTTTAGTTTCATTCCTAGAAACCATGAAAAACAATCTAGACACGGTAATGCATTACTCATAATCCCAGTCCTGGGGAGGCCGATCACTGAAGCTTGCTGGTGGCAGCTGAGTTACGTTGTGAGCTCCAGGTCAGTGAGAGATCCTGTCTTCAAAAACATCAGGCATGGATGGGAGAGGGACCCAGGGGCCTTGCTTGCCTCTACTGAACCCTGTGATAGTCTCAAAGGGCAGGGAAACCATGACTTCCAGTTGTGTACCCATTGATGACCCACGGGGCTCTAATGGATACTTCCAATCCAGTGGTCCCATGTATGGCCCTGGTTAACCTAAAGGGGTCACAGACTAAAACCAAAATTAATGAACTTGGGAAAGGGACTAGTAGGGATGAGGGCACTGGTAGGGATGGGAGGGAGATGAGAGGGTATGTGGGGAGAGTAGTTAGAATATATATGTGCATTTATTGTGTATATTTTTTGTATATACACACACAAATGAGCCTTGTAGATGTTTTGTAAAAACAGAATAACTTAATAAAACAGCCAAGTACATAAACATACAGCACATTCTCACATGTTTCTGCCCATGTGCTCTTTCCCTGATGCCTGGAAGAATTTTCTCCACTATGCTTTCAGGCATCTTCCCTGATGTCCATCTCTGCGCAGGTGGGTACTGGTATTCCTTCAATGCTGCATTGGTGTCCACCTGCAGGAGTGCCATGCCCACCCCACACTGTTGTTACATAAAACCCTTTCCAGTACACTGAGAATATTTACGGGGGAAGATGACTGTCCTCCTCCTTTCCACTGGTGCAGCCTCTAGGCCTGCACCCACCAGGTATTCATAACCTGCTTCTGAATCAATGAAAGGTAAGCGCCGTGATAAGCAGAAGGTAGAGACCTCTTATCCTTACTTGGGAGATTAAATCATGAGCAAATTTCAAGCTTAGTGACACTTACGGTGAGGAGTAGAGCTAAAGCGGAAGCCACTTCCCTCTTTTTTAGTTCTGGGATTGGAACAGGGGCAGGAACCACTTCCTCTCACCAATCCTGAGAACTTCCACCCAGTCCTGACCATCCTGTCCCTCCTCTGTGTCTTGGTTAAGTTTTTATTTGTGAGAAGATGACGGAAGTTGAACAAGGGATGAGAAAGATGTGTGTGAGCATGCATGTGTGTACATGTGTACGTGTATGTGTATGTGTGCGCGCACGTGCGCAGAATATTTGTACATGGCCAAGGAATTAAAGCTACAGCTTCCAAGGTGGCAAGATTATCCCTCTGACTCCTTGGCTTGAGTACTTATATGTCTGACATATAACAGGAAGATCCTTCTCTTGACAAAGTGCCGCTCGAGACCAGCTACAAAGGGACGCACCAACTTTGGACATTGTGTCATATTTTCACCTACCAGTGTGTTGAGCTCCGTTCATAGCTGTGCTGGGATGTATGTGGCCTGCAGACTTGAGTGATTTGTAGACTCCACTGGAGGGTAAAAAATGGGGTGTGCCCCTTGCTAAAAATATGTTAAGAGCCTTCTGGAGGGAGGCTTCTGAGTGTGAGGCTTGTTGTGAGGCATGGAGCTGGCTCTGCTGCTCCTGGCTTTGGGAATCATCTTTTCTTCAGTTTCTCTCTTATTTTTTCTTATTTGTTTATTTAGAAGCTCTTGCAGCTGCTTTTGGATATTCAAAAACGGAGATGGCTCGGCAGGAAAAGGTGCTTGTTGCTAAGCCTAATGACCTGAGTTCAAGCCTTGGAACCCACAGGGTGGAAGGGGTAGGCTGACAATCGCTAGTTGTCCTCTGACCTCCAAAATATGCCAGGACATACATGTCACCACACACATACACACACACACACAGACACACACACACACAGACACACACACATACACACACACACACACACTCACTCACAAATCAATGTAATAAAAATTTTAAAATGATGAAGAAAAGTAAAAATATTGACATGCCCATTATTTCTGTATGTATTCCTTTGCCCCTAGAACTGACTTAGTATTATGATAATCCCCAGAGCTTATCACTCCCTAGGTGTCTAATTTTACTATCTATTCATAGTCAACACAAGTAACACTGGGTATTTTGCTGAGAGTGAGGGATATAACCTGGCGAGATCCAGGCTGAAGCCACTGCAATGGGCTGCTGAGGGAGCCCTGCTTTAGCTCTGTGTGTTTCCATGCATTGTTTATACTTTCTTCAGCTCCAATGCTACCTTTGCAGACTCTGTAAACAACATTTCTCCTCCCGCAGTGTGTCTTCCTCCTTCTTATTTACTGCTTGCTTCTTCTAGGATAAAAAGTCCTGGATCTGTGCTGTTTCCTTTCTCACAGATAAGCTGCACTGCAGGGCTGGGGATTTCACGGGCCAATTGAGTAGTAACTTTTTAATGCTTTAGGTTCAGTAGGACCTGGAGACCCTGGAAGGCAGGGCTGTAGGGAGAGAGAGTACTTGTCAGAATTACAATGATCTGTATTTAAAAACTCAGAGAATAATATACTGCAAACTTCACACTTGAGAGCTACAAAGGGAGACCATGGGGAGAGAGCTGTATTTGTCCAGAGTAGCTGTGCAACTATGTGAGGGGCTAATAAAACAAGAGAATATAGTGAACAGTTGCCAAAAACCAGGGTGTGGTCCACAGAGTGGGAATCTTGAATTGTCCTACACGATTATAACAATTAAAACATTAACAGTTTGCATGTTGTCCCTACTTTCATAAAAATTAAAATCCACCTAATGTTGCATCAGCTTCAGGTGACTATGAGATACCACAGAGGCCTGGGGGTGAGTGGCAGGGTGGTAGCTCAGTGATAAAGAACATGCCTGGTACACAGAAGGGTCTGGGCTCTCTCCCCAGCACCAGCAAAGTAAATACAAAATCGAAAATAAAACCATGTAGAATTTGCAATAGTCAAGGAAGGCTGCTGTGAATGGCAGGCCTGTCTGCAATAATGTGAGCACAATACAATAGCCATAGGAAGAGTGGCTTGGAGACAGTTTGGGGCAGGTCTTTGATCTGAATAGACACAAATAAAAGAAGCCTACACATCTGGAAATGCCTACACCAGACATTTGCAGCAGGAGTCTCTCAGCTCATGTAGACAACATGGCTGAAAAAGGCCAAGAAGAGCTGCTAGGGTCCCCAGCACAGGAATCACTCACTACAGACTTGACTCACGCAAGATGCCCCGAGTCACTCTGGCCTATTTACTGTTGATGAAGATAAAAGTTATCTCAGCCATATTGAGCCACTGTAGCAGGGCTCATGTTCTAGAAACACCCCTTTTGGGGTGAGAAAGGAGGACAGGCTCATGGGGACACCAGTGGCTGCAGAGGACAGCCTAGACAACCAGTCTCGTTCTCAGGAACTCGGCACAGGACAACTTTAGTGGTCATACTGGCTTTTCCTTTTCTCTGTCTATTCCAGTAATAAACTTTACTCACAGCCGCCATATCTAAGAATGAACTGCAGGCCTCAGCTTCCCAAAATAGAACGTTCCTAATCACTGTTATTTAACTCCCTTCAGAAACACTCTTCTTAATTAGTCAGGTTAGTTGAGAACAGGGAGGAGGGAGACGTGGAGCAGGCAGCGGGAAGGCTGCCTCTGAGACCAGCCACATCATTTCCCCAGGTTAGTGTAGTGGCCCCCTTATAGAACGAATTCGGGAGTTATAGATATAAAGGGTCCTTGTGCCTACAGTTCTGTGGTCAAACAACTTATTCAACACGACTGCATTAGGAGCTGGAGAGATGGCTCAGCAGGTAAGAGCATATGCTGCTCTTGCAGAAGAACTGACTGACTTTGGTTCTTAGCATCCATGTCCGGCAGCTCAGCAACCACCTGCAATTCCAGCTCCAGGGTATCCGATGCATGTAGCCTCCTCAGGCTCTTTGTTCATGCACACATACATATGTGCACATACTTAAAAATAAAATAGACCTTTACAGAATGCGACCGCTTTACTTACTTCCCTCATTGCTCTGACCAAATTCCTGAGAAGAAGCAATTTAAGGGAAGAGGATTTATTTCTATCTTGGTAGGGAAGGCACGGCGGCAGGAATGTGAGACAACTGGCCACATTGTATCAGCAGTCAGGAAGTAGAGAGTAGACCGGAAATGGGGCCTGACTCATTTCTTCCAGGAATGCTCCGCCTTCTAAAGGTTTCACAATGTCCCAGAAGGAATGTTCAAACCCATGCACCTGTGGGGCGTTCAGGTTCAAGAACATTAGCCAAGGCATGGTGTTGGTACAGGAAGCCCGGGTTAGAGCGCGTCCTCCCACACTCTGCTGTGTGACTCTGGCAAGCTGTTTAACCTTTCTAGGCCTCAGCTTTCTCCTTGATAACTCAGAGGTGAAGATACTAACTCCACAACAATGTCTCAGGTTGCTTGAGGAGCAGAGATGGTGGCTCTTAGTGAGAAATCCGTTTCGCAGAGAAGGGCTGGAAGATGTCTGTTGGCCCCAGATGGTCTAGAGTTGGAGCCTCATTGCATGAAGGACCCCAAGTCTCCCGCTGATCGTGACAGCCATGCCTGTTTGTTTCTGTCCATACAGATAAGTTCTAGGAAGATGTTCTAGCTAGTTTATTGTCCACTTGACACAAGCTAGGGTCATCTGGAAAGAGGGAACATTAATTGAGAGAATGTTCCCATCAGACTGACTTCTAGGCAAGCTTATTAGGTACATTTTCATGATTAATAATTGAAGTGAGAGGGCCCATCCCACTGTGGGCAGGTGATCCTGGGTTGTATAATAATAGAATTTGGCAAGCCAGGGGGAGAAAGTCAGTGAGCAGCATCCTGTCATGGCCTTTGCTTCAGTTCCTACCTCATGTTCTCGCCTTGAGTTCCTGCCCCAACTTCCTTCATGATGAACTGTGTTTGTGAGATGAGACAAGCCCCCTGCCCCTTTCCAGGTTGCTTTTGGTCACTGTCTTTATCACAGGTAGCATCAGAAAGCGAGCTAGGACAGAAGAGGACACTGGGAGCATCAGGGAGCCTCATGCCAAGTCCATTGCTGTTTTCCTTTAAAGACTAACTAGGCTCTGTTGACTCCCCTCACCAGTCTCAGCAACATGTTCGCTTTCAGAATCAGAGGTTAGAAGCACACATTTCTTCCTTGTCCTCCCCATCCTCCTCCAATCCTGCTGTCTCCATCTTCCTTGTCCTCCTCCTCATGGTTCCCTTCTTTCTTTTTTTCATATTCCTCCTTCTCCTCTTTTTCTTCCTCCATCCCCCTCCTCTTCTTCCCCCTCCCCTCCCTCTCTCCCTCTTGCTTCTTCCTCCTTCTTCTCTCCTTCCCCCTTCTTCCTCCTCCCTCTTTCCCTCCCCTTCCTCTTCCTCCTTCCTCCCTCCCTCCCCCTCTTTTTCCTCCTCCCTCCATCCCTCCTCTCCATCCTCATCCTCCACCCTCATCCTCTGTCCTAATCCTGTTCCTCCTTTTCCTTCATGGTGCTGGGGATTAAATCCTTGGCTTGGCATATTTTAGGCTAATGATCTATCTTGAACTATACCCACCCTCCAATGTATAAAATATCACCCAAAATTCAACTGCTAAAAACATACTTAAATAATACGGACACAAAATAAAAATATAACATGAGATTTTAAAAATAACATGAAAATGGATTTATTATTGTTTATTTATAGACACACCAATAATAACGACTGTCTAATAAGATGGGATCACCTCAATAATAGAGCACTATGCAGCTACTAACATACGACTATGGAAGAATATTTAATATCATGAGAAATATTAATGATATGTGACTGAGAAAAGTAGATTTTAAACTGAAACGTCAAAATACCAACTGACTTATGTACTTAAGTAATAACTTATAGACGCTTTTTCCTTCTCTTTAATTGTGGTATTACTTAACATGAAAGTTCCCACCTTAGCTATTTGTAATGTGTAGTTTAGAAGTGGTGAGTACACTTGTACTGGTGGGTGCTGCATCTTCAGAATGCTTTCATCTTGCCAAATGGAAACCTTACACCCTACTAAAAGTACTTTTCAGGCAGGCCTGGTGACATAGGCCTGTAATTCCTGCTACTTAGGTGGGAGGATTAGAAGTTCAAGACTTACCTGGGAGCTCCAAACATGTTCAAGGGCAGCGTGGACAACCCAGGGAGGGCCTGTCTCAAAGTAAAATGTGACAAGAGGGCTGGGCATGGAACTACATAGTAGAGCACTTACTTAGCCTACTGGAAGCTGTAGATTTGCTCCTTAGTAACACATACACACACACACACACACACACACACACACACACACACATCCTAACTGAGGAATTGTGGAGCACACCTGTAATCACAACAACTGGGAGACTGGAGGCAGGAAAGTCATAAGTCAGCTGGGGCTATACAGTGAGATCCTGTCCCTTGAACTTTGAAAAAGTATTTTTTATCCCCCCCCCCCCCCCCCCCCCCCCGCACACCCAGCAGCTGCCCTTCCACCGCCTGCTCTAGGAATTTGGCGACCACAGCTTCCCCAGTGTGGTAGTTTGAAAGAAAATGGCCCCAAAGGGAGTGGCCCTACTAGGAGGTGTGGACTGTTGAAATAGGTGTGGCCTTGTTGGTGGAAGTGTGTCACTCTGGGGGTGGGCTTTGGTGTCTTTTTTGTTCAAGCTTCACTCAGTGTGACAGATGGACCATTTCCTGTTGCCTGCAAGATGTAGGACTCTGAGCTACTTCTCCAGCGCCATGTCTGTCTGCATGCTGCCATGTCCCACCATGATGATAATGGACTGAACCTCTGAGCTGTAAGCGAGCCACCCCAATTAAATGTCCTTTATAAGAGTTGCCTGGGCTGGAGAGATGGCTCAGAGGTTAAGAGCACTGGCTGTTCTTCCAGAGGTCCTGAGTTCAATTACCAGCAACCACATGGTGGCTCACAACCATCTGTAACAAGATCTGGCTCCTTCTTCTGGCCTGCAGGAATACATGCAAACAGAATACTGTATACATAATAAATAAATAAATCTTTAAAAAAAAAGAGTTGCCATGGTCATGGTGTGTCTTCACAGCAATACACACACACCCAGGCAGGGGAACCCATGCAGCACTGTTTGTTTTTTTTTTTTTTTTTCACAACTGGGTAGTAACAGCAGCATATGCTCAAGCTTCATCCTTGCTGTAGATGTCAGAATTGCCTTTTCAAGGCCCAATAATATTGCATTGTATGTTCTGATGGCCAGGCTTGATTGTCAGCTTCATAGGCTCTAGAATCACGTATTAAGAGAGAATTGCTTTGAATGTACTGGTTGGTTTAATCTTGTCTATAAAACAGATTATTTTACTGATGAGAGGGCAGGGAAAGGTTTTTGTTGGGACTGCTGGCCAGCTCCCAAATAACCACACTGAGACGTAATATTAATTATAAATGCTCGGCCTATATCTTAGCCCTGTTCTAACTAGCTCTTACATCTTAAATCAACCCATATTTCTTATCTAAGTTCCACTATGTGGCTCATGGCTTGTTACCTCATTTTATACACATTCTGCTTCCTCCGTATCTGGCTTGTGGCTCCTTCGACTCCACCCTTCTCCTTCCCAACATCCTCCTAGTCTGGCTCCTCTGCCCAGCTACAGGACAGTCAGCTCTTTATTAACCAGTGATTCACAGAGTACAAAGACTGTTTCACAGGAGGGGGCTCAGAGGTAATACTCAATTCAGCTACGTACAGAAATGCTGAGGGTAGACTAGGCCCATGTTTTCCCAACCTATCTCATGCAGAAGTCAATTAGAGGATATTTTTTTGTTGTTGTTGTTTTGTTTTTTTGAAGATGTGGTCTCACTATGTAGCTCTGACTGCTCTGGAACTCACCATGTAGACTAGGCTGCCTTGAACTCACAGAAATCCACCTGCTTCTCCCTCTCAAGTGCTAGGCTTAAAAGAGTGCATGACTATGCCTGGAAACTAGAGGACTTTTTAACTTACAAAAGTATGTAAACACACAGACAGACAGACAGACACACACACACACATAGAGCTTTAATGATGGCTGTAATGGAGAAAGTACCCCTGGATTCTTCTATGCTTAGGCTCTTGATTCTCAGTCTTCTGCACTGTGCATTTACTCAATGCATTTAAGATTGGATACTCAAAACTGCTTTTAAAAGTAGCAGTTGGGGAACACTGACATCATATTCATTTATACTGAGACTTTGCAGCAGCTAATTTGATATGCATAAACTTGTTTCACATCATTTCATCAGCAAAAAGTAAAATCTGAATACCAACCCACTACATGCCCGAAGCTGTTTCCAAATATTTTCAGGATTTCCCCCAATGCTACAGATTGAATCTAGACCTTACATATACTAGGCCAGTCCTCTGCCTTGGATCCTCATCTTCAGCCCAATTCTAGGCTATTTAAAGAGGAAGTTATGACCCATAAAAGTCTACATGTCTCCCTTCTGTTCTGTGAACGGAAGTGAATGTCCTTCAACTAGGAAATGAGGAGACAGACATCGTGATTTTTTTTTCCCTCTTCTCATCTTTTGGTCAGCACTGGGGATTAAATCCAGGGTCTTTCACATGATAGGCAAGTGTTTTCTCATGGAGTTCCATCTTCGGTATCTTTTGACATCTTTTAATGACAACATTTTCAATTTGTACATCTGTCAAAGGACATTACCACCGTGGCACCTAAAATGGGCAGAGTTCTGTCAAATATACCTATTCCTGGGGCTTGGGGAGGGGGACACACAAGCTCAGATGTATTTCCAATCATATTGAAATGACAACAGATGCAGGAAATTATCTTTACTATTGGGAAGGAGCGTTTTTTACAACTGGATTGCCTAGGATTTTTTTTTCCAGAGGGAGAGCACAGCAGCAGTGCTGATTCCTTGTGATCCCTCTCTGCAGGGCACCACTGCTGTCTTCATTCACTTTCGAGAAAACTCAGGCTTAGAGAAATTAAGGGACTCAGTCAAGGTCACCCAGCTGAGATGTGCTGGAGCCAGGGAACCAATACTGCAGAAACCTAGAACTTGGTTTTTTTTTGTTTGTTTGTTTTTGTTTTTGTTTTTGTTTTTGTTTTGAGAAAGGGTTTCTCAGTGTAGTTTTGGTGCCTGTCCTGGATCTCGCTCTGTAGACCAGGCTGGCATTGAACTCACAGAGATCCACCTGGCTCTGCCTCCCAAGCTCTGGGATTAAAGGCATGCGCCACCACCGCCCAGCTAAAACTTGTGTTTTTAGCTAGTACACTTTTCTGTTTCACAGGTCTTAGTCCAGTGAGAAGATGTATGTAGGCCCAAACATGGAGGCAGGGAAAGAGGACATTGGCCTTGAGGGAAATTGCTTTGGGCTCTTCTGGGCATCAGCGGGCATTTGCCCAGCGGTGGTGATTTTACAGTCACCTCTTGCATACAGTGCCACAGATCTAGGGGTTCACAGAAAGAGCGAAGGGTGACTTCAGCCAGCAGATGACCAGCAAGGCAGCCTCAGGGTGAGAAAGCAGGGGCCGGGGAAGGCTAGGGAAGGCGGTAATGCTTTATGGCTTACTAATGAATTCCACTTTATAGCCCGACTCCCTTCAGTTGTCTCTTCCTGTGATTAATTCCCGTCCCCCAGTTCCCTTTAAGCAGGCGGTTGTTGATAGGGAGTGTGCAGTGTTGAATGAGTAAAACATACTAATGCATGTTCTCCTCAGCCAGAGATAACCCTGCTTTAAACATGATGAATGCATCTTTTACAAGAAAAGATACCATCAGGAAGGGGTCTTGGGGTGTGCACATCAGACACCCAGGTAAACCTCCATGGCCTAGCGCTGCTCTCTCTCTCTCTCTCTCTCTCTCTCTCTCTCTCTCTCTCTCTCTCTCTCTCTCTCTCTCTCCTTGGTCATTTTGAACAGTTGAACCAGCCTGTCAGTGTTCTTACCAAAAAGTGACTCAGCTCAGCGTTGTAAACAACTACATTCTGCATTTAATCACCCCATCCCCACCAAACTCTTCCACACCTACTTTTTCCCTAGTAACAGTGAGACAAAGAAGGCAGATTCCTATAAAACTGCACAGCTCTGGTCATTAAATTATACAGGATTAGAAGTGACTTCCTTGGAGGACTAAAGAACTTCAGCTCTCCTTATGTATGCTTGTGTGGAGACTCACTCAGACTTGGAAAGAGAACAGAGATGTTTTTCTGGTGAGGATTACACACTTAGTAATTCGGCTCAAGTTGCCTCCATCCCAGACTTCTTCATCTGGGCCCAGGCCACCACAATACACAGACTTAAAAACACCAGTCACCGGGAGTGTTATTTATAGGGATGTACTTGTTTAGCACGGAGCGAGCTCTAGAGCAGGAGGGGGGTATGTGTGCTGGCATCTCAGTTCAGGCTCTTAAGAGATGCCCACCCCATGTATGTGCCCATTTGAAAATAGAAACAAAGAGAGAAGAGCTGACGTCGCCAATCTAGCTTCTTCCAGCTTTTAAAAAAGAGCTTTGCTATGCTGGCATGAAAAGAGTGTAACGAGGGGGAAATGAAACAACCCCGCTCTCCCAGAACTGATAACCAAATAAAATACTGTTATATTTTCTGTCTAATAAGCACAAGGAGTTCCATAACTCCCTTGATTAAGCATATTATCCTTCTTCAGGAAGTCAGTTTGATTTATGCGAAAAGTGATTTGGACATACTTTCTCCGGCCGTGGAGATTTCATAATTCCTGGTGTACGTCTGGAAAATCTCCCCTCGTCGTGAGTCCAAACCAAATTAATGTCTTCCAGAGTGACCCGAGGAATTAATGAGGTTCCCGCTGTCAGCTCTGCCCATCCAGGGTCAAGTAAATCATTCGCTGGCTCTTGGGCCCCTGGTGCTCCTCTGCCTCTCTGACTCCATGTTCAATGATAAGGGCTGTGCACAAGCCTTTGAAATACAGCATCACCGACACTCTCCGTTCATCTGCTGGGACATATTTTAGGTTCTGCTTCTCCGTCTGCTGTAAACTCAGCCTTTAATGGAGCCAGTAATTGCTGATAAATGGGGTATCAATGAAGCCAGCACACCAGAAATTTCCCCATTCTTTTCTGCTGATGTATGCTGTTTAGATCTCCTCTGACATTGCCTCAAATTATTGTGTGCCTAGCTCTTTCATTCCCCAACTTGTGTTTTTGGGTGAAGTCTTGACTTATTTTTTTCCTTCTTATTCCCTCCCCCTCACTCCCCCTCTCTCTCCCTCTCACCCCCTCCCTCTCTCTTTTTCTCTTTCCTCCTCTTCCTTGATAAGCTGAAGCTGGGTGCTAAGAGGCTTTTCTAGGGTGTCTTTTGTTCTTCCTACCAGAAGCTGTAGTTTTGTGTTCGCAGAACTGACGGGAGTCTTCTATGTTTTTATTTATTTGTTGTGTGTGTGGTGTGTGTATATACATGTTCATATATATATATATATATATACATACATACACATACATATATACACACATGTATATGTGTGAATACATGGGACTCATGTATGAGGAAGCCAGAGGTCAACACTGGATGTCTTACTCAGTTATTTTCCACATTATTTATTGTTATTATTATTATTATTATTGAGCCTGAGTCTCTCACTGAACCTGGAGCACATCACATCAACAAGAGTAGCTGACCAGCAAGCCCCGGCATCCTCCTGTCCTGGTCTCTTCACAACTGGGATTACAGGTGCCTGCTGATGTACGCAGCTTTTTTTCACGAGTGCTGAGAACCCAGATTTCCAGGGGTAGCAAACATCTTAGCAGCGAAGCAATCTCCCCAGTCACGTGCTTCTTGTCCGTTCTTCTCCAACTGTGATCCTGCCTGGCTCCCTTGGCGACCTCAACCTTGTGAAGACAGGAGGCTTCAGACATTTGGGCGGTGACTCCCGCAGTCTCCGGGATAACACTGGACCTTTAGTGTTCGCCGCTCACCTCCGTCGTTCTGTTCCTTTCTTATTTCAGGAGTTTATAATGAGAACCGAAGCACCGGCCATCTCCTTCTTCTCTAGCGACTGTGTGAGTACATTATAGGTGCCAACGAGACAGGTGACACCTTCACTTACACAATGCTCCATGTCCAGAGGACCTTGGGCCTGCTGCTCTCCCACTCTCCTTCCAAACCAGAAAAAGCTGCAGAAAATGCTTCAACCAGCATTGGGTTTCTGCAACCAGCCAGTCGGAGGGACACAGACATATTCACAATACATTCAGATGCCCCCCTCCTTGTCTTTGGTAGACCAGATGCTTGGAGGATGTGGACTCCTGGATCTTCTCATGGTGACTGGGGTTCAGGTCCTGAGCCTAGAAGTCATTGGAAAGAAAGGAAAGGTCCTTTCTTTAAATGGGAAGAAGGAGACCATATACTATGAGTGAATGTTTTATATTTCAAGAGGTCAGGTCCCAGATGTTCACCTATGGGACCTGTCAGTTGTCTGAGAAGCCCTCTCCTGCTGTGTGACAGTCACTCCTACTACAAGAAGCAATGATGTGCCTCACTGTGATGCTGTCATGTGGCTGCATTGTTATGGTTTGAAGGGAAAACCCACATTCGTGAATGTGAGCACAGGGAGGTCACTTTCTCCTGTGAGGCTCAGCTTTGTGTTCGGTGGTGTCTCATCAGTGTGTGGATGAGCTAGGGAACACGAGTGCCTGGATGAATGAGTGAATGAATGGGCAGATATGTCAGGGATCTAGCAGGAAGTGTGCTTCTCGATTGTGAGTGGCGTCTCTGGAAGGGTCACCACGGTGGGAAGAGGACCTTGACCAGTTTGGCTCTCACTGAGAAGGTGGCGATGTTCTGACTTGGATGATGCTGTATGAGGAGAGTAGATGCCATGTGTGTTCCACACAGGGGTCAGAGGTCAGGGTCAGTCAAGGCAGACAGTCTGCATAGGTATTACACTAAGTGTTGTTGCCTCCACATAGAAGGCAAGAAGACAGCAAACACCCTTTCAGTCAAAATGTGGTTACTGCAGGCTCTCTCTCACTTTCTCTCTTCTCCCTTCTTTCCATTTTCTGTCATGGACTGAATTGGATACCAACAAATTCATGTGTTGGAGTTTCAAATTCCAGTGCAACTGTATGTGGAGATTTGGTTTTTAGAACATTATTAAGATAAAATTATTTCGTAAAAAAAAAAAATGTATCCTAATGGGATAGGATTGGTAGCTTAAGATAAGAAATCTTTGTTGGCCTGGAAGTGGTGGTACATGCCTTTAATCCCAGCACTTGGGAGGCAGAGGCAGGCAGATCTCTGTGAGTTCAAGGCTAGCCTGGTTTACAAAGCAAGTTCCAGGACAGCCAGGGCTGCTTCACAGAGAAATCCTGTCTCAAAAACAAAACAATAACAACAACAACAACAACAATCTCTGTCTGTCTGTCTGAATGTTTTCACTGAGACAAGGATACATGAGGACATATCGAGCTGTCTCCCTTATCCCAAGGGGAAACAGCTTGGTGTCACACCTGCTGACACCTTGATTTTGGACTTTCCAACCTCTGAAACTATGAGAAATGGATTTCTACTGCTTAGGCCACACAGTCTAGGCCATTTTTGTTATGGCTTGTGCTGTCGGTTTTGACCGCCAACTTGACACAACCTGGAATCACCTGGAAAGAGAGTCTTAATGAGAAACTATCTAGATCGAGTTGGCTCATGGGAATGTCTATGAAGGATTGTCATGATTGTTAACTGATATAGGAAGACCCAGTCCATAATGGGTGGAACCATTCTCTAGGGAGGGCCATGAACTGTGTAAGACAAGAGAAAGCTAGGAAGGAGGCAAGCAGGCAGTATGGTTGCATTTGTTTCTGCTCTTCACTGTGGATGTTATGTCATTAGCTGCTTGAGTTCCTGCCTTGACTTCCCTGTTATCATGGACCGTATCTGGAACTGTCATCCAAATAAATCCTTCTTTACTTAGCTTACTTTTGGTCAGAGTACTTTATCACAGCAACAGAAATGAAGCTAGAACACAGCGCAAGGTGGCTATGACATAGAAACAAAGTGGCAGTGGCCTTCTTTGTCTCAGTCAGATCAGGAAAAGGGATGGGGTAAGGCGGGAGAAGGTCCTATTTTAGGCATGGGCAGAGGGAGACAAGCTCTCCACTGCGAGTTCAGGTGCCTCCAACTTGGAAGCCTGGGTCAGCAATGTGATTTGGGGGCTCATTGGATCTTCCATGGTGGATGGAAAGGAGGCTCAACCATTTGGAAAGGACCCTCTCCAACCTGTTGAGCTGCCTGCAGGCTATGTAGTGTGCTTTGGGTTCCCAGAGTGTGAGCTGTCACCCATGCTGGGGTGGGCTTTGGTGATGCAGCTGTCTTTGAATCATTTCTCCTCCTGTAACTAATGCCTCACCCACATTTCTGTAAGTAACCCCAATAAAACTCACGGGCTCACCAAGTTGGACTTGGGTGGTATCTGTACTTTGGTCGTTCATGGTCTCCCTATCTGGAGTGAGTAGACAAGTGTGTTGCATCTCCCATGGAAAAATCTTGTCACACAACAGTCAATGCTAGCAGGTAGTTCCCAGGAGTTATCCTTAACACAGGACAGATGTAGTTGTAGTCAGATGGGTGGCAAGCAAGGTTGTGATTATCCAGTGTCTTGGCTGGGTCTTGCCCTGGGTAGGGGTGACCAAATCACAATGTAATTGGATTTTATTTTCTTTGCACCTGACCAAAATTCTAGTCACCAGTGAAATGGCAAACACAAAGGAGGTTTGCAAGCTGTGGACAGAATGTTGGGCAATGCTCTATTGTGACAATGCTTGTGTGTATTCATTTTTCCACACACTGTGTAATCTGTTGCTACACCAACCCACCTGATCAAGGACTTGGCAGTCAGGGACTAGATATTCCTGTGAGGGAAAGAATTGGTTACCCAGAGGCCTCAGTTTATGGCAAATTCAAGCAATGAAAAGCATAATGATTCATAGATTGGTGTTTGAAGTACTCCTCCCTAACCCTGTGCTCACTCAGCACCTTCCTCTCTTTGTCTCCAAAAAAATGACATAATTTCCTTACTGGTTGTCATGTCTACATGATCCTCATGTGACTGGGCAAGTGAAAAATGTCTACCTCATCATAATATCCAATCATACCCAATCTTGTCCAGGAAAGTTTCAACACAAGACAACTGGATGAAAAAAAAGGGCAAAATCAATTACTACATTTTTATGGCTTTGAATGTGCCTGTCACCATGCCATGTCCTGTTACACATTTCCTTCATTTTTCCTAATCATCACTGTGTTCTTACTCCATTTATTGAATCATTTTGAGGAACAAATGGCCTCATTAGGAAACAGGATTGGGTCATCCAGGAGAGGCCAGGGTGTAGGGTGACCTTTGTTCAGTGGGCCATGAAGGAGAAGGTTTGAGAGACTAGGTCCAGTAGACAGATCAAGTGATAAATGGACAGGTACCAACCAACAAGAGGACATACCAGCTAGATGTGGGGGTTAGTCAAGAGTGACAAAAGTATCTAGTGTCTATTGATGTTCCTTGTATCTTAAGCTCTGTTTTGTGTTTTCCTTAGTATATCTCATATTCTGACATGAAACTGATGCTAACGAATTGAGCACCTATAATCTAACACTCACACCAACTACTCAGGGTCAAGGTTGTTAATATAATTTCACACATGAAGAAACTAAAGGTTTGAGAGGTGAAGTCTTAGATCCCATGGTTAGTAAGTGGCAGGGCTGTAAATTAAATATACTACTGACTCTAAAGTCTGAACTCTTTTTCACCTATCACCCACTCAAACACCAATGCACACACACAGTAGTTAAAAGCACTTGTTGATTTTGCAGAGGACCCAGGTTCAATTCCCAACACCCACATGGTGGTTTACAACTGACTCTTACTCCAGTTTCTGGGGCATATGATGCCCTCTTCTGACCTCCAATGGCACTGCATGCACATGGTGCATATACATATAACCAGACAAACACTCATACACATCAAATAAAAATTAAACAAGCAAGCAAACAAAAACCCCAAACTCAATGTACCTAGAGAGACTGGCCAGAGAGAAGACATATCCTCATGTAAGGAGCAAACCAGCTTCACTGACAATATTCCTCCCTCTCCGGAGACCTGCCAAATGAAGGTCAGGCTTTGAGATTGTTGAAGCTGAGGCCATTATGTAGTGTGCTGACCAAAGATCTGATTGGCTGGATACCTTACACAGTAAGGAATGTGTAGTGCAGTCAAAAAGAGAGAGAGGGACTCGTGTGGTTTTCAGGTTTGGAAGGATAATAGTTTAGGGAAATAGAGGGGAAAAAAGAAATAAGGGAAAAAGAGAAGAGTGGACTAGGGCCTGAAAAGCTATGAGGCTGATGAGCAGGAGGGAAATAAGGGTCAGTTCAATCAGCCTGTGATCCCAGGTTGGACCAAAGATCCTCATACTTTTCTCCACAAATAAAACCCTAGGGCCATGGAACTTCAAGGCTCTTGCTTGGAATGGGTTTTCTATGGAATTCTGCCTGAAAGGGGTACAGTGGTGTCGTGGGCGGGTGCTTAACCAAAAAGAGGAAGCGATTCTTGTTCTGTTGCTGGGAAGTTCGGTATTAGTTGTTTCTATTTGCGTGCTCATTACCTAAATGGTTTTTCCACTATGACTTTTATTGTTTTAAAGAGCTGCCAGTGTCTCAGGCCACAACTTGCTTGAAGACTGCTTTTTTGTGTCCTGAAACCTCTCCTGGAGTCTCTGTGACATTTGTAGCCCAGCCTCTCTTTCATAATCAAACTTCCTTTCACTATGTCCCTTAACATGTGACATGAAAATGGGAAAGGAAACACTGGAGGTGGAAGGGGACAAGCTGGAAGAGGGGAGAGAAATGCAAGGGTTCCAATGCAAAGGATATATGAATTTGTGTTACTTTGTATACTAACTCAAAAAAAGAAATAAAACCATAAATCACATAAGTCATCAATTAGTGGCATTTATGTAGCAAGAATATAATCATTGGATGTTTCAAAAAAAGACTTATTTGTATTTTAATTTATGTGTATATGTCTGTGTGAGTGTGAGCCACATATATGCAGGTACTGGAAGAGGGTAGAACAGGGCATTGAATTCTCTGGAGCTGGAGTTACAGGCGCTTGTGAGCCACCCCTTCTGGAAGAGCAGGAAGAGCTCTTGGCTTCTAAATGGTCTCTCCAACCCCACAAGCATTGATATTGATTTAACCAAGCATGATTCATTATAAATATATTAGAAGTAGAGTCAGGGAAGTGCTTATAGGATAGAAGTGAATTACAATATTGCTAACTTTTTTGTCTTTAATTGTAGTAAATGATTTTTAAGTTGCAATATGAAAATAGAGCACGAAATAGACAAAAAAACCAAGACCTCCCAGTGTTAGTAGGTAGGTATTGCTGAGTAATAAAGAAGACTGTAGCTAGAGTTTTCTTGCCTGGCCCACAGTCAGGGCAAATCTCTCTCACCTGCCAGTCCCACAGCCACTCAGACCCGACCAAGTAAACACAGAGACTTATATTGGTTACAAACTGTATGGCTGTGGCAGGCTTCTTGCTAACTGTTCTTACAGTTTAAATTAATTCATTTCCATAAACCTATCCCTTGCCACATGGCTCGTGGCTTACCAGGATCTTCACATGCAGCTTGTCATGGTGGCAGCTGGCAGTGTCTCTCTGACTCAGCCTTCCACTTCCCAGCTTTATTCTCCTCCTTGCCCCGCCTATACTTCCTGCCTAGCCAATGGCCAATCAGTGTTTTATTGATTAATCAGCAGCACATTTGCCATACATCACACAGCACTTCCCCCCCCCTTTTTTTTTCAAAAAGGAATGTTTTAACCTTAACAAAGTAAAATTACATATCATTTGGGAATTTGGGCGTAGCTTCTCTTACTACTTCCTGCTGGAGGGGGGCGCTGTATCTTATGGGGAAACAAAGAAAATTTTAGAATTATGGAATAGTCCATGAGGCTGTATCGTCTGAGCCAGATGCCTTCAAACCATTCTGGATGTTGGATCATCTGGGCCATGGTGTCATCGGAGATTTTTCAGGGGGTCTTGGCTGGTCAAACCTGATGTATCTTAATCTTGAACAAATCCATAGCCTCTGGCTTTCTGTGGGAACAAAAGCAGAGTCTCCTTTCCAAAGTAACATATCCTTACATCCAAATTTTGAAGTCAAGGTATCTTTAAAATATACATTTTGGCATAACTCAACAGCTTTTACAATCAAATGTTTTTCTGCAGTTAAAAATCCCAAAGACAACACAATCCAGATTCTCTGTGTAATATCCATCTTTACGTGGCTTTTTTTATATTAATTTTACTGTCTCTTTAAAGACTTTATTTTTTTTAAAACTGTGTATTTGTTTCTATAACTCTATATATCACCTTTTTTTTGTCTCTTTCAAGCCTACGTATTTTTTACACACATTGTAAACTATTACATCTGAATCTGTCTTATTGTGAATCTACTGCTTTAAACTGCAGCAGCTGTGGCTGCTGGCTCCGCCCACCTCAGCTTCCCAACATGGCTATGTTTACCGCCAGCTCTGGGAGCTATTCTAGGTCTATGCTTTTATCCAAGCAGCGTGTAGCCCAAAAACATCTTTTTTTTTTTTTGTACTAACAAAGGCTAAATCCACCATGCAGCTTAATGTGCCATTTGCAGAGGCCTCATTCCTGCCGTATGGCAGGTCGAGCGCACACAATAGGAACCCACAAGTAGCTCAAACCTGCAGCTGCCGCTCATTTGAGAGAGACAATTAGGAACTGTTTTTAGCTCAATTTTAGAATCTTTTTTTCTCAGTTTTTAGGTGGAAACTCTTGCCACCACGTTGGACGCCATTTGTAGCTAGAGTTTTCCTGCCTGGCCCACAGTCAGGGCAAATCTCTCTCACCTGCCAGTCCCACAGCCACTCAGACCCGACCAAGTAAACACAGAGACTTATATTGGTTGCAAACTGTATGGCCGTGGCAGGCTTCTTGCTAACTGTTCTTACAGTTTAAATTAATTCATTTCCATAAACCTATCCCTTGCCACATGGCTCGTGGCTTACCAGGATCTTCACATGCAGCTTGTCATGGTGGCAGCTGGCAGTGTCTCTCTGACTCAGCCTTCCACTTCCCAGCTTTATTCTCCTCCTTGCCCCGCCTATACTTCCTGCCTAGCCAATGGCCAATCAGTGTTTTATTGATTAATCAGCAGCACATTTGCCATACATCACACAGCAGAAGCCTGAGACGCAGTACTTTCAAATAACCTCTGGATGCAGTACCTTTAAATAACAGCTATCTCTTTAACTTAAGAGTCTGTGGTCAGCTGAGTAATTCTGCTGATTTGAGTCAGGCTTAGCTGTTCTTAGCTAGGCTCACTTCTGCCTCACTTGTCCCTAGAAGCCAGATGGTTCAGGATGACTTGCTTTAGCTCTGTGTGCTCTGTACCCTGTAGAGTTGAGCCTGTGCTGGTTATGTGGTAGCAACATTCCAAGAGAGAGCAGAGGAACTCAGAAGGCTTTCTGGAGTCGAGCCTGGGCCTTGCACGGTATCAGTTCTGCTATATTTTATTAAACAAAGCCATCTACAAGGAACTCCATGTTTAAAGAATGGGGAAATGGCATTCCTCTTTCTCACTTTCTCACATTGCAATGGATAGATACAGGCATGGGAAGCACTGGAGAACTGTAGTCATTTCCTAAACATTTCTGCTCCATTAAGATCTGCCTCCATTGTCAAGCAGTCTCTTTAGATGGACCTATGGTGTTTCTTTCACTCTGGCTCCCAAGGTATCATACATCATCTTCCATAAGACTGAATTTTCTCTTGTGAGATTGAAGACTGTCTGTAGTTTTGACATCACTCAAAATAGGAAGAAAATTTACCAGTGGTTCATGATACAGTTTGATGAATGAGTTCTCTATTGGGTTTCATTTTGAGACAATGACTCATGAAGTTGCCCAGGCTAGTCTCAAACTCATGAAATGCTTGCCTCACCCTTGTGAATAGCTGCAATTAGAGGTGCATGCCACCACATCTGGCTGTGACTTTCTATTTTCTTCCTTCCTTCTGCGTTCATGAGTTAGACCTCCTCTGTCAGGAACATTTAGTCACCTCTCCACTCGTTAATTTCTTAATCACATATTTTATGCCATTATGGACTTATAGCTATTCATTTCATTTTTGAGGTTACAACCCCACACTATTGACTTTCTTTTTAATGGCTCATATTAAGCAATTACATTCATTGAGAGGTTTGTTTTTCAGTAGTGGAGTTTGCACATGCCAGGGATGTGCTACACAAAGTTCTCCCCCGGCCTGTTGGAAGCTCTGTGGGGTGGATGGCAGGATCCTTTTGATATGTTGCTATCTTTTAATTTTGTCTTCTATCTATCTATCTATCTATCTATCTATCTATCTATCCATCCATCTATACATACATACATATACATTCATATATATATATATATATATATTTAGCACACTTTTAGTTTTTGATGCTCTAAACTGCTCCAGGCTTGTTTTGCATTTTCTCTGCTATGGCCCTAGAATCAGCCATTTCTCCAAGAGTCCCCGATTCCTTTCATCGGAGGATAACATTTAAGAATCTAGATACGAGCATGAGGTGTGCCACTGATCTTGGACTGTCACCAGTTCTATGTGATACTGATCCTGGACTCTCATCAACTCTAACACCTCAGAGCAGGCAGAGTTAAGAGATGCATGTATCTCACTTATTTTTATTCTGCTGTGATAAAAATTCCCAACACTTAAGCTGGCTTTCGGGAACCTATTCCCCATGTTGGGATGCCTCACCCGGGATTGATGCAGGGGGAGGGGCTTGGTCCTGCCACATCTTGATGTGCCATGCTTTGTTGATGCCCATGGGAGGCTTCCCCTGTCTGAGTGGAGACAGAGGAAGAGTGACCGGGGCTTGGGCGAGAGTGGTAGAGGGGAGGCAGGGGTCGGAGGGACAGGGATGGAGGAGAGGAGGGAGTGGAAACTGTGATCGGGATGTAAAATAAATGAAAAATTTTAATTAATAGAAAAACTTCTACAAAAAAGAAAAAGCTGTTTAAGGAAGGAAGGGCTTATTTTGGACCATAGTTCCAGGAACAGTCCTTCATGGTAGAGAATTCATGACACTAGGAACTTGAACCAGCTGGTCACATTGTGTCCACACAGGAACAGTCCTTCATGGTAGAGAATCCATGACAACAGGAGCTTGCAACAGCTGGTCACATTGTGTCCACACAGGAACAGGGGGATGAACGCCTGTGCTCTTGTTCATGGTTCCGAGAGACAGACATTTATCAGACTGTGTTTGCTCCAAACCACAGAGGAGACACACATACACACACACACACACACACACACACACACACACACAAACACACACACAAAATTCTAAAGGGAGCCATGACCATGCCTAACAGCAACTTTGCATCTTCAAAAGGATGAGAGGATCCCACAATGATGATTCCACATGAACTATGGTAAAGCCATTAAGCTGATTAACACCAAGGAAAGATCGGCTTTGGACTACAAACTGCTCAGGACAGTTTTGAGGTGGCTAGCTGAGATGATTCAGCCTGACAGACTACTCAACCTTGTTAAGATATTAATGGTCATATAGAGTACTAACTAGTTCTAGAAAAAAGGCTTCAGTTAGCTGCCTATACATGTCTTTGTGTTCGAGTCTCTTATCAGTTTTCTGCAGGAAATCACAGCCAGGCCTAACATCAACTGAAGTCTCCAGGAAGAAGATGGGGCCCCACAACAACAATTCTACATGGACAATAATAACATCACTAAGCTGACAAACATCATCTACAGATCAGCTTTAGACTACAAAGTGCTCAGAGCAATTTTGAGAGGGCTAGCTGAGATGATCCAGTCTCAAAGACTACTTGAACAAGGACTTGAGACAAGCCCTGCACTTTCTCACTATGCAGCGACTGGACAAATGATACAGGACTTGACAATTAACCCAAAAATTTTCTTTTCAGGATCCCCTAAAGATGTCTTCACCCCCAGAAAGCAGGAAGTAATTTTAAGAAAACGATGCCCATATTCCCAAGAGATGGGATGGGAGTTTTTTGGTCATTTAATGAGTTTTGAATATTGTCATTGTTTATGGCGGTTGGTTACAAGTTGTTAATTGTTAATGTCAGGAAAAAAAACTGAACAAGAAGATTAGATTCAGAGTTTTTGTTTTAAAAAAAAGGAAAAAGAAAGAAGAGACTATAGATATGAGGTAGAACATTGACTCTACTCTGAGAAAAAAGATAAAGAAATAATAGGATAAATGGGTAGATATTGAATTTACTCTAAAGAGAAAAATGGGGAAGATATAAAAATGACAAAAGGTAGATTACTGAAACTTTTATGAAAAGAAAAAAGAGAGAATATGAATATGATAAGATAAAAAGGTCAATTTTTGAATCTACTTTTAAAAAGGAACTACTTGTTTTAAATAGGATAAGTAGTGATTTTTTTGTCTGAGTTTATCAAATGTTACTGGACTGGACATTGTTAATATATATAATGAAGTTTTTTGTCTGAATCTGTCAAATGTTAATGGACTAGACATTGTTAATGTAATTTTTGACTGTATATGTTGTATATACTTATTGGATAGTTTTTCTTGTATTAGTTATAAGCTTTTTTAAATTTTAAACAAAATAAGGGGAAATGTGGTGGTATTGTGTTCCCCAAAATATTGTGCACCCTAATAAGCTTATCTGGGGTCAGAGACAGAACAGCCACTAGATACAAAGGCTAGAAAATGGTGGCACTCACACCTTTAATCCTAGCATTCCAGAGGTAGAAATCCCTCTGGATCTCTGTGAGTTCAAGGCCACATTGGAAACAGCCAGGCATAGTGACACATGCCTTTAATCCCAAAAATGAGCCTTTAATCCCATGGAGTGATGGCAGATAGCAGAAAGATATATAAGGCATGAAGACCAGGAACTAGAAGCATTTTGGCTGGTTAAGCTTTTAGGTTTTGAGCAGCACAGTTCAGCTGAGAGCCATTCGGATATGAGGACACAGAAGCTTCCAGTCTGAGGAAACAAGATCAGCTGAGAAGTTGGCCAGGTGAGGTTGGCTGTGGCTTGTTCTGTCTCTCTGATCTTCCAATGTTCACCATAATAACTGGTCTCAAGTTTGATTTTATTAATAAGACTCTCTAAGATTCCTGCTACGAGAGATGATAACATAATATTAGCCATGTTCCTGTTTTTCTGTTTATTTCTGTGCTCAGATTCTTGGATAGTATCTGAGGGAGTAGAGAACATGGAGGGAACAGAGATGGACAGAAACTTCTGGAGCATGTGGGAACTAAGAGCACCCCAAATGAAAAGGAGCCTATGTCTGTGGCATCCTGCTATTTATGACTCCAGTGGCCTCTGTCCTTCTGGGGGAAGGTTTTTGGTCCTCTCTGGTCATACAATGGACAGTGGACTGGGATCGAATGTCAGGTAACCCTTCCATCACCAATAGCATGTCTACTCACACAAAAGCAATGTGCTGATACCCTTAAGTACACATCATTTATTGGATTGGTCAACTTTTTCCTTAGAATTATAAAAATCATGGAATGTTATTTCTGGAAGGGACTTTGGACTTTCACGACAATATTTTTTTAATTCCTCATTTAGAACATGGAATAGTCACATGACCTCCCTGAGGAGTATGTGTGTTTCCTACAAAGTAACTGGAGACATTTACCACTTGTCTTAGTTAGGGTTTTCATTGCTGGGAAGAGACACCATGACCACGGCAACTCTTATAAAGAAAACATTTCATTGGTGCTGGCTTACGGTTTCAGAGGTTCAGCTCATTATCATCCGGAATGAGGAGTATGAGAGGCTGCAGGCAGATGTGGTGCTGGAGCTGAGAGTGCTACATCTTGCAGGCAACACGAAGTCAACTGTCACATGGAGAGAAGCTTGAGCAAAAGAGACCTCAAAGCCCACCCCCACAGTGACACACTTCCTCCAACAAGGCCACACCTCCTAATAGTGCCATCCTTTTGGGGGCCATTTTCTTTCAAACCACCACACCACTTGATCTCCTGTCCCCCTCTCCCTTATGCTTCTTGGTGCCCAGCTCTGACTCCTCTAGGGACTCCATCTGAGATGCCTTTCTTTCATACCCCTCTATCCCTGTTGAACTTGTTCACCCGCTCTTCCCTGCCAGGTCTGATGCTATATGACAGGTCAATTTCCATGCACACCTTGTTTCTCAGTGTGCCATTGTCTAGTGGACACGGATGCACACCCCATCCCAGGGTCAAAGCCCATGGTTTGCAAGAACATTTGCTGCTTTGGATTTGGCCTCAGTCCTTTACTTTAGAGGCAAGTTGGCCTGAGTGATAGGCATTACCTCTTCTTGAGAAATTCCTTTTCCTAAAGAATGATGAATCTATATTCAACATACTTGGGGGTTGATATTCTGGGCTAAGTTATTTCTGAAAATTCCTTTTATCACAGAGAACTCAGGATCTCTCTCAAATTAAACCGTGTGAAGACATAAGTGAATATGCTTAGGGATAATCATTTTGGAGCATTCAAGAATGTATTAAAAGTTTTGCTCCCAGTAAACCAAGCTAACTGACAAAGCAAAAGGAGGCCTCTGTGCACATCGTCTGGAGTTTCTCTATGGTGGCAGGGTCTGGGGGTGGGGGGTTGGGGGGTGGGGGATACACAATTTGGTTTGCAGAATATCTGATCTCTGGAAACAAATGTGGACACTGTGATGTGCAAGCCATTTTGATCAGCGATCCTACAACCAGACAGACACATTTGCTCATTCACTGCGCCTAGAAATCCAAAATTTATAGAGCTCTTCCTTTTGCAAAATCTCCTAAACTAGGTTTATTTCCATGGACTTGACCTTTGGTGTTTAGACTTTGTGCCCCTGGCAAACGCAGCGTCCATTTGCTCCTACGCACGGCCATTTTGGCAGTCTCCCTAACAGCCTGAGGAGAGAACCAGGAGTCTACATATGGAGACCTCATCCCCAGTTGCCTAATGGATTCAAAAGACATCCTGAATATTCATCATTTCTCCTTTTATGAGCACCTTGGCAATTCTCTCCAAAGGCAAAGGCTGCAGTAAATTCAGAAGTGCCATTTAGTGAATACCAATTTATCCTCAATTCAGTCTAGGTTTTTCCTGTTCCTCAGCATAATATTGGAGCTCCTGAGAGCCTTGTGAATGCAGGGTATTGTCTCAGCTTGGGGGAGGCGTGACTGCTTGTGAAAATCCCCAGCTGTACCCCCAAGCTCTGTGCTTTGGCCTGTGTAGGCCACAGTTCCCTTCCTGGAAGTTGGAAACTACCTTTGGGGAAACGTGAAAATCAAATGGAAGCATTTAGCTTAGGGACACGGCTTTTAACTAGCAGTTGTAAATTAGTAAACAGTAATTTTTAAGCTCTGTGAGCGTGTATGCCCTTTGGTATACCAGATGCAACATTCCCAAATGTATATCGTCCAGGAGACTGTCTGGACAGCTTCTCAATGGAGACACATAGAGAAACTGAGGCCTTCTTTGTTCATTTGAACAGTGCAGGCTAGTTGGTTCTCTCTCTCTCTCTCTCTCTCTCTCTCTCTCTCTCTCTCTCTCTCTCTCTCTCTCTGTGTGTGTGTGTGTGTATGTGTGTATGCACACACCCTGGGTCCATTCTGACTCCCCTAGGCTCATTTTTACCCCATTTCAGAATGAGCCAAATGACTGTATAGCATTCATTGATTTCCTGTATTTTCCCTCTCTTTTTTCCTGGGAAAAGTGGCACCTCAACTCTCCATCCTCTCTGTATTTGTGCCTTCTCACACTGGAACAGACCCGCATGTGTTTGTTATTGATCTGCTCGTCCTGGTAGGTTATTAAATTGGATTTCCAGTTGCATTTCCTAACTTGCTTTAAGGAGACTACATCTTGGAAAAAGTCAAACAATGGTCAAAACAGTAGGTTTGGACCAATCCAGGCTGGCTGTTTGCCTGAAGCTGTTTCCCCGGTGACCGACTGACCTTCCATGCAGGTTTTTAAATTTCCATCTGAGGATGGGAGGCTACGCTGTTCCTCTTTCTGTCTTTACGTACCTCAACTGTCTTAGTGAATTTAAATAGCTCTTGAGGTGATCACAGAATTCACGAACTGTGGCTCAGAAGCCACATCTGGCCCGTGGACATGTTTTCTTTGGCTTTCACGGTGTTTTGGAATGTTTTTAATTAGTTACTAACATTTACAAATTGGGAAATTTCACATTAAAATATCCAGATTTGGGGAGGCCCATGAAAAATCTAATACCTTGAAAGCTCAGACCTATTTTTTGAACAGTTGCCTGGGGATGAAAAGATAGGCGTATTGTAGGACTTAAGTCCACACTAGTTGGCCAGCATCCCCAGCACTGTTACTGTTTTCTACCTGGCTTGTTCACTCACTCACTGACCTGCCTGGCCTCTGTGGGCATTTGGGTTTGTGAGGTCTGGTCTAATCAAAGACTGAAAGTCTGTAGAGGAAGATCATGTTTCCTGATTAGTTTTCAACCTCCTCCAATTATTCTTATAAGAAGGAAAGGAGCCAATGAAAACAGGGAAAGTTTGTGACTTTCTCCGATTTGGGAGCCTTTTGGATTTTCACTAACGTAGAAGGGAGAGATGGAAGTCTCACTCTGTTGATTTTGATGATGGTGATGGTGATGTGTATGTGTGTAGAGTCAATTCTTAGATTTGGTTTTAGATCTTAGGACCCACAATTCTCTAGGAGAAATATAAGCAGATTGTAGAGATCAGGAGCAGACTCTCAGCACAGCACTGGGGGAATGAAAGTGAGATGCTAGACCTCAGAGAGCAGCAGATGGTGTGGCCTTATGTGGAGCTGGGTGTGAATGGATTCTGAACCCTACAGCCTGTCATTAGGAGGAAGCTGAGAGCTGAGAGTGGCCAGTTATCTCAGCAGATAGGGTCAAGACATTAAACTGCTTTCTAAACTCAGGGTGCTTTCCAGAATTAAAGGGCTAGTAATCTCACTCTTTGTGTTGATTAAGAAGCAAGAGTTAAACAGCCTTTGCCCTCTGGTGAGCAGTGAGTGGTAGAGTCAGACTGTCATCCACATCCTTCAAGAGATGAGCCGGCAGCCGGGTGGTGGTGGCACACTCCTTTAATCCCAGCACTTGGGAGTCAGAGGCAGGAGGCAGATCTCTGTGAGTTAGAGGCCAGCCTGGCCTACAGAGTGAATTCCTTGACAGCGAGGGCTACACAGAGAAACCCTATCTTGAAAAACCAAGAGTTGAGCTGGTCCAGTGATATGACATGGCTTTGAGAATGGCATACAAGATGGAGGAGTAGGTGAGTGCTTTTGGGCGGCCCTACTCAAAAGTTCAACTTAGCCTTAGCTACTCATTTGTCCCAGAGCTTAATGTGGGCAGAGGGCAAACTGGGTCCTCTTAATATGCACCAACAGGGAAACGGAGAGCCAATGGTTGTTGCTGGTGAAAATCCAGCATCTGCAATGAGGAAATTATACATCTATTATGATCTGGACTCCATATTATCTTCATCTCTCTAGGTGATATTTGACACAGTAATAGAGAAATTCCAATAGCCTCTTTTTAGCAATTTCCTCCCATGTATTATGGAATTATACAGGTGACCAAGCCATGCTTTGAACACAGGCCATTTTTACTCTTTGTATGTGAGAGCATGCTGATCACTGGGCCACATTCTACCTAGAGCACTCAGACTTTGGACTTGCTCATTCCCATTTTTGGAAGTGGTTCTTGGCTTCTGCTTCTCCTTCTCTTCTGGCATCATGGTCTGCTCCGTCTTGGCTTTTGATTTTAAGTGCCCTACTTGTAATCCATTCAGGCCGAGGGAGAGCAGAGAAATCGGAAGTATTTTATGTTCCAGGCTGTAGGCCTTATGAGGTGATGACAGTGTTCTGTAGGGATATCCGCTCTGTTTTTCCTATTGAAATCGGTGGCATATCTGGAGCAGAGAGCTTAATGGGGGCAGAGAGTGAATGAAACTGCCTTGGAGATAAAGCCGGGAATGTGATGATGGTAGTGGAGGTGTCAACACAGCTCAAGGAGGTGAGAGCCGAAGAGCAGATGGAACAGGAGAGAGGAGAGAGAGAGAGAGAGAGAGAGAGAGAGAGAGAGAGAGAGAGAGAGAGAGAGAGAGAGAACAGGCTTCTATCCATATCCATATAAAGGGGAAAGCTGAAGGTACCATGACATTAAAAAAGAATTTATATATATACATATATATATTATTTTTAATAACCTTAGTATCATGCCAACAAGGTACTTTGTTAAACAGGAGTGAGGAATGACTATTTTGGAGTGAGTTAATCTATGAGGCTTAGGTAGTGGCCACTGAGCTATGGTCTAGGCTTGTATTATAGTATATCTTTTTATGAGCAGCCTTCTTTTAAACTTAATTTTATTTGTTCCTTCTTTGAAGAGAAGTTTCTAGTTCATGTAATAAATCTCATTAATGCCTTTGGTTCCTTTGTTTTCCTGTTTTTGTGATTATTTTGTTTAAGTACTCAGAGTCAGCTGGACCACATGATAGTCTCCCTGACTCTCTCATCCTGTTGTTGTTGGGAGCTTTTTCCATGCCCTTGGTTCACACACTATCTTTCTTGTCTAAAACTGCGGTCTTGACAACTGCACTCTAACAATCTCTACATGCACTGTAGCTTGTCCAAAGGCTACACGCCCTCATGATCACTAGGGTGATCATTGTTCTTGGCTCAGACTACAGTTAAAACTGTTTCAAAGTTTCTGTGAATGAGTCTTAAACTCTTTGAGGGGGATGGTTAATACTTAGCACATCTCAAGAAATATTTATCTGTCAGAGTGATCATTCATAGAGGAATAAATCTGCTTTCTCTTAGGAAGTAAGTTGGGCCATGGAGACACAGCAGAGAATCCCCTGACCTTCAGAAGTTAATGCTTACTCATGAGATCATACCTTGTCTTCATTTGGGATTGGCAATAATTAAGCCTTACATGTCAAGAATTAGCATAGCATGAAGACCCAAGAGATGCTTCTGGACATGTGTGGATAGATGGATTGAATGTCACCCCCAACCTCAGATCTAGAAAAGCTGAGTTGGTTTATATGTGGTGTTCACCATCATGGGTAGGAATCACATTACAGCATCTCTGGGTCATGACCCTCCCTGTTGACTGGACAGTCTCAGGGTAGAGAAGAGTCTGTGAATTTGTACTTCAAGTCTTTTCTCCTTGGAGACTCATAGCAACAAGGTTATCTAACCATTCTCATGTGTTTTGCAAAGGGTGCAGTTCAGATGAATGCATATTTCACAGAAAACATGTTCTAGACCAGTGTTTTGAGACATTCTGGGTGAAACTGCATGACCTGGATTTCCCACTTACATGTATTTACATATTTGGTTGTGTGTGATTTGGGGGAATCAGTTCTCTCTGCCTACCAAGTCAGTTCTGGGGATCAATCTCAGGTTGTCAGGCTTAGTGGCAGGCACCTTTACCTGCTGAGCTATCTTGCCTGCCCTGCTCTAGAGTACTTTAGGATGAGACTCACGATGTGATAATGCACATTGTGACTCTTTCAGAAGAGGTTAGAACATGCAACATTTCCCAAATGCTCTTACCACACAATGCTTATGAAAAGGCTTCTTGAAGTAGTTGGAATGGGGTAGGAGTAGTGTCTTACAAAGTCCATGTTGGAAAGCATCACAATGGGACCATGCTTCCATGGTATGGACCAGGAAATCTACAGTGGTAAGGGCCTAAGGATAGCTTAGAGATGTGAGGGCCAGAATTCCCCTTTTCGATGTACCAGGCTAATGTTCTTTCCGCCATCCCTGACATTCATTTCTTTTCCTCTCCTTCATCTTTGTGTGCATAAGTGTGTATGTGCATGCATTATATACAGGTGTTCTACACACATATGTATATGCAGGTGACATGCAGAGGCCATAGGAAGACATCAGGTGTCTGCTCTGTCACTCTCTACCTTAGTCCCGTCAGACAGGTTCTCTCACTGAACCTGGAGCTAGATCAGCAGCTAGCCCCAGCAACCCTCCTGTCTCCATCCCCTAACAATGCTGAGATTGGAGAGGAGCACAGTCTTGCCCATATTTGTTTCAAAGACGTGGATTTTGGAGATTTGAACTCAGGCTCTCATGCTTTCACATTAAGGCACCTTTACCCACTGAAGCCATCTCCCCAGGCCTCATTCCTCTCCGTCCTGAGTTCCTTTCCCCACCTCAAGAGCTTAGACTTTTACCGGCGCTCTTCCAGCTTTTCACAGCGTGCAGGTCCTTTTGGAATAGTAAGGTTTGGCCCTCCAAGTTCCCGGTGTTCTGATCGGAGCTGTCTTCCCAATGCTGATAAGTTGTGCTTAAAGCTAATTTTAGACAATGCCTGTCTTGGAAGAGGCTTCAGCATCTTCTCACTGTTGTATCATTATGAGCAAGGGCTCCTTGGGACTTTGAGTTTCATGCTGTTCCCGTCATTCCACCCAGTCCACGGGGAGCCTCACGCTGTTGCTACCATTCCACCCAGTCCATGGGGAGCCTCATGCTGTTCCCGCCATTCCACCTAGCTCCACGGGTCCAATCTTCATTACTTCGAACTTCACATTATGCATTTGGTTCGTGCTTTGGGGTGATCTATGTTAATGTTTATTATGAATTCTGTTTTTCTATTAATATTTTCAGTTTGCTCCAAGCAGGGGCTTCCTCTCCCCTCATCCCAGCAGGATGATTTCTGCCCTAATCCCAGTAGGGCATCTTTAATGTTTTGAATTCTTCTGGATTTCATATCAGGTTATTAACTTATATTCATTGTAATAAATCCTAACCTGTGACCAGGTGATAAGAGTAAAAACAGAGAGTTGATATAAAAAAATTTTGCGACTAATAAAGTAAGTTTTTGATCACTTATTTTACTCAGTGTTTGGGTAATTGAAAATGTTATAAGAACTCGACTGAGACACTAGACAACTGATTAGACAATACGCTGTAGCAATTTCATTTTATTTTGGTCATATATCTAGCTCAATAAATTTTTAGTGACATGTCATGAAAGAAAAATATCTTGAATGAACTTGTATCATTTACATTTGCCAGGCTCCCATCTCTCTCCTCTGTAGTTACAAAGCTTCCACCTTCTTCCATTCCAGGTTTTAATAAGGTCAGGATAAAAAGGCTATCATACAAATAGGGCTGGGGAGATGGCTCAGAGAGTAAAGTATTTGCTGTATAAGCCTGAATGAAGCCCTGGATCTGGTTCTCCAGCACCATGTCAACATCCAGGCATACCTGTAAACCCAGAGGCTGGGGGGCAGAGACAGGTGGATTCCAGAGGCTCACCAGCCAACCAGCCCAGCCTCAACAGCACACTCCACATTCAGTGAGAGACCCTGCCTCAAAAAATACTGTGGAGAGTGGTAGAGGGAGACACCTGATGCCAACTTTTGTCTTCTATATGTGCATGTACAGGCAAGCACATCCACCCATACATTTATATACACACATACATGCACAGGCATACACACACACACACATACACACACACACACTACAGTACAATATATTCTCATAAAGATTATCATATAAATAGAACTATAGATTATTACAATCAAGCCATAACTTAAAAAATAAAACTTAAATTGGCCTTCAGGCTGGAGTGGAATTTCTTCTTCATGCATTTGATGGAGACAAATATTTTTCTGATGAAAGAAAATAATCCTGCCTTAATCAGGTGTTGCCTTTGCCCTTCTAGGCAAGAGTGAAAATGAGTCCTTCACTCCATACAAATGGAGAAAGAAATGAAAAAGATGGAAATGGATTTCCACCTTGCCTGGCTTTTCATGTAATCCTTTACTTCCCTTTGGAGGAAGGCTCTTCTCATTGGCCAGTCCCAACCAGAGACATATTTAATTGCTAATTCTTTGTCTTTGCATTTTTCCATGTTATATTTATGATTGTGAAAGTTTGTTTAAAGCATTACAGTTAGGAAAAAAAAGTGCAGCCGAATGTATGGAAGCTCTCAAGGAACTAATAGCCTATCAAAAACCAGGGAAGATTTATTTAATGTCCCCCTTCCAGGAGGATGTATTGTTGGTTCAGCTGCAACTCCTTAACTTCATCATATTTTATATACTTTGGCCATCACAGAGTGCCACAAGGGCTGTTGCATGGGTGTGATTTAAAACGTGTTCTGATTAAGTATACAGGAGTGCTCCTGTTCTCCAACGCAGGAAGGAGAGGGACATCATAAATATACATTGTTCAAGTGTAAATTCTACTTCACACTCATAAGCTATATTGTACTTGTATGTTTTATGCTCTGTTGGTACTTAAAAAAATCATTTAATTTAGGGGGCATTTCCAGAATCTAACCAAGAACCAGGCAGCAAGGACCTACTTAGAATTCCTTCCATAGAATTTGTAGAGGGCAGAGTGAGGGGAGGAAAGGAAGTCAGTATGGGATAAAACATTCCTGTTGGGTTATGCACCAATGTATACAGCCTCAGTCCACTGACTCGGAGGAGCAAGAATGGACACTTCTAAAATTTTCTTTAATTATGTCTCCCAATTTATCCAATGGGTAGTAATTCTTCCTTCTTCCCTTGCTGGATTGCTTCTTTTTTCAAAGAATCTGGGAGTTTCCATGAAGCTAAGAAGAGGGTAAAGGCCTTTTATATCTAGGCTCATATTGACATTCTTGAGGTTGCATCATCCTGACACCTGTTGCTTTCTCAAGTTTGCTAGGCATGGGGCTAGGGATTTCTGTGAGTTTAACGGTCTTTCTCTTAGGATTCCCATTATCCAAGCCCTAGAGAAATGTGGCCATGCCCTCGAGTGTTGCTTCAGAGCATAGATGAGCCCATGTGAACCTGACCCTCCAGACCACTTTCCTTCCTTACCAGGCCTGAGAGGTTGACTTTGCTCATATTTACCTGTAATGAATACTAATATGTGACCTGTAGCTAGAGATTTCCTGCCTGGCCCACAGTCAGGACAAATCTCTCTCACCTGCCAGCCCCACAGCCCCTCAGACCCAACCAAGTAAACACAGAGACTTATATTGCTTACAAACTGTATGGCCGTGGCAGGCTTCTTGCTAACTGTTCTTACAGCTTAAATTAATCCATTTCCATTAATCTATACCTTGCCACGTGGCCCATGGCTTACTGGCATCTTCACATGCTGTTTGTCATCATGGCGGCTGACAGTGTCTCTCTGACTCAGCCTTCCACTTCCCAGCTTTATTCTCCTCCTTGTCCCGCCTACACTTCCTGCCTAGCCAATGGCCAATCAGTGTTTTATTTATTGACTAATCAGCAACACATTTGACATAAAGACCCTCCCAGAGCATGTGACCAGATAATGAGATTTGAAGTAGAAAGGCTAGTTCAGTGCTTCTTAATCTTCCTAATGCTGTGACCCTTTAATATAGTTCCTCATGTTGTGGTGACCCCCCCAACCATAAAATTATTTTATTACTACTTCATAACTGTAATTTTGCTACTGTTATGACTTGTGATGTAAATATGTGATATGGAGGATATCTGATATGTGACTCCCCAAAGAGCTCGTGACCCACACCTTGAGAACCACTGGGTTAGTGGGCTGATACAGCAGGTGGAGCCTGAGTTTGATCTGTAGGACCTGCACGGTAGAGGGAGGGAACTGACTGTCATGGGTTGTCTTCTGATCTCCACACATATGCTACGGCACGCGCACACACACACACAAACACACACACACACTACAATAAATAAGCAAAAATAGAACAAAAATTAGTTATTTTGTGAATAACAAAAAACAGGTGGACCACTTATTTTTACCACATGTTGGTCTAATTAAAAACATGGCACGCTGACCAAGACACAAAACAACCAATTAGACAATATGGTTTAGCGATTTCATTTTATTTTGGTTGCCTGTTTAGCAGATGGCTCAAAGGCTTTCCATACCTTGAACTTCTCTGGGCATTTAGACTACCTCCCTTTTCAGTCCCCTTCTGCCCTCAGTTCTGATGTCTATCCTGCTAAATTGCCGAGTCAGGAGGCCTGAGGTGTTATACTCACCTGCTTGTAATTAGCAGAGGGAGGTAGTAGAGTTAAGAGCAAAGATATGGGAAAATGACAACTCATTCATAGTTCAGGACATTATCCTTCATAAGTTTTGTAATGGGTGCAGAAAGATGCTAAGGCCATGAGAAAATAGCAACAAAGTTGGCCCGAATTGATGTAAGTCTTACCTCATTCTGTGGACTAGACAGTGCCATGCTACCAGCAAGACAGTTGCTGTGACATAAGCAATATGAAACATGTTGGCCCAATGAGAAACAGAAAATGTGTCTATGCCTCTCCAGCATAAAAGGCAATGTAATGAAGACCCATTTGTTTTGTGTGAGCCATGGTTGCTTAATATGTGCCAGTGTCTGATTGGTCCCATCATTGGAGACTCAAAAGTTGCACTGGCCTCTTGGTGATCAAGCTCCATTCACAGCTCCAAGCCTAAAACACTGGGGATAAAGATTTGGTTGGGCTTCCCAGTGACTGAAAAGATAATACAAACCAGGGGGTGAGGTCAGATCTCCTGGAGCTGGAGTTACCAATGGTTGTGATCCACTGGAGGTGGGTGGTGGGAACCAAACGTTGGCTTTCTGGAATAGCAGTAAATGCTTTTAATCATGGAATCATTTCTCTAGCCTCTGTATTGTATTTCTTAGGCAAAACAACAAGTGATTTTACTAAACACTAAATAGAGTGGTCACCCTTTCATGTTAGCCTTTGGTAGCCTATGAACTGAATCCAGGCCACATTTCACTGTAGTTGGGAAAACGTTCAGTGATCAGGGATTTTTCATTTTGCAATTACAGATAGAAAGCTATGGACCAACCTCCCTCTCTCTTTTATTTAGCATCATTTTGAGGTAGAGTTTCACGTATCACAGGCTGGCCTCTAACTTGATATGTGGCTGGCCACAACCTTGATCTCCTCATCTCCCTGCTTCTGGCTCTCAGGTACTGGGAACACAGGTGTGCTCTGCCATGCCCACTTTATGTAGCGCTGGAGACAGAACACAGGGCTTTGTGGCTTCTAGGCCAGCACTGTATTAATGAAGTCACATCCTCTGCTAAGGTTGCAGCTCTTAAGTAAAAGTCAAAAGAAGAGAAAGCATTGGCTATTCTCTGTGCATAACCTGTCCACACATCTTTGGTTATATGGTAGTATGATTTTTTTTTTGTTATGGTTTGAGCATGAAATGTCCCTTGTGAACTCATGTGTTTGAATACTTGGTCCCTCTCTAGATAGTGACACTGTTTTGGGAAGTGGTAGAAACTTGAGACTTGGTGTATATTTGGTACATGTAGGGATGCGGAGGTAGGCTTTGAGAGCTAGAGGTTGGTCTTGCTTTGAGTCTGACTTACTCTGCTTCCTAGACCATTAGTATCACCAGGCAGCTCTGGGTCTCCGGACTTGCCCTTGCTCACTCTCTCCAGCCTGCCATCCCTGGCTGAGGCACCTGTTTCTGGTGGCACAGCTCCTGGTGGCACAGAGCACATGGGCCCAGAGAGCAAGGAAAGCAGAAGCAGAGCGGGTCTGAGGAGCCGAGCTTCAAAGTGTACCTGGTGGTGAGCATCACTGGGAGGAGGGGAAGGCAAGGGCGGGCCCAGGAATAATGATGCCCAAAGAGCAACAAGTCATAAGGGATCTTGCTGTGGAGAATGACGAAAAAGAAAATGAAGGAGGGAAGACCTCCAAGCAAAGTGAAGAAGAATCCCTACCACCACTTGGAAGAGGTTGAAAGCAAGAAGCCTGGGGGAAATGGCAGAAGAGGATGAGTCAGGCAACTTGTGCCTAATTTTCGATGAGCCATACCTAATAGACATGTTAATCACAATGAAGGGGAAGAGGATGTTGGGAGATTTGTAGGGCAGGTGACAGAAATCAAGAGAATGATCAGGTAACAACAGAAGAGGCCTTACAGGCATTTCCAAAAAACGGAATGGACAGCCATTAAGACTTTTGCCTCATACCTTGAAATCTATGGTTTTCTGTAAGCTCATAAAGTAGCTACTGTTTACAACCTTATATTTAGTGAGGTATTTTTTTCTGTAAACTTTTGGTGTTTCCACTTAACAGTTTATGCATAAACATTGTTTTACTGTTGAATTTAATTCTAAACATTCTCATCAGTGTAGTGGGTAGCCATTCCAGCTTTGGTCTGGAAGTTCCAACCCCCATTGAGGCTTTGGTAACTATCACGCCTACGAGGCGGGGCCAAGGGAGGGCCCTGAAGACCCGAGATCCAGATGCGCCACACTCTCTTGTTTCCTGGACCCTGGACACTAGAGGTAGACCAGGGACAGTTCTCCAGAGAACACCGCCAACTGAGCTGCGTCTTTCCCAGAACCGGCAACCTACCTATCCCTCCATTTGTAAGTTATGCCACTAAATAAATCTCCCTTTTAACTACGTGGAGTGGCCTTAATAATTTCACCAATACATCAGAATGGCAATTTAACCTGTTTTAGAAAAAAAAAACTTTTTTTGTAATTTGAAATTAATAAAACAATTTAAAAAGCAAGAGGAGAGAGAGAGAGAGAGTGAGACAGAGAGAGAGAGAGAGAGAGAGAGAGAGAGAGAGAGGGAGAGAGAGAGAGAGAGAGAGAGAGAGAAGAACAGGCCTGGACCGAGCTGATCTAAGCCATTCTGTCTGCCCTGTTGTTAGGAACTGTATCCCTCTAAACTGTAAGCTCAAGTAAGTTTTTCTTCTATTAAGTTACTCCTTGTCAGGCATTTGGTCAGAGAGGGGAAAGCACTTAATTCTATGCAGTATCAGTTGTAACAGAAAATAAGCATTTTTGACACTAATTAAATGATACTAAGAAGCAAATTTGAAGCTTCATTGAGTGTCTGTGCACATCAAACACTGACCTGAAGCGGGACACAAGGTGAAGGAAGGTGGCCTGTCCCTTCATAGTGTCCCTCCTGTGGTGGGGGAGTTGGGAAGCAGCGGACAACGACAGACAGTGTGGAAAGTCTGCGGTGGAGAAGCCGTAAGGAACTTTGGGAACACCAAAAGAATGCTTAGCCTAGGGGGAGAAGGAAGACTGCTTTGTGTGAATGAAGGAGGCGATCGCGGCCCCTCGCTTGTCTTGAGTGATACCAAGCATGATATGTGAGTGGAGGAAAAAGGCTGGGGGCAGAAGCTGGGAGGACGTCCCTGACAGATGGATCCATGTGTACCATATGTGCAAAGATACCACTAGAGACCACAGGCTTGGGAGAGATAGCATGGAGAATGTCAGCTTCCAGTGATGACGGAAGACAGGGGCTGGATGCCAGATTGTGAAGGATGGCTTGTCTGATGACGGGAACTATCTGCATCAACGGGTCATAAGTGGAACACGTTCTGCAGCCCTAACAGGCCGATGGAGCATCTGTTCATGAGCTACTGCTGGGTGCTCATCTGGTTTGATTAAAGAGCCATTATTCATGCCAGAAACAAGAGATTAGGCACCGCTCTCTTGTAAGCATGGTGGATCCTGAACCTGGAACACACATGGGAAGATGTTTGAGGACCACACTTGGAGAATTAGCTCCTGGCAACAGCCCAGCTACTGCCGCAATGCCTTCTCCAGGGGAGAAGGGAAGGCATTCGAACACAGCTTCAGACACAGATCTTGCTGGCTCACAGGGTTCCGAGGTTGGGGTCAGGAAAGCGGATGTGCTGCAAAGGGGTTGGCTGCCGGTTTCAGGGCACGGATGTGTGGAAGGCACATAAGCAGGCGAGGGCAGCTGCAGGCAGAGCCCGTTCTGAACCATTTCAAACTTCACAGTCCCTTTCCCTGCCTTGTCTGTACCCTGCTCCCATTTCCTTAGGCTGTGTTACTTCCAGTGGATGAATTATGGCTGCTGGCTGTTTCCAGGCACGAGGCATTCTTCTTTAATTAGAAGGTTTTTAACACTGGAGTGCAGACCTGCTCACAGAACATTTGGCACCATGGCACGTATAAATCCCTCAGCAAACTCCCCACTCTCCATTCCTAGGATGTAACACATACTTTGCCACCACCCAGACACTGTCCTCTGGCTATAAGTACTCCCACCTCTCTTCTCCCTGCACATACCCTGAGAACACAAACTTCTGTGATGCACTTTTTTTTTTTATGACAGCCTCAGTGACAGTTTTATGGTCTAAAAGAAAGTGAAAAATTCTGTTGTCTTCATCTTACTCTAGGGTGCTAGGTTTTTGAGAAAATCTATGTCTTGTCATTCTGTGCATTCATATAGGTATTGAGAGGTCTCTAGTGACAATTAAGGATCTTAGTGATGCTTTGAGCTGCCATGGAGTGGGTAAATGTGACAAAACCATTTTTCCTAAACCAAAAAAAAAAAAAAAAAAAAAAGAAAATCAAGCTTAAGCTTGGAGAAATGGAGGCCATGGTGAAACCATTATTTCCTGTAAATACCCAGCGATCCCTGTGTGGTCCTACGATAATAGAATCGATTGAAATTGTTTCTGTCCACCTTCTCTCATGGATCCCCTTCCCCACTTGAAAGGCTCTCTTTTCATTTCAGGTTGTACTGTGGAAAAACTTTCCAGAGCTCTTCAAGATCTTTGGGCTCATCCTTAATTCTTTCTCCTCACTTCCATTCAGGGGTACAGTAAAAAGAAATACTATAAAAGATCTGTGAAGGGTAGTATTGATGTTTTAATTGAGATAGGTAAATATTAACAAGGGTTTCAGGGCCCAGGGCAGGTGAGCAAGAGAAATAACCAGAAGCTGACACCCGTAGACTCTCATTCGGAAGGAAGCTCACTGCCACGTTCCTGCCTCCTGCCTTTCATAAGCTGGCTGCTCCTGTCCAAGGTGACATGGCTGCCTGCATCCTGGATCTCAGTCAGTCATGCTCAGTAAGGGTGAATAAGGGTGCTTTTGTAAAAAAAAAAAAAACAAAACTGCGATTCTTCCCCCTTTCTATTATATTATTATTTCCTTATATTTCTTATATGATCACTTTCATCAGATCAACATGTTTTTATTTCATTTATTAAGATACCAACTTGACATGCCTATGACTTTCCAACTAGCCTGCCATGTCTTTACGGTCCCAAGACCTTTTATCTCCTTTCTGATTTCCAGGATGTTCTTAATCCCACTCTGGTGAGGCCTTTCTCCCACACCATTCCAAGCCTGCACTTATTGACAACATGCATGATGTCCATGTTGCATATTGCAGTGAGCAGACAGCTCTGCTTGACTCTAGAACTTCCCTTTCTAGCCCTCTCTTGGTGTTATTCTAATCTCAGTGGCAGTTCCCTATCAAGCACATTTGTATGTTTGTTAGTTTTCTCTTTGTCTCTGAACACTAGTGAGCCTGAGGCCCAGTTTTTGACCCCTTTTTCCTTCTTCACCTCCAACCTAGCTGCACACATTCAATCTTCCGGCTTTAAATAATAGGGATTCTTACGATTAGCAGATTTTTGCACCCCACTGAATCCTTTGTCTGGAGCCTCCAGACTCCTATGTTCAAACTGCCTATTTCCATCTCCTCACAAATGTTATTTATCCATTTTTAGACTTACACACCCAAAGCTTGTCTCACGATTTTCACCTTAAGCCCCCCTGTAGTCCTTCCTATCTCACCTGACGGCATATTCATCCTTGTAGTTGTTCAGAAAAACAAAACAAAACAACAAACGAACTGAAACCCCCACCAAATCCATATGTCTTTCTCTTTATATATACAGTGTTCATTCAACAGGCTATCCAAGATCCACGTAGTGTTAATGCTACTGGTCTTTTGGTCCAGGCTCCGGTTTCTCTCCTCCTGACGATTCATCTATATTCTCAGCTAGTCTCTATGCTTCCTTCCATCTTTGTTCCCTCATAGTTTTAACTCAACACGACCGGAAGAGCTATCATCTCAAAATACAAAGGTAGCTTATGTCAGTGTTCTCTGCAAATACCTTTGATATTTTTCCATCTGTCTTGTTCTCCTGGACCATGAGAACAAAATACCCTAGACTAGTTGGCTTAGAAACAGCAGGCTTTCTTTCTCTGAGTTTTCTTGGCAGGGAAATCAGAGATAAAGATGCTGGTGGATTCAATGTCTGGGGAGGGTTTGTCCCACATAGGTGACATCTTCTCCTTGTGCCTTCACACGGTAAAGGGACAAATGAATACCTTGGACTGCTTTTATAGGGGTATACATCCTCTGTCTTCATGATCCTGTCACTTCTCATGGGTCTCATCTCTTAATGCCAGAAAGTTGAGGGTTAGGATTTTCACACATGAATTCCGGGGGTACACAATTGTTCATACCATAGCACCATCTGACTCATAGTTGAAGACAAAGTCCTTCCATCTTAAGGGATCATAGTCTGTGTCCTCTCCTTGTGTTTCATGGCTTCCTTTCAAATTCTACCAAGCGCCATCAGGCCCTTCCTGACTCTAAGCATGTCAGAGAGGTCCTGCCATTTTCCCCGACTCTCATCTGTCCTGAAATCACCCTTGAGTTGTCTGTTGGATTCATATCCTCATCTTCCCCATATCTTGCGTGAATGTCACCTTTGGGTGAATCCTTCCTTGATCATCCTGTTTCACATTATAACCCACCAAGGGACCCCTAATCATTTTAATTTCATTGTGTTGATTTTCAACAGCACAAACACCTTGAACCCTACCATATAATTGGCATAATCACCATGTTTAAGGAAGTCATCTATCCAATCCTCTCTCCAAGAATATGAGCCTCTCTGGGAAGCTAAATATTTATTTTATTTTTTAACATTGGTTTAATCTGATTTTGCTTGGTTTTGTGTATTTTATAGTATATACTTCAAGCACCTACATCAACACTGGGAACTGAGCAGTGAGCTCTAAATAAACACCAGTGGAATGAATGAATGAAAAAAAATAGCACACAAGTCTAATACTATACAAAGTGTGATCCTGTGACCCCGCTAATCCTTACAATAGCACATGAAGTTGGTGTTATTATTATTGTTTCTTTGAGAGGTTAAATGAGTTGTTCAGGATTGAGCAAGCAGCAGGTGGCTGACATGCTCCTGTGTGGAATGGGCCTCATAAGAATAAACATGAGCAGGGCATAGCATGGTGGTGGGCACCTGTAACAGTAGGATTGTAAGTTTGGGGCCAGCCTAGGCTACACATTGAGTCTCTGTCTCAAATAAACTCAAGAAAACAAACAACCCCCCCAACCAGCCTGTCCCAGTTGCTTGGCAGATGTTCCCCAGACAAATCTTCTATAAAGCCAGTGTTCTTCCCTCTACATGGTCTTAGGCATGTCTGCAATTACCCCAACCTATGCCCTTGGAAACTTGCACTGTGGTGAGAGGCTTTAAAGCCCAGAGGCTCATTAAAGGTTGACCTAGATGGTCAAGAACACAATTGGGAAATGACCCATGGTTCCAATCATTTCTCGTGGAAAATATTTCTTGAAATCGTTAGCAAACTTTCCCGTGATGAAATTCCCAAGAAAGCTCGTATAGACTTTTCATTTCCTCCAGGCTACACATGCTTCCTTGAGAAGACAGGAGTGGGGGAGGCTGAGCTCCCCTGGGGGACCCTGCAAGATGACTTCCTCTAGCACTGCTTCTCATTGCTCTGTAGATGAGTCTCGTGGGCATGCCTAGGCTTCCCGTGGAAGCAGGAAATGCTCATTTCTTGGAGTTATAAATCTGTGTATGATATTAAAATGAGCTCCTTTGAGACTAGCTGGGGGTGCTGAGTCAAAGCACCTTGTAGCTGAATCATGGGTTGTTTGGAGCCATCTCTGGGATGAGGTGGTTGCAATAAGGTCAAAGGCTCTTTGCTGATGGAGCGATGATGTCTTAGGGGAGCTCACTAAGGTGTGAGCCACTATTTGAGACCAGATTAAGGGAAAGCATGCTACCTCTTCCTCCTGATCCTTGATTTCAGGCATTTTTAGCATTGAATGGTACCAAAAACTACCTTCTAAAGTCATTGAGCTTGTCTGGGTGTTGTACGTAGAGAACTCAGTAGCTAGATACTTCCACACCCTTTTTGAAGAGGAAAATATTTTTCCTTTAAAATATATCTGATCAGAGAAAGTTTTCGAGGCTATAGGGGAAAAAAATCAAGAAGATAAACTCACAATTGATGATCAAAACTTTCTTAAGTTGCTGCCGGTGTTGTACCCCTCTCAGAGAAACAAGAACGCATGAAGAAGGCAGCCACTTAGTGGATGCTTGTGGGTGTACAAGGTCATCTGCAGCAATGGTTGTCTCTTGAATCAGGGGAAAACTTAGAGAAACCAAGGCTGCCTAGAAAAAAACTCACTGTCTTAAAAAAAAAAAAAAGCCCAGGGCATGCTTGTGCACATTCTGTACATCTTTCCTACAGACTTGAGTGTGGGCTTGCTTATTTCAACGGATCACTGAATCATTTCAGAGATGAAATTGTCCTTGAGACCATCTCATCTTCTCCTCTACTTTGCAAAGGGAGGCCCAGAGACCGCTTCTGATTTTCTCACCCTGTGTCCACCACAGTGGTGTCAGCTGCAACACCAGCAGCAATGACAACACCACCCTATCACGACCTACTACTGGGGGACACTGGAGGCCTGTGATAGACCCTTTGCATATCATGTTCCATTTCTTTTGCAAATCAAGCTCTGAAGGAGTATGATTCCACTTTAAAGGGGTAGAGCAGAGGAACCAGGTTACAGCTTTCCTGAGTAGAACCTTCTAGATATTCTTGACTGGCATTGGAATGAGACTTCCTGCCTTGGTTCAACATTCTTCATGGGATGTGTGCCCTTTCAGAGTGTCCTTGTCAACTGAGTGCCTTTCACTCGAAGCTCATTTTCTTCCTTAGCTGTTCTCAATGGACCCACATGCTTTCCCACAAGCCTAACAAGGCACACCCTCCAGCAGCCTTCACTTCTTTTCAAGTTTCATGACCATTATCTTCCCTGGATCCCCTTCTTTGACATGAAGTTGGCTTTGAGTTTCCCACACCTTCCTTACTTAACTTCTCCACATGGGACTTAGCACTGTTTTGAAGTTTTCTTCTTTGTCTAGAGGTTTGTTTGCTTTCTACATCTGCCCACCAGGATGTGGTGCGGGGGCTTCTGGCATCTATAATGTCCGACAAAGAGCTGTTTGTCATTTGTTGGGCGAATGAATGCATGGTGGCAGAGTCACGGGCTTTGGTTTCATTCTCCCGTTTAATTACTCGGAAATCGACCCACTCTTTGATTCTATCAAGTAAGCTTCACTTGAATACTGTGGGTGGTTTACCTAGCCCTCCTGGAGCACGGCTTCCTCACTTGTAAAATAAGAGCCCAGAGAGTCCTATTCTATACATTTTCTGTAAAAATGGAAATAGGTGAACTGGTTTATATAAAGTATTGTTTTTTAGAACCTAAAAATGTGGTTTTTGAAATTTCACACACACACACACACACACACACACACACACACACACACACACACACGTATATTGGTAGTTGTTGTGAGTAACTGTACATACAGGGACTGTCACCTGTATGTACTCCCTCATCTCAAGTCTGTAAGGAGACTCAATAAATTCACTGGCTCCCCCAGAGTGAACTTTGGTGGATTTGTCATTGGGACCTTGGGAGGAAGTACAGACATTAAGGAATTTTAGCAACAATCTTGTACAACCCAAATCCTCCTTCTGTCTCCCCTAGGGCTCCCACGGTATTTTCCTTGCCCACATTCATGTTCTCCTTCTCTTTTTAATAACCCACTGAATTCAGTCAGTGCTACGTCCATAGGTGTGGGGCCATCTGCTAGAGCATGAGCAATCTATCAGCTGCCATATCCTTAAAGAAAAATGAGTCCTCCCGAAAGCATCTCTCAACTGCTAATACTGCCTCAGCTAGGGTGGGGCTTTTTAACACCCTCCCATCCCCATGCTGGAATGTCAACTGGCTTGAGCTTGTGCTGGTCTTGTGCAGGTGACCAAAGCTGCTGTGAGTTGTGTGTGGCAGCCATGTCTGGTCCAGAAGACAGCGTTTCTCTGCACTCCCCCTCATCCTCCTGTTCTTACATCCTTCCACTCCATCTTCCATGACGTTTTCTGAACTTTGGTGCAGGGGAACATGCTATAGATGTCTAATCAGGGTGGATTACTCAACTGCCACTTAGTTTCAGCACTTTGGCCATTTATGAGTCCCTGTACTGCTTGCTGCTCACTGCAAAGAGAAGCTTCTCTGATCAAGGGTTGAGAGTAGCACTGATTTATGGGCACAAATATAAATATGTAGAAGGCAATTTGACAGTGTATCCATTTAGTAAAACAATGGTAGTAGGTTTCTATGGCCCATAATGCCCCCAGTCATGGGGTTTTGATCGGGTTTATAGAACCAGGTATGAATTTCCTCATGTGGAATAGGCTTCAAATCCAATTAAGATAATAGTTGGTTATTTCGTAACAGTCATGCCACTATTTATCATTAGGCACAGCTTGCCTGACAGCTTGGTAGTTTAGCATGCAAGGTCCACCACTGTGTAAGTCCATTGATGACTTTTCTCCCCAGTGAACTACACAGCACTTTTCATCACTGTGAAAGCTAGCCAGTGGGGAGAAAGTTTCCAGGTCACTGCTGACTTGATTTTTCTAGACCCTACAACAAATGTATGTCCTGTCTTCAGCAATAGGGTCTTTTATTTAAAGTTTTGAAGAAAGGATGGAGCATAGACCTGCTGGAGTGTGTGTAGTTGGCTTATTCCTGAACACTCATTTCTGGAATGAATAGGTAAATGGTAGTTTTCATATTCTCCTTAGCTATTAGTTAATGAAGATTCACTCATTGGCTTAACCTTATCACTCTGCTTTATTGAGTTAAGTGAAGACACAAAATTTCCTAAGGAAGAGCGAAGCATGACAAAGGAGCAGTGGCCCCAGTTGATGGACATGGATGAAGAATGGGGAGCATTTTCTATGATTATCTTCCACAACATAGTCATGCATATGTTCTCTTTGATTTCTCCTTTTACCAAGTTATTATGTTTACCAATGGTCACTTTAAGTGGAAGGACAAACCCGTATTTGCTTTAATGCATTTATCTCAGACTCTTCCATATCCCAGTATCTTTTGATGGATACGAGAGAAGAAAATCTTGGCTTCAAAAGTGTTTCTTAGGAGAGAGATGGCAAAGCCCCATCCTCATTTGCATATGGGAGTGTATCCCTGGCACTTCATACTGTGATGAGATGAGTTCTGTCACAATTAGATTCTGGTCTCGTTGCCTGGAGGAGAGGTAGAATGTCTCTTAAGAGAATGGACTCTGTTGCTAGACTGGCTGGTTTTAAGTATGGCGGTACTGTGTATTAGTCTCCTGGCTTTGGACAGTATACTAGACATCTTTGTGGTTCTTTGGACTCATCTCTAAAATGGAGAGAATTATAACAATAGCAAAACTTTCGACCTCTATAGGATTATGACTCAAATTATGGAAACATTTGCAGGTAGGTGTGTACATATTTGTCTGTAGATACCACATAGATGAGGCTTAGGATAGTGCTAGTGCCCAGTGGTGTGTCTATTAGATGGATGTATTTAGCTAGTATTCTAGCAGTGTTCTTTTTCTGGATCTTTTGTTTCTTGATTTCTTAAATAGTGCTGGTAATATTGTATTATGAGATTGTTGTAGGAGGGTAGAGGACATAACTAAAGATTGTTTTAGAAGGGACAGCTACACAGAAAGCATCCTTATATCCATTCATTTTTTTTGTTTCTCATTCTGCCTTTAATTTATTTCTCCTGGTTAAAAAAAAAAAAACAACAACATCTCAAGTCCTGTTGCCAGGGTATTGATGCTTAGGGATGGAAGCTACTGTCCTGTCCTAAATTAAGGATTAACTGAGCCAAATCCCTAATATTTATGAGGCAAAACTTGTTTGTTTTTGTTTTTGTTTTTAAACTAAATTTTTAGCTCAGTCACCATGAAAGTCAGTCTCTTATCTAAACTGTAAGTGGCCCACTCACCCATTAGGGAGCTAAGCATCCTGGCTCCGAGTCTTCCTCCAAGATCTGTGTTTTCATCTATAGTGCTGCATATCTCACATAGTGGCCAGTTAGATGAGGTTTTCAGAGGCTGGGGAGATGGCTCAGCAGTTAATTGCCTGCTGCAGAAGTGCAAGGACTGGAGTTCAGGTCTCAGTCATAATTCCAGCCTTGAAAACCAGAGACCAAGGAAGCCCCGAACAAGCCAGCTAGTGAGACTAGCCATGTAAGTGAACATAGGGTTTTAGAGACCATGCCTCATTGAATAGGTAGATTGATTGAGGATGATTTCTGATATTGACTTTGGGCCCCCGCATGCATGCATGCATATGTGTGTATGTGACCCCATACATGCAAAAACATGCATCCACACCTGTCTAACCCCCAATCTTTAAAAAGATGAGGTTTTAGATATAATGTGCCTGAACATGCTTAATGCGATCTCTTGAATCCAGTAGTGATATGTGTATGTAGTACGAGGGGGTCCTGCAGCCAGAGGTCCAGAAGTGGTGGTATGTGATGTTCTTTCCCTTCTACTAGAAATGAATTTTTACTTATGATTGCCCCCGTGACACTCACACTCACACAGTCCTTATTTCTCCTTTTACCAGATGTCGACGGGTATTTGCAAAGGCGACAAAATTATTTGTATTTGTCTGAAGAAGAATGTATTTACCTTCCCAGTCCCAGAACCAATCATGTCAATTTGTGGCTCAAACCACCACAGTTTGTGTACAGTACAGGCCACCCTCCTTGGCCCTGAGATGCAAGTCCATAATGTGAGCCAGGTGGATATTTTGGGGGTATAAATCCTATTGTATTAGCTTGGTATTAAACATTCTTAAAGTCAATTTCTGGTTGTGTGGAGAAACTGTATTTCTGTTGCCTCCCCCCCCATTTTGAAATTTACTTTTTAAAATAATAGATAAAATAACCTATTTATGGGGTACTATGTGTTGTTCTAATCTGCATGCTGCCACAGAGTTTCCGTTATTGGGATCTAACACTGTGAACAAAGGCAACACATAATTCCGGGTAATGACATCGCTGAGAGGAATTCAGGGCAGAAGCAAACAGAGCGGGAACCTGGAGGTAAGACCCGAAGCATAACCTACAGAGGAGTACTGCTGTTCGCTATGGCTTCCCCAGCCTGCTTTCCTATACCATCCAGGGCCACATGCCCAGAGGCGGCACCACCCAAGTGACCTGGGCCCTCTCATGTCAACCACCAATCAAGAAAATGCCCCATATACCTGCCTATAGGCCGATCTTACGGCAGCTTTTTCTCAGTTAATATCGTTTTTCACAGATATGTCTATATTTGTGTCAGGTTTATGAAAGTCAATCACTAGTGTAAACTGTGCAAGTGTTTAAATCAAAGTGAATAGACATTAATACTTTAAAACTGTGTGTGTGTGTGTATGTGTGTGTATGTGGTGTGAGTGTGTGCACGCATGTGTGTGTATGTGGAATGTGTGTGCACATGTGTGTGTATGTGGCTTGTGTGTGTGTGTGTGTGGTATGTATATGTATGTATGTATGCACATTTGTGTATGTGGGGTGTGTGTGTATGCATGTGCGTATACGTGTGTGTGCCTGTGTGTGCGTGTGCGTGTGTGTGTGTGTGTGTGTGTGTGTGTGTGTGTGTGTGTGTGTGTGTATTAAGGCCAGAAGTTGATATCAGGTACCTCCTTCCTCAATCAGTTGCCACCTTAGTTTTGAGACAGGGTCTCTCACTGAAACAGGACCCCACTAATCTGGCCCAATGGGCTGGCGAGCAATAGGAGTCCTTTCATCTCTCCTTCCCAACTCTGGGTTGCAGGTCCTGCTGACAGGCCTTTGTATGTGGGTGTTGGGGAGTGGAGCTCAGGTCTTCACACTTACGAAGCAAGCACTTCACTGTTTGACCCACCTCCCTGCTCCTGCCTTCGTCCTTTGCTCATGGTGCAAACATTCAAAGCCCTCCCTTTCAGCTCTCTGAAGCACACAGACCAGTCCTGATATTGGGGGCCACTTTTTTGATAGGGGCTGAAGGAAGGAAAGGCGTATGAATGTTGACCTGCTTTTTGGGTTCCTTTGGAAATTTCAGAAACAGCTTGATGATGTCAAAGGATGGAAAAACCCAGTTATCCTCTGAGCAGCTGATTCCATCCCAAACATGGAGACCCTGAGGAGGTTGTTTCGTTTCTGCTGAAGTGAGATATGGAAAGAAAGATGATCACTGTGTAGGGGCATCTAATCTATCTTGAGCAGGCTCTTAGCCTTGGATGCCCACTATCCCCTATCCCTGAAACAGGAAGCCATCTGAAGCCCCTCAACCCAGTCAGTCTGCCATGGAGGGGCTTTGGCTGCGTGCATGGGTGCAGGCACTTGCGGGCCGTCTCAAATTCCTCTTTGTTTTACATACTGTGGATGTGTTTGTTGGCCTGACACCAACTTTACCACTTAACCTTTCCTTGCCCCACAGCCAAGGCCATTTTTGCAAGGAACACGCATCTCTGTGTCTGCAGAATCTTGGATCCTTTTGGGAAAGCCGTGCTCTGGGCCAGCAGTGAAGGAGAGAGAGCTATGTACACACAGCTGAAGATGACTTTAGCACAGAGTTTATTTAATATATCCTCCAAATTGTATTTTGAAGCATCTGTTAATAAGAAAGCACTCTCTTTTTGAGCAGGGCGAGTGTTTTATAAATGGAATTTGCAGACCAGCAACACTCCCATTAATTTTCCCTGTCTACAATTACTATCATTACATTCTTAAAGCACTTTTAAAATAAACTACTCCATGATGTCATGTGCACATTCTGAACTCCAGAGAGAGGGACAGCAGGGTAGCAGCATCTGGACCTTGGACTGCTATCTTTTAGGGAACATCTTGATGGCTGTAATTACTGTCATGTTATGGGAACTTTAGAAAAAAAGGCGCCAGAGTTCCAAATAAAACATAAAATGGCTTTGATATAATAAATGTTACTATCATTGTTTAAAAATGTTGTGACCCGTCTGCTGTAGTTTCTGAGAACGATATTTTCCAGTGCTTGAGATTTCCAGTCCCCCACCCCCTTTCATAGTCTATGACTGCAGATAAGGATGAAGAAAATCCTCAGGACAGACTTGTTTTAAATCAATATAACACAATTCCAGCATTGTCTTTCTTCAAGATGAACTTTCAAATTAAATTTGGTATGAGCTTTACCAGATCTCTAAACGGCTTTGTTCCAGAGACATTGAATGCACCCTATTAGGGAGAATTAATAATTCAAATGCTGTAGTTGTGGATAACTGCATTCATTAGGATAAGACAGGAGCTGAGGCAATTTCCTGCAGGGTGTACTTGTATGCATCCCGCTCCCCGCTCCATCAAGACAGTTAGAAAAGTTTGGACCACTCCAGAGGGAAAGGAGCTACCACAAATGAACATGTGGTCTAGATGTTGCTTTCTCATGGGATTCAGTTTTGGAGGAGCCTGTGATAAATTTGGCTCAAGGCATTGGACCAATTTCTGCACAAAGCAATGAAGAAGAATCATACATATATGACAGAAGTCATACATTGTGGGTACTGACCCATGGTGGGATTCACTTGGCCTCCCAAAGAAGTTTTCTCATGCAAAACTCATTTGACCTTGTGAAATCTAAGTTCCCATTTCATAATGGGTATTAGCAGCTTTAAGGAAGGTAATGCATCTTGCTCAGGCAGCTGGTTGACTTTGACAGTATTATATACACAGAACCCAAATGGAGTAATCTGTTTTGTGGATTTTTTTTTCTCTGCTGGTTTGCTGATAACATTGTTCAGTTTGAAGATGGACCTTCTGATGCAAGAGTTGGGACTTAACCAGGAAAAATTGATTTGACCTGATCTGGAATTCATCATGCTCAGTAAGTTTATAATCTTTTCACATGTCACACCAACTGACAGTTTTTCCATGTTCTACATATCAGCTGCTTATTTCACTCGGTATCATGTTTCCTTTTTTATCTATGTTTTATCCACATGTCTTTCCTGTGGATAATTAGCAGACCAGAGGATTGGGGGAACAATGGTTCAATCATGAACAAGTTCCCTAAGCTTCACTCTCTATAGTCAGCACTGGCCAGCTCCCTGGACTATGAAAGCAAGGTATCCCCAAACTCAATCAAACAGAAACTCTGCTACTGATGGACAGACACATTGGACCTCTCTGAGCATCAAGCAGAATTTCCGGCTAAGGGTTGTCTGGAAGATTGCCTTCTTCCTTACATGCTGGACTTAGTTACTGTCCTTCAACATGTCAGAGTGGAAAAAACCGTGGGTTTCTTGGAAGGGATGTGTGATCAAATAATGGACGACAATTTTCACACTACTCAAAAGCCCTTGTCTGATTTTTAATTTTGCTTTGGTGGTTACGAATTGGAAGATGCCACAATTATTCTGTCTCATAACTACGGCCTATGTGACTCCTTCCATCCTTTATTGTTTCAGCGTGGCTCCCGAGGACTGGCTATTTAATAAGGACTAGTGGATGGGAGGAATATCCCAAAGAATCTCTTTAGAAAACAAATTGAACCTTCCTGTGGAAACAATATTATTTCTTTTCAGCATTAAGTAGTGCTTCATGAAAGGTTGTCAGAAACACCAACTGAGTGTCCAGTCCATTCTCTGTTTGTTGAAGCATTTATGGCTCTTACTTAAGACAAGAGAAATAACAAGGAAAGAAATTACTACAAATACAGAACATTTTATTATACAAATAAAAAAGGAGAGCAGATCTGTTAGCTCCTGCCAACTTTTGAAATATGAATTCCATTTGTCTTTATTACAGTCTATTCCCATAGTGCCTTTTCCATATTTATTAATTTTTGAATGTTACTATTAAACAGAGATTTGTGCCTACTGGTAATAGTTAAAGCTATGTTCAAGAAATTTAAGAAATGAGAAAAACACATCAACTCATCTTTTCATTTTCACATCAATAAATCAGGAGACGTGCAATTACCTAAAGTTGTTATCTTTAAAAAATTTTCATATGTATTATCATAAGAAAATGCTCTGTCAGATCTACACAAATCGTGATGACTCATAGGTACGTGATTCTTCTTATTAAGGAAAAAAAATGAGACAGGAAATCCAATATAAATGAGCTGTTTTCCTCAGTAGTGTAATAAAACTTGGATACTGGTATATGAGTTTTTGATTATATCATTCACCGATAATCTCTAGGCTCATTTCCTTCCAGTGAAGAAGCTGTCTCCTTCCTTCTGGCACCATCCCCCCTTTGGCCACTAACCTTTTAGATTCTACTCCCTCGCCTGGGGAAGAGGCCGCCCAGTCAAGCCACCACAGTGTAGTATATTTTAAGGGCTGTAAATTTTTACTGTCAGATTTGAGCCAGGGGTGTTAAGCTCCAAAGATACACATCTGCTTCCTACTCAAATGGTCTTTTGTTGTGCTTCTTGGTAGAGGGAGAGTTTTAAGGCCATCAGAATAAATCCCAGTGTGGGTAGGGGTGAGTTATGGTACTTCAAGAAGGAAGGCTCATGGCTACAAATAGAACCTATCTTGATACTATTCTTAAACTCTGCTTTTTTTCTTTTCATTGTTCCATGATAATATTTTATTACTATCTAATGAACAAAATGAGTCACTGTTGAATTTTAAGTGAAAAATTATTTTGTAACCTGACTCAGAACCTCTGAATGTATCTGGTTTCTGAGTTTAGATTTTCTAATGTCAGGATTTCCTAAATAGCATCATGTGAATTCAGAGCCAGAAAACAAATGAAATGTTTAAGAAATCACTTGGGAAGAGTGTGCCGATCGCCCATGGCAATATATCCATCCACTCTGAGTGTTTATTAAACATTGACTAGATTAATCAAAGAACACTTGGTATTAGATGCATATTTATTCCAGTGCTCACTAACCCAGAGAAGAAATATGATAGACCAATTTCAAAGCTAAGGACAAAGCAAAGAGATAATATAGCCAACCCTCAATTTACAAATGGATATTGCTCTAAAGTCTATTTGTGAGCCTTTCTTTTGGAACTATCAATGCTTTTTTTCCTATGGAAACAAAGTGATAAATAGTGGTTAGGTTTCCTAGCAAGTCCAGAATACACTTTACTTGTATTAAGGTGAAAACTAGCATGGAAGAATTTGATTGACAAGTTTTTTTTTTTTTTTTTTGTGTGTGTAAATGTTTGTTTTTTCACCCAAATATATACTTGGTTGGGATATAAAAATGTCGTGTGGCTCAGGTGGTAAGGGTATCAGAGCTACATCAGTCAGTATCATCCCTTAGCCTTCGTTGTGTGGTGGAAGATGGCACAGGTGCCATGTGTGGAGGGTGCCAGCATGGCTCTCAGAGGGTGTCTGAGCTGTTTGTGTTTGCTGGCTGAGAAGAATGGAGCCAAGGGAAGAAGTGTAAGAGGAGGATTGGGTTGGGAAGGAGGAGGGATGTCAACTCGATGTCTTAAAGATTGTAGCCTTTTAAGCATGAATGAGAAGAGTGGTTACATACAAGTGAGGTCTAGACCAGAAGACCTTGACAAACATGGGTTTATATTTCTCACTGGATAGATGCAATCATGTTTTCACTTGGTCCCTCCTGGTCACTACGTTAATGGTGGATGGGAGAGGCCACCAGCACAGGACAGAGAGGAAGCCTGGAGCCTGCCGGAGTCATCTGAGGGAATACTGAAGAGGCCCTGGGGCATGCTGGTTGAAAGGAGAAGAGGAAATGGGTTAGGGATGTGAGTGGGTCTGAAGACAGACTGGAAAGAATGTCAGTGATAAAGAGGAGAAGGCAATATCATCAAGAAAAATGAGGATGTAGGAGACACAGACTTGGGGTGTGGGGGGGTCTCAGTTACAAATGTGTGCTTGGGCCATTACTGAGAAGGTTGGTGATGTGGGTTGATATACAAGAGGGGTCTGTGTGGGAGACTCAGTTGAGAACTGGACCTTAGCCAGAACAAAACCATACTCAGAATGGAGAAAGACGAGAGAGTGAGTGGTTCAGATATCAAGACAAGGAGCTGAACATTGGATTTCACATTTAAGAAGATATTGGGTGCCCAGAATTCAGTCTGGGAGACCAAGAACATGTCTTTGTCTGGCATTGGTCATTTTCCTATAGAACAAATAAGCTGTACTCCAGTGACATGTGGTGAGGGTGAGGCTATGTCAGGACAGTAGCGACCATTGAATTGGAGCAGTGATGTTGGACAGCTGTAGCTCTGAGTGGAGGGGAGATTGAAGGTGTGTGTGTGTGTGTGTGTGTGTGTGTGTGTGTGTGTGTGTGTGTGTGTGTTCCAGTGATGGAGAAACTCAGCATGAGTGTTATTATGTTGAACAGCTGTGTGTGATGGTCAGGGCTATAGACATAGTTTATAAACAAGTTGATTCTTACCACGAACTATGTAGTTATTGCCCAGAGATCACATACTAAGGAAGCGTAAGAATGCTGTCCAAATAGCATAGTGGAGCTTACAGATTGGCTCTCACTGGCCCCCTTATTTTCTACTCCTTTTTGCATTCCTCATATCAGAATGTTGGCTTTTCCATGTTCTTCTCTTCCTCATGCTTCCCACATGCAATAGTCTCTTCTCCATTATAGCTTCCCAAATCTCCCAGCTGACTGTTACCTCCTCAGGAAAGTCTGTGGTAAAATCTGCTAAGAGAATACTTTCTCCAAGGTTGGCTCTAGCAGCACTCTACTCAGACCCTTATAAATGAACCATGCAATCCGAGGTGGCATCTTTCTCTTTCCTGAACTGTGATATCCAAGGACATGGAGGTGCTTTATTAATTTGGGTAGATTTTTTTTTTACCCAGTGCGGAGCTCACCCATGTTATGTACCCAAGGCTTAAGGATGAACCCTTATCAAACTTGAAGGGCAGGTGTACAGTTGGATGGGTAGGACACATCTAAGTCATGTAGAATCTGCTGTGAAGGTGACAAGGACCACCTCTCTTGGCAGGTCTGTGGAGGGCCTTGCCTAGGTGCTATAAAAACTCATTCTAGACTGGAGGGTACTATAAAAGGTGGATACACATAATTAAAACATCTTGTATAAATGTATAAAAATTTCAAAGAATAAATAAAAAAAACCCTCTCCCCACTGATAACTTACATAGTGCAGGAAGGGGCTACATGAGCAGCTGGGTGATAAGGAGTATCAGTGGCTTTGCCAGGTACTAGATTCTGAATACCACAATACTGACCTGCCAGGACAGATGTGTCCACTGCTGCAATGTGGCATGAAGGTTTTATGGGGGTAACCAACCACTCTCTTGATTAGATTTGAGTCCTGCTCCACAGGAGCAAATTCATGTCTGACACTATAAACCTGCTTAAAAACTAAGAGCTATATGGAGGTCATAGGCCCTAGGGGGGACCTTACTATAGATGTTTTGTTAAATGGTCATGTCCTTCTAAATATTTATACTTATATGTTGTAGAATATTATTTTAGGGTGTGTTACATTTGTTTGTGCTGTGGAACATCTGTTTAATGATGCAAAGATGTGTTGCATTCTTTTATGTTGCATTTGTTTAACTCTGTGAAGCTGCCTGTCTAAAACACTTGATGGTCTAATGCAGAGCTGAGTGGCCAATAGCAAGGCAGGAGAAAGGATAGGTGGGCTTGGCAAGCAGAGAGAATACATAGGTGAAATCTGGGAGAAGAGAAAGAAAGAACAAGAGAACAAGGAGAGGAGGACCCCAGGGGCCAGCCACACAGCCACACAGCCACACAGTCAGCTATGGAGTAAGAGTGAAAATAAGATATACAGAAATAGAGATGGGATAATTTAAGAAAAGCTGGCTAGAAACAAGCCAAGCTAAGGCTGGGCATTTATAATTAAGAATAAGCCTCTGTGTGTGGTTTATTTGGGATCTGGGTGGTGGGCTCCCACAAAGAATCAAAGAGTAAAAAAAAAATACCAACAACATTTTGGTGTTCTAATGTGGGCCTGTAGAAAGCACAACAACACTTATACCTGTAGATTGGTATTGCTGTCAACTTTGATTAGAGAAGCTTCTATTTTTTAGTATACTGTGGTTGAAATATAGATTCATAACTAGTCAAAGTGCTGAGAATAAGTCATTGTTGAGTGCTCAGCTCTAGATGAGACACCTGAATGACCTTTCCTTTCCCCAAGGTTCAAAGAGTATCATGGGTAGAAAGAATGTCAGAGCAAGAAGATGAGGTGGTGGCCAGTGAAAAGCTGATTCTGGACATGGCATGGCTGCCACACATATCAGCTCACAACAGCTGTAGTCACACACACAAGCATGAGCCAGTCAACATCCTGGCATGGAGGGATGAGACCCCACTTTTTAGCTGAGGCATTATTGGCAGCTGTTGATTGCTGGAAGAGGAAGAGTCCTTTTTCCACACCCCAGTGAATGGCCCCACATCCATATATATGCTGACAACAGTAATGGGACTTAGCAAATTATATTGAAACAGTGAAAGGACATGAAATTGGGAAAGAGCTGTGTTGAGGGGACTTGGAACAGGGAGTAAGAAGAGGCTATGATTGAGGTATAGTGTATACATATATGAAAATTTTAGAGATTAAATAAAAAGAAAAATCTCTGTATGATGTAGCATCATTTCCGTGTGCTGTATCTTCAGTGATAGTAGGTGGCAAGGTGACTCATAACTCTTGCTCTAAGCATCTAGAAGAGTCAGATTTGTTTTGGGAGAAACTCTATGTCATCTTTTGCGAAAAAGAAGTGCCTATAAGACCTCGCCAAGAGGATCTGTTTTATAAATCTCAAAAACCAATAAAGCTCACCATAATATCTCTTGATGAGTTTGCAGAACATGTTCTACATGGTGGAGCCAGCCCCAGAGAAAATCTTCAAGAATTTCTTTTGTGAGCTCGAGTGCAGTTACAGTTAGTGAAACTAATCTATGGAGATGACTCAGTAGCAGGAAGTGACAGGGACAGGTGTGGGCCCCAAACACCTAAGAAAAAAAGGGCTGAAATCTGATGTGGTTTTCTCAGTGTCTTTACCAAGATGATCATCCTCTGTCTGTCTGAGTCCACTCAAGACATTGCCAATTAATGAGAAATCTGTGCTACGGATCATTTGGGGTTCTGGCACTAGAGATGCCTACTTTGTCTTTAAAGTGCGGATTAAGGTGGCACCGCATCTGATGTTATGTTACCTCTGATGTTAGAAGACTGACTCCCAGTTCCAGATATTTTTTTTCTTACAGCTGTATGACTTTCAGTAAATGCCACTTAACATCGTTAACCTTAATGACCTCATTGTGAAACTAGATGGCATCACCTAATAACACCACCACTCTAGCGTTCATTGAGAGCCTCTGTGTGCTGAGAACTCTTTTATGTGACTTAGTTCTCCTTGGTCGCTTGAGTGTGGGTATCACTATATAGATGTGAAACTTGAGGTTTACAGAGATTATATGTCATAGCCACAGAAGGGAGTGATGAGTTGGGGCTTTCAGTCTGAGGCTTCCTGAGCTCTTAAGTACTACATCAAGTATTGTACTTTAGAAACCAAAATCTTCTTTATTTTGAAGATTAATCCTCATTTTTATTTGGTGTGTGTATACCACATGTGGAGGCCAGAAGAGGATGTTGGATCACCTGGAGTTAGAATTACAGGTAGTTCTGAGCTGTCAGATGTGGGTGGTGGGAACTGAACTTGAGTCCTCTGGAAGAGCAATAAGTGCTCTTAACCACTGAGCCATCTCTTCAGCTCCCATAACTAAAATCTTGATGCGAATGTCCAGTATTACGAAGTGTGAACTATCTCATGACTGAGTCATTTCTGAAGTTTGCTTTTCTGCAGTCTCGATTTACACTTAGTACAAGACCAAACTCCCATTCAAACTATGCGATAACCTTGTGGCCGCTGCTTTTCTAAACATCAAGGGCTGCTGAGAATGATACAAATCATGACACTTTTGTGGGAACCCAGAGGAAGAGGTCTTTGACACACCACTCCACACGAAAATACCACTACAAAATGGCTTAAATAGGTACATATGCCTGCAGCTGTCTATCTCCCTCCAATAAAACATTTATCCACATTTTTCAGAAATGGAACATTAAGGAAACCTAGAATAAGCAAGCAAACAACCCTCAGGCCCCCAAACAAAACCCACTCATATTATTGTCCTTAGAAACAACCACTCAACGTTTTGTGAACTATCAGTATTTCATGAACAGGAATGGGATTGTGCCTACCATTTGAACTGACATGATTCACATATCCACAGCAAGTACTTTTCACACCAGCCCTGTTACACTTGTTTTAATGGAAGGAATCTGTTTCCATATTAAAATTTCAAATGACTTAGAGAAGTACAGAGTAAAGACCTTAAGTTTTGGATTGGTTAGGTCAACATCTCAGAGTCACTCACCTGTCAGCAGCCAATAGTGTCTTACTTACCAGTCTGGAATTTTCTATGCATGTAAGGCTCCCTCCTTCTTGCCCCCTCCCTCTCCTGCCCCATCACCACTAACATTTGCTGAGCACATACTATTCTAGGAACTGTTCTAGGCACTGGAGCACTCATGGGAGTGGATCTTCCATAAGTCTGGTTACTTTTCCCTTAGGTGCAGCCATTTTGGAAATGTCATATTGAAAACACAGATGCTCCCATGGAGACAAAGCGGGTTGGTTTGCTAAGTGGGCACCACTTTGTTGTGGCTCAGCGATCTAAGCTTGATTTCTGGGAAGCCAGGCGATGTGGAAACGAAAGAGATTCCGTGTCTCTCATGCTGAGCCTCCACCGGGCTGTCAAACAAGAGTTTTGCCAACTTGAAGGGGAAGTCTGAGACTGAAGTCAGCGGGCAGTTATCTGTGGGTTCCTGCTGTTACTCAGTTTCTGGTTAGCTTCAGTGAGTTGCCAAGAGAAGAATAGCTGTTTATGAGCAAAGCACCCACCCAATGGTTTATGGAAGGTACTACATCAAACATTGCCCTGTAGCTCTCCTTTCCTTACTTTGAGAGGTCTGGGGATGCACATGGCTCAGTGCATCTGCCTGGTACTCATGAGATCCTGAATCCCATCCTCAGCACCACAAACTCTCTGTTTGAAGAAGAAGGATCAGTATTTATCTTTTTGGCAGGAAGTACCCACAGGACTTGTCTATATAGCAAACTGGTGCACACGGGGGTGGGGTGGAGCTGCTGGGGAGGTGGCTATGATCTAAGAAGGTCATGGCTAGAAGATGAAAGATCAATGAAGCATTGCTCTGATGAACCTAGATGGGCCCATGTATGCTTGGGTAGTCAAAGTTCCATTGAACTTCCTTTATTGCTGAGATCAGGTGAGCAAAATGATGAACTGCTTGGGGCTCTTGGAAAGATGCTCTGCCTCTCATCAACAGCCCTCACCCTCAACAAAAGTGTTTAGATCATAAGAAATCCTGATTCAGAAGAATGTGCTATATAGTCATCTTGGTGGGCAATGCCTTCTAGGTCTTCCTTGGTTTCTCCTCCCACTGTGGATGTTGGCACATGTGAAGCCAGTTAGGAGAGGCGATTAGTGATGCGTCTACTACCTGCAAGTCTCTTCCACAGGAGAGCTGGGCTAAGCTTACAGAGAGAATTATTTTGGGGCCAAGCTGTGGAGCAATGAAGATGACAAGGCTTGAGAAAAGTAGGTAACATTTTTTTTCCTGTTTGAAAGGAAAATTGGACAATTATGAAATGAACTCAAGACGCTGCATGTGTGTGTGTTGTATGTGTGTGCATGTGCATATCTCTTTCTCTCCCTTTCTCTTTCTCTCTCTCTTTAGATATTTTCCTCTCTTGCTCTCTCCATTATTTTTTCAGATCTCCTGTTGAATCTGGAGCTCACCAGTTTGGCAAAACTGGCTGGCCACTGAGTGCCCAGGATCTCCTATCTCTGCCCCCAGCTCTGGGGTTGCAGATACCCATCATCACATGCGGATTCTACGTGGGTGCTAGGGATTTGAACTCAGGTCATCATGCTTGCATGGCAAGCTCTTCACTGACTAAGCCCTCTCCCCAACTTAAGGTACTTTGAAAGGAAACTGAGGTGCAGTGTGTGTAGCACACGCTATAGGCAATGTTCCTGCAAAAGTGTTATATATAATTGCTCCTGCAAAAAAATATATATATATATATTGCAAAAATATCACGTTTTCATATTGTTTTAAAATATAGAGATACACAATTAAAGAAAATCCATTTACAAATTCATCTATGATCATCAGTATGTCTATCCATCCATTCATCTATTTACTTATGTTTGGTTATTTTTGTGGGTTTTTCATGTGCAATTATTACACAATAAAACCACAATGTACACTTGAGTTTATGATTTCTTTGTGCACACATGTGTATGTTATGAACATTTCCAAGTATTATTGAACGTGGTTAGCAGAACTTTGAAAGATTCCACTGCATGTTTTGGTAACAGTCCTGGCTAGTTTTATGTCAACTTGACACAAGCTGTAGTCATCTGAAACGAGGGAGCCTCAATTGAGAAAATGCCACCATCAGATCCAGCTGCAGGGCACTTTCTTGATTAGTGATTGATGGGAGAGGGCCCAGCCCATGGTGGGTAGTGCTATTCCTGGGCTGGTGGTCCTGGGTTCTATAAGAAAGCAGGCTTAGCAAGCCATGAGAGTAGCCAGAAAGCAACACCCCTCCATGGTCTTTGCATCAGCTCCTGCTTCCAGGATCCTGCCTTGTTTGTGTTCCTGTCCTGACTTCCTTCAATGATAAAATTTATTTGAAAGTACAAGCCAAATAAATCCTTTTGTCCCCAAGTTTCTTTGGTCTTGGCATTTAATCACAGCAATAAGAACCCTAACTATGACAGTAACTTTCAGACATAGTTTAGGACAGTCAGAATTATGGGGACTTATAACTGTGGAAAATATTATCCATCATTAATTAACTAATTTGATTACTAATTAATTATTACATAATATGCACTTCATTGGGGGAAGATGTAGTAGATATACATAGCCTCTATTCTTCCTGTTAAACGCAATTAAAAACTATGCTGGCTAGTTTTTGCTTTTTTTTTCATCAACTTGACACAAGGTAGAGTCATTTGGAAGAGGGAACTTTGATTAAGGAAACGCTCTCATCATATTGGCCTGTGGGCAAACTTGTGGTGAATTTCTTAAATTAGTGATTGATATAAGAGGGCCCAGTCCATTTTGCATGGTGTCAACCCTGGACTGGTGATCCTGGGTTCTATAAGAAAGCAGGCCGAGAGAGATTTGAGGAGCAAGTCAGTAAGCAGCACGCCCACCCCCCTCCATGGCCTCTGTATCAGCTTCTGTCTCAAGATTCTCTCCCTGCTCGAGTTCCTGCTCTGACCTCGCTCAGTGATGGGCTATGCCTGTAAGTGTAAGATAAAATAAACCCTTTTCCCTCCAAGTTGCCTTTGGTCATTGTTTTTATCACAGTAACAGAAAGCCAACAGGCAAAAACTGAACAAAATACATAACACAAATGAGGGCTTTGAAGCTTAAGTACAGAGAAGTGAGAAGAATCTCAGACCAAAGGAACACGGTGTTGGCAAGTTCCTTGATTTCTTTTTGCCTCACATACCCACCCCAGACTTAGAACTACCACTGCTGGCCTTGTAGACCTGCCAGCAGAAGTAGACAGTGGTACTTCCTCAAACCTTAAGACCCAGGAAAGCCAAAGACTAGCAAGGTAGAAAGGCTTGATTAATTATTTTACCCCAGCAACACCAAGAAAAATGCTTGACTCCCACTCCCCCATACCAGCAAAGGCCAAGTGGGGAATCTGGATTTCTGCCCATCAGAAACTGGGATGAGGTGTGTTACTCACCCCCTGCCCCGCCCCCTGAGTTGATATGTGTGACATATCTATTAGGAGATGGGACTTCCATTCCTCACTGAGTAATAGTGAGGACTCTTCCCTTCCTCTACTCGCTCTTTGGTCTCCGTAGAGACTATATGGGGAGCCTGTATTTACAACCATAGCCACAGGTGGGTAGTATTAGAGGAGGCCTAGTGAAGAGTGGGGACCATTCCTGCCCCATGTGGGTACCCACCCTCCTACCTTGGTATCAGTGGTGGTCATTTGGAGAGAAGTAACTCCCACTCTGCCCAGAAGTAATGGGGAGCTCTCTGCACTTCCTCAGTGTGTCAGTGGTGCCCAACTGGGAACCTGCACTTCTCTCTTCACCTGGGAGGAGTAAGAGGCACTCTTCCATCTGCTCCTAGCCCTGTGTTAGAAGAAACCAGTTAGAACAGGTTTGGGTAAGATCCTGAGTTACATGGTATTGTACCCAAGCTATTATTTTCTCTTTCAGTGAAAACCCCCCATTAAGCCAAGAAACAGGAAGATCTCAAACTGAAAACAGAAAGACAGTTGATACAAACATGGCCAGGTATGGTAGAACTTGGGACTTATGCAGAAGGACTTCAGTGAGTTCAAGGCCAGCCTGGGATGTGTAGCACAAGACTTTAGCTTAAGAAATAAAAACTAGGCACTAATGCCAAGCTGATGAGTTAGCAAAGATTTTAAATCAGTTGCCATAAAAATACTTTATTAAATTATAAGCTTTACTAAAACCACAAATTATAAAAATAACCTTAACCAGGAAATACAAAGTCTCAGAATAAAAAGAAAAATAGAAATGGAAAATTTCAAACTGAAAATATTATTAACTAAAATAAGATGCTTAATGGATAGGCTAAAAGCAGGATGGGATGGGAGAGGGACAGAGGCAAGAACAAGGTAAACAGAAGACAGAAAAATAGAAATTACATAATATGGTGATACTTTATTTGTGCTGAAATGCGATTTTATTTGTATGTTAATACACAAAGTTGCCTAGGGGTCAGAGCTAATAGCAAGCCATAGCAGAAGCCATGCAGTGGTGGCACATGCCTTTAATCCGATTACTTGGCAGGCAGAGTCTGTGTGTTCAAGGACATAGCCAGCTTGGAGACATACACCTTTAATCTCAATACCAACCATAGAGACCTGGAGGTCTGTATAGACAGGCAGTGACGAGGAGGCCATGTGTTTGGGTTTACAACCAATGAGAAGGCAGAACAGAAAGTCAATAAAAAGACAGACACACAGGAAGTAGGTCTCTTTCTCAGGGGAAGGATGGCAGCGGCAGCGAGGGGTAAGAAGGTGGTTTTTAGTCTCAGCTCTTAGCTACTGCTCTGACCTCTTGGGCTTTTAACTCTGCATTTGGCTCTGTGCTTCTTATTTTGTTAGACAGTTACATCTACGACGTAATGTAAACAACACAGAGAAAAGAGTACCTGAAAAACAGTGATCAGTGCCTCACGACCCTTGGAGAATATAGCAAGAGAGTTGATGAGTGTGTCATCAGAAACGCAGAGCAAGAGAAGAAAGACATTGAGACCAGAAGGGAACTCTAATAAATAACCATCAACAGTGTCTCCAATTTGGCAAAAGAAAGTTTTGGTAAAAATTCTACTAATTTAAGAAGTGGGTGAAATCCAGAGAAGATAAACCCAGAGACACTCAGTCAAACAAATCACAATCCTAGTTGAAAACTGAAGACAGTAAGATAATGCTGAATGGGAGAGACATCTTACCCATAAGGGATAAGCAATGAGAATAACTGCAGATTTCTCATCAGAATAGTATAGGAGCCAGAGGAGACCGGCATGGCATTTTTTTTTAAAGCATTCCCTTCAATAATCAGTGGGAATGAGGCTGGGGAATGCATTCCCTTCATAATCAATGGGTATGGGGCTGGGAAATGCTTTCCCTTCAATAATCAATGGGAATGGGGCTGGAGAATGCATTCCCTTCAATAATCAATGGGAATAGGGCTGGGAATGCATTCCCTTCAATAATCAGTGGGAATGGAGCTGGGGAATGGCTCACTTGGTGAAGTGCTTGCTGTACAAGTTCTAGGACTTGAGTTCAGTTTCCAAAACTCCCATGTTTAAGCCTGGTGCACTCTTGGAATTCCAGCCTTGAGGAGGAGGAGGAGACATGTGGGTATTTGGTGCTGGCTGGCTAGTCAACCTAGCTAGCTCATCAGTGAGCCTCAAGTCAATGAGAGCCTTCCTCCCAAAAATCAAGATGGAAACCTCCCAAGGAAGACATTTAGAGGGTAGTTCTCTGACCTCCATGTGCACATATACACAAGCCTACACAAGCCTACACACACACACACATACACACACACACACACACACACACACACACACACACACACACACATACACAGAGTTAATAGGAAATTAGAGCCATCTCTCCAGTCCTATAATATGTTTTGGTCAAATCTAACTCCACTCCCTCTCCTTCAGCTCCTCTTATACCACGACCACTTTTCCCTCTCAAATTCACATACACCTGTTTTACACCCACTGAGTCCATTAGTGCTGCAAGTATGTTCATGGATGTAGGGTCACTCATCAGAATGTCAACAGCCAATCAGGGCCCACATCATGGATGTATGGTCACTCATCAGAACGTGGACAGCCAATCAGGGCCTGTGTCATGGATGTAGGGTCACTCATCAGAATGTGGACAGCCAATCAGGGCCCACATCATAGATGTAGGGTCACTCATCAGAACGTGGACAGCCAATTAGGGCCCGTGTCATGGATGTAGGGTCACTCATCAGAATGTGGACAGCCAATCAGGGCCTGCGTCATAGATGTAGGGTCACTCATCAGAACGTGGACAGCCAATCAGGGCCTGTGTCATGGATGTATGGTCACTCATCAGAACGTGGACAGCCAATCAGGGCCCACATCATGGATGTAGAGTCATCCATCCGAATGTGGACAGCCAATCAGGGCCTGCGTCATAGATGTAGGGTCACTCATCAGAACGTGGACAGCCAATCAGGGCCTGTGTCATGGATGTATGGTTACTCATCAGAATGTCGATAGCCAATCAGGGCCCACATCATGGATGTAGAGTCATCCATCAGAACGTGGACAGCCAATCAGGGCCCACATCATAGATGTAGGGTCACTCATCAGAACATGGACAGCCAGTCAGGGCCCGCATCAGAAGAAAACCAATTCTTCCTCCCCCAGCAGCATTCGATACCAATAATTTCTCACCTATGGGTGGGAATTTGCGATCCCTCCCCTGAAGTTTAATCTTGAAAAATACACTGAAGCAATATGTAGGAGGAAGAGTCACATGTGGGTAAACATGGAAAGCCTGTCTCCTTTTGAAAATCCACATTTAATACAACTAGTATTTACCACATCACCCCAACTGGGAATTTGGCTGTCAGAATCCTGAAATTTGAGGAGAATTTTATCCTGAAAGGAATTGTCACGAACAATTCTGAAATTTTGTCTGATTTCTTCCTTTCCAGTCTCTCTTCTAAGTCATGTTCTGTTCACATTTTGGCATTTCCTACTTCTGTTTGCCAAGGCCCCAGGAGTGACCAGTTTCTGCACAGGGTGGCGTTATTTGTTGAAAAGGGTCCACAGAAATCCCAAGATCTTTGAAAGCACTTTATTGTGCATAAAATAACAACTTTGATGAATGAGGTGGTTTTATTTTATGAAAGAATTTTAAAGAGCTTAAGGAATAATTTTAAGGACTTCATATTTAAAAAATAAATTTTAGGGAAAGTAGATGTATTTTATCCTTATTTTTGCTGACTGTGTTTTATTTTTTTCTTTCCAATGTCTCGGTGATTCTTGTTTTATTGTATTTCTTTTTTTCCTTCCACTGATTTTTATTTTTGAGTGTGTGTGCACGTGCGCACATGAATTCAGTGCTCATGGAGTCCGGAAGAGAGCATCACATCCTCTGGCACTAGAGTTACAGGTGATTATGAACTGTAGCTGGAGTTTTCCTGCCTGGCCCACAGTCAGGACAAATCTCTTTCACCTGCCAGTCCCCCAGCCACTCAGACCCGACCAAGTAAACACAGAGACTTATGTTGCTTTCAAACTGTATGGCCGTGGCAGGCTTCTTGCTAACTGTTCTTATAGCTTAAATTAATCCATTTCCTTTAATCTATACCTTGCCACATGGCTCGTGGCTTACCGGTATCTTCCCATGCTGTTTGTCATCGTGGCGGCTGGCAGTGTCTCTCTGACTCAGCCTTCCACTTCCCAGCTTTATTCTCCTCCTTGCCCCGCCTATACTTCCTGCCTAGCCAACGGCCAATCAGTGTTTTATTGATTAATTAGCAACACATTTGCCATACATCCCACAGCAATGAACTGCCCGATGCAGTTCCTGAGAACTCTGTAAGAGCAGTACGTGCTCCTAACCAATGATCCATGTCTTCAGCCCAGCTCTATTACATTTCATGGGCTGGCTTCCTCCCCCGCCCTTTTCAATAGTGATGATAAAGGAACTTCATTTAGATCAAACATTGAAACATAATTAGTCACTATCATGGGCTGCCTCTCTCACCTCCCTCTCGTCTCCACTCTTCCTCACTTCCTTCTCTTTCCTATTAGAACATATTAAACTGCAATCACTAAATCCTTCTCCAAAATTATTTTATTAATTTTTTTTTAAGAACAATGTTTGTCTTCTAAAAGACCACAATATAGTGGCTAGATTCAGGAAGATGAATACTGAGACAATACAGTATCTAATATAGTATCCAGATCGAAGGTGATTTTCTAAATAAGAATTATTCATTTTTATTTTATGTGATAAGGGTGTGGCTACATATGTGTATGTATATCACATATGTGCCTGATGTCCTCAGAGACAGGCCCCTCAGGAGAGGAGAAGGGGGGGGTAACACTAATTATTTATTTGTTTCAATGCTTGATCTAAATGAAGTTCCTTTATTATCACTACCACTGGCAGAGGAGGGCATTGGATCCCCTGGAACTGGAGTTACAGACTGTTATGAGTGATCACGTGGGTGCTAGAAGTTGGTCTCCAGACCTATGCAAGGGGAGTCAGTACTTGTAACTGTGGAGTTGTCTCTGCAGTCCCAAATTTATTTAAAAAAATCAAACAAATGATCCTCTGTCCTCTCCTTCATTTCCTTTTATTCTTACCTCGACTTCCTTTCTATTCTCTTCCCTCCTTTTTCTCCCTCATGTTCTTCCTCCTTGCTCCTCCTCTTCTACTTCCCTTCTTTTCCCCTTTCCCCATCCTCCTTCCTCTCCCGTCCTCCATTTTCTCCTCTTCCTTTTTTCCCCCTTCCCACCTCCTCCTTCTAAAAGAACAGGCCAATAGGAAGGGAAGTCCTGTAGCATTCGGAACACCCCTACACCCCTACACCCCTTTCTTCTCAAAGGCTGGCACCCACATCATTACTATTGGTGCTCTTTCCCACCATTACGTCTTTTCAGGTTCGTCCGAGGCTGGCAACTGGATTTGCCTGCCGCCTGCTGCTCTTGGATGTTGATGACAGTGATTGCACTTCCCAGGAGCCATTAGTAGGTTCTCAACAGCTCTCAGAAATCTAGGCACTCTTCATAGAACTCGAGGAGGCAGAGGAAAAGGGACGATTTGGGTTCCTCATCTTATCGTTGTAAGCTTTTAACTGTCTGCAAGCAAATGGGCATGCTTTAAAGTCGTCTGGATTCAACCCACTTTTTTTCATAGCAGATTTAATAAACTTATTTTTAGTAGGCTTACATTTCTCCATGGGGGAAAAAGAAAAAAAAAGATAGATTGCAATGTGATGTGCCTACTAACAATAAAGACAACTTTTCTACATTCAGCACCTGTTTATATGTTCATACAGAAAAAGAACAGAAGGATGGTCATCAAATGACTACATAGTATATTTTAGGGAGCAGAGATAGTCTCGCCCCCTTCGTATATGTATAGCTTCACTACTTATTCAAGATTAATTTGTATATTAATTTCATGCATGTGCTTATTTGTTGTCACATAAGGAATTAAGTCTTAACTGAATTTTTTGATAGTGTAGGATATGGAGCATCTCCATGTTTTTTCAGAGCTTATCACTATTTTGATGTATGGCTTTTGATGCTGAGAATGCCACTTTACATAAATACTCAGTATAAACTGTTTAAAGCCAATGCAGAAATTGTTGAAAATGGTGTTATAATCCCAAGTTAAAATTCATTTAACATTTTCTTTAATGAAATTCATGTTGGCAACTCAAATGATAGCATAAGCCAAAGATATGCAAACTTTCCACTCCTGTCTTTACTCTTTCCACTCTCTACGTTTGCCCCTGCTGTCCTCTGGTGTCTTTCTGCCCACTCATATTCTATCCACATTCATTCTTTGCAGACACTTCCCTCAGTACATCTCTGTAGCATAAGCACAGCTTGGCATCTTGAACTACTGAAAATAACATGAAAGAAGATAAAATATACACTGTTTTTTTTGTGTGTGTGTGTACTATTTACAATGTTCTTAAGTGTGGGAGGCAAAAAAAGTCGTTATCTGATGTAAATATTTTTCTTCCTAAAATATTTCTTTTAGCTTATCTTTTACTTTTGTTGGGTAGCAATGGATTCTTTCATTTTTCTTTATCAGAAAATGTATATATCATTACATTTTTTTTAGCATCCTGAATATTCCATTCATTCTCTTCTGCCTTTCATTGTTTTGTTGTTATTGGTGGTGTTGTTTTTAACATAATTTGTTATTGACTCTTTAGGAATCTTGTATCATGCAGACCCAGACATGGCCCCAGGCTGCAGCTTGGGACCCTGATATCTTCATGGCCCCAGGTGGTAGCATAGGACAATTCTTATAAAGGAAAATGTTTAATTGAGGTAGTGGCTTGCACTTTCAGAGGTTCAGTCCATTATCATCATGGAGGGACATGGCAGCATGCGGGCAGACTTGGTGCTGGAGAAGTAGCTGGGAGTTCTACATCTTGCAGGGCATAGGAAGTGAACTGAGACACTGGGAGGTATCTTGAGCATATATGAGATCTCAAAGCCTGCCTCCACAGTGTCACACTTCCTCCAACAAGAACACACCTACTCCAACAAGGCCACACCTCCTAATAGTGACACACCTTTGGGAGCCATTTTCCTTCAAGCCACCACATTCTACTCCCTGGCCCCTAAAGGCTTATAGCCATATCATAATGCAAAAATCCATTCAGTCCAACTTCAAAAGTCCCCATAGTCTATAACAGTCCCAAACATCTTTAAAAGTCTAAAGTTTAAAGTTTCTTTTGAGATTCATGCAATCTCTTAACTATAATCCCCTATAATATCAAAATAAAAAAAACAGATCACATACTTCTAACATCTAATGGTATAAGATACACATTATCATTCCAAAATGTAGGGAAGGGAGCATAGCAAGGAAATATTGGATCAAGGAAAGACCCAAAACCAGCTGGGCAAACTCCAAACTCTGCATCTCCATGTCTGATGTCAAAATGCTCTTCAGATCTCCAACTCCTTTCAGCTTTGTTGACTATAACACTTCTTTCTCTTGGGCTGATTCTATTCCCTGTTAGCAGTTCTCCTCGGCAGGTATCCCATGACTCAGCCATCTCCAACATTTTGGGTTCTCCAAGGCAATCCAGGTTTCACCTTCATAGCTTCAAGCAATGTTCTCTCTAGGCCTCCATTCAGGAACATCCCTGACACATGGCTGGCCTCAGAGGCTTTCCTTAGTCACAGAGGAAGATTCCATAAGTTCTTTCTTCTATCCGTGACTCTAAAGCCAGAAACCATGTGGCTGAAGCTGCCAAGTTCTGCTGCTTGCTGGGGCTGGAACGTGGGCCCCTCATTTAATTACATCTTCACCAGCTTTCTGGTTTCCATGGTTTCCTTTACTGCCTAAGCTTAGCTGTCCTGGAACTTGCTCTGTAGACCAGGCTGGGTCTCAAACTCAGAGATTTGCCAGCCTCTACCTTTGAAGGCTGGGATTAAAGGTGTGCTCTAAGCTTGTCTTAAATTTCTTTTCACAAGTTGGAAATTTAGTTGGGAGGAAACTTGCCCTGAGGTTATCACTCCCTTTATTTCATTTCTTAATCTGTTTATCTCCTTGAACCCAGGACTTAGCTCCATTCCACTTCCTGGTGTTCCTTTTCTCCTTAAATATTTTTCCTTGCTCAGCTTTTTCCTTGTCATTTTTTTCTCTTTTAAAAAATTTATTAATTAAATTTATTCATTTATTTTACATCCAAACCACATTTCCCTCTCCCTCCTCTCCTCCCATTCCCTCCCCTATGTCTTCTCTGTCATTCCCTGCCCCCACCCCCATGAATCCACTCCTCTGTTTCTGTTCAGAAAGGGGAAGGCTTCCCATGGGTGTCCACAAAGCATGGCATATCAAGTTGAGGTAGGACTAAGCTCCTCCCCTCGTATTAAGGCTTGGTAAGGCAACCCATTATGAAGAATAGGATCCCCAAAGCTTGCCAAAGCATCAGGAACAGGCCTTGCTCCCACTGCTAGGAGTCCCACAGGTAGACCCAGCTATACAACTGCTGTGGGATGGTCTGTATGTCAAATGTGTTGCTGATTAGTCAATAAATAAAACACTGATTGGCCATTGGCTAGGCAGGAAGTATAGGCGGGAGAAGGAGAAGAATTCTGGGAAGTTGAAGGCTGAGGGAGAGACACTGCCAGCCGCTGTCAGGACAAGGAAGATGTAAAGTACCAGTAAGCCACAAGCCACGTGGCAAGGTATAGATTTATAGAAATGGATTAATTTAAGCTGTAAGAACAGTTAGCAAGAAGCCTGCCATGGCCATACAGTTTGTAACCAATATAAGTCTCTGTGTTTACTTGGTCGGGTCTGAGCGGCTGTGGGTCTGGCAGGTGAGAGAGATTTGTCCTGAGGTGAGCCAGGCAGGAAAACTCAAGCTACATACAACTGTTACACATAAGTAGAGGGCCTAGGGCAGTCCCATGCGGGCTCCCTAACTGTCATTCCAATGTCTGTGAGCTCCTATGAGCCCAGGTTAGTTGTCCCTGTGGGTTCCCTGGTGATAATTTTGACCCCCCTGGCTCATACAATCCTTCCTTCCTCTCTTCAACAGGCTTCCTGGAGCTCAGCCCAGTGCTTGACTGTAGATCTGCTTCCATCAGTTATTGGGGGAAGGCTCTCTGATGACAATTAGAGCAGTCATTAATCTGATTACAGCAGATGGCCAATTCAGGTTACCTATCCACTATTGCTAGGAGTCTTAGCTGGGGTCATCCTTGTAGATTTGTGGGAGTTTCCCTTGCACCAGGTTTCTACCTGATCCTGAAATGGCCCCCTACCATTTCATCTCTTTCATGGCTCTCCCCCTCCATCCTGCCCCCAATCCAATCCCTCACATTCCCATCCCCACTCACTTCCAGTTTATCTGGGAGATCTCTTCTATTTTCCTTTCCCAGAGAAATTAATGCACCACTCTTTGGGCCCTCCTTGTTATCTAGCCTCTTTGGGGCTGTGGATTTTAGCATGGCTATTCTTTACTTTATGGCTAATATCCACTTATGAGTGAGTACATACCATATTTTTCTTTCTTGGTTTGGGGTACCTCACTCAGCATGATTTTTTTCCTATTTCTATCCATTTGCCTTCAAATTTCCTAGTGTCATTGTTTTTAAGAGTTGAGTAATACTCCATTGTGTAAATGTATCACATTTTCCTTATCCTTTCTTAGGTTGAGAGACATCTAGGTTGTTTCCAGGTTCTATCACTAACAATGCTGCTATGAACATAGTTGAGCAAGCGTCCTTGTGGTATGATTGACATCCTTTAGGTATATGCCAAAGATTGGTATAGCTGGGTCTTGAGGTAGATTGATTCCCAATGTTCTGAGAAACCATCATATTGATTTCTAAATTGGCTGTACAAGTTTGCACTCCCACCAGCACTCCCACCAGCAAAGGAGCAGTGTTCCTCTTGCTCCATATCCTCTCTAGCATGAGCTGTCAACTGTGTTTTTGATCTTAGCCATTGAGTCGTTTGATTTGCATTTCCCTGATGGCTAAGGATGCTGAATAATAATAATAATAATAATAATAATAATAATAATAATAATAATTTTTAAGTGTCTTTTGGCCATTTGAGATTCTTCAGTTGAGAATTCTCTGCTTAGATCTGTACCCCATTTTTAAATTGGATTATTTGGTTTTTTGATGTCTAGTTTCTTGAGCCCTTTATATATTTTGGAGATCAGCCCTCTGTCAGATGTAGGCTGTCTTTTTGTCTTATTGACAGTGTTCTTTACCTTACAGAAGAAGCTTTTCAGTTTCATGAGGTCCCATTTATTAACTGTCAGTCTCATTGTTTGTGTTATTGGTGTTCCATTCAAGAAGTTGTCTCCTTTGCCAATGCATTCAAGGCTAATTCCCACTTTCTCTTTTATCAGATTCAGTGTAACTGGCTTTGTTGAGGTTTCTGATCCACTTGGACTTGAGTTTTGTGTTGGGTGATACATATGGATCTATTTGCGTTCTTCTTCATGCTGATGTCCAGTTATGCTAGCACTCTTTGTTGAAGATGCTTTCTTTTTTCCATTGTATAATTTTGGCTTCAAAAGTCAGGTGTTCATAAGTGTGTGGATTAATGTCAGGGTTTTTGATTCTATTCCCCTGATTCACCCATCTGTTTTTATTCCAAGAGCATCCTGTTTTTATTACTATAGCTCTGTAGTACAGCTTGAAATCAGGGTGATACCTCTGGAAGTTCCATTATTGTACTGGATAGTTTTAGTTATCTTTTTTTCCATATGAAGTTGAGGATTGTTCTTTCAAGATATGTAAAGAATTGTGTCAAAATTTTGATGGGGATTGCATTGAATCTGTAGATTGTTTTTGGTAAGATGGCTATTTTTATTATGTTAGTCCTACCGATCCCGATCCTTGAGCATGGAAGATCTTTCCATCTTCTGATATCTTCTCCAATTTCTTTCTTCAAAGACTTAAAGTTCTTGTCATATGGGTCTTTCACACTTGGTTAGAGTTACCCCAAGATATTTTATATTATTTGTGACTATTGTGAAGGGTGTTGTTTCCCTGATTTCTTTCTCAGCCTGTTTAACATTTGTATATAGGAGGGCTACTGATTCTTGTATCCAGCCACATTTCTGAAGGTGTTTATCAGCTTCAGGTATAGGAGTTCCCTGGTGGGATTTTTGGAAAGTTTGATTTCTTCCTTTCCAATTTGTACCCCCTTGATCTCCTTTTGTTGTTTTATTGCTCTAGCTAGAACTTTGAGTACTGTATTGAACAGATATGGAGAGAGTGGACAGCCTTGTCTTATTCTAGATTTTAGTGGAGTTGCTTTGAGTTTCTCTCCCTTTAATTTGATGTTGGCTGTTGGCTTGGTGTATATTGCTTTTATTATGTTTAGGTATGTTCCTTGTATCCCTGACCTCTCCAAGACTTTTATCATGAAGGGGTGTTGGATTTCTTCAAAGACTTTTTCAGCATCTAATGAGATGATCATGTGTTTTTTTCTTTCAGTTTATTTGAATGGTGGATTACATTTACTGAATCTCATATACTGAACCATCTCTACATCTCTGGGATGAAGCCCACTTGATCATGATGGACAATCTTTTTGATATGTTCTTGGATTCAGTTAGCCAGTATTTTATTGATTATTTTTGCATCCATGTTCATGAGGGAAATTGGTCTGTAATGTTCCCTCTGTTTTTATTGTGTGGAACAATTTGAAGAATTGTTCATCAAAGGAAAAATCCATCAAGATGAAGTCTCAATTTTGAACATCTATACCCCCAAAACAAGGGCACCCACATTTTTTAAGTATGACCTAATGATTCTCTGGATTTCCTCGTTGTCTGTTGTTATGTCTCCCTTTTTGTTTCTGACTTTGTTAATTTGGATATTTCCTCTTTGCCTTTTGGTTAGTTTGGATAAGGGTTTGTCTATCTTGTTGTTTTTCTCAAAGAACCAACTCTTTGTTTCATTGATGTGTTCTCTTTGTTTCTGTTATATTGATTTCAGCTATCAATTTGATTATTTCCTGTCATCTACTCCTCTTGGGCATGTTTGCCTGTTTTTGTTCTAGAGCTTTCAGGTGTGCTGTTAAGTGTGTTAGTGTGAGATTTCTCCAAATTATTTACACAGGCACTTAGTGTTAAGAACTTTCCTCTTAGCACTGCTTTCATAGTGTCCCATAAGTTTGGGTATGTTGTGCTTTCATTTTCATTGAATTCTAGGAAGTCTTTCATTTCTTTCTTTATTTCTTCCTTCACATATTGATAATTCAGTTGTGAGTTGTTCAGCTTCCATGAGATTGTAGGCTTTCTGTAGTTTGTGTTGTTGTTGAACTCCAACTTTATCCCATGGTGGTCTGATAAGATACAGGGGGTTATTACAATTTTCTTGTATCTGTTGAGATTTGCTTTGTGATCAATTATGTGGTCAGTTTTAGAGAAAGTTCCATGAGGTGCTGAGAAGATTCTTTTGTGTTTGGGTGAAATGTTCTGTAGATGTCTGTTAGGTTCATTTGAATCATAACATCTGTTAGATCCATTATTTCTCTATTTAGTTTCTGGCTGGAAAGCCTGTCCATTGGGGAGAGTTAGGTGTTGAAGTATCCCACTATTAATGTGTAATATTTGATGTGTGATTTAAGCTTCACTAATGTTTCTTTTACAAATGTGGGTGCCCTTGTTTTGGGGGTATAGATGTTCAAAATTGAGACTTCATCTTGATGGAGTTTTCCTTTGATGAACATGAAATGTCCTTCTCCATCTCTTTTGATTAATTTTAATTTGAAGTCTATTATGTTAGATATTAGGATATCTACACCAGCTTGATTCTTAGGTCCATTTGATTGAAAAATATTTTCCTAACCCCTTACTCTGAGGTAATGTCTGTCTTTGAAATTGAGGTGTGTTTCTTGTATGCAGGAGAAGGATGGATCCTCTTTTTATATCCATTCTGTTAGCCTGTGTTTTTTATTGATAAGTTGAGCTCATTGATACTAAGAGATATTAATGACCAGCGATTATTAATTCTTGTTTTTTGTTGTTGGTAGTGTGTGTGTGTGTGTGTGTGTGTGTGTGTGTGTGTGTGTATGTGTGCATTTCCCTTCTTTGGGTTTTGTTGGTTTGAGATTAACTATTGACTGTTTTTGTGGATGCAGTTAACTTCCTTGGGTTTGAGGGTTTTTTTTTCTAGTACCTTCTGTGGGGTTGGATTTGTGGATAGGTATTGTTTAAATTTGGTTTTGTCATGAAATATCTTGTTTTCTCTGTCTCTGGAAATTGAAATTTTTGCTGGGTATAGTAGTCTGAGCTGGCATCTGTGGTCTCTTAGTGTCTGCATAACTTCTGTTCAGTTCCATCTGGCTTTTAGAGTCTCCATTGAGAAGTCAGGTGTAATTCTGATAGTTCTGTCTTTATATGTTACTTGGCTTTTTCCTTTACAGCTCTTAATGTTCTTTCTTTATTATGTATTTTAAAAAATCAGTGTTTTGATTATTATATGATGAGGGAAGTTTTGTTTTGTTTTTAGTCCAGTCTATTCGGTGTTCTGTAAACTTCTTGTAAGTTTATAGGTATTTCTTTTTTTATGTTGGGAAAGTTTTCTTCTGTGATTTTGTTGAATATATTTTCTATGCCTCTGAGCTGGGATTCTTCCCCTTTTACTCCTATTATTCTTAGGTTTGGTCTTTTCATGATGTTCCAGATTTTCTGGCTGTTTTGTGCTAGGAATCTTTTACATTTAACGTTTTCTTTGACTGAAGAATCCATTTCGTCTATATCCTCAACATATCTTCAATGCCTGAGATTCTCTCTTCCATCCCTTATATTCTGTTGGTGATGCTTGCATCTGTAGTTCTGGTTCACTTACCCAGACTTTCCATTTCCAGAATTCCCTCGGTTTGTGTTTTCTTTATTGCTTCTATTTCAATTTTCAGGTCTTGAACCAGGTCTTCACCTGTTTGACTGTTTTTTTATTAGCTTTCTTTAAAGGGTTTATTGATTTCTTTTAATTTTTTGTTTGTCTTTCCCTTGATTTCTTTAAGAGAATCTGTTATTTCCTCTTTAAGGGTCTCTATAATCTTCATAAAGTTATTTTAAAGATCATCCTCTTGTGCTTCAGCTGCCTTGGAATGTTCATGTCTTGCTGTCTTAGGATAGCTGGGTTCTGATGGTGCCTATTACCTTCTCTGTTATTGAATGTGTTCTTACACTGGTGTTTAGGAATCTGGATTTGGATGACTACAGTTCTGGATGTTGATTCTTGTGTTTGTCTTTGTTGGTAGGCATTTTGTTCCTTTGTTTTCTGTTTCCTTTATTGTCTTCTGGCCTAAATGGCCAAGGGTGGTGTATGGCAGGTCTTCAGGTCCAGTAGGATGTCTCAGTTGAGGTTTGTGGAGATTTGGGTACCTAGATCTGGCCTGGCCTCATGGGCCTATGGAATCTACTGAAGTTGTGGGGAAGGTCTGGCCATGGGGAGGATGATGAGGTGGGTGGGGTTGGGTGGTGGAGTGGGTGTTGGGGGGACAGAATCCAGTGAGTAGTAGTGGTGGCAGTCCAGCTGTCAGGCAGGTCTCTCACCTGCTCACTGCTGATGGTTACTACCACTCCTTGTCCTTTTTTATCTTCATTAGAGTTAACACTAGTAACCACATAGCTGAATCTATACTAGGCTGTTTTGAGGTTTCCTTTGCCAAGGGAATTAATCCAAAGTTCTTTACTTTAGCCTTAGGCAAACTTTTTGGACAAGGGCAAAAAGTAGCCATATTCATTACCAAAATATTACAAGAATGATTTCTAGGCATCATACTAAAGTTCTTCTTCTCTGAAACGTCCTGAGCTGCCTCCCCTGGCCCACAGTTCAAATCACTCTCAGCACCACTGCCTTCCATGCTCCTACTGGTATGGCCCATTATGCAGGGCTTAAAGCATTCCACTGCTTTCCTAACCCCAAATCCCAGAGTTCAAATTCCTCCAAACTAAAGCAAAGCATGGTCAGGTTTAACACAGTAATACTCTAGTTCCCTGGTACCAACTTATATCTTAGGGCTTGCTGTAAAGAGACACCATGACCATGACAATTCTTATTATTTATTTATTTATTTATTTATTTTATTTTTTTTATTTTTTTGGTTTTTCGAGACAGGGTTTCTCTGTGTAGCTTTGCGCCTTTCCTGGGACTCACTTGGTAGTCCAGGCTGGCCTCGAACTCACAGAGATCCGCCTGGCTCTGCCTCCCGAGTGCTGGGATTAAAGGCGTGCGCCACCACCGCCCGGCTTATTATTTATTTTTTAATTTATTGTTTGAGACAGGGTTTCTTTGTGTAGCTTTGTGCCTTTCTTGGATCTCGCTTTGTAGACCAGGCTGGCCTTGAACTCACAAAGATCCACCTGCCTCTGCCTCCCAAGTGCTGGGATTAAAGGTGTGCACCACCACTGCTAGGCTCATGACAACTCTTATAAAGGAAAAACATTTAATTGGGGTAACTTACACTTTCAGAGGTTTAGTCCATTATCATCATGGTGGGGAGTATGGTGGCTGAGAGTATGACAACATGCAGGTAGACATGGTGCTGGCTCCATCTTGGTCAGAAGGCAACAGGAAGTGGACTGAGACACTGGGTGGTAACTAGAGCATATATGAGACCTCAAAGCCTGCCTCCATGGTAGCACACTTCCTCTAACAAGAATACATCCACTCCAACAAAGCCACACCTCCAAATAATGCCACTCCCTTTGGGAGGCCATTTTCTTTTAAACTACCATAGGTACCAATGTGGGCACATGTGGTGGCGCAGACCCAGGACATACTCACGGCCTTTGGTGGTAACAAGAGTCATGGACATCAACACAGATTATATCTGTGGCAGGGCCATGGATCAAGATAAGGCCCTTGGCAACAGCTCAGGCCTGCATGTCACCATGGCCCCAGGTGGCAAGCAGGCCAACCACATCAGTCCATTTCTCACTGCCTCTGCCTCTTCAGAGCTGCTTATCTCCACAGGACATGAACCATTCTGCCTCTGTCTCTCTCTCATAGCCCACCATATATTTGCTCACCTTAATGGTGTCCTGGTTTCTTCTACTCTACCAGGGTGAGTAGCTCCAAGTAGGCTTGTGGGTGTCTATGACCTTCCTGGTTCTAATTGCAAAGGTTGGCTTTTTCCCCCCTGAAATATATTAATACTTCTGTATTTTTTTCAATTACACAGAATAGATAATGTTTTTGTGATTAAAACATAAAAGCATAGTAAACATAGTAAAGGTATGGAAAGGCAAAAGACTGAGAGAGGACACACTGCCCTTTGGATTCACACAATACTCAGAATATAATGTTTGGCATAGAGATCACCCACTCAACCAATGAATCAGTAGCGTGAGATTGCCCTTGTTGAATTAGAAAGAACCCTCTTTTCCACAAGCCTATTCTCCTAGATAAATTGTTTTAATAGTCTTCATTAAAGAAGAAATACAGCTCAGAAAGGCTTTCTGGTTGGACCCTAGCAAAGGTGTGTCAGCAAGTGCCTTCAGAGTTTCACAGATCCTTGCTCTCTCTTGGGAGACCCCCGGGGCTTGTGATTCTTAGGTTTCTACTCACCTTGTGGGAGCACCTCATTTTACTGCAGACACTCTGAATTCCAGACTGTTCCAATGACTTTATCCCAAATGATGGAAATACTGAATACTCACACAGCCACATATTCTGTCTATCTCCTCACAGCACAGATGTGAACATACTTCATTTCATTTTTTTTTTCTGGAGAATTGTCGTCTCAAACAGGGTACTGAGGCAAACTTTTCTCCAAAGATAACTTGCATTATCTGAATTCTGTCAGCCCATTGCTATTCAGTATCCAGGCTTGGAAGCATCCAACTTAAATTTCTCTTGAACTGCTGTTATATTAAGGAGTGACTTATTTTCTCTCCATTTATTTTTGCTTCCAAACTGGCCCACCCTTCTTCTCACTGTGGTAATTCCATGAGGTCAGCTCCTCAGGGACCTCACACTAAAGAGCCAAGCCTCCTTTTCAGAAGTGTCAGGGCCAGGGACATCGGCAGCAAAGAGCCCAGTGTCCCTTCTCCACTCTCTTCCCGCCATCACCTTAGAAAGTGTCTCCCTGATGGAAACTCTTAGCCATTACTATTCTTTCCACCTTACCAAACACTTTCAGCTTGGAAAGCTCTTGAGATCCTCACACATTCTCAGATACACCCTTTTGTGTCTGCCTGAGGTGAAATGATACGGTGCTCAGTGGAAGGAATCTGGGTGGTGCCACAGACTATTTGGAGCTCTGGAACTTTATAACTGGCAGCAAGTGGTAAATGTCCCCTTGACGTGGAAACTCCAGCCACCTTGCCTCTCAGCGAAGGTAGACTCAGCACCATTGCCCTACACTCAGTGTTTTGTGTTAGCACCCATGCAGCTGTGTCTGGAGCCTGGTAATTGCATTGTGAACACGATGGTCCACAAGCCATAGTCCCAGCAACCCCTGACATTGGCAAGGGTTGGCTTCAATAGATACAGTCTGGAGAGCCGAAAGACTCGATTCCATTTTCCCCCTATCGCCTGTTACACAGATCCCCCAATAACCCTATCTACCATCTCTTCTTGTATTTTTACTTCTAACAAGGACAAACACTGGAGGAGAATTAGACAATGATAGGAGTTGGAACACAGTGCTTGATGATGTTTTGGTTAGCTAGCAAAGGAATTTGTAGGCACTTGAGATGACGTCACTTCCTGTACTTAGAACACATTTTATACACCACACAGCACTTTATGGGATGTGGGTTTTAACACAGCACACACACTATGGGCAGATGGGAAATACTGAGTTGAGTGCTACCTAATGAAATCGTCTGACACCCCTTTATAGTGTTAATGTCAAGGAACAGAGCTAGCACCCTTTTTGATGCATCCGGAGGACTTGGGCTCTTACTGTATGTAGTTGTTATGTTTCAAGAGATGCAATTTCATGAGTAGCTTTGCCAAATGTTTCCAATAACACCATCTATTGTATTTCTATCATCGTCCTACAACCTCAGGAATTGAAAATTTGAAAAAAAAAAAAAAAAAGAGAAAAAAGTTCTAATAAATCCAAATTACTAGGGGATTAAGTTAACATCAGACATGAAGGCCAGCTCCCAATGGGGGCTTGTCTTTTTCTTCTTAGATATTCTCATCTCAGGTGGATTTTCCTGCATGGTACCATGTTCTCCAACAGGGATCAGTGGGATGAAATTTAACTACTTTCTTGTGGGAAGTGCTACCTAGATGTGCCAGTGTGTGGGTGCATTCGAGCATGTCTCTCTGTCTCTCTCTGTCTCTCTTTCTCTCTCTCTCTCTCTCTCTCTCTCTCTCTCTCTCTCTCTCTCTGTGTGTGTGTGTGTGTGTGTGTGTGTGTGTGTGCTGCACCCCAAGTTCCCAGTACTATCCTCTGATGCCTCTTAATTCAATTACTCAAACTTTCAAATACTTCTCTTTGTTACTGCTGTGGAGAAGATCCTTGGTGACCACACTTTACCCATAAGGCACTTTTCAATGTTCAAAGTTCAAGTGTTGAGGGTGGAGTCCCCTGGCCATGCTTGGACAACACTGTGTGCCATTTGTGGAGGAGTGTGCACATTCTGAGAGAGCTGCAGGGAAAAGACTGTCAACGGGGCCATCCCAGTCCTCAGAGAGATGCAAGCATGCCGCAAGGATGAACAGAAGGGGTAGTCCTATTTTGAATAAAGGAAATCTTAGCTTTTGAGAGGAAAATTAGTGAGTGAGGCTAGGTCTGGAAGTAGTCATGGCTTCCTCATTTTCCCTTGGATGACATTGTGATTCCCATTAAAAAATGTAAACACCAACAAAATAAGTCAAAGAGCAAAGCTTCTGGTCCATCCTTTGTCTACATTTTTTATTTATTTGTCAGCACATCTGTACAGATTATCTGTACATCTTTAGCCTATCTTCTAAGTCTATGTTTTATTAGAAGAGATGGAAACCGTTGGTTTTGTTGTAAAAGTTCTAACATCCGACCAGTTGAACACTGGTCTTCATTTCACCAGGAATTTTGATTTCTTCTTTTTAAGCCACCTGGACTGGGTGTTGAAGCTGTGTGATCTTTCCTTTTGGTGACCTGAAGTGGTATGGAAACCAATAGTGCTCCGAGTCTGGGCCCCCTGGCTTCCACACAGACTACCTGGCCTAGTGCTCCTGACTGTGGTAGGGGAGGCTGAGTGTCTGCTCAGCAGTGGTTCTCACTCTCCACTGGGCCCCCAGTGCTGCCCCGCTTCCTGCTTCAGTCGCACTTCTGAGCTGGATGCAGGGCTGGTCCAGCCTTCCAGCTCCCCACTCTTTACCTCTTGCTGAGTCCTTGGCTTTGCCCCCTTGGAAAGGCTTCTTGTAACTGACTGGGCAGTGGATGGCAGAGCTGCTTGAAGCACAAGGGTGTATTTTAATGGAAAAATGAGGTATTTTCCATTGTGGTAAGCATCTCTTTTTTTTCCCAATCATAAAATTGTTCAAAAGAAGAAGTAAAAAGGGGAACATATATTCATTTGTTTTGACTTGAGTTCGTAAACTGAGTTCTTAAGAAAGTGTCAGGCACCTATTTCGAAGAACGATGACTTCGTTTCTACATCCAAACATCATAACACTTTCAGAGTATAATAATCTCTCATAATGACCTGGATTTACAAATATGACTATAGTTCACAGTTAGTAGTTGTGTAAGGGGTTTCAGTATGAAACCACCAGAATGAGAGAGCCAGAGAAACAGAGAGAGAGAGAGAGAGAGACAGAGAGAGAGACAGAGAGAGAGACAGAGAGAGAGACAGAGAGAGAGACAGAGAGACAGAGAGACACAGAGAGAGACAGAGAGACAGAGAGACAGAGAGAGAGACAGAGAGAGAGGGACAGAGAGAGAGAGAGAGAGAGAGAGAGAGAGAGAGAGAGAGAGAGAGAGAGCATAAATACTTATATTAGTGCCTATGCACATGACAAGATCAGAAACTGTGACAAACTAACTGATGCTGATGTTGGGGAAGTATCGTCTAGCAGGTAACATGAAGATATCATCAAAACGGCCGTTAATATCTCCTGCAGCCAGCCTTAGGTGTGGATGCCCACACTGGAGCACGCTCACACAGGAACACAGAACCAGACCCGTTATTTGGACATACCCTCACTCAGTGTTCCCCATATCTCCTAACGGTGGGACAATCTCAATGGCCAACTGCAGACTGCTGTCCTTTCTTACAGAGCGGGGAGCTGAGTCTGGGCTGCACAGCCTTGAAAACCACACCACTGCATGGAGAGAGGAGCTGAGTCTGGGCTGCACAGCGCTGAAAACCACACCACTGCATGGAGCCACCTCCACCCCCTAACCACCAGGTTTCCACCAGTGATGGCTGAAAAAGCAGAAGGGAGGCTGATGTGGCTGCTATCCAGCTGGAAACTATGGTACTCCCAAGACTTAAAGCGAAGTAAGTGGTGGGCATGTGGCATGTGTGTGTTGTGATTTTGCTGAGGTTCCTTTCCAGCCATCCCAGACCTGGCGGGAGACTGCTTTCATTTTTTTGCTGACACTCCCTGCTCGGCAAAGATGGCACGATAAACAGCCCCACTGAGGCAGACAGGTCGAGGATTGGTAGTTTCTTTACCCAATGTTTTTTCCTGAGAGATTTCACCCTCTTTATTTAGCTGACTCTTCTCCAAATGGGAACTAAGGAATGTGGGGCGAGGCCATGTAGGCTGCCTGAGGTGAGGAACGTTGAGTGGGGGCCACTGCTTTCAAAACCTGTCAGTGACCACAGCAAATGGATTCTAGGACCACACATGAATCCTTGTCCCTGAAGGTAGCTATCCAGGGTCATGCAAAGGGAACTTCAAAGGAAGTTCAACTCTCCAGCTTGACTGCAAGTGGGCTTGGCCTGAGGGGCAAACTGGGTATGAGCCTGCATTTGGAGGAGGTGACAAATATGAGGCTGGGTCTTTCCCCCTTTCTTAGTGACAGCATTTTAATAAAACTGAGGCCAACAAGTCTGCCAGGAGGATCCTGAGAAGTCTGTAGCACCTTTGCTTTCTGAACGGTTTAGTGAATAAGGATGACATTTGTCAAGTTCATTGGGCAGGATTGTGAGGAATGATACCCGAGGTTGTCTTGTGGCTTCCACATGTCCACGCACCCACATACACCTGCACATAGGTAAATAGGTGAGTACCTGTATGTAACACACACACACACACACACACACACACACACAGAGAGAGAGAGAGAGAGAGAGAGAGAGAGAGAGAGAGAGAGAGAGAGAGAGAACAAACCTAGTTACTTAGAGCAAATGATGTGTTTAAGATGGGCCAAAACTATGTTGTTAAAAAAATATTTTGGTGGCCATTGGTGGACAACTTAAAAAAGTCCTCTTTCCGGTCACATTTCTCAGTTGCTTGTCAGAGCCTGCCTTGGCATGCCGAACGTTTGTAGGAAAGTCAAAGCGTGCTCTCTGCTGCCTTTGGAGGAGGATGGGCACTTCTTCTTCTTTTCATTCCTCTGGTGTCACATGGATCCAGCTATCAACATGTGTCTCTTTTTCATTAAGTTTTTTTTTTTGAGTATTATTTTATTTTTTCAGTGCCCTTTTTCTGGAAAACAATTTTGCAATGTGCAAGCTGTTCAGATGAAGTGCTGAAATCCCCGTTGTAGGAAAAGCTCTGCGTAAGGGACCAACACTTACTTCAACCCCAGCAGCAACACTTGGAGGTTTACCCTTTGCCATTTAGCACATCCCTTGGCTGTGTGAGCGCACACACACCATGTCCTGGAAACTTCCTGAGTTTCTCCACTTTATCCTTTTAGGGAGATATTAGTTTGACCAGTATTAAGCTCCAAAGAGCAACATTAGAAAAATCCAGTTTTCTAAGAAGAGAACAGTGGGCTTTCTGTAGCTCGTTGCTTTACTTCCTATCTCAGGGCACCCATAAAGACTTGGCCCTTAGCCTCAGGCTTCCCAAACATCTACCTATCCTCCCCCTACCTACAATGATGTTTGCTAATGCAGATTGATCCTGCCTTGTTTTCTTTGGATTAGGGTTGTGTGCATAGAACAAAGAAGCTCGCTCTCTCTCTCTCTCTCTCTCTCTCTCTCTCTCTCTCTCTCTCTCTCTCTCTCTCTCTCTCTCTCCACCCTTGCATGCATGTATATGTGTGTTAAAGCATATCCCATGTGTTATTTGGACCATACTTATATTAAAACTGTTGTTAATCTGACCTTCAAATTTACTTGGGCATTGAATATTTTATTTTTGAAGTTCAACAACCTTCGGGTAGATACTTCCTGTACCCCAAGTCCCCCAAATCTTCCATTTTCCAAATCCCGCATATCAATAGGACTTTTAGCAGCAAGCTAACCTCTGGACAGCTTACCAGTTTAGCCTTGATCATGTGTTCACTTTCTAGCAAGGAGTCATAGGAGGGCTTTCGTAAGCTCCTCCTGTGTTGACTTGAGATGCAGCTTGTGTGAGGTGTGAGGTGGAGACCTTGCTCCTCAGTGCTTCGGCTGTAGAGCATCAGGATTCAAAGCGGCCAAATGGCAGCACCCCTGTGCTGATGCAGAGGACTTGCTGTCATACTTCACAGAAGGGCTTGAGTGGCCCCCGAGCTACCTAGTCATCTGCTCTTCCCCCCCTCTTTTCCCATGAGAGAAATCACTTGATCTCTTTGAAGCTCACCTGTGACTAACATTTGTGCCCCCCCCCAGAATCTATGTCTCAGAAATGGTTATCTGACTTGTCAATGGAAAACATTCCTAGGGTACATTTTTGGTTATTTGATGTGTGTGTGTGTGTGTGTGTGTGTGTGTGTGTGTGTGTGTGTAGATGTTTGTGTTTGAGTATGTGTATATGTGGAGGCCAGAGGTCAATGTTGGGTGTCTTCCTCAGCATTCTCCACTTTATTTTTATTTTTGAGACAGGATCAATGATGGATCCTGGAGCTCACTGACTGGGCTAGAATGGCTGGCTGGCAAGCCCCTGGGATTCCCCCATCTTCCCTTTTTTGTATGGTTCCTGGGGACTGAACTGGTCTTCACTGAGTGCTTTTCCAGTGAGCTGTCTCTCCAGCTCATATGTGTACGTTCCAAACCCAGCTCATCACTGCTGGCAAGACCTTCTGAGTAACTTGCAAAATAATGACAGGACAGAGGATACAGATTAATTAAGGTTTATAAATGCATCTTGAAATTAACTGGAAAATAACCTTTCTACAAAATCACTCACATTCTAAAACTAACACATATTTACTGTAGGTGAAAATATAACACATCTAAAAGCAGGAAGCACCCAAGTCACACACTAATCTTGCACCCAGAGAGAACCAATGCTAACATTTTTGGTGCGTATCCCCTTAACTACTCTATAAATAAATGTATTATTTGAATAAAAGCAGCATGAGACACACAGTACTCTACAACTTGTGTTTTTTATTATTATTTAACAGTGGAATATGTAAATTTTCCCAGTGTGATATTGCTTATCAATATACTTGTGTATAATTAGTTCTCAGTGTTTGGGGGAGGTTGCTGGTGTCACTTAAAAAAGTAATGTTAAATATGTAGCCTTCCAGGAAAACTTTTTATATAGTTACCCAGGGAATTTGAGTATTAGTGTCAGAACTCTGTAAGACAAATGCAGTCTCTACAGATAAATAGGCCCCATCTTCCCTACAGATAACTAAGCCTTACCCTAAAACATCACAATTGATTTTACTTAAATTTTTTTTTATGTTTAATGTATGTTCCTATACATGTGCATGTACACATATACACATGCCACAGTGCATTGGTGGATGCCAGAACACAATTGGTTCTCTCCTTCCACCATGTGGGTTCCAGGAATTGAACTCAGGTCCTTAGACTTGGAAGTAAGTTCCTTTACCCACTGAGCCATCTCACTGGTTGGTCCCATGATCTATTTTAATTACTATATGTACATAGGACACGTGGGGGTTTCCAATCTAAATTTACTGTATTTGGGCTCATGAGCAGATAGACATCTGCTGCCTTCCAACCTCAAGTGCCAAGACTTTTGTCGTCTTTGTGTCTTTGTTTCCTGGGAATCTGGCTTCGAGCTAGCCAAGAGGAGGCACCGGTGGCCTGGCAGCTTGTCTGGCTGCTTTCACAGCAGCTCTGGAGACCCCTGAGTTGTTGGGGCTTCCCTTGGTTACAGGCCAGCTGCAGTCACGAGTGAGAAAGCTAGTGTGGATTTCACAAGACCTCTGTCACAAGTGTCACGCTTCCTGCAGGAAAGCTGAATGTGCCAGCACGCTCCCTGTGAGTAACTCCACTCTCAGCACAAGGCTTGCAAGTGAGGAGAAAAATGAATTCTCAGGGGGAAACAAAGTTAATCCATTAATTCCTGAATGCTAAAGATAATAGCTCCTTTTCTTCCATATTTTGGGTATATCTCCCCCCGCCCAATGTAGCATTCTATTTATCATCAGAGAAAGAAAATGAGGCAGCTTGGGAAAGCACAGGGAACAGGCGAGCTTTCCGGGGAGAGCTGGGTTTTGGGGATACCTGTACAGATCTGGCCTGGGACAGAGCTGAGTGGCCTCTTCAGTCCATGGAATCAGCAATAGGGCTGTATTATTTTTAATTCCAGTAACTCTAGGCGCTATTTATTGGATGCTTTTGTTTTGACTGTCCCAGGTTGGATGCTTTACCAAAACTGCTCTACATTCTCCTCACTCTGAAAAGTAGATGGCATTTCTTTTTAGTTGCACCGAGAGGTGAAGAGAACGGAATCCATCATCCTGCGATCAGGATTCATCCTTGCCGGCTTTGAGACCCGGGAAAGTTGCTTGCTCGTCCCTCGCTTTATTTCTCCCCTCTGCAGAATAGGGGTGTGATGCGGGATTGGACGCAGGCTAGCCAGACTTCCAAGACAGCTTGCTGTACAAGTCGGGGAGGCCATCTCTGTCTCTACTCACCCTGGCTTTTCTCTGTAGCGCTCCTGTCCGACCTCCTCCCTTCCCACGCCTTGCACTGCCAGCGTCCAGCTATGGAGTGGTCTTTCAAGAGAAATTCTGGGGAACAGAAGGACATGGTGGGAATGGGAGCAAGGAGAGAGTTTGGACCACGGGCTCTGGGAGTATAAGGGTGTTTTCTAATGGGCAGACAGCTGGAGCTGTACCAAGTGGGAGGACCCAGTTGCTGGCAAGTTCCTGTTGAGTGTTTCCCAGAACATACTTAAGGAAATGGCTACCTACTTTCCCCAAATTATTTGGGCTTTGCTGTGGGTCTGGAAGAAAATCACATACTACAGCTTCCCTTCCAGTTCAGGGTCTCAATAATCTTGGCCATCCTCAGGCTGACTTGTCACTTTTGGGCCCAGGCAACAGGCAATCCATCTTTCCCTACATAAGCTTACAGTCACCTTTGCCTATGGGTAACTGTCTATTTTCTTTCCTAGAATGAAGGACTTGGGGAGGAGAGGGCTGGAGAGTCATTTTAAATACCTGCAAGTTGTGTTTTAGGATCTGGTCATGAGAATGGTTTTGGGATGCCTTCCATCAGCCTCCGCTGATATCTGTCCAGCTCTGTTTGCCCTGACATTTGTTCCAAGCCCTCTAGCTTCTCATAATGCCTCTGGAGCCATCCCATAGTCTCAGGGCTTGGTTAGGAGTTCAGCAAGATTGCTGTCGCCACCAGAAAGGCAGCCAGCATCTCTGAAGAGCCAGGGACAAGATAGGGAAGAGAACTGGGGCTTTATTCATTTGTTTAGTGTTGGAGCCCACCTAGGTTTCCCAGTGGCTTTACCCAGCAGGACTGCCATAAGAGGATGAATGGGCCATGGGCCTGGGTACTGGAAGGGTCTGCACTTGGCTATATTTAGCAAGGGGGAGGTCTTTGCCCCTCCCCCTTGGCATTGTGATTAAAAAGCTCTTTGGAATAAAGTTCTGGGCCGATGGATAAGGACACAGGCCCTCTCGAGGCTATCCTGTGTTTCTATCTTTTCTCTTGTTGTCTAGGTTTCTCTTTCTTGCTAATATTTCACTTCTCTCTACTCAAGAGTACCCTGGGTTGTAAAAGTGGGCTTGGTCTGCCACAGTTTTGGTGTTTGTTGTATGAGCGTGTATGTGTTTGTATATGTGCATGTGTAAAGTGGTGTATGTGTACACATGTATGTGTGTGCTAGAGGCTGATGATGGGTGACTACCTCAATTGCCCTTCATCACATTATTTGAGTTCTTGCTCATTGGCAAGACTGATGGACTGGTGAGCCCCAGGGATCCCTCTGTCTTTGCCTCCTAAGTGCTGGGACTACAGGTGTATGTCACCACATCTGGCTTTTTACATGTCTGGAGGGGATCTAAAATTAGCTCATGTGGCGAACACTGATTAAATCATCTCTGCAGCAGCTACAGGCCATTATTTTAACATGTATTTTGGCTTTAACTTTACTGGGGAATTCTATGACCAATATATCAGAAGGGATCTTCCTGCCACCAAGAGACTCTGCTATAACCTGTTCAGGAACTTCAGTCCAGAGATTGTAGTCTAGACCCAAAATAAAGGACAAGTGTACAGGCAATGCACACATTATTTTGTCATTGTTTGAATGGGCCTCTGTATGTGTAACTCAAACTCAAATGATGTTGGAATATAAGAGCAAGGTGAGTGGGGTATAAGACAGTGCATTCATTCTCAAAAACCTCATGGTGCAGTTGGGAGGTAAAGTTACATGATAACTCTCTCTGTCTGTCTCTCTGTCTCTGTCTCTATCTGTCTCTGTCTATCTGTCTGTCTTCCTCTCTCTCTCTCTCTCTCTCTCTCTCTCTCTCTCTCTCTCTCTCTCTCTCTCTGTGTCGTGTGTGTGTGTGTGTGTGTGTGTGTGTGTGTGTGTGTGTGTATTTGTGCTGCCAAAGACTGAACTCAAGGTCTTGTATATGGAAGGCATGTGCTCTTCCACTGAGCTATGTCCTTAAGACATGATAAAATTCTTATGTAAAATTATAAAACACCTAGAAAAATGAAGCTCACATTCTAAATAATTGACAAAACATTTTTTTTGAAGAAGTCTGGGTTTTCTTTCTTTTTGCAACTTTTCAAAGTGTAAGGATTTGGACAAAGTTCTTTTTGTGTTTATGTATATTCTAGTGAAATAGTATAAAAAACGAGCACCCAGCACATTGGTTCAGTTTTTTTCCATAGGTAGATGGAGATGCTAGGAGACTGATATCTAATGACAAAATAGCTCTTTAGAGATGTTAGAAGAAGGACAGGAGCCATGGGCCTGTGGGACCAGGAAATCTCCCCAGTGGTTTGTGATGGTTCTTCAGGGAAGAGTCATCTAGCATCCCTGTGGGAAAGGCAGGGTGGCAGGCGATGTTAGTGGGTGAGGGAGAGAGGTAAACTGCTCAGAGTGCTGTAGTTGTGGTGTTCTTTTCTATATATTTATGGTTATTCTGAGAGAGAGAGAGAGAGAGAGAGAGAGACAGACAGACAGACAGACAGACAGACAGACAGAAGAAAGGAGGAAAATATTGAGATTAGAGGGCAAAGAAATCCACATTCTTAGGAATTTTTAAAAACTTGATTTTCCTTATGGGACATTAAAAATTAACTCTCGGTCTCACTGAGGTCAGTCTTGTGAAAGCAGAGCTGCCTGTGTGGCCAGAGCTGACCTCTGAGAAACACTGAGAGCTGCTTGTAAGTCCGTCCTGGGCTCTGCCCTTCCACCCCCTTCTAAATGCAGCATTTAGAGTGTGCTGATAAATAGCAGGGCTTGTTTTGGTTTATACAACGTTTTCACTTTCAGAACTGGCTGAGTAATGCCCCTAATAGACAACTCAGAAGTTGATATTAATACAATACAATATTAATAAAATACACTACAGGCGAGTGAATCAGTGTTCTCCTGAGAGATAAAACTTATATTTTAGACAGAGATTTTATATGTATTTATCTATTACCACTTACATATATTAAATTCATGTAAATCAAATCATATACACACACATTACAGCCTGTATATGGCCATATGCAATTATATGTAACATTCAAACACCACACTATATTAATACATGTGGATGTATCACATAATTCACATATGAAGAGAGATTTATTTAAACCTTCTTGGGAATTCTTATTTATTTGTTGCTGTATGTGTGTGTGTGTGTGTGTATGTCTGAGTATGTGAGTGCATGTGTGTGTATATGTTGTGTGAGTGCCTGTGCGTGTGCAACTGGATCTCAGAAGAGAGTGTTGGGGTCTCCTTTAATCACTCGCTGCCTATTCCTTCGAGTGAAGGTTTTTTTCCAGAACCTAGGGCTTCTGTCCAGGCTGGGTCAGAATAGAGCAAGCTCCAGCAAGACTGTGTCCATCTCCCCCTTGGAGCTGGGGTTATAGCTTTTGCTGGGATGCCTGGCATCTTCTGGTACTGGAGTCTGAGCCCCAGCCTGGTTGTGGAGCAAGCTCTCTCAACAGATGGGCCATCTCTTAGTCTGTTATCTAAACATTTAAGGAAGCGGCTCATGCCAGCAGTTGTTGGGTTTGGCAAGCCTGGTACCCAAGAAGTATGAGCTTGCACACTTGAGGCTGAGGACAAGCTGGACACAGACCTTCTTCCTTCTCCAGGGACCTCAGGGCATTCTCTCATGCTTTCTGCTGAGTGAGTGATTCCCACCACACTACAGAGGGCAATCTACTCAAAGTCTACTAACTTAAATGTCAATAATATTGTAAAATTTCCTTTTGACTGCTGTCTAGACTGGTGTTTGACCAGGTTTCTAGATACTATACCCAAGCTATGTGATATATAACATTAATCATCACCCTGGACAAGGGTAGGCCAGTGCCTCTTTTTATATATAGAACTTTAGAGTTCAGGACCTCCTTACAATCTCCAGGCTTCAGATGAGAGAAGTGAGGGAAGGGTGAACTCCTTATCCACATCCTCCTCTCCCCTTGCACTCTCCTTCTATCTCTTCCTCTTTCCTCCGGTACAGAAGTTAGTTGCCTCCACTTTCTTGGAAGAGTGTGCATAGGGCTGCAGGAAAGCCCATAGGCTAATGACATGGCGTTCCTAGGTTTCATCCACTATGGTTTCTTTAGCTATGGCTATAAGCAGGATGCAATATAGCTTTGGCAAAGCAAGCAGCTCACACCCTCCTCTTCTGTCCTTTGGCTGTGCAGGGCACTCTTCTGCTGAGGGATTGAAATCGATGGTTTATAACACCAAAGGATGCAAACAGGAAGCACACAACACATATCCTTGTCATTATGCTGCCCACTGCCCAGTCCAGCCTTGGAGCTGGCTCGCTCCATCATAGGGTAGTTTTTTCCTCTGTCTCTCCTGAAGAAGAGGTCATGGCAGACTTTGTCACCATTTCTCCTTGTCTCCATCTTGCCCATTTCGTTATCTTTTCCTGCTGTGATTTTAGGGGCTATTTCTAGACTTCTGTGTGTAGTGGGAAAGCCACACTGACTCACTCTGACATTGACTGCTTATTTGATAGAAGTGCTGTTGAGAAGTTAACTCTCATGGATTACAGCTAACTTTTCCTGTCACCACCCAAGTTACATTTAGTTTATGGTTCATACAATTGCTCCATTTATGTAATTGTTCATTGCAGGATCACGACATTTATTATAATTTTTCCTTACTAATTTTTTTAAATCATTGCCCTAAGCTAGCATTTTAGGGTTGAAAAATATGTGTTTTAAAAATTTATATTCTACCTATTTATTATCTATATGTAATATCTATGTGTAATCTATCTATCTATCTATCTATCTATCTATCTATCTATCAATCATCTATGTATCACTATCTCTCTATATCTACATATCATCTATCTACCTATTATCTGTCTGCTTATCTATTATCTGTTTATCACATATATATCCATCTTTCTAGTATCTATCATAACTCTCTTCTTAAATGTTCCAACAAATCTAGTAAACCTCCTCTATCAACAATTTCTACAAAGGCTTCAGTTTATCAAAGAATTAATGTATCAGGTTTTAGTACCCTCCCCTGCCAACTTTTCTCTTACAAGTCCTCATTCTTTACCAAGATGGGCTTCCCTCCATGCCTGATGACGCTACTGTGAAATTTAAAAGAATATCTCCAGCACTTCTCAGATAACAGGGTGTGTGTGTGTGTGTGTGTGTGTGTGTGTGTGTGTGTGTGTGTGTATGTATCTGTTGGTACCATAGTTTGGCTGCATCCCCACCTCTCCTCAAGTACAGGACATAACCTCCTTTCTTCTCTTTCTTTAATGGAAAACTGCCAATAAAGTTTTCCAGCAGGGTGCTTCTGAGTTATATTATATAAAATTAATCCTACTTTTACATTTTTATTGTTTGCCTGGACATCACATTTTATGCTAAAAGTCTTTCAAATTATAAATGTGTTTTTATCTCTCTATTTTTATTTAGAAATCTAATAGCAGTCTAATTTCCAGTGCAGCTATTCTTAACAAGCATTGTCTGGAAATTTCCTGATGTTTTATAATTCCACAATGGTAATCTTGAGTAGTCTGCCTCCCCTGTTCCCCATTCATTTCTTATGCTCTTTTCCAATTTTCCAATCTAGACCTTAGTACTGCAGTTGATAATGTTTTCTCCACATTATTTCTGGCAATTCCAACCATTCCACTTTCCTTGTTCTCCTTGAAACTCCAATTGCACACTGGCCCTTCCAAATTGACATTCTGGCCGTCTTATCTTTTAGCCTGAATTTCTCTGTCTTCTAATGTCACTTCTGGAAGGCTGTCTTTACTTATTATCTCATTCTTTCTTTGAATATTCTGTTCCCACTGTCATAAGCAGTTTTTCAAATATCCAAAGTCTGTTTCTTGTTTGTGGAGTGCTTCTTTTTATACAATATATTGTTTTCTAGTAAGCATGACATTGTTTTCTTATCTCACTGAGATAGTGATAATAGTGTTGGGTTTTTTTCCATCTTCTGTATTTGTATTGAAGTCTTCTTGACTTCAAGCTAAAGGTTGAGTTTGAATGTTTTCCATGTGCCTTTGGCCTGGGTCTGGGCTAAAAGTGTAATGGACACCTAAAGCATGCTCTTCTCATGGAGACCACTAGCCAAAGTAAACTGAAGACCAAGTCTTGTGAGCACATTGAAGACACTGGCACATGTCATACCTGCTCAGGTTCCATCAGCCAGAGAATGACGGGGCCAAGCTCAAGACAGGGGTGGGATTATCCCCATCCCAGTTTGCTTCTCTGTTGCTGGGTTAAACACTAGACCAAAAGCAACTTAGGGTAGGAAAGAGTTGTTTGGTTTCTACTTCCAGGTCATGGTCTAGCACTGAGGAAAGTCAGGGCAAGAATTCAAGCAGGGGCTGATGCAGAATCATGGGGAATGCTGCTCATTGACCTGCCTCCAGGCCTATGCTCAGCTGTCTTTCTTATGTAGCACAGACCGCCTGCTCAGGGAATGGTGCTACCTACAGTGGGTGAACCCTTCTGTGTTAATCAACAAGTAAGACAGTTCCTCTCAGAGACAGCCATAGGCCCATCTAACCTGAGCAATCTCCAAACCCTTAGATGATTTGAGGGTGCATCAAATTGGCAGCTGAAGCCAACTAGGACACATACCAAGGCAGCTAGTGTGCTGATCAGTGATAACATATTCACATGCACATGCTCATACAAACATGCACTATCACACACACACACACACATACACACACTGCCACACATGCAGATTCACATATGCATGCACTCACACACATGCTGTCATACACACACCTGTCACATACATACACACACACTGTCAAATACATGCTGTCACACACATGCCATCACACACACATGCTGTTACACATAGGTATGGTTCACAAAGCATACATACCTATAAGCATACATATCTGTAAGCCGCCTTTAGTTTTAAGGATCAAATAAGTATATATGTAACAGATTTGGGCCATGAGTAATGAATTACTTAAATTGTTTGTAAAAGGACCAAAGAGAATAACAATGCTTGCATTTTAAATCCATGGTGATAGTAGTGAGTTTTATTCTAATTTTACAAGAGATTTATTTGTGTGTGTGTTTGTCTATATGCATGCATGTGCATATGAGTGCGGGTGCCCATGGAGGCATGAAGAGGGTATTGGGTCCCTGGAACTGGAATTATAGGTAGTTGTGAGTTGCCTGATGGTGCTGGGCAATGAACTCAGGTCCTCTGTAAGAGCAGGGCAGCCGCTGGATGTCAGAGTTCAGGAAATGGAGCCATTGGGCATCCCTTCTCATTGCTGATCAAAAACACCAGGATTCACTTTCCTTTTGGAATTTAGCTTCTGTTCAGTGGGCTCCTGACCTGCTCTTCTATAGCTCTGCTCGTTGAGTTTACTGAGGAGTCACTTCCATTACTGGGTATTGCTGTTTTCCTTCAATAAACATGAACAGAAGCCAACGAACACATTTAAAGGAAGAAGCGCTACGAGGGCTATTGTAGGTGGCATGGCGGGTGGATACCAAGCCAGCTGTTTGCTTCTGGAGGTCTCGATGGAAAGCTTGGCCCAGATCATATGTGGAAATATGTCTAGTGGTCTCATCCTCTTCTCAGCCACCTATACACTGTGTGTTTTGGCCTGTGTGATAGTTTCTGGGCAGAGGCCTACGGCATGGCTGTGTTTTGTAGGTTAGGAATAGCTTGTGTGTGGTGGGAAGCTTTTGCACTCTCCAAAGACCTACATAGGCAATCCCACTGATTTTAATTTCATGAACTCTTGATGGAAACAAGGTACCCTGTGTCTCATCTTGGAACAAAGATTCCAAACTTGCATGGCTTATACTTTGGATTCTACCTAAAAAGTGCAAAACTTAAAAAGTACATCTTTAAAACTTTTCCATTAGCAGAAATGGTTCTATGTGTATGTGGTATAAAACTGTTGGTACCATGCTATGGCTTTGATCTCTCGGGGAGAAAAAGTAACACACACACACACACACACACCCCATGAACACATACATTATTGTACACACATACACACACACATATGGAAGAAAGGAGGAAATGGGGGAGGAGGGAGAGAGAGAGAGAGAGAGAGAGAGAGAGAGAGAGAGAGAGAGAGAGAGAGAGAGAGAGAGAGAGAGAGAGAGTCCTGCTTTGTGGGCTAAGGTAACATACCAGAGTTTATGAGTGTTGGGATTTAATTCTAGAAAACCTTGTCTTCTGGCATCTACCAATATAGCCTCTGGAATTTATTATGTGCCCACAGTGTCTCTCTGACCAGCCCTTCTCCCCTGTTTCCACAGTCACTAGCTTAGTGTTAGCCCTATCATCTCACACCTGTGTTATAGACACAGTTCAGTCCTTGTCCCTCTGGCTCCGGTCATCTCCCGTTTCAGCATCCATCCTGGCTGACAGCAGAAGATGGAGTCATCACTCTTTCTACATCCTCCTTCTCCACCTGTTAAAGAACTCAACGCATTCACTCAAAAGACATTAGCCGCATACCATTTTTGTCCTTTGAAGGGGAAAGGCAATGTACCAGAATCATGTGGAGAGAGAGCAAGACATGCAGACTCCTCACACTCTTTTCATACCTGAGTCTTTTTTCAGGGTTATAAGGACTCAGAGAAGAGCTTGTGCTTTCCTAAGACTACAGAGGGACCTCTCACCTCTGAAGATACCATATGATGGCTCAAAGACACACTCATAAAAAACCTTCTAGAACAACTACTTTACTCAAAGATTAAGTTATTGACTATTACTTAAAGCAGCGTTTTGGATCCATCTTTTATCTAATAAAATACTACTGAAGAAACTCTATTCAGGGTTCATAAGAAATAGAGAGCATGTAATAGCATCATTCAAGTGCGTCCTCCCAAACTCATTTCTCCATCTGGGTGCACTGGTTGTGTATTATGAGCTGAGCCCGGTGTCCAGTGTTGGCTTTTTCTTTCACTTCTCTAATATTGATATGGCCTTGGAATGTGGGATGCAAACACTTGTGCCTGGAGTTCTGTGCTGTGTAAAAAGGCAAAATTTTAAATAAAAATGTAAAAGAGGTTGCGAGTTTGAGTCCGTGGGACGCCTGTTATGGCGTCATGAGCGAGTCCTCCATGTTTCCCTTCACAGTTGCGCTTGCGGGAAGAGTGATCTGTGTTTCTTCACTTGACTTGGACGACTGCTCAGTGAGCTGCCTGTGTCCTGCCCAGCAGCGTGATCTCTTATCAAAGCCGTGGGTGTCTGCTAACCGGCTGTGTCTAGCCAGTGTCTCAGTTCTCCGTAGTGCCGGCTTAACCTGTGCGTGTTCTACACAAGGCCCTCTGCCCATCATCGTCGTCGTCATCATCTCTTTATTATTATCTTTACAGCATGAAAGACATTTCGAAAATACCTTTAGCACAGAGACAGAGCTGAGCACCAAGCACAAGACATGCAGATCCGAACACATTTCTGCAAAGACGCCTTTGCCGTTTTTCTTTCTTCACGTGAAAAATGAGGATTGCAGTGTAACCCTGACTTAGCAGATGTGACGAGGTCTAATGAATGGATTGCTCTAAAGAGGGAACAGAACGTATGAGGTGCTAAATAATATTGTGCAAGTGGAGATTAAGCCTGACCAAGTGATTTATGAGACGGGTCTAACAAGTGATATCATTGGCTCCAGGGAGTAGAGTTGCATTGGTTTACAAGATCACTTGAACTTGAGACAATTGAGTTGTGGGTATTTGTTGTTGTTTTAATGACAGAAGCCCAGTGTAGCTTTTAGGCTTCCAAACTTTGCAACATGACATTCATTAGGCCTACAACTCCATCACAAGCAAAGGCAGCTGTTAAAATACGGTGGTTAGAAGAAAGGAAGGAAGGAAGGAGATGGTACCACAGGCTTTTTACTGCACAGCAGTTCTGTGCATATCCTTGATGCTGCTCATCACCCCAGGCTGAGCTTCCCTTAGTGACCTCTGTATCACATATCCTCATCTTGTGAGTTAAAACATAGTTTTTTTTTTTCTCTCTGTAGCCACATTAAACTCCACATGGGACCTTCAGCAAGATTCTGCCGTCAAGGCAGGGCTGTTTTCAACATTTCACAGACTAGAATGTCAAATATACAGCCTTTTAGTAGCTATGGTATTAATATGTCACAATTTAAAAGTTAGAAGTTGAGGCTGGAGAGAAGGCTCAGCATTTGTGAAGACTTTCTACCCTTCTAGAGGACCCAGGTTCGGTTCCCAGCACCTGCATAGAAGCTCACAACTGTCTGTACCTTCAGCTCCAGGAGATCTGACATTCTTGTCTGGCATCCATGGACCCCAGACATGCTTGAGATGCACTTACATATGAGTAGGCAACACACTCATACATGATAAAAGAAAAGTAAATAGCTCAAAACATTTTTTTTTTTTAAATTAGATGTTACTTATTCACTGCACAAGTCAGATGGGTACAGATCATCAGCCTAGCTTGGGAGTTCACTTTGTTGGAGCTGACTTCTCTCATGGAAAGTCAGTTCAGCTCAGCAGTTAGTCTTGGGGACTCAGCAGATACACCATGAAAGCTTCTCTCTCACTTAACACCCTGGGCACTGGGATTGGTGATCCAGTTTAGCATTTGATTATGGCTCAAACCAGAAAAAGCTGAGCTCCTGCAACTTGAAAATTCAAAGAATAGATTATAAAGCAATAAATAATAATTCAAATAATAACTTATGTCCAGAAGTGACTTATTAGAACAGAGAAACTGACTGGTTGCTAGTATTAATTACATAGTAAATAATTTGTTTTGTTTTCCTACAGAATTCACAAGTTTTGTTTTATGGTTGAAGTAGCTAAGGAGTGATTCATAATTTACAGTGATGCAGAAGTTGGTCACTTCCAAAGCTCTTTGCCACTCTACCTTCTGAGATTATTCAGTGATCCATAAAGACAATAAAGCTATACTGTCACATGAAGAGAACCTGACCTCCAGAGCCACGCAGTACCAAGGAAGGATGGTAGCTGCCGTGTTTGTTGGTTACGCCATCTGGTGTAGGCATTTAAGTTTGGTGAACTCCAGTTATTTCTCTATATAAGTCGACAGGGGTCGGGCATGATTCAGTGGGTAAAGCGCTTGCCGTGCAAACATGGACCTGAGTCTAGATCCCTGGGAACCATGCAAGGAGGGGTGTGATAGAACATGTCTGACATCTCAGGCTCCAGTGCAAGATAGGAGACAGAGACAGGAGGATGCATGGAAACTCTCTGGACATCGAGCCTGGTGTATGCATCAGGATACCAGCATCTCTGCCTCAAACAAGGTGGACGGTGAGGGCTGACACCTGAGGCTGAACTGCCGCGCGCGCGCGCGCGCGCGCACACACACACACACACACACACACACACACACACACACACACACACACGGCATCTGTCATGTACGACTGCTATAGAAATCAGCTGACGGTAAGCATCTTGTCAGACACAAAGCCGTTCACTGAGAACAATCATTGTTGCTGCTGCTATTGTTCTTGATGTAAATTGGAGAGGAATCTGAATTTAGAAAACAGATTGAGGGGCTGGGGGTGCAGCCCAGTGCTAGAGTTCATGGCTAGTATGCATGAAGCCCTGGGTTTGATCCCTCCCCCCACCCCCCCCAAAAAAAAAACAAATTAAAAAGGGAATGATTTAAGTGACTTATCTTTGGCCTCCTCTGGGCTTCAGAGTCAGGCTCAGAGCTCTGAGATCCTCACTGGCTGCTCTGTCTGAGGTACACAGGGCTCTACCATGTGCTCTTGGAGGTACCAGCTGGAGTGAGGAAGCTAGCCTCAGTCAACCTCACTGGCTGTGTGGACCACGGCAATGTTAATTTATCTTCTACACACCACTTCACTGTTGTGCTAGAACTCTAACAGAGCTTTGGACTTTGATTTAATTTTCACTTTGCTAGAGAGGCTCACTTGGACTCAGTGCTTCCAGGGCAACGTTTAATGTGTTAGTGTCAGGTTATTAGATAATGACTGATTGGGCCTGTGTATAATTGCCTGTGTTAAAGGATAGCATGCCGCACAGTTATGGCCGCCCAAACCTTCTCACACTGCCGGGTTCCAACTAGCTAGGTATTACCCCGGGATTAGCTGTCATGTCATCTGGAAATTGAGTAACATCATGTGGCAGTAATTTATTTTATTTTAGTTTTTTACACAAAAAGTTTATGTTTCTCTAACATTCTCTGAGATCAAATTTTAAGACTCTTAAGAACCTAGAAAAGGTGATAAATACCTGTGGTTATTGTCTTGTTCCCAGTGGGGAGAACACTTTACGCAGTTGTAGACGCATATGGAGAGAGGTAGTGTATTTTTTTCCATTGTGAAAGCTATTGGTTTGGATCCATAAACATTTAGACTTGCTTCCCTGGATAGCCAAACTCAAACTGAGCATGGTTTCATCTATTCATTTAGGTGAAACCATTAAGAAATTAAATTCTATTCTTTCCAGAAACTTGCCTCATAGGATTTATATTTCTACTATAAAGCAGCTTGTTTTTGTTTTTGTTTTTTTTTTAAAGTTTTTGGATTTTTTTTCCTTTTGTTTTTGAGATGGGTTTTACTGGGTTGCTCAGACTGACCCTGGACTCCTGAGCTCAAGTCATCCTCCTGCCTCAGCTTCCTGAGTAGTTTGAATTCAGGTGTATTCCACTATACCCAATTGTTTTAATTACTTGTGGTGGTGTTGTAGTAATAAAACATTCTGACAAGATCAGTTCAGAGAAAGGGGGGTAATCTTGGCTCACAGCTTCAGGACTCAGTCTATCATGGTGGGGATGTCACAGGGGTGTGAGTCACACTGAACCCACAGTCTGAGAGTAACGAGTGCTGGTGCTCAGCTCACTTTTTCCTTTTGGTTCAGTCCAGGATCCCAGCCCATGGAATGTCCTAACCCACTTAGGATGTCACCTAATCAAGAAGATCAAGATACCTCACGCCACACCCACAAACTCCTCTTTGGTGAGTCTAGTTACCTGTCAAGCTGTCAATCAATATTAACCTTCACCCCAACTTTAACAGTTTTAGTAAATGTTATTTTTTTCCCCTCTGATATTTTTTGGTTTTCTCTTAAGAGGTTGGATGTTATTCTATTGTTAAATACATTTAATTAAGTGATTTGTTGATGTAATGGCATTTTAAAATTGCCACCGTGCTGTGGTGTACTGGTAAGGTTGTGAAAGGTGATTTCTGGGTACATACATTACTATCCTGTGTGACGTCACTGGGTAGACTCAGGAAAGGTAAGTGGTGGGGCTGTCTCTGTGGACTGCTTTGTGCCAGCTGCAACCTGACACAACCCTGGATGTCACGTCATACGCCTTAGAAAAACATACATACGTTTATAGCTTAGCACCAAGTGAAGAGGGGAAACATTCAGCTAAGCTGCCAACAGAGTTAAAGTGATTTGAGTCTTTTTTTAAATGCAAGTAGGAAATTAGAGTTCTAATCAACTAACGTAGTGAGAAAAGCCTTGATACTGTAGTTAGTTTTACACAGTCTATCTCTGTAATCAACACAGATAACTCTGGTTGAAATTTGAATAATAGAAATATAATTAGCTCATCCCTTTAAGCATGTGATTGACTGTTTGGGAACATATAGAAATGACACCATACATTTTCATCCTTCTATGTGAACTGTTGGCCAGTGAGGACTCACTGATGGTGTTCATACATAAGAGGTTAGAACTGTTGTGTGGGAACCAGAGTCTTTCCGCTCACCTCAGTACATCTTCACAACTGGAGAGAACAATCTACCAAAGTTTAAGGGTTGAGCTTTAGAATCCTACATCCTGCTGTGCAGCTAGAGTTTGCATCTATAGGCCAAAAGTCATGTAAAGCCCCAAGGGAAATAGCTAACAGGGACTTGATGGTTTTAGCATAATCCATCCCACTCCTGGAAAAAAATTCAAGATAAACCTTATCGGTGATAGGTCAACAGAACTTTTATAGTCACGTGTATACATGCATATATTTTAATTTTGTCTTTTCTTCCAAAAATCTAGTACTGAAAATTCATTTTAGAAAATATGTTTAGAACATAAAAATTTAAAGACACAGGAAAAAATGAATCAATCGTAATCTCACCATGAAGAAGTTGTTTCCTCACTTCTGGCATCGTTCCCTTGTATATTCTTAAAGGCATTTGAACATGTTGTTGAACTCATATGAATTTTTATTTTTGAATTTTATTTGCAGTGCACATCATCCCCAAACTATTTCCTTGTGTAATAAAAATTCATTCTCACCCTATCCATCAGGCTCATCTTCAGTATAGTCCCTCATTTTCCTAAACCACCTCTAATTTTAGGCGTTTGAATGCCTTTTTCTCTCCCCCTCTTTTGTTATAAACAGTGCTCAGGGAAGTCTCTACAGATGCCTGGGTCCTGCGTTGATTCCTTAGGAGGCAGTTCTAACTCACCTTTAGCAGAGGCGGCTCCACCTCTCAGCAACATTACACATCAAGATTGTAATGTTTGAGCTTCACTCATTTCATAGGCTGAAATGTATCATTTTAATTTACCTCCAGAGTACCAGTGAAGTTGCGTGGTTTTGTCTGCTTATTAGCCATCTTCATTCTTTTGCTGTGAGTTATCTGCTCATCTTTTTGCCAGTTGAGTACTTGGTGTTTTAGACATGATTTTAATTGATTTGTTCTTTGACAGTTTCACACACATATGTAGTACATTTTGGTTTCTACAGTCTCCCTTTCTTATTGCCCTCTCACCCCTGAGCATGGTAAGTTCTGCACATGGTGAGAGTACATATTCATCTCCCATATGCAAAGCATATATTTCCCTCAATTTATTGTGTTTTAAAATCGCAGCTGGCATATTCTTATGATATATGAGAGTAACAGTGTTTCTTAAGGTCAGCTCTATTTATGGTTCCCCTTTGCAGTTTCTACCCTTGGATTTAAGTGTAACAAGTTCCTCTTTCTCTCAGATCAAATTCTGACATGCCTTCTTTTGCCTTTTCTATTTTTATTTCTAAGGAATATTTAATGCCTCATTCCATGTGATTTCAACTGAAGTGCAGAGATACAACTTAAGGATATAGATCATTTCAACTAATCTCTATCAAATTATCCTAAGACCAATTATAGAGTAATGTTTTTATTTTCCATTCACTGTGAATTGCTAGCTTTTGCATATGTAACCTTGTGGTAAAGCGTGTTCTGAAGTTTTGATTTTGTTCCACCTTTCAGTCTAGATTTGTGTTGATACTGCTTTAATTTGATGACCACAGGCATATCATCCCAATAACTTTAATCGTCATGTGCCCCATTACCACCCTCATTTGAAAATTAGATGACATAATCGTCAGTTTTTTCAAATGACTTTAAAATCAACTAAAAATAAGTGACAACACATTCTGTTTTGATTTTCACTGCTGTTGCGATTATTGATTAGTTTTGAGAAAATTATCATCCTGACACCATTTTAGCATAAATATTAGTAAAGTCAATTCACTATTAAAGGAATCTGAAGTTGAGAGGTAGACGGAGCCCAGAGCATTTTAGAACAGCTTTGTCAAACTGAGCTCTGATGGAGCTTGCTGACAGCCACAGTGATGAGCAAGCCTCACAGGGGTGTTGGAGGATCAGGAGGACTGTGATGGTTGATAACTTTTAGAATATTAAAACATGTACAGTTAAAAAGTTAGATTACCAAGATGCCTAAAGCACAAATCCCCACATACGAGCACACCAGGGACCAGACTCTGCAAACGCCCAGTGATTTTCATTTCCTTTAACGTGGAAATTTATAAACTGTACTCATTCTCCATCTCATCCTTTAGAGAATCAAATTGTTCAATTTTATTTTCCCTTCCCGTTGCAGATACAGTTCACTTACAAAGCCCCAAACTTTTTAATACTGCAAAGAATGCCTTAGATTTTATAAGCAGGAGGTTTGTCAAGCAAATTGCCCTTGGCAGGAAAGCAGATCATATATCTTGGGCTTATCTGCCTCTTCAGACTGCACACAGCCTGAATTGCCCTGGGGTGCAGGCAGAGCTCTGCAGACCGCCTTGTGCTGTCTAGGCTGGGGCCGCCTGGCCCAGGGCTGTTGAGGAGGGCTGACTCTATGCAGCCTGTGGTTTAGGAAGCTCTGCTCCTCCCCCACCAGTGATGACTTTCTGCTGTGATTTTCAAACTGCCTACTACTGTTTATTTGGAATCTAAACATCTGGGAAGCTTTAAAGACCCAATTTGTTGAGGGCACAGTCTGTGCTCTGATTTAATGTGCACGAGACACACAACATGTAAACATGTTGATAGCAGGATTTATTAAAATGTAACTATTGCAATATAAGCTGGGACCCGGGCGATTAAACTCAGTTTCCAGTGGTACCCTAGGTGATGGAGTTTGAGGTTAGCGAGAGATGAAGATGTTCCTGGTTTAACCCTGGCCTTCTGCAAATGAAGAGCTGGAGTCCGAGGAAGCTTGCTTTTCAAGGAATCTTGCTTTTCCATGCCATGTACCAGTTGGTGGCAGAGCTGGGCACAGGAGGGGATCCTGCTTTTTAACGTCTCCCTCGCTGTTTGGACGGAGCACTTTGCCAATGAGGACATCAAAGTGATGCAGTGGTGAGAGAGAGTCGGAGAAGCCTGGCTCACACGTGGAGCCATCCCAGCTACTCTGGGAGCTGAAGCAGGAGGGCCACAGAGGCAAGGCCCAGCTGGGCAATTAGTTTAGGGGCACCTATTTCAAAGCAGAATGAATAGATCAGTTTATCAGCCATCAACCAGTCAATAAGGGGCGGGGATATGAGGAAGTGTAGATTAGGGGTAAAGTACTTGGCTCCCATATAAGAGGCCTGAGATGAATCTTCAGTCCTGGGGGAAAAACAGAGCATGCTGGTCAGTATAGGGATACAAAGGCCATAGCAGCATCAGAAGATGCTAAAGACATGAGGATCTGTCAGTCACGAAGCTCAGCCTCTGGGTGTCTGAGAGAAGCAGATGCCACAGCCCATGGGAAAACCGGTCTGCATTTCCTCCTAGGTTTTGGCTATTGTCTTTGCATCTGTTGGAACGTATTGACTGGAAATAAACGCTTTTATTTAGGTTCTCAATGGAAACACCAGCTCTTGGAGGCATTGTTGGCTTCAGTGCATGAATGTCGGGCTTCATTCATTTCCTCCATCTGACTGATCAGTTCCACAGATCGGTCGTTGTTAAAACTGGGGACAAACAAGACTTAGCCAAAATCTCTGCCTGGTTTTTCTAGAATCTTCTCATTCTGTTCTAGCTCCTGCTGTAACCTTAACTTCAACAACTTCAGTTTCCGTTCATCTTTGCCAGGAACCCTAGGTCTGGCAAACAATTCTGACTTTTTAGAGTCTCCTAAATGTAGCTAGTTTTGGCTTTTGTGAGTTTTTGCCCAGGTTGCTGCTTTTCTTGGAACACCAAACACCGTATTCTCACAGATGACTTCTGTCTTGTCTCTTCTAGCCTTTACAGCCATGTCTACCATACCTGGATTCTTGTATCATTTGGACCTGGTTCTCCAACAGCATTGTGAGCCCAGGGAAGGTGGTAAGGATGAGATTTTCCTCCTAAGTATCCCCAAGACTAATAGGCTATAGAAGGGACATGGATAAACTGAAAAAGAAAAAAAACATCAGCTGAGTATCTAGGGAGGGAGAGAGTCAGCCTGAAATGCCGGTCGCAGCTCTTGTCACAGACAGGTTCGTCATGGCTCCCTCCCTGTTTGTTCTTGAATTCTCATCACTGAGGTAAGGATAGCCTTAGGTTGTCCCAGCTTCTCTGGCTATATTTCATGATCTCTTTCTCTTGAATGATCTCACTTCTCTTTCAGGACTGGAGACTTTTGTTTAAAATATATGTATATCTACATATCTATCTCTCAGTATATATGGTTTCCCCTCAAATTGTCCCAGGTATTTACTTTCATGATCTATAATGATGATTGTGAGAATAATAAATCAGGCAGGCAGGCGGAGCTGAGTAAAAAGTCTGCTAGAGGCAAAGTAGAAATGTCTCTTCTCCAAGCTTATAACTCCTAATGACATCTCTCTATCGTAACTTGTCATCTCTCCTTGTCAAGCATTGGGCCTCTGCTCTCTTCTCCCATCAGTCTATGGGCTCAGCTTTACATATTTGCATGCATGGCATTAAATAATACAGTATCTCATATACAGTAAAGCCACAATAACTGGGAGTAGGATATTGAAGAAATCTGAGATTTTCCTAAGCAGTTTGTAAAAGGTGAGGTCAGCTTTACCCTTTGTAATTTCTCTCTCTCTCTCTCTCTCTCTCTCTCTCTCTCTCTCTCTCTCTCTCTCTTTCTCTCTCTCTCTCTCTCTCTCTCTCTTTCTCTCTCTCTCTCTATATATATATATAAATATATATAAAATATATGTATACACACACACACATATATATATCTGTGAGTGTGTGTTGAACGTGTATGTGAACGTGTCTCTGTGGCTGTCCTTGCACATGTTGGGTGTGGAGTCCAGAGTTTGACTTATGTATGCCTTCTTCTTTGATTGCTCTCCATCTTGTGAGACAGTGTCTCTTTATTTTATTTGTTATTTATTCTTTGAGACTTTCATATAATTTGTTTTTATCATATTCTTTCCTGTTTCCTAACTCCTCCCAGATCCTCACAACTTCCTGAACTTCTTGTTATTTTTTCTCCCTAAAAAAAACTACCATCACTACCACCACCACCACCACCACCACCACCACCACCAACAACAACAACAAAGAGTTGTTAAAAAACATGGAGTCTGATTTGTGCTGGCCAACTACTTCTGAGCAGGGGACCTGCCCTGGAGTGTGCCTGATATAACCAATGCTGCTCCCCTGAAGAAAACTGATTTTCTCTCTCCCAGCAGCTGTCATTTGTGAAGGGGTGGGACTTGGTGCCCATTTTTCCTCCTTCCTGTGGAAATTCTGTCTGGCTTGAGCCTGTGCGGGCCTTGTGCATGCTGCTAGTCTCTGTTCACGTGAGTGTTTGCCTTGCTATGTACAGAAAATGCAGTTTCCTTAGAACTGTTCACCATTTCTGACTCTTATAATCTTTTTGTCCCTCAGACACGGTCCCTCTCTCAAGGCTCAGGGGTCAGTGTCTCTTACTGAACCTGGAGTTTACTGTTAAGGATAGATGGTGGCCAGTGAGTCTCCAGGATTTGCCCATCTTTGCCTCCCCTGTGATGGGGTTAGAGATGCTGGCTGGTCCCCATGCTTGGCAATAAAGTACTCTGTCCATTAATCCATATCCCAAAGTCCCCCCATTAATTTTTCATTGATTTTTTTTTCTTTAGTGTTAGATAAAATGATATTCTAGGTACTCAGACAACACAGTAACACTCCTGTTCTCCACCTTAGAACGTCTAAATTTCCTTTTGCTTGTTACCTCAACTTGGTGTTTGCGTAGTGTGTGGGATTGTGAGTATCTGTGCTTTCTATTTAAGGTGACAAGTGACAATTTCTTCTATGGGGAAAAGGTATGATTTTTGAAACTGTGGTTTGCTGAAGCTGGTGAAATGTATTGGTTTTGTTGACAAATTGTCTTGGTCTAAACTGCTGACATTTCTCAGCCTTCTACTGGATTGCACAACATTATGCAACTTTATGTGGAAACAAATGAGTTTATTAGTGATGAGTGTGTGTTTGTGGCTACGTCCGTGTGTGATAATAGACATCTTCTGTGGGTACTTACAGCAATAATGACAGCACTGTTTTTCAGTTCACCCTTTACCATAAACAATGTCATTATTCATTCCGGTAGGGGCATGTAACCTCAAAGAATGTCACAAGAGTGGTTTGCTGAAAGGAATAATGGACGGTGGGCTCTGAGTAAGTCTCCACTGGCAGGGCTGTGTGATAGCTGAGCACAGGGCTTCTCCCATGTTGGTGGTCTGTGATATTTCTATTTTAAACCATTCACATCCAACACTGCTTTGCCCTTCAGATCCAGGAGTTTCCATTGACTAAATACAGCAGAATATTTTTCTGGAGTCTACCTTAGTCACTCATGGGGTCATCTTGTGATTCAAGGAATATCTTGGGTGAGGAGTGGCCCCTGCTTCTCAGAGCACACAGTCTGATATTTGACTATACAGGTGGCTAACTCAACCCACAAATGTCAGGAACCCTGAAAGCTGTGGAAAGCAAAATAGAGTTGAGCTGAGAAATGGCTTGAATGACTGGGCTGGATGTGGGGTGAGGAGAATACGAAAAACATTGTGGGAGATGAGCACTGGACTAGCAAATGGAAAGACTAGGAGTTACTTAGAAAGGCGTAGACAGTGCATTTCAGTTGGTGTGGTTCATACATGAAGTCAAGGAGGAAGGAGCAAAGTGTTGTGGGAAGGGAAGGGAAATGAAACCGTGAGATAAGCAGTCCAGCTAAAATTCCCCCAGGGGGAAATGACAATGTCTCTACATCACTCAACAGTTTTAGGTGAGATGCCAAAAAAGTGACCAGTTCATGGACACTGGTTAGATGGTAGACAGAGGCAGGTAGAAACTGGCCCTGCTCTGAAGATCCTCAGGCAGCCAGAGACAAGCTGAGGGGTCATTTCAATGGCGTGAGGACATGCTGGCCTTCGGGTGAAGTCTGGATCTCAGGGTTCAACCTGGTCTAGTGCAGAGCAGCAGGCAGTGTGGACCCTGGAGGAGCATAGATTAATCTTGGAGGGGCCACAAAACTCACTCCTTAGGAAAGCCTACATATACAGCAAGGGAATGTGAAGCTTGTGAGAAGTTTCCATGGGGGGAGGGTTGCTTCTGTGGGTGATGGGGGCTTGTGAGGGGTGAGAAAGGGTCAGGTGAGGGCAATGGTAGCTAATTGTTAAGAGCCCATTGATAGGATTGGCTCTGAGAACTTGATAGGATACTGCAGTAGAATCAAGAGGAGGGTGGGTACCAAATGTGCTGTTCATTTAAACTTTTGAGGATTTGAGAGCTATGAAGACATGGAGGAACGGTGAGATGGAGGAAAAGGATAACACAAGCCTAGTGGCTTTGATGGCTGAGTTTACATCGTCCACAGCTCACTTTGGGTGTGACAAACTGAGCTCAAACGGCCCCTAAGACATCTACAGAGGCCTGGATGTAGATCTACTGAATACCCCCACCTGTGGTTTGGACTGTTGGTTGACTGGAGACCTCAGGTCTGGTGCCCATGACATCCCTCTCTGGTACTCACTGACTAGGGGTTGACCCATGTAACTTCTACTTCCTCCTCTGCACATAACCATAGAGGCAGGTGCTGTGAGGATCAATCTAGAGAGGAACATGAAAGACCATGGGACACTGGTTCCTAGTGGGTGACATCTCTCTCTTCTTGGCTGTTTCCAAGGGCATGGGGTGGTGGTAGTGGGACTCAGCCCCAAGGACTCATCTTCCTCTGTAAATTCTAACAGAGCAGACACCTCCACACCAGCAGGGGTGACTCAGTATTTCCTAGGACTTGTGGGTTTAACATTGAGTCAACATTATTCTAACACCTTTTTATGCTCTTCATGTTTACAGCAGACAGTAAGTGGCAGACAGTGGGACAGAACCACAAGGGGCATCAAGGCCAGCAGAGCTCTTTCTCAGGGCTCTAAGAAAGCCACAGTGAGATCCCTCCCGCCTGGTAGCTATAAGAAAGTACTTGAAATGTGTTGGCATAGCTACCGTTTCTATTAAAAATAGAAGGAATAATAAATTCATAGTGAACATCTTTAGAGAGATGTGGGCTGTAGTCATGTAAGTGTGAAAGTCAAGAGAAGGTGAAAAACACCCCTCTATTCACTTCTCCCCCTCCCCCAAAGGAAAACAACAACAAAGACCCAACTGCCATGAGCCACTGTGACTCAGAGGTCACCAACGGGAAGAAACATATAAATTAGAGGAAAGTTCCTCAGCGTTCCTGAAAGTGATTAGCATTATTTCCTGTTGGTGTCCCCGACAGAGCTGACAGTGGCCCAAGGGGACCTCCGTAGATCTAGAAGAATCCTGAAATTTCATGTAGATTTTTTTTAATGGTGGAAAAACCAAGCAGAGGCAAAACAAGAAAAGAAAGCTCTCCCTCCCCTCTCTTTTTAATATAATTTTCAGTAGCACAATGCGTTAAAGTAAGGCATATTTTCCTCATAGTAATATGGCTTCAGGACATGATTTAGATGGAAAATTTAAGTAAGATTAATGCAATTTATTATCCGACAGGATATCCCTACAAACCACACTATTTGGCTGAATTTTAGATTCCCAATCTAATATTTCAGATGAGATTTCCAGATGGGTGTCTTATTCCTCTATTAGTTTAGTCAGGGTGATGGAGAGTTTGTAAAACAGGGGAGGTTAAACTAGTTTTAACACTTGATTAATCATTGAAATTACGTTGTTACTGCTCGAGTCCACTGGCTGTTGTTTATTAAGGAGCTCTGTAAGACCCAAAGCCAACACAAACTGCGGGCACTTTTCCAACTTGGCTAATTTATTTGATGACTTCTTCAAAGGGATATATATTTTTTTAAGTAGTAGATTTATGGTTACATTGAAAGGCTGCTCCAAGATTGCTGTTTGCTTTGCAAAATACTAAAGTGTGGGACTGTAACACTTAAAAGGAAAATAGGTATGGGTATACATTACACACACACACACACACACACACACACACACACACACACCAAACATAACACTCAATTCTAATTTCCTGAAACATTATTGGGCAGAAAAATCTTTAAAAACAAATTGTATGATTAATTGTCCGAGCCGTTGCTACTTCCGCCCAGGGACAACATGAAACTCTGAGGTAACAAACCACACATATACTCTGCCATCTTATTAACCACTGGCCAGCCAATCAAGGGAAGTGAATGCCAGTGTGCCCAGTGAAGCTGTTTGCAAAGGACCTATGAGCAGGGGAAGAGGCCCAAGTGAGCTCAGGCTAGATGTAGAGTTGCGGCTAGATGTAGAGTTGCGCATGCGTACAGAGGGAGGCCTGGGTGCAGACACTGGACAGGGCTCCAGACCAGAGCTTCTTTTGTGGATATGAAAATTTCCTGAAGTCTGGGCTTGGTAAATTGATTACAATCTCTTCTCAGAGACCTATCAGGAGCAAACGAGTGAGTTGCAGACATAAATATGAATTCCAGAGCCCAACTCATAAATGAATTCCTAAATGCTGACCGAGCCAGAACCGAGCATTGGAAAACCACTTGGCAGGAACCATTAGTTTCAAAATGAGATGAACTGCTCTATTTAGCTCTCATTGAAAACTTTACAGAAACGCCAGATTTCCATAAACATAGGTTTCCTGGAGTTTGCAAGGCTTTGATTAACTGGTGGACAGGAGTCTCGCAAACACAGATTTTTGTGTTATATTCAGCCTGGATGGATTTGGGAGCTGGAAACCAACACAAAGTAGCCCCTTGCCTTTCTGGGATGTCAGCTCTTCCCTGATTTCCAGAAGGCTCCTTTTGTTATAAGGAGGTTGGCAAATTAAGAATTAGTCTAGGGTTTAAAAACGAGGTTATAGATCATATTCCTGTCATCTGTGCCATCATCCGTTAGGCTTTTTATGACTGATTGACAGCCCGCTGCTTTATGGTTTGGCTTTAATGCCCCAAAGGAATGAGAGAATTAAAAAATACACTTCTGTCTCTACTGAGAAAGTCATAAAGTTGTGGCTTCAACTAAGTAAAGAGATTGCTTGCAAGACATATTTTAGTTTTTAAATGTGTTTTCATTTTTCTTCTTACTGCCATATTTCTCCATTGATCCTGGCACATCAGACAGGGATCTCTAAAATCTGTGCAGCTTACATCCTCAGCACCAAAGAATCCTTTCCCCGCCTCCCCTCCTCCTCCTCCTCCTCTTCCTCCTCTTCTGGCTTCTGTGTTCAAGTCAATAAAAACAAAATAAATTTGAAGAGCGAAGAGCCAGTTTTCTGTGTCCTAAAAAACTGCTCTCTTCCAAGCAAGTGAGTTTGTGGGCCAGGAACGGCTTGAGTTATGACATGGATTCTGTGGCCTCCGTAAGCTTCCTCCACATTTTGTTCTGTGCTGATTCTCTTCCATGGGCCTTTAGATGACAGAGATTATGCAAGAGGAGAGGATGAGTTAAGCTGGTTGCTGTTTGCTTTAGAGGAGTTGAAGCTTTCAGTGGGAGGACTGAGGGTTGTGGAGAGGCCGGGGACAACTTAGCGTGGGGTTCTGACAGCACTCAGGCAAGCTGGAGAACCAGCGAGACAGCTCAGGAGGCAGGAGTGCTTGCTGGACAAACATCGGGACCTGAGTTCAAGTTCCCCAGACTCAAATAAAAAATAGAGTGTGGTCCTGTTTGTGCCTTCAACTCCAGCACCATGGAGGGGATGGAGGCAGGGGGATTACTGGGTCTTGTTGACTGCCATCCTAGTTCTAGGTTCAGTAAGAGAGATCTGTCTCCTGGGTATAAGGTGGAAAGTGACAGAGCAGGGCACTCAACATCTTTCTGTGGCTTGTGAGTACACAAGCATGCATGTTTGTGCCCCCTCAACACCCCCCCACACACACACACAAAGGGAAGGAGGGGGGAGAGAGAGGAAGGGAGGGAGGGAGGGAGAGCAGCTACCAGCACATTTGACTTTAGTTTTAATCTATTTCTGGATAGCAGAAACTCATATGCTTGTCTGAATGAACTGCATCTTACCAGAGAGTGTTCTAAAATGTCAGCTCTAGTTACATGAGTGACATAGAAGCCATCTTCAGACAGGCAAGATATCAGTTTTCCTATAAAGTATCTGGCAGCATGAGCATCCCCAGGGTCAGGAAGAGCTGGGTTTAGCCCAGGAAGAACAACCGAGAAGCACTCCCCAGAGCTGTGTTTGCAAGGAGACGTCATTCTAGAGCTGCCAGTATAATTCCATACATCCAGTGTTGAATTCAGGGTTTCCATGTAGTATCCTGGCAAGAGACTGAGACGCAGATCTGCTTCCCTCTTGTCCGCATCCTCTTTTCTCCTGCCTTTAGTGACACACTGTGAGGCTAATCAGAGTCAAAACAATCCAAGTGACCCAGAGCTTCTTTCCATCTCCCATCTTTGTGTTCTCTTTTATGAGTCAGTTGTGGGAGACACATTTCAAAGGCATCAGGTGAGCTCTTAGAAACAGGCCCTAGCCTATAGAACCGGGCATCATTTGCATGCTTATGAGGGCTTGTATGCAGTGAGGCACAAAGAGGCAGCTTCTTTTGGACTTACTACCTGATGGGACAGTGGAGACCCATCCTTGCAGCCTTCTCCCACCTCTTTTGGAGCACCTTGAGAAATCTCATTCCTTCCTTCGAGTGGGGACAAGGTGCTCAGGACAGAGAGTTTTGTGGAACGACACAAAGTGTACAACGATTGTGTATTAAAGGGGGCTGAGATGATAAAAGATGGCAGGTCCCTCAGTGGCCAGTCTGAATTTGCATTTTGTCATTGTTACTATTCTATTGCTATGAAGAGATACCATAACCAACGCAAGTTACAAAAGAAAGCATTTAACTGGGGCCTTGTTTATTGTTTCGGAGGATGAGTCCATGACCATTATAGCAGCAGGCAGGTAGGCAGGCAGGTAGCTGAGAGCTTACATTCTATTCACAAGCACCTAGCAGAAAGAAACTTCAAAGCCCACCTGCTGTGGGATGTTCTGTATGGCAAATGTGTTGCTGATTAGTCAATAAATAAAACACTGATTGGCCATTGGCTAGGCAGGAAGTGCAGGCGGGACAAGGAGGAGAATAAAGCTGAGAAGTGGAAGGCTGAGTCAGAGAGACTCTGCCAGCCACCACGATGACAAACAGCATATGAAGATGCTGGTAAGCCACGAGCCACGTGGCAAGGTATAGATTAATGGAAATGGATTAATTTAAGCTGTAAGAACAGCTAGCAAGAAGCCTGCCACGGCCATACAGTTTGTAAGCAATATAAGTCTCTGTGTTTACTTGGTCGGGTTTGAGCAGCTGTGGGACTGGCAGGTGAGAGAGATTTGTCCTGACCGTGGGCCAGGCAGGAAAACTTTAGCTACAAATGGCGTCCAACGTGGTGGCAAGAGTTTCCACCTAAAAACTGAGAAAAAAGATTCTAAAACAGAGCTAAAAACAGCTTCATAATTGTCTCTCTCAAATGAGTGGCAGCTGCTGGTTTGAGCTACTGGTGGGTTCCTGGCGTGTGCGCTCGACCTGCAGTATGGCGGGAATGAGGCCTCTGCAAGTGGCACATTAAGCTGTGTGGTGGATTTAGCCTTTGCTAGTACAAAACAAAAAAAAGAGGTTTCTGGGCTACATGCTGCTTGGCTAAAAGCATAGACCCATGATAGCTCCCAGAGCTGGTGGAAAACGTAACACCACCATGTTGGGAAGCTGAGGTGGGCGGAGCCAGCAGCCACAGCTGCTACAGCTTAAAGCAATAGATTCACAATAAGACAGATTCAGATGTAATAGTTTAAAATGTGTGTAAAATATACGTAGGCTTGAAAGAGACAAAAAAGGTGATATATACAGTTATATAAACAAATACATAGTTTTAAAAAATAAAGTCTTTAAAGAGACAGTAAAATTAATATAGAAAATAAGCCACGTAAAGATGAATATTACACAGAGAATCTGGATTGTGTTGTCTGTGGGATTCTTAACTGCAGAGAGATATTTAATTGTAAAGGGAAGCTGAGTTAAACCAATATGTATACTTTAAAGATACCTTGACTTCAAAATTTGGATATAAGGATATGTTGCTTTGGAAAAGAGTCTCTTTTGTTTCCACAGAAAGCCAGAGGCTATGGATTTGTTCCAAATTAAGATACATCAGGTTTGACCAGCCAAGACCCCCTGAAAGGTCTCTGATGACACCATGGCCCAGATGATCCAACATCCAGAATGGTTTGAAGGCAACTGGCTCAGACAATACAGCCTCATGGACTATTCCATAATCCTAAAATTTTCTTTGTGTCCCCATAAGATACAGCGCCCCCCTCCAGCAGGAAGTAGTAAGAGAAGCTACGCCCAAATTCCCAAATTATATGTAATTTTACTTTGTTAAGGTTAAAACCTTCCTTTTTGAAAAAAAAAGGGGGAAGTGCTGTGGGATGTTCTGTATGGCAAATGTGTTGCTGATTAGTCAATAAATAAAACACTGATTGGCCATTGGCTAGGCAGGAAGTGTAGGCGGGACAAGGAGGAGAATAAAGCTGGGAAGTGGAAGGCTGAGTCAGAGAGACTCTGCCAGCCACCACGATGACAAACAGCATATGAAGATGCTGGTAAGCCACGAGCCACGTGGCAAGGTATAGATTAATGGAAATGGATTAATTTAAGCTGTAAGAACAGTTAGCAAGAAGCCTGCCACGGCCATACAGTTTGTAAGCAATATAAGTCTCTGTGTTTACTTGGTCAGGTTTGAGCAGCTGTGGGACTGGCAGGTGAGAGAGATTTGTCCTGACTGTGGGCCAGGCAGGAAAACTTTAGCTACACCCACCCCTAGTGACACACCTCCTCCAACAAGCCACACCTCTTCCAAGAAGGTCACACCTCCTCCAACAAGGTCAGTCCCCCAAAAGGCCACCCTTCCTCCTAATCCTTCCTAAATAATCCAACACTTGGGAACCAAACATTCAAATCTGTGACCCTATGGGGGCCATTCTCATTCAAACTACCACACCTCTCCCATGAGGGGCATTTTGCCTCTGGGGATTCTACATGGATGCCCTTTATGTGGCTTGGTCATTTCTTCTGTGGAGTCTAGGAGGCTTGTATGTTCAATCCTCCATTTTCCCTGAGTGGGTCTTATCAGGTGCTACCTGGTGGCCACTTAAAAATAGTGTGGTCGGCCACCATCACTTCTCCTGGTGACTTCTACAGTGTATTTTCTTTCTACACATTGGGTCAAGCATCTTGGTTCTCTCTGTCATCTCTCAGCCATTCAATTTTCTTCTGAGTTCTCCTCAGTCTCAGCCCCGTACTTGGCACCAGGAATGCAATGGAAGTTGTAATCTGCAGAAGAGACAGGCCTTTTCAATTCGCTCCCAAAGAATTGTAAGGCCATTTCTAGAAAGGCAAAATATTTGGCAGGCCGTGCAGTGCCTAGTCAGGAAGGTCTGAAGTAGGACGGAGAAGCTGTCTAGAATTGGAAGTAGCCAGATGAAGAGGAGAGTGGAGGGGTTCTGGTTAGAGAATCTGGTTTGTCAAAAGGACGTGGCAGCCAGAGTTATACTGGGATGTGTAGGTGTGCAAGGAGCAGGGAGCGTTTGTCCTCCATCCCTTCTAAACATCGTCACTTCATCACTTTATCACCAGGGTATCTCATCTATTTAATGACAGTTTACCTATAGAATCAAGACTCTCAGTGTACTTCCTTACTCATTCTACCCAAATAAATCAGTGGAAGGGGGTGTTAGGAATCTGAAGTGCTCCCCACAAGTTCATAGTTTGAATACCTGTTCTCTATTTTGGGAAGTTTTGGGGCCTTTAGGAGGCGGGACCTGGCTAGTAGAAGTAGTACATAGTGGCCAGCCTTTAAAAAGCTACACCCAGTTCTTGGTTCCTGTGTTGCTCTTGATGCTTTTTGGTCCTCTGTGATATAAACAGACCCTGCCACATGCTCCTGCCTGCCTGCTATGAGCTAAGCTGTTCCTGTTGCCCTGCCTCCTCTGCTGTGATTGACTGAAACACTGACATTGTGAGCCAGAGCAAAGCGGTGCTGTGGGGAGTTGTTTCCGTCAGGTACTGTGGCCACAGAGACATGAAATAACTAATACAGAGTGCTGGGGCAGGAACACACGAGAAACAAGAAGTGGCACCTCTGCCTTCACGTTTCAGTGTTCCGCAGAATGCTGCCAGATCTTGCATCATTTCAAGCTATGGCAACGTGGAATGTTCAGTTCAATTAGCCTTTGAGTCTCTCTTCCCTAAACAAAGAGGTCCTCTTAAGAAGCAATATCTTCATCCACTGTAGAGCCTGTCAGGTTCAAATTCATTTAAAAATATTAAGGTTTAAGCAGCGTATGTTTGTATATCCCCAGCACAATGAATTGTAGTGTTTTGTTTCACATACACATTGCATAATGATCAAGTCATACAAATTGCATACATATATTTACACAATACACATTCAGCTTCACTATCAATCAGAGAAATTCAAATCCAAGCTACAGTGACATATCATCCCGTTAGGATGGGTATTATCACACACACAAACAACAAATAACAGAACAAAGGGGGAAGGTAATGTAAAGAAAGTAGATTTCTTGTATACTACTGATAGAAACATAATTAGTATAGTCATTGTGGGTAGCAGTGTAGAAGTAACACACACACACACACACACACACACACACACACACACACACGCGCGCGCACCACTCAACAACACTCATACAATCTGGCAATTATATTCCTTGGTGTATATGCGAAGAAAATGAAATCAGAATGTTTGACATTCCACTTTATTGTTTTTATTTCATGATATTTAGATTTGATTTATTGCTTATTTTATCATAGCTCCAGTTCCTCTAAAACCCTCAATTTCTCTCTTTTTTTTAATTTTTATTTTGCAATACAATTCAGTTCTACATATCAGCTATGGATTCCCTTGTTCTCCCCCCTCCCTCCCCCCTCACCTTCCCCCCAGCTCGCCCCCCATTCCCACCTCCTACAGGGCAAAGCCTCCCCCACGGACTGAGATCAACCTGGTAGACTCAGTCCAGGTTGGTCCAGTCCCCTCCTCCCAGGCCGAGCCAAGCGATCCTGCATAGGCCCCAGGTTTCAAACAGCCAACTCATGCAATGAGCACAAAACCCAGTCCCACTGCCTGGATGCCTCCCAAACAGATCAAGCCAATCAACTGTCTCACCCATTCAGAGGGCCTGATCCAGTTGGGGACCCCTCAGCCATTGGTTCATAGTTCATGTGTTTCCATTCATTTGGCTATCTGTCCCTGTGCTTTATCCAACCTTGGTCTCAACAATTCTCGCTCATTCCAAAATTCATCTCATAGAGCATCTAGTAACATTTCCCTCTTTGATCTATAGCCCTGGAGATTGTTTTGAAGAAAGAAACCCACCCTACATGTTTGTCTCTTAGTGGAACTGAAGGCCACCTATGTCAGTGTGTTGTGATCCCCAAATAGCTACTCACAGAACCACTTTTCAATGAGTGGGTTTTGATCTTGCTTTTAAAATAGCATTGCAGATATGGTCCAAGAAGTCCAAGGCACATCTCAAGCTGGCAGCAGGATTTTGACACCATCCACATGGTGCTGCTTTTCCAGGCATGTAAAATGCAAGAGTTAATGGGTCACAGAGACCTGCACCAAAGTTACAGAATATCTCTGAGGCTAGGTCATGTGTAGATGCATTCCTGTAGAGAGCTCCTGAATGGGGTCTATGTGAAGCTCTGAAGATGAGGTCCAAGGATCAGTAGAGTTCCCAGAATATAGAAGGTACCAAAAGCATGAGGCATACACCAAGGAAAGTTGTAGTTACTGAATGGAGCCAGCTGGAGGCCACATGTACCCAATGCAACTGAGTTGGAGGGAAGGGCTATCGAAGCTTGTTGGACCTAGATAATGTTATCAAATCCCTAATTGTTGTACACGGAGCCTGAGGATTTGGTATTTGCCTTGTGGGGTTTGGGTCTTGCTTTGTTCCACCCTTTACTTGATATACCCCCATTACTCCTTTTGGGAATTGGAATGCCTGTTCTATGATATTGTAGATGGAGGTGTTTGACTTTGTTGTTTTAAATTTATAGGGACTCACAGAAAAGTTTGTCTTGAGGGATTTTGGGCTTTTTACAATGTTAAGATGGTTAAAGGATATAGGGACTTTGAAAGTTGGACTAAATGCATTCTGTATCATGGGCTGTTCACGAGCTTTTGGGCACCAGGCATGAAATGGTGTATTTTGAAAGTAACATGTTTGAGTGTCAATTTGATGATGCAAGATCTTGCAGTGGCTTATTTTTATTATCAACTTGACTGGATTTGGGATCATCTATGAGACCCTTTTGGGCATGTCTTTTAGGGAGTTTCCACAAAAGTTTAACTGAGGATTGACAACCCACCATGAATGATAGTATCATCCCATGGGCTGAATGAAAAAGGAAAAAGGAGAAAGCCAGTTGAGTGTGAACATTAGGATCTGATGCCTGACTGTGGACACAATGTGGGCATTATTGCCGTATGCCTTCCACCATGATGGATTTATCCTCTAGAACCATAAATTGAAGATGTTCTCCTTTCAGTGAGTTGCTCTTGTCAGATGCTTTGTTTCATCATGTGAGGAAAAAAAACCTAATATACATGATCTTTATTCATGCATATTATACATGAATATTATTATAGATGCCACTTCCTGGAGTTTTATATGAGTGTAGGTGTATGGTAAACTACCTTTTGAAACTGTCTTTGTTCAGCTCATATGATTGCTTGGGCTTTTATCTGACTTGTATATATTGAGAGTTAATTTCCTTGTATTGTGGAGTTGTATTCCATTCCAAGAACCATGCAAGAGTTTGTTTTGCAGCATGTTTATCTATTCATATCTTAATTTAGCTCTACATTTTTGGTATTATAAATAAAGCTTCTATAAACATTCGTGTACAAAGGTTTGTGTGAGCATACAGCTATTCAGCATTTACCAACAGGGATATTCTTTGAGAAAAGTGTCACGAGATAACTTAGTCATTGAGTGAACATCATTGGGCTCATAACATGTTAAAGTGACTGTGCTCTCACCAGTCCACAGTCTTATGGGATTGTTATTGTATATGTGATTTGCTGGCAATGAAAACACTTTTATGTAATGATGAGTGTGTTTTTATTTCTCTTAGATAAATACAAAGAAATGATATGTCTGCTATTATAAGAGAATGTGTAAATAAATGTTGTCCAAATAGCTGTATAATTTTATATCTCCTACATTCCCACTGTATGAAGATTTCAGTTCTTCCATACCTTGCTAAATATTTGCTATTATGAGACACAAAAATGTTGGTCATTTTAGTGGCTGCATAGTGATATGTCGTCGTCGTGATTTTTAGAGAGCATTTTCGTATGTATGCTAAGTGGCTGACTTGATAGTTACTCTCCTGTTACAGTAATAAAACATCATGACCAGAAGCAGCTTATCAAAGGGAGAGTTTATTTGGACTTACAGTTCCAGAGGGATGAGAGGATCATGGTGGGAGGCTCGGCAGCAAACAGGCAGAGAGGCAGGAATAAGAAGACGAGAACTCACATCTTCAAATGCAAGCCTGAGGCAGAGAAAGCACACTGGAAGCAGGGAGAGGCTGTAAACTCAAAGCTTGCCTCCAGTGATGTACTTCCTTTATCAAGGTCACACCTCCTAAACCTCTGCAGACGGTGCCACCAACCAGAGACCAAATGTTCAAGGACCCAAGCCTCTGGGGTATTTTTCTCATTCAAACCACCACACCATAAATAGTGTAGGAAATAAATCCAAAGACTAATAAATAGGAATCAACAAAAGTTTCTGTACAACAAGGTAAAAAAAAATTAGGAGAGTGAGGAGACACACTACGAAACAGGAGGAAAATCCTTGCCAGCCATACATACCACAGCAATTAATACTTAGAATCCATGGAGAACTCAAAAAACTAAATACTAAAACGTACCAGTTCAGTCTGTAAAGGGGCTAATGGATTGAACAGACAGTTCTCAAAGGCCAGAAATAGAAAAGGCCAATTATTATGCTGGGCAGTGGTGGCACATGCCTTTAATCCCAGCACTCAGGAAGCAGAGCCAGGCAGATCTCTGTGAGTTCGAGGCCAACCTGGGCTACCAAGTGAGTTCCAGGAAAGGCGCAAAGCTACACAGAGAAACCCTGCCTCGAAAAACCAAAAAAAAAAAAAAAAAAAAAAAAAAAAAAAAAAAAAAAAAAAAAAAAAGAAAAGGTCAGTTATTACTTGAAAAAGTATCCAATATCCTTAGCCACCAGGAAAATGCAAATTAGAACTCACTGGAGAGTCCCTCTCACCCCAGGTAAAATATCTAATGCTAAGGAAGCAAGTGATATCAGATGCTGGCAAGGATATGATAAGAAAGGAGCCCATATAAATAGGTGGTAGGAATGTAAACTGATCTAGCCACTGTGAACATACATGGGGAGTTTCCTTCACAATCTGAAATGTACAACGGCCATGCAATCCACCTATAGTACTCTTGGGTATATATCCGAAGGATTCTTAGTCAGCATTCTGCAGAAAGATTTGCAAATCCCAGCTCATTGAAATACTATTCACAATAACTAATTGTGAATGGTTAATGCTGACTGTCAACTTGACAGAATCTAGAATCACCTAGGAAATGGCCTCTGGCATGTCTGTGAGGGATTTTCTTGATTGAGTGGAGGTGGGAAGATCCACCCTGATTTTAGGTGGTAGTATGCCATCGGTGGAGTCCAACACTAAATGAAAAGGAGAAAGTGAGCTGAGCACCAGCATTCACCTCTCCTCGTTTCCTGACTGCAGATTCAGTGTGACCAGCCACCTCACACTCCTCCCTTCACGTCATCTCCACCATGAACTGTACCTTAAAACTGTCAATCCAAAACAGATCTGTCTTTCTTGAGTTCCTTTTGTCATGCACTTTTTCATAAGGACGAGGAAAGTAACTGATGGACCAAGACTTGGAACCAGCCTAGAGGTCCTTTAAAAGAAGAACAGATAAAAAATATGGCCTATAAATACATAATGGAAGTTGATTTAGCTACAAAAAATGAAATTCTGACATTTTCAGGAAATGGAAAGGACTGGAGACCACTATGCTAAGTGAAATGAGCCAGCTCAGACTAATAAATGTTTCTATACAGACTCGTGTGTGTGTGTGTGTGTGTGTGTGTGTGTGTGTGTGTGTGTACAGATATACACTTATATACATATGTGTGTGTGCATATGGCACAGAAGTAGAAAGGGGATCTATGAGAAGAGAGGAAACTCTGTAATGGGAAGGGGAGGGGGAACAAGAGAAGCTAATGGCACACGTATCTCAAGAAAGCAGGTGGCATGATTATTTGGGACTGGACTAGCAAGATGGGAAGAGAGGGGGTGGGGAGGGCAGTAGGAGGGCAAATAAAAACAAAGTCTAATTATATATATCATATATATATATATCTTTATGATATATATTGTATATATGTGATTACATCACAATGATGCTCATATTTTTTGTATAGTGACCAAAATATTAATACAAGCATAAATAAATACTTCTTAAAGACTTTTTAAGTTATTTTTGCTAGAAGTACTCTTTTGAATTTTCATCTTTAGAATTTTAGAGTTGAAAATTTTTAGAAGATATTATGGATTTCGATCTGTATGATCTTAGCATTCGGGATTTGGGGTTTTGGGAACTTATGGGCCCGACCTCTTTTGAAGCATCTTGTCACTATCTTACCATAACTGTTGTCTATGATCTTCATAAGTCATTTATGCAACTTCTCTATCACGGTCCACTCTGCTTTCTTCTGGTGTCTTATGTGCTTGGAGCTTACTTATAGAAGTTTTGGTGGTTTTATATAGTGATTTCATTCTATGTGTCCTTCTTAGTTCTCTTCTCACTGACTGGTTCATTCTTTGACCTAAGTCTGCATTCATGGTAATTTTATACGTGACCCTGGACTTGATAATTTGCCTTGTCTGGTGCTATAACTACATACTTAATATTCCTTTCGTTACTTCTGAACTTTGTACTGGGTTGTAGTTGTTAGTTGAAATTAGCCTAATCTTTCAGCAGCCAGTTTAGATGCTCTGTTGGATGGATTTAGAGCAGATTTTGGTCTATGGTTCTTGTGCACTAACTTCTAAGCCAATACTGTCTTGAGGACTCTGTTCACTGTCTCCTAGGCTGTGAGGTCTCTCTCCTCTGAGGGGAAGAACTACTGATGCCTCTGTTGCTGTCTTGGGATTGTTCTGCCTGTGACTTCTTCTTTCCTTGGTCTTGACAGGTTCTTCATAATTTCTTGCTAACTAGTCCTCAGCTAAGGACCAAGGGGAATGTGCATGTCTAGGCCAGTGCTCTCTCTTGTACTATTCTTTGGACACCTTTCTTTGGGCCTCTTCTATATGAATTCTAGGCACTCAGACCCCTTGAACTTTGTTTGGCTCCCCCTTGCTTGGACACTTTCCTAGAAACTGTACAGAGAGTAATGTGGAACACATACAGGGTCCACCTTGTTTGATTTCCTTCCCCAGTGGATGATGCTTCTACTCTGCTGCATCTTGTCTGACATCCATCATTTCATCTATTTCTTCCTTCTCACTGTTCAAGTCAGTCTCTCTTCTCTGTTACTCTTTCATCCCAGAAGTGGCAGTCAACAGCATTCTCCTTACTATTATACCAGTCACTGTGTATACTGCTCACAATCTGTTTTTTCATGCATTGATTACATACCTTTATTGAGACCATGCTCTGTCCTAGGCTCTGTATTAGTTACTGAAGTTCACTAATTTTCTCACCTGCCCCTAAGAGCTGAATGATATCGTGATGTGGAAAATTTACGTGTAGACAATTACAAAACGAAGTTCTGTCAAGCTTCTTAATGGTGACCAGTTCTTTTCCTGGTGTGCCTGCCTCTCTGCTATGTGACTTAGCCGCTTCCCTCCCTGCCCTTCATCAGGACTAGTCATCTGAGGTGGAAATGATATCTTGTGAGTTGTGTAGCCTGAGTCTCAAGAGACTCTGTGCCTTCCACTTTCACCCTCTTGGAATGCTGATCTGAGACCTCCGTGTAAGGACAGCAGGGTAGCTCAACACAGTACTTAAGGTCACGTAAAAGAGAATCGAGTCTCCTATCTGCATTCATCAATGGTGACTAGCCTAACAGACTCTCCAGCTGACCCAGGTACAGGAGTAATCCTAGAGAAGTCCTGCAGGGCACAATCCATGCTCAATCCATGTCACTGTAAATGAGAACAAATAATTTTCTTTAAGACACTGAGTTTTCAAGCTGTGTGTTACACAGAAGAGTTGGAGAGTAACAGACATCACATACCACCCTTTCTGAAAATTTCTATTTTAGTTCTGCCTACAAGAATGGCTGCCATCTGTGAGTCTGAGACATTCCATTTTCAGTTCATTCACATGATGGTCAATTCTTATCACATTGTATCGCCTGTCCCGTAATCTGTCATTGACTAAACCAAAAACTCCTTAGGGCTGAGATCTGTTTCTTAGCTGTGTTTCTAGTGGCAGGTGTGACAGTTAAAAATGTATTTGATACTGACATCCATTTTATTTTATTTATTTAAAATCTCTCTCTCTCTCTCTCTCTCTCTCTCTCTCTCTCTCTCTCTCTCTCTCCCTCTGTTCTTATTTATGAACATGATACAAATGTGGGCCTGTACACATCATGGTGTACATGTGGAAGTCAGAGGGAAACCTTGCATGTTGATTCAAATTTTAAAGTTCACAATTTGATCAGCTTATGGACTATCCTGGGTACCTTTGATTCAACAGAGCCTCGAAATACAGCGATCTTATGAAGTGTTAGGAAACATTCATTATTATTAGTCAAATTGCTACCACATTACTTAAATGGCCACAGGAACCATGTGAGGGAGTTTAGCATTATCCTCACTTTATAGTTACAGTAGCTGAGATGCAAAGAAATGAAACCCCGGTTCAAGTACGTGAGTTCCTGAGTGGGAGCTGGGTTAAAAGCACAGATACCTCACCCCTCAGAACAGAGCATTTTCAGTAGCTGTTGAATTGCAGGCCGGTGAGATGGCTGCCAGGCCATCTCAGGAGTGGGGCCCGGAAGCCCGCTGGAGCAAAGGAAGCTCGGGATTCCTTTCTTCTGGTCTTGGGGGGAAATATGATACAGAGACTGTGAGTTAGCACAGGGCGGCTGGGACTGAGGAGTCTGAGACACCATGCCCAGACAACCAGACTTCTGCCACTCACAGTTAGCCTTCTCCAGGAGGACTAGAGTTGGCCCATAGTTCCCTGCTTCTGACTGTTTGACCCCTTTTCTTACTGGGCTCCATGGCTCATCTCTGTGCTACAAGGTCACCCAGTAGAATTCTCTCCAGGGAGATCATTTTGGGTGAAGAAGAAAAATGGGTGGAAAAATGAGCTATTTTTGACACAGTGTCTTGGGTGATCTTGATGCAATTGTATTATGAGTGTGAAGTTCCTAGGACCTTCTGGGAAAAAAGCAATTTGGATCAGCCCCATGGCTATTAGAAGGACATAACATTAAAATGACAGGAAAATATATAGAGTTGGCCCCTTAGGGTTTTCCTTTTAGAAAGGACTCTGGGTCTTTTATGGCACATGTGGAAATAAATCTGTGAGAACAATAGAAAAACACAGGGGAGGAGGGAGTGGTCACGTGGTTCAGAAGTCTGAGAAGTTTTGATGATTGGCTCCTCAACAAAATAATGACATCATTCAACTAATGATGATGATATGTTAAGAATCTTAGTGACAATCAACACATTTTTACATGGCGCTTTGTGCTGAGGGCTTATGAAATCTCAAGTTTAGGAGTCAAATAAGCATTTATGTGCACATATTCATATGTGTGTGTGTGTGTGTGTGTGTGTGTGTGTGTGTGTGTGTGTGTCATTTTGCTCACAGAATTTGCAGTTCAGTGGAGGGAGATGCACTTAAAACTAATAAGAGAAGATTGCGAAATTTGAGAAGAATAATAAAGGACGGACTAGGCAGGGGGTAGGGTTTTGAAAAATCAATACAATTCATGTACATCAGGTTAGGGAAATCAAAATAGGCTTCCCTAAGGAAGTAGTATTTTGGACCTGACCCATTAAGCCTTGGAGATTAAAAAAGTAGATCCAGTGGAAACCACCTGGGTTGGTGGGAAACGTAAGAAAGAGATCTTGAGTTCAGGGAGATCCTGTTCTTGTTTTGTTACCATTGCTGTGATAAAACATCCCGACCAAAAATAACTAAGGAGAGGAGAAGGTTAGGTTCAGATGCAGGTCACAGTCCCTCACTGAGGGGAATCACGGCAGGAACCCAAGCAGGAACTTGAAGCACTAACCATGGAGGAACAAGCTTGCTGGTTTTCTCCCAGATTCTTTTTTTTCCCCCCTGAGACAGGGTTTCTCAGTGTAGTTTTGGTGCCTGTCCTGGATCTCACTCTGTAGACCAGGCTGTCCTCGAACTCACAGAGATCTGCCTGGCTCTGCCTCCCAAGTGCTGGGATTAAAGGCGTGCACCATCACCACCCGGCTTCTCCCAGATTCTTATATAGCCCTAAATTGCCTTCTCAGGGAATGGTACCACCCACAGTGGGCTGTGCCCTCCTACATTAATGGACAATTAAGAGCAATCCCACAGACCAACCTGATCAAGGGAATTGCCCAGTTGAGGCTATCCTTCTCAAATGGCTCTAGGCTGTACCAGGGTGACAGTTAGAACTAACTAGGACAAACTTTCAAAAAGGCTTCTATCCCCAAAAGTAGTTACAAGAGGTGAGGTCACCATCATCGCACTTGCTTCTTATGTGAGACCCAAGCAGCAATAGATCGTCTTCCTAGATCCCCTTCAAGCTGGGACTTCCCAGCTCTGACCTGTGTCCGTTTAGGACAAGCAGAGTGAAAGGGCAGACAAAGTCATTGATTATGAGGTAGTTTCTGCCATCACCCCAAGTTAACCTTCCTCGAGACTACACTGCACACAACTCTAGTGGCGGTGGTCCAGCATTCCCACTTTCTGTGAAACAAACCTTGATTCTCAAACATTTAAAAATCTGTCCTCCAGGAAACATTTTATGAAACACCAGAGAGAATGGAGGCAGGCCGGACTGGCCCAGCCCCGCAGACCACAAATTGGGCTGGTTCTGCAGTGCGTCACTAACCTCCAGGGCCCAGAGACCATTGCAAACCACTCTCCGAGAACCTAATAATTGTCAGTTGTGCAAAAAGTGTCACCATTTTTTTCTGGCAGAATCCTGCTCTCTTTGGCATGGGAGTGGAGGGTTGGCGGGCGGGGGGTAGGGGGTGGGGTGCAGTGGCAGTCTGCAGTGACTCTTAGTGGGAACTGGCTGAGCATGTAATTATATCATGAGTCAAGCACTCCCCAGGGACGTAAGATGACCAGAGGAAAATGAAATAACATTATATCCCACATGAATAAAGGCGCTGCTGGGGTAAGCTGACTCCCGAGAAAGAAAACTAGGGCGAAGACATTTCCCAGCAATTAAGCGTCTTATGACATGTCCCCGTGTCCCCTCTCTTAAAATGAAGGGATTATGTGGGCACGATTTATGTCTTTGCTTTAAGCTTGGAGGAACAAGTGACCAGAGATGACAAGCCACACGGATGGATAGATGACCTCGATGGCAAACAAAAAGCCTTTGAGCTGGAAGACTGTGTTGCTGGCTTCCAACAGAGCGCTGTTTGTTCAGGAAGAAGTTAGACTGACAAATGTTGTGGTAGGAGCGAAAAAATATTTTTTTCCCGGCTAAACCACTTCCAAAGGTATATTTTTATGTACCCAGGAATAGCAGCCTGTTTGTCTTGCTTCGGCTCCGTCTTCTTCTTTCTTTTCTGACCAACAGCTGAAGAATTAGGCTCTTTGCACTGGGCTGATGGAGGGCTGGAGGGGTTCCTGCAGTGCAGGCCTGCAGTCTCCCCGCTTCCCAGATGGTAAAATTATCCAGGGGACTTTCGATTCAGCTCTCCAGAGAAAATCAATTATAGGCACCTCCGGAAAGGTTTCGGGGTTAGAGGTATCACAGGAATGGTGACCGCTCTCTGTGCTGTTTTCCAAAAGGAGTTATTTAACTGAACGTTTTATTTTATTTTATTATTTTTGAGGCACATCTTGCTACATAGCTCAGGGGCTAGCCTGGAACTTGGTATATAGCCCAGGGTGGCCATGAACTCACCAACCTCCTGCTTCAGCCTCCCAAACATTACATTTAGAGATGTGTGCTGCAACTGCCTAAAAATAAAATAGGGTTGTTTTAGACAGAAAGGGCGGGACCAATATAAAACTCCGAGTGGCAAAGAATAAATCAATTTTGCTGTCTCTTCCCTCAGTCTCTGGCAGGGAAACCGAGGTTTAGGGACAAAGGGTTGAATGTCAAGGGAAAAGCAAAGCGACAGTGTCCTGCTACATGTTCTTGGGGAAAGTCAGTAAAGAGAAATACTTTGGGTTCATTTTTGATGTGTTCAATGTTCAATGTGGGCACGGATTTACTTGCAGTGAGTAATAAAATACTGAAGTAAAAAGGGGAGAACTATTAGATGATTGAAGGTGGGCTTTATATCCAGTCCTGAGGTGGGAAGACGCAGAGGGAGATATCCCACCCAGCCTCACCCTCAGGACTAAGGGTGAAAGGCACTTGACATGACTGTTGCTCCCTTGTTAAAATTTCCGAGATGTTACTAATTCAGCCAATGTGACCAGCCTGCCTGCACGAGGCTTATGTATGTAGTTACTGGGAGGTAGACCAGAACACAGTACTGATTATAGACAAAGGGCTTGCAAAAATAAAATAAAATAAAATAAAATAAAATAAAATAAAATAAAATAAAAATAAAATAAAATAAAATAAAATAAAATAATAAGATAAAATAGTGAAGTTAACTGAATGGTAAGTATGCAGGCTCTAGGTTAAGTATTCATTATCCAAACTGAACTGTGAAATGTATTCATATCTCATCTATACCTTAATGCAGTTAACACAATATTTTTAGTTCACCTGCATTGTGATTGGGACCCATCTTACGATATAAACTGTGGAATTTTCAGTGTGTGATATCATGTTGGTTCCACCGATGTTTTAGATTTTGGAACATCTCAGGTTAGATATGCTCAATCTATACACGATCTCTTAAAAATACTTCATTTATTTACTTATTATTATTGTGTCATGTGTGATATGTATGTGAAACTACAGGCTTGTGTATGTCCCAGGGTGCATGGAGGCCAGGGTACGACTCTCAGGAGCTGGTTTCCACTTTCCACTGTGTGTGCTGTAGAGACGGCACTGAGGTGGTCAGTCTCTATGTGTTAAGTACTTTACACACTGAGCCAACTCATCAGCTTTACTGCTTCTTAATAAAAGCATTCTAGTAAGACAATGAGTCACGTGTGTGCTCTCTTGACCTTTGTTCCAACTCACACTCGAAAATTCCCAGTTATTCTGTGACCACTTAGAATATGTCACCATCTACCCCCATCTTTTTCATGGACCGTAGTGGTTTTATTTTCACTAATAATTAAAAATTCAGTTCTCTAGATCTTGGAGAAGTTTCTTGGTTTTCAAGGTTATTGATGTGGATTTCTCCTAAGACAAGTTTTTTTTTCCCCCTTATACTTCACATTTTCAAAGATACTTGTAAAATTGATGAGCATGTGTATTTAGCTCAGAAGTGTTTTCACCGTCCCCTGCATAGTTGTGAAATCAATGACTTGGTTTGATGTTGAGGGAGTAAGGGGAGAGGCAAACAGCTTCTGAGAGAAACCACCACAGCCTGAATTTTACTGTCCCCTCCTCATCGGCTGAAGTTCTAAACCCCAGGACTCAGAACGTGACTAGTTTTGGATAAAGCATTCTCTGAGAGGCAAAATGAGGTTATTAACATGATCCCTAGATCAAAACGTGACTAGTTTTGGATAAAGCATTCTCTGAGAGGCAAAATGAGGTTATTAACATGATCCCTACTCAAAAGTGGCTGACTCCTCATAAGAAGAAAGATGGAAAGACACAAATATGCTCAGAGGGAAAATTATGTGAAGACACAGAGATTGGCCACTGACAAGCCAAAGGGAGAAACTTCCAGAAGAACCTAGCCATACTGACATTAGCTTAGACTGTCATAATCAAACACCATGCACCAAGTTACACGATAGGAATTTACTCCTTAGGATTCTGGAGGCAGAGAGCCTAAGATCAACGGGCTAGCAGAAGAGACCCCACTGAGGGCTCTCTTCCAGGGTTACTAAATCTTCCTTCTTCTCATGTCCATACACAGTGGAGATGGTCTCAACTTCTTAGAAACACTAATCTGATCTTAAAGATGCACTCTCACTTTTCACCCTATTTCAACTGAATTTCCCAAAGGCCTTAGTTCCTTAGCAACCCACTGTGAATTAGGATTTCCCTATATGACTTCAGCATGGAGGGATACATTCATGTGGTCTGAAGAATGGCGAGCCAGTACATTTCTGTTGTCTAAGCCACCTTTGTTAGGTAGCTCAGAAGAACGGCTGCAGCTTGTCATGGTTCCAAAGTGAGGGTGACTTGTGTGCCCTTGTGGACAATGACACCCGTGGGAAGAAGCCTACAGGTCTAAGAGGGAGCACAGGGGATTTCCTTATTCCACTTGTGGTATTATAACAAAATGCCCAATGCTGAGTAGTTTAGAAAGAATAGAAACAAACTTTCTCATAGTCCTGAAGGCTGGAAAGTTCATGATTAAGACACATGGGGCTTTTTATTGCCTATTAATATTATCACATTGGTGATTAATGTGTTTTGGAGGGGACATAACCCTGAAATAATGGGAGAAGTTGAAGAAGTAGCCATCTGTTACAAGGCAATCTTTCCCAAATGTCATGTCTTGATAAAGAAAGGCACCATGTCCCACTGTAGTGTATGGGATGGCAGTGGGACATGGTACCTGTGTGAATGTCCTTGGCTTTGCCCTTTCCTCTGTTACTACACATCAACCCTTTTAGGAGGCCTCTCTATTACCACAATGTAATACATGTTCTAGTTTCCACTCTGTTGTTGTGATCAAACACTCTGACCAGAGACAACTGAGGGGAGGAAAGAGTTCCGGTCAGCTTACAGCTTACAGCTTGTGATGGTTTGAAAGAAAATGGCCCCCAAAGGGAATGGCACTATTAGGAGATGTTGCCTTGTTGGAGTAGGCGTGACCTTGTTGGAGGAAGTGTGTCACTGTGGGGGACAGGCTTTGAGGTCTCATATATGCTCAAGCCGCACCCATGTCTCAGACAACTTCCTGTTGCCAGTCTATCAACATGTGTGATTCTCAGCTCCAGCACCATGTCTGCCTGCATGCTGCCATGTCTCACCGTGGTGAGAATGGGCTAAACCTCTGAAAGTGTAAGCCACCTCAGTGAAATGTTTTTCCTTTATACAAGTTCCCATGATCATGGTGTCTCTTCACAGCAGTAGAAACCCTAAGACACAGGCCATCATCAAGGAAAAGTAGGACAGGAACTCAGGCGAGAGCTTGAAGCAGAAACCTTACTGGATCCTCCAGGCTCATGCCTCGATAACTTTCTCGTACAGACCAGAACTACCTTGCTAGAGATGGCACTGCCCACAGCGGGTTAGACACCCTCACATTAATTAACAATCAAGACAGACATACTCACAGGCCAATCTGATTGAGACAATTCCTCAGTGAAGGACTTCCTCTCAAATGACTCTGTGTCACATTGACGGTTAAAACTAGCTAGAGTATCACTTTCCCATTTTACCCAATTCTGTCTGTTTCTATCTAAAGCCAGAATAATCAGTAAATTATTTGAAACTCAGCACAAATTGGATTAAGTAACCTGGGGTATAATCTTAGACACTGTCCTTTTTACCCATGATCCTTTCAGCGTTCAGATTTTTCTCCCCTAAATATTATCTTTTGAACATTGTAGAAGCATTATTTATAGGATCTCTGCTAAACCGCTTTGGATGCTCTTGATTGAGGAGATGTGGTAGAGGATCAAATTAGTTTGGGTCACAAGGGAAAGTGTCCATAAGAAAAATGAATGAGACTCTAAGGAATTGAGGATTGTAGAGAAACCAGACCTGACTGCACATTTTTTCTTTTGCCAGTTGGATTTGGATTGTGCTATTATATATAAGTTCAAGGAATAGGCAAGCCAGTCTGGACAAAAGAAAAAGGGACCAGACCCACTTCCAAAACCATGAATTGAACAAGAAGAGAGGGAGAGAGGGAGGGAAAGATAATTTTCTTTGATGAAAATTACATATTCTTGAAATCTTTTCCCCATGTACACATTCCCGTGACCGTCATTGCTTCTTATCCTAGAGGAGATGCAAAATTCTGGAGCTGTAAAAATAACCATCTTTAGATTCTGATCATAGATTTTTTACACTTGAATATCAATATTTTATTTCATTTAATGAAGGGTAAAAGTTTCTCCCTTGCTTATAGTTGTAAGATATATACACATTTGCACACCTTGTCTTCCCATAATTTATTTCTTTGGTTATTTTTTGGTTTAAAAATAAGTGTCTAACATTTTATTTTCTCTTTCTCTCCTTTTAAATTAGTTCTTTGAGAATTTTATGTAGTATGTTTTGATCATATTCACCCCTCCCCAGCACCTCCAAGATCCACCCCTTCCCTATTCACCCAACTTCGTTCTCTTTCTGTTTTCATCCAATCCAGTTTGTGCTGTCCGTACAGTCCTGGCTATGTGGCCTTCCCCTGGAGTATGGCTGACTGACCAGGGCTACACTCTTAAACAGAACCGACTCTCCCCCTCCAGCAGCTATCAATCTCCAGCAGCTCCTGGGCTAGGGATGGGACTTCATATCCACCCCTCCTCTCCATGCTGACTTTATCCAGCTTGAGCTTTATAACTGCTGTGAGCTCATATGTGCAGCTTCCTACTGTCTTTGGAAAACACTGTTTCCTTGGAGTCACCCGCTACCTCTGGCTCTTACGCTTTCTATGCTGTTTCCTCCATAATGATCCTCAGGTCTTGGGAGGAAGGGTTGTGAGGTAGATGTCTTATGCTGCTGAGCAGTTTGCAGTCTCTTACTCTCTGTATCTTGACCAATTGTGGGTCTCTGTGTTAATTAACATCTACTGAAAATGGAAGCTTCCCCAATGATGGTTGAAAGATTAATTCATGCATAGGTATAAAGACAAGGTATTAGGAGTCAGTTTAATACTTTGTCCATTTAGCAGAATGATAATAGTGGTTTCTCCCCTAAGGCCTATGACCTGCTATGACCTGTCTCGGTATAGGTTCTCAGCCTGACCATAGTGCCTGGTTTGGGTTTCATCTTGTGGAACAAGCCTTAACTCCAATGACAAAGTGCTTGGTCACTCTAGTGATGTTCATGCCACTATTACACCAGTGAGCATGTCTTATTGAGTCAGTAATTATTGTAGCTTGCAGGGTTCATAGCTGGGTAAGACTTACGACTTTTTTCTTCAGTAGTGTGCATTCTACTTTAGATTATGTATTACCTGATGTAAGGCCTGGACACTTCAGAGAAGTGCTATTTTTCTGTTTCTATGGTTGGGTAGCAAACCATCCTAAAGGTTAGAGACTTAACAAACACATACAATCTTAGTTCATGATTCTGTGGGCCAGTAAATAGGTCTTGACTGTTTGGTACTTTTAGAATTGTACTGTTTATGAGGGTCAAGCTCTGCTTGTCATCCCTGGGTATGTTTGTTCTTCATAGAAGCCACCTTCCCCTTTCCTGAAAAAGCTAGAGTTAATGAGTATTAAACACTTAAACATGCCTGGCACTTGACACACATTACAGTCCTTAATCTTGAAGACCCATCTGGCAGATAATTGTTTGTCCAAATAACATAGCCGTTAAGTGGCAGAATGGACACTCAAATTCCAATCCATCTCCAGTCCCACCCAGAGCTTACCACTCTGTGTCCTGTCAATGGCCAGCACTCTGTGGAATGTCCCTGTTTTACTGGTTCCCATCCTCCAGGAGGAGCATATACGAGCCTGCACAGGAAGTGACGTTTCTACAGAGCATTTCTTGCTTTCTTGACCGGAGTTCCTTTGTTTTCCTGGCCCATTCAGATTCCTTAGGTGCCTACATTCACTATGTTTTTGGCCTCTGTTCTTGTGCCTGGTCTAGCTGGCAAAGAATTTAGTTGTGCAGGATATCTTTGAACAGAGAAGTGGGTAAAATGTTCTCTATCCACCCCCCCCAAAAAAAAAAAACTAGAAGTCAATCTGACCTTTGTCAATGAATCCAGCAGGAAATGGCAGTCACATTATTCACAGGAGTTTCCCATCAAACATGGAAGGCACTTAGAAGGACATCTGTCCTCATGGCAAACAGATTCAGGATATCCACAGCGAACCATTACATTTCTGAGTAGGTGGTAATTAGTTGACAAGGGGTATCTGGTACCTCGGTTAAAGGCAAGGGTGGATGGGTTATAAAGTTATAAAATACTTTTACCCAGCCGGGCAGTGGTGGCGCACACCTTTAATCCCAGCACTCGGGAGGCAGAGCCAGGTGGATCTCTGTGAGTTCGAGGTCAGCCTGGTCTACAGAGCGAGATCCAGGACAGGCACCAAAACTACACAGAGAAATCCTGTCTTGGAAAAAAATGCTTTTACCCATGACTTGTCCAAGATATTTCAGTGAAGTACTTTACATTCTCCTATGAATCTAAACCACAGTGAATTCTATGCTCTCTATTCGAAGACACATAATAGAAAGAAAATTAGTTTATTAAGACAAACAATAAAAGCACTTGACATTATGTGTGAAACTCATTATCATGTAAATTACAAGCGTGTTTTTCTTTCCTAGTTCATATTTACTTGAGTAGCACTTGGAACTCTAAAAGGCATGTCATTGCTTACTTTTTTAGATGAAAAATTCCAGAGCAATTACCAAAGCAACCCAGGGCAGTTGGAGACCCCAAGAGAACCCTGCTAACATTTTTGGCCTTAGTAGATACTGAATGGAAAGAAATTGAATGCACCCTGGTTATGCAAGGACAACTCAACTCATTTACTCTTGAAATTCTCTCCCAGGACACAAAGCAGCGTGTGCTGGAGTCTGAAGGTGGCAGGAGTCAATGTTGCTGTTTTCTCCATGTTACAGAGTTGAAAGGGAACTGGGAGGATGAGACTGTCTGTCACCTGTCCTTCTGTGGTATGAAACCTGAGTTATCTTCTATACCCTCATGCAGTGGAAGTCAGTAGGATCTGGGTGTGTGTGAGCTCATGAGGACTTGTTATTTACCTTTTAACTGTGGCAACATACCTGTCAGGAACCACTTATGTGGGAAAGATTTATCTTGGCTTACGTTTTCTGGGGCGTTCCAGTCTACCATGGAGGAGAAAGCACGGCGGCTGGGCTTGGTCTACGGTGGTGGGAACCTGTGGTTGACTTCGCACATGTCAGGAGAGCAGGAAGCAGAATGCACTCTAGAACTAAAGAGGAGTATGACTTTCACAAGCCTTTCACTCATGACTGGATTCTGCTGGCCAGCACCCTCCTCCTAAAGATCCCACAGTCCTCAAGCTAGTGCCACAGTCTAGGCACCAAACATTCGAATCCTGAGCAGATGGGTGACATTCCAGATCAAAACCACAACAGAACACGAGTCTAACAAATTCACTGACAGTGTCTAGAGGCTTATGCAGCCATCTTGTTGCATGTGTGTCCATGCCCCTGTGTGAGATTTAGACTTGGTGCACAGTCATAGTATTACTGGCAGATTGGCTGAATGAATGTCACAGGCATGGTGAGTCATGGTAACCAAATATTTTGAAGACCATAAAGAAGATGGAGTAATTTCTTGATGAATTTAAGTACAGATTTCCTTCCGCACCTGCTAATGGTTCTCATTAACAACTTAAACAGCTCCTTGATTTTGTTCTACGTACACTCGTCAGGACAAGGTCTCCAATGAACTGAGGACTGAGCTAATTGTTTTTCACGTCATACTGATTCATATGGACATAGTTACTATGTTCCAGAGAGTTTGGGGGCTGGGGAGATGGCGCAGTCAGTAAAGTGCCTTCCAGGTAAGTTAGAGGACCTAAGTTTGGATCCATAGCACCCACGTGAAGAACTGGCTGTGGTGGCATATACCTGTAATCACAGCACCGTAAGGGTGGAGGCAGGAGAATTCCTGGGGCTCATTCACCAGAAAGCTAGCTAAATGGATGAACTTCAGATTCAGTGAGAGACCCTGCTTCAAAAATGAAATAAAATAAGAGAATGGTGGGGGACAGACAACCCAGGATGATATAACCTTTGATCTCCATATGCAATCACACACACATGTATGTACACACAGGTACATACACTACATACACAGCACATAAAACCCATCACGCACACAGAGACTATTTACAAGTTGTAAATATGTAGAAGGAAGTGTTAGGATGGGATGGAGGCCACTATCTTCACATTCTCCAGTCTTCCTGTGATTGACATACGGTATTCACATGCTCCCTCTATTAAAATAACACACCAGTATCAGATCCATCTGCTCCTGTTAAAATCCAGAGTTTACTCAAATTTTCTGCTTTTATCTCATTTTCTTGCTCTGTTTCAGAATTCTTCTACAATACCACCTTGCATCTAGCTGCCATGTGTCTTCGTCCCCTCTTGGTTGTTACAGTTTCTCAGATTCCCTCCCCACCCCACCCCATGCTCCCCCCACCCCCATTTGCAGGAATCCTGACAACTTTGAGGATAACTGGTTGTTTGTGTTATGTTCCTATTTTTTTTTCTGTATTTTCTTGTGACTTGACTGGGACTGTGGGTTCTTGAGAGGAAGATCTCAGAGGTGAAGTGCTCCCTCCTCACACCATACAGAGTGCATATTCATCTCCACGAATCATCATAGTTGGGTTGGTGTCTCAAGGATGCGCAGCACAGTGTGGCTGTACTCTGATCTCTGGAGGGAAGTCACTGTGTCTGACCCACTGCTCAGGAGTGGGGCCTTCCACTCCTTCCACGCAAGGGCAGAGCAGCTGCAGTTATTTGGAATTCTGTGAAGGAACGTGATCTGTCTTCTGCATTTATTTATCTGTTAATTTAATCATTTATTTTGTCCGTATGGAGTCATAAATTGTTATTTTCTACAGTGAATAATCTACTTGATCCTCATGCTTTGACTATTATTAGAGTCCATTCAGTTAGGTCCTTTGCTACTATGATGCCTCCATCAGTATATATATACATATACATGTATGTATGTATGCACACACATATACTTTAAGTTTGGCTTAGTACATCTTTACTTTCTGATATCACAAAATGCTTCAGAATAGTCTTGTACATTTCTTATACTAGCCCTTCAGTCAGCTGGGTTATTTTGGTTGTTTATTTATTTTTTTTTGTTTTTTGTCTTTTTTTTAATTCCTGGTGCCTGTTATTACAGAATGTTATTAGAAACTAAGATTGCAATGCACAATGCACTGGTCACCACTGGGATGTCAGTTTCTGGGCCCCTCTTCCCTAACGGAGCAAGGAATGTAGATTTCCTGGTCCCTGGTTTCTCTCTATCACTAGCACATTTTCACAGTGGTACTAATTAGAAGCATTCCAGTTATTTTCTTCAGTTACTTGTAGAGTCTAGTTCCTACAATGAGACACCTGACCTTTCACCATCCATCCTCCTAATTGTTCATTTCCAGTGTGCCTGAAGAGGGGTTTCCAGCCTGCACTCCACGGGGAAAACAGCTAACTGTGGCAGAACACAGCGATTCTATACACTTTCTCTTGCTTCTGGTCTTAGGAAACGACATCATTTCTGAAAGTTACATGGGCCAGCTCCATCCTCCCACGTCGATGAGAGATTGTTTGCCCTAGCACTGTCTGAATTCCTTTCTGGGATCTCCCAACATTCGGAATCATTTTGAAAAGGTTGCTTACATTTAAGTCTGCTATCTGTGCTATGAAGCTCAATAGGGTTTGAAAAAACCCTAACACTGCTCTACAAGGGCTTACAAGAGCGGGCTCCTGTGTTCTACCCTGTGAGGCTGCTGCATGAACTCTCCAGCGGATGCTGGTGCCCCATCTTGGTCTTCTAGGACCTCAAAGCACTGAGAAATAAACTTACTGAACTTTTGTTTTGTGCCTGTGATGCTCTGCTGAAGGAGCACAGAGCAGACTAAGACGTGGCAAAACAGTGTTTAGCGTTGAAGAAATACTAAACTATCTTCCAAAGAGACTCCAAGTAGTGAGTCAGGGTACCCATTGCTCCACAGCCTTTCAGCCATTGAATGTGTCAGGTATGAGACCTCGGATGTTCCAGTATGGATGGCAGTGTCTTATAGGTGCTTTAATTCCCAACCCCTTAATGACAAATGGTGTTGAACATGTTTTACGTATGTCTGTCTTTCTGTCTGTCTGTCTTTCTCCTGCTACCTGCATATCTTCTTTGGTGTTAAATGAGATATATTTTCTTAGTTTTTAGTTTTCTTTCATGTTTCAAAAAATTAAAAAAAAAACGTTTGTGGGTATTACTTGCTATAGAGAACATATGGAGGTCAGAGGACGACTTTTAGAAGTCAGCTCTCTCTTTCCACTAGGTGAGTCCCGGGGGTTCAGGTTGTCAGGCTTGGTAGCAAGCACCCTTATGTGCTGAGCTGTCTTGAAGGTCTTCCCATTTTTCTTTAAGAGTATTTTAAGACCTTGGGAGATGGCTCATTGGGTAAAGCCTGAAAGCCTGAATTCAATACCCAATACCCATATAAAAAATATCCAGGTGCAGCAGCATGCAGAGGAGGGAGAGGGAGCAGCTAGCCAGCATAGCTGTGGTAGTTTTAATGTGATTGGCTCCCATAAGCTCACAGGCAGTGGCGCTATTAGGAGGTGTGGCTTCGTTAGAGTAGGTATGGCCTTGTTGGAGGAAGTGTGTCACTGTGGGGGCGGGCTTTGAGGTCTCATATATGCACAAGATACCGCCCAATGAGACACAGTCCACTTCCTGTTGCCTTCTGATCATGATGTAGCCAGCACCATGTCTGCCCGCATGCCTCCATGCTCCCCGCCATGATGATAATGGACTGAACTTCTTAACTGTAAGCCGCCACCCCAATTAAATGTTTTCCTTTGTAAGAGTTGCTGCAGTCATGGTGTCTCTCCACAGGAATAGAACACTGACTAAGACCGTAGCTTTTGGTGAGCCTCAGGTTCAACGAAAGACCTTGTCTCAAAGAGTGAGGTGATGGACTGGGGAGATGGCTCCGTGTGTGAAGCCCTGGCTGTGTAAACCAGATGACCTGAGTTCAGAGCCTAAGAACCAATGCAAAGGCTGGATACAGTAGGAAATGCATCTGTAATCCATCCCAGCACTCTCACAGAGAGGTGGGAGGTGGAGACAAGAGAATCTGAAGTTCATGGGCCAGCTAGCCTGGCACACACATTGGCATTGAGACCCTGTCTCAAATGAGGTAGAGGTAAGGATCAATATCCAAGATTGTTTCTGACCTCCACATGTGTGCCTCGACATACATTTGCATGCATTCACACACATGAACATGTACACACACACACACACACACACACACACACACATGACCAAACAACAACTATAAAGGAATTTGAAAAAAGAGTAGTTTGATATATTTGATATGAATCCATTATCAGTTGTGCTGTGGCTGTTTTCTCCAAGCATAGGGCTTGCACTTCCATTTCTTTAATACCTGTCTTTTGCAATATAGAAGTTTTATTCTTCAAAAGTCCAGTTCATCACTTTGTCTTTCACGGATCGGACTTTTAGTGTTATATCCAGGTGGGTAAATTTCATGACATCTAGAATTTTCCCTATGTATTATATATATGTTATATACATATACATATATATTATATATATATGTATATGAATATGTATATATTCCTAGAATGCTACAGTTTTATTTTCTATAATAATTTTGGTCAGTTGTCGCCCACTATTTCCCAGTTCTCTGTTTTCTTCTGATAGTCTAATAATGTATATATACCCTTGAAATTGCCCTACAATTTTTTGATGCTCTGTTTCTTTTTCATTCTTTTTCTCCTTCTGTAATTCAGTCTGGGGAGCATCCACTGACCTGTCTTCAAGGCTTGTGTGTCTTTCCTTACTCATTTTCAGCCTTTTGATGACTCGTGAAGGCATTATCTGTGTCAATCTCTAAGGAGCCTTCAGTCAGTGAAAATCAGAATTTCTAGCATTATCTTCCTCCAGTGTCCTTGGTTTTTACCAAGTGTCCTCATGGACTCCTACTTAAAAAAAGCCTTACTCTGATGTTTTCGGCAGTTATCCACTACTCTACTAAGGCCATGCTCACATGGTGGTAAGGTAGAGGGAAGGCATGCTACAATTTGATGATTATATCTTAACTTTTTATGAACCTGTAACCCGAGTTTGTCTTGGTCACCTCCCTTCTGCCCTCCCAAACCTTCCTTGTGGGTGAGACATGAAGGCTATCAAGGTGGAGCTTGGTAGGGTACAGCTCTAGTTATTTTTTTCCTTAGTTATTCAAATGTTCTGGATGTATTAGAATATGGCTACTTTAAATTCCCTGCCTCCACCAGAGCCACAGGTGTGTGGTCCTGGCTTTCCATGAAGAGAATCTGGTTGGCTTCCTGAAGGTAAATTCACACAGGTGTGAGGGGTCCTTGAGGCTACAAACTCCCATGAGTTTCCCACAGTGCTCATCCACCCCAAGCTTCTGGCACTTCTTCAAAAGGCCCCTTGTAGCCCTGCCCAGTCTAGGCCTTCACTCCAGGTGAGGAGACCCTGCTGTCTTCCAACCTCCCTCCCTCTGGATTGGAGTCAGGGAGGTCAGTCTCACAGCACCACCTCTCTGATGAGTCCAAGATGATGGCTTTGAACCTCTTTAGGAGTAAAAGCTACAACCAGAACTGTCAAATATACAAGGAGGAAAAAAAGTAGCTTGGGGAACCAGATCTCTCTATGGCTGTCCATTTTTGATGATGCTTTTGGAAACCCTTGTTAAACCACCCCAGTAGGCAAGTCCTACAATCAGGAAGATACAACTATCTCTGGTATTAGACTGTCCTGGTTTAATCCTTCCTCACCCATCAATCTCTGTATGGGGCTTTGGGCCAGTTGCTTTAGTTTCCTCATTAATAAAGCAGCCATCAGATTGTTTTGGGCCAGTTGGAGGAATGCATCTATTTCTATGTCTATGTGGCTGGATGGCACTGGGCATGAGGTCGACATTCAGCAGCTCTTGTGGAAGGATTCTTTCTGCCCTACCTTGAACTTGCCCCTCTTGTGTGTCGGTGATAACTCTGGTGCCTTTGTCTACAGCTCATTGTCAGCTCTGACACATAGATTATGCAGCCGAAGACTAAGGGAGAGGGATGATGGTTTTCTGGCGAGCTTTAAATCCCATTCTAAACTTCTGGCATCTAAATTTAAATCCAACCTCAGAATTACTGAGTCCAGTAAATGATTGCTCACAGCTAATACCTCCAGGGTGCGGTACAAGATGTCCCTTTCTGCTTGGCATTCAGGTCTCTGATAAAATCCTGCCACCACCCACCCATTTACTCTTCTCTTAAGCAAAATCATGTTCCTTGGCCATTGAGTTTCAAAATAATTGCAGCATTTAGTTTTGAAACTCTGCCTAGAGGCCTGTGGGCAGCAGGCCTGTTTAAAGAAGACTAATAAATGAGGGAAAATCAATGTACAGGGTGAAAAAGTAAATGGGGCTAATCCTATTTGGAGAAAAACCCCGAAGTGACTGCTTATTTATAAGAACAAGAGTAATTTTAGAACAGATCAGTAATGTAAGCAAAGTAAACACACCAGGCCTGTGCTTTCTACATCACTGTGAGGCCTCTGCTTCATGAGAAGAGTCTCTGACTGGCTTCTGGTAAATTATGTGCCTTAACCAAAAGCTGAGGTAGGTCAGCATCCCTTGGCCCACTCTCGGTGAACAAGGCTATATTGAGACTTCCAAGTAATTTAATTTCCTGTTTCCAGCTCTGTTGAGAGGAGTATTATGCAATGAGCCTGGCCCACTGTGAGGGTCCTCAGTCTCCCTGTAAGCTCCTCTGTCATTTGCTTGCTGACTGTGCCCTGAGGTGAGTCTAGTGGACGCAGCTTCTGCCTGCTCTCTCTTTAGAGTATTAGTGGCACCCAAAATAGGTGATCACAACACTTACCAGGTGCCTTAGGGGAGGGTGCCCTTCCACCTCAGGAAAGGGCAGGAATGTTGTCGCATTTACACACTACAGAACATCAAACACCAATGAGAAACAGGAGTAGGTAGGTAAGGAGTAGGTAGGTGTGTCCCCCATGGGTGAGACAGTTCTGAGCTGTGTTTTGCATGGTGTCTCAGAGATTCCTGGTTGTGGTGGGTTGAACCCTACCTTCCCTGAGCAGTAAACTGTTCTCTTCCCTGGCCCACTTCCCCACTGACTCACTGCGCTCCCTCACACCTCCTTAGCTGCTTGCTATCAACAAGTCACTTGCATAAAAATCCTTGACTTGGAGTCTGAGTTGTGGAGGACCCTCCCAAGACAGCGAGATTCAGAGACTTCAAAGATTCATGCGAGGTCACACAGCACTTGAAGGGTAGAGGGCATCATAAACATTCTCTGATGAGGTTCTAATGTATCTCATTGTGCCATAAGATTGTGCAATGAGGGATCTTAAAACCAGTTTTATTTGATTTTTTTTTTTTAGTGAAAAGCTTGTTGGTATTGAGGAAAACAATACGCTTTTGTCCCTTAAGCTCGATTTGTAGAGCATATTCTGAAAAGATACAGGCAGAGGTACAAATTTCACAGTGAACAGACACAAGCTCCACTAAAAGGAGATGTGAAGAGCTGGAGAGAAGGCTTGGGGGTTAAGAGCACCTCTGCTATTCCAGAGGACCAGGGTTGGGTTCCTAGTACCCACACCCAGCCTTTCATAACACCTGTACCCCTCACACCTGGGGCTCCAACACCCTCTGCTGGTCTTCTTGAGAATCTGCACTCACACCCACACCCAGCCTCCTGCACATTTACATAAGTAAAAATGAAACAAACACTTTTTAAAAACTGAGATTTGGGGATCACGGGTGACAAGCGAAATGAAGTTTTAGAAAAATGCCAAATGATATAAATTCAAAGATGATCACCACATATACATAAGCACAATAAAGTGTGGCATGGCAATTTCCGGACAAGGACAGAGAGCTAGGGCAGAGCCACTTGAATTTTTACTGCTAATATTTCTTCAAGAAGTTTTCAAGGAATAGAATGAGGCAGCTACTGAAGGTTGAATGAAGAGTGGCTTTGAGGTCCCTTAGCTCTCACAGTGTCCTCCTGTCTCAGACATAGACACCATTTGTGTGGTGGGCAAGCTAGATGGCAGGAACATTCCAATAAGCACCAGTTTACTCTGAAGTCTTAGGGACATGCCAAAAGTTCTGACACACAAGTGTATAACCTAGAAACAGCGAGAAACAGATCTGACATTTCCTGTAGATGAGAAAAATTCCTAAAATGGATCATTACTATAAAGTCATTAAGACATGATTCAGTGTGTGTGTGTGTGTGTGTGTGTGTGTGTGTGTGTGTGTGTGTGTGTTTGTGGGTGAAGTACCAATGGAGTCCAGAAAAGGGCATTGAATCTCTAGGAACTAGAGTTACAGGCAGTTGTATGTCATTCAAAGTGGGTGCTTGGAACTGAACTCACGTCCTCTGCAAGAGCAGCAAGTGTTTCTAACTCCCAAGTCATCTCTCCAGCCTCACCATACAAGTCTTTTAACACTTAGAAAAAGGAATTAATTGGTCACTGCTGGGGACCAAGAAGAGTTTATTGTAACAAATTATCATGGTTTCCTTTGTTGTGAAGTTTTGATCGCCTCAGCAGATGAATGTCAGGGGATGCTTTTGACAGCACATGGCGACTTGTGGTTTCTCGTCGTCGCAGACTTGGGTACTGAATGAAGAAGTGGTTGATGGGGTTTTCACTTAGATTTGTTACTCGTGAAACAGTGCTGCTGGGTGTTCTGCTCAAACTGTGGGTGTTAATTCTTTAGTTTTGGAAAAGCAAAGTTAGTGTGATTTTTGTGCCTGAGCGGGTTCAACTCCCAACTTCCAGATCTTAAGTGAATCATTAAACTAGTTTTATGCAATTTTCTCTACTAAATGGGAAGAAAAAATGTGTTTTGTACTATTCACGGGCAGTGAAATAAAACATGGAGAAGAGGGTTATAAATTATAATGCATTAAATAAATTCTAAGTATTGGATTTTAGCAAAAAATATTGAGTTTGTAATCTTGAGAAAGTCCGTCTTAATAAAATACAGCATAGTTTTTGCCTTTAGAAGGAATTCATTTCTTTGCTAAATAATAATTAAAATATCCAGCAACTATTTTCAGATTGGGTGCAACATTACTGGATCTGTTTGTTGATAGAAACGTTGCCTAGACCCTGGGTTGGGAGACTTGGCACGTGGGCAGATTCCTACCCAGCATCTGCTTTGTCAATGCGTTTTTATTGGAGCGCAGCCAAGTCTACCCACTGGCAGGTTGTTCCTGGTTGCTTCTGGGCTGTAACAGCAGAGTGGAGAAATTGTAACACGGACTGTATGATCCACAAAGTGAAAAAAAAATGGTGTCATGTGCTTTATAAAAAATGTTTTGCTGGGCTGGGCTATGGCTCAGAGGGCAAAGTGCTTGCCACACAAGTCTGAGGACCTGAGATCGAAACCCCAAGAACTCACATAAAAGCTGGCTGCAGTAGCATGCGTGCCCACAATTGCAGCATTCCTTCGGGGATATGGGAGGAGGAGACGGGAGAGTTCCTGAACGCTTGTGGACCATCATGCTTGGGTCATGGAGTGGAAAAGCAAGAGACCCTGTATCCTACACGATGAGAAGAAAGCATCAGTGCGGAGGCTCCTCTGACCTTGACTTGCACGCTGTGGCACACACATCTCATGCTCACATACGTAATTGTGCATGTATACATACACACATGCCCATACAGCTTTTTTTTCAAGAGGAAAAAGTTTGCCAACTCTCTGACCTATGCTAACGTGTGTACAGTGTGAAACTATTCATAGGGAACATGGTTAAGCAATGATAATGCTTATAATCAGAGCGGGAGCCATCACGTTTTGTGATGTGATTTTGAGAATGTACACATTTTGCTTCATCGGGTCACAAATCGGTTATCAAGGTTTGTAAGCTCATGGAAAGCATAACATAAAGAATATGACTTTGGAGCATCATCTAAAACTTGCAGGCCCAGGAAATGGCTCAACTGGCATCTGAAGGCATTTATTGCCAAGCCTGATGATGTCAGTTTGATCCCTGAAACCCACTTGGTAGAAAGAGAGAACAGGCTCCCGTAAGTGGTCCTCTGACTTCCATGTGTGTGCTGTGGTGTGTGTATATACAACAGTTCCAGAGAACCGAGGAACTTGTCTCTGGAAATCCCACAGGGTACAAGCACGAGGCTGTTGAAAAGGGTGTTACCTGGAACAGTGATGGCTTTGAGCAGGGTGAGCTTTGTGCACTAGTTTGGCTCAGTCATTATCTAGACATGTAGCTCTATTTACTAAACCAGACCTCATAAATGTACATTTAACCCAAACCTGCTTTAGGAAGTTTTGAAATCATCCAGTGTCATTTAAAGAACATTCCTCAGCATTCATGGTTAGTTAGTGCTTAATAGTGACACTAAGAGTGTATTTCTTAAGGATTTTGAACTGGTGAGAGGTAGTGCTCTGGTTGATGCTGAGGGACATTTTTTTCTTTTTTTTTATTTTAATTTTTATTTTGCAATACAATTCAGTTCTACATATCAGCTATGGATTCCCTTGTTCTCCCCGCTCCGGCCCCCCTCACCTTACCCCCAGCCCACCCCCCATTCCCACCTCCTCCAGGGCAAAGTCTCCCCCGAGGACTGTGATCAACCTGGTAGACTCAGTCCAGGCAGGTCCAGTCCCCTCCTCCCAGGCCGAGCCAAGCGATCCTGCATAGGCCCCAGGTTTCAAACAGCCAACTCATTCAATGAGCACAGGACCCGGTCCCACTGCCTGGATGCCTCCCAAACAGATCAAACCAATCAACTGTCACACCCATTCAGAGGGCCTGATCCAGTTGGTGACCCCTCAGCCATTGGTTCATAGTTCATGTGTTTCCATTTGTTTGGCTATTTGTCTGTGCTTTATCCAACCTTGGTCTTAACAATTCTCGCTCATATAAACCCTCCTCATTCTCGCTAATTGGACTCCCAGAGATCCACCCGGGGCCTAGCCGTGGATCTCTGCATCCAGATCCCTCAGTAGTTGGATGGGGTTTCTAGCATGACAATTAGGGTGTTTGGCCATCCCATTACCAGAGTAGGTCAGTTCGGGCTGTATCTCGACCATTGCCAGCAGTCTGTTGTGGGGGTATCTTTGTGGATTTCTGTGGGCCTCTCTAGCACTTTGCTTCTTCCTATTCTCATGTGGTCTTCATTTACTATGGTCTCCTATTCCTTGTTCTCCCTCTCTGTTGTTGATCCAGCTGGGATCTCCCGCTCTCCCAAGCTCTCTTTTCCTTGACCCTCGCCCTTCATTACCCCCACTCATGTCCAGGCTGTTCATGTAGATCTCATCCATTTCTCCGTCATTGTGCAATCCCTGTGTCTTTCTTGGGGTCCTGTTTTCCAGGTAGCCTCCCTGGTGATGTGAGTAGCAGTCTAGTCATCCTTGTTCCACATCTAGTATCCTCCTATGAGTGAGTACATACCATGTTTGTCTCTCTGAGTCTGGGTTACCTCACTCAGGATGATTTTTTCTAGATCCATCCATTTGTCTGCAAACTTCATGATGTCATTGTTTTTCTCTGCTGAGTAGTATTCCATTGTGTACATGTACCACATTTTGTTTATCCATTCTTCAGTTGAGGGGCATCTAGGTTGTTTCCATGTTCTGGCTATTACAAACAATGCTGATATGAACATAGCTGAACAAGTGCTCTTGTGGTGTGGTTGAGCATTCCTTGGGTATATGCCCAAGAGTGGTATAGCTGGATCTTAGGAGAGATGGATTCCCAATTTTCTAAGAAAGTGCCGTATTGACTTCCAAAGTGGTTGTACAAGCTTGCATTCCCACCAGCAGTGGAGGAGAGTTCCCCTAGCTCCACATCCTCTCCAGCATAAGGTGTCTTCAGTGTTTTTGATCTTAGCCATTCTGACAGGCATAAGGTGGTATCTCAGAGCTGTTTTGATTTGCATTTCCCTGATGATTAGGGATGTTGAGCAATTCCTTAAATGTCTTTCAGCCATTTGAGTTTCCTCTGTTGAGAATTCTCTGTTTAGTTCTATAGCCCATTTCTTAATTGGACTGTTGGGCATTTTGATGTCTAATTTCTTGAGTTCCTTATATATTCTGGATATCAGTCCTCTGTCAGATGTGGGGTTGGTGAAGATCTTTTCCCATTCTGTAGGCTGTCGCTTTGCCTTGTTGACCGTATCCTTTGCTCTACAAAAGCTTCTCAGTTTCATGAGGGAGAGACATTTTTTTCATTGGTGGGCTCTACTTGCAACTAAGAGTCAGGGAGCTGCTAAGCTCTAAAAGTTAGACCTTGAACTTTGAACTTGTACCTAATTTCAGTGTTAGGTAAGTCTTGAATTAAAATTTAAGCACATGATTTAACGATGATAGAAATAAATTACAAATAATTTTGTCTATCCACATCTGTAATTGGAGGGGAGAAAGGACAGCATGGAGGAGTGTCCAGAAACTGCCATTGATTTTAATTAGGTTTCTAGAAATAAGCGCATTTGTCAAGTGTAGGTAGATCCTTGATAACATTGAATAAAATCATATAATTTTAGAATCTGTAGTATTCACAATGATTTATTTCAATCTTTTCAAATCACATTCATTTATGTGTGTGCAGTCTTTTCAAACTATATTCATATATATGTGTGTGTGCACATGATGGTCGTGTGGCAGGAAAGGGCTGTGTGGGGAAGTCCATTCTTCCCTTTTACCACATAGGCTGTGGGGATTGAGCACAGGTTTGGCAGCCAATGCTCTTCCCCACTAAGCTGTCTTGCCAGCCCCTCAATTTTTCCTATTTTACTGGTGAAAGACCCAAGGAGTAAGAAAGGATCTTACTGTCGTCATGTACATCTTTTCTGGAAGAGCACGGGTTGGGACCTGACCCCTTAGTTCAGTCTTGCTTCCTTTCTAGGACATTCCAACGCTAATTGAGAGGGAGTGTGTCTGTGAAGGAATTCAGTTAATGGGGTATGAACTGAGGGAACCAAGTTGTTCTCGGTGAGGGCGGCCACTGCTTAGGATGCCCGAGTGAGGGCTGAGGAAATGGCCATTAGAAATAGATATGCCAAGAAAATTAGTGCTGTATCAGAAACAACACGGTCAACTTTATGCATGCCTCTCATAACTGGAAGATGTGTGAGTCATTTCGACTTGAAAATCCTTAACAAAAGAAAGAGGGAAACACTCCCTGGTAAATACGTCTGACATTCTAGAACCTGTCAAAATCCCATTGGCAATGTTGTAAGCAGGGAGTCCAACAAGACAGAAAGTGGAAGACAGGCTGATGGTGTGGACTGCTAAAAGACAATTTTAAAGACAGCATTTTTTTCTTTGTAGGCAGTAGTTCTCAACCGGTGGGTCACGACCCCTGGAGGTCATATATCAGACATCCTGCATATCAGATATCCTGCATATCAGATATTTACATTATGATTCATGTCAGTAGCAAAATTATAGTTATGAAGTAGCAATAAAATAATTTCATGGTTGGGGGGGTCTCCACAACATGAGGAACATGAATTAAAGGATCACGGCATTAGGAAGGTTGAGAACCACTGCTTTATAGTGTTAGGGATCAAAATCAATGACTTGTATACACTAGGCAGGGTCTCCACGGCTGAGCTAAACTCCTTGGCTCTGGAGATTCATTCTTTGTGTGTGTGTGTGTGTGTGTGTGTGTGTGTGTGTGTGTGTGTGTGTGTTGGTATTTTGTTTTTGGAAATGAAGTCTTACTGTGTTATCAGAATGTGTAAAGAAATAGAAAACAAAATGACCAGAAAAGATAGAGATATGACAAATGAAAGCAGAACTCTCAGTGTCTGGGAGCAGAGTCCCTAGAAGAAAAGTGACAATAAATGGGGGGTGGGGGTGTGTATATGACAAGCTACAGAAATCATGCACACAAATGGCTCACTTTTAAAAGCATATTTTTTGAAGTTTTATTCAGTTTCATTTTATATGTATGAATGTTTTGCTTGCTGGAGTATCTGTGTAATATATACATGCAATGTCCATGGAAGCCAGAAGAGGGCATGGGACCTCACGGAACTCAAGTTACAGGTGGTGAGCCATCACATAGGAGCTGGGAATCGAACCTGTGTCTATGCAAGAGCCCCCAGTGCTCTTGAATTCTGAACCATCTTTTTAGCCCCAAACTACTCATTCTTAAAAAGACGGAGATGTCATTTGGAAGGGCTCCTGGACCATGAAATATGGATAACTTTGACTTTGATGTACTTTGATGATTTCAAGCACAGAGAGAAGGTTCCATGAGTTTGTGCAAAGTGATGACCACTTAAGGATCCCACAGACTGCAGAATTCTTGATGGTAGAATTAAATGATAGAAGACCTTAAGCAGTGTGTCCGCAGTAATGGAGGATAGCTTTACCTAGAGCCTGATGTCTAATAAAATAATTACTTCATGTGAGGTAGAAAAGTTTAGTGTTCTGAAAACACACACTGAAAACTTTAGAAGAGTAATCAGATCAGAACAGATACACTTAGGAGTTTTATAGGAGATATGCTTAAAGAAAAAAAAAAGAAAAAGCTTCTTTGGTGCGTGTAGACATACGTGCCATGTGAGCCTACCCAGTCATTCTTATGTTTAGGGAGTTAATTTAATCAGCATCTTGCTTACAGTTTCAGAGGGTTAGTCTGTTATCATCATGACAGGACACACACAGGCATGTCTGGAGCTAGCTGAGACCTTTACATCCTGATCCACAGGTACCAACCTGTAGCAGGCAGACTGGGCCTGGAATGGGATTTTGAAAACTCAAGACCCATCCCTCGTGACACACCTATTCCAACAAGGCCACACCTCCTAATCCTTTGGAATAGTTCACCAACTGGGAACTAAGTGTGCGAACTTATGAGTCTGTGGGGGGCATTCCCTTCAAACCTCCACAGGGAGATACAGAACTTGGCAAGCTGTATTAGTTTGCTAGAGCAGCTGTAACCAAGCCCGTGGACGAGTGGATTAAGCAATGGGTTTGTCGCTTATGATCTTAGAGGCTGTGAATGCAGAGTCAAGGCATCCCTACTTCCTCCTCAGGATGCGCGGCTGATGGACAGCTGTCTTCTCTCTGCAGCTTCATGTGGCCTTCCCTGAAGACATGTTTCCTTTTTAGAAAGTCAGCAGTCATCCTAGATCACAACAAGCTCATTCTAAGTTAATGACATCTAATGTTGCTCTGTGTACAGTCATATTCTGAGGTCCTAAGGTGTAGTATGTGATCATATAAAAATTGGAGGATACAACTGAGCCCATAACATTGACATTCTCCCAGCCCATACTAAAAAATGTACAAATCCATGATTGCTCTTCTAGGCCGTTTGCAGGGCCAATATCAATGTGATATATTCTGCATATTACCTCTAGATATTGCTAAGTTTAATAAATAAATAAAGAAGCTAAGGCAGGGGGACAGCCAAGAGTTTGAGGACAGTTTGGGATAAATTTCAAGGCCAGCCTGAGCTACACAGTGAGACTCAGTCACAAAAATAAAAATGAAAGAAAGAAGAAAGAAAGAAAGAATGAGAGAGAGAAAGGAAAGAAGGGAAGGAGGATCATTAATTATGATATCAGTTAAAATATTGCTTTAAGAACGAAAGTGAAGTTCATAGCTTTTAAGCCAGAAGGGAAATTAATTTATTCAATAAAAGTGGGAAGGAGAAAGAAACAAAAAAAATGGCAAATGGAAAATATAAAATGAAAGAGCAGACATAAGTTAAAATACGTCAGGGGTAATAGATAAAACACACTTATTGGAAGAAAATAATGGGGGTTTATGAAGATTCAATAGCATCGTGATCTAAAAAGTACAATCGAATAAAAGCCACAAAAGTAAAATGTGGAGGAAGTCTGGAAAATATGCAGTGGAAGGAATCTGGGGGCCGACATTTTAATAACTGAGAAGGAAAACCCCAAAGCCAGAATCTAAAAATGGACAGAGATAGATATTATATATGGTGAATGGAGTAATAGGACCAGAAGGCATATTTGTTTTAACCTGTTATATATATACTAAGATAGTGGCAAATATTTCCAAGAAAGAGCTAGAAAAATTTCAGGAAGATATAGATAATCAAGAGGTATGGATGGAGATTTTATTGCCCTCAAAGGCCATAGATCAATCATGTATACACACACACACACACACACACACACACACACACACACAAAATTGTAAATAATATTAATTTTCAAGATCTGAAAATTAGAGTATAATTGTAAGTTATAAACTCTCTCTATATACCAATACCTACTCATAAATTTCTGTATTCTCAGTGATGAATAACTATTATTGTCACAGATACATGTAGTATTTTACAAAACAAAACTATAAATCAATTTCACCCAAGTTCTCAGAAAATAGTACCATAAAAATGAAACATAACTTACAAAAAATAGCTAACACATACCTCATTTGTTTAGAAGCTAAATATTTTATTTATTTATTTATTTATTTATTTATTTATTTATTTATTTATTTATTTATTTTGGTTTTTTTGAGACAGGGTTTCTCTGTGTAGCTTTGCGCCTTTCCTGGAACTTGCTTTGGAGACCAGGCTGGCCTCGAACTCACAGAGATCCACCTGCCTCTGCCTCCCAAGTGCTGGGATTAAAGGCGTGCACCACCACCGCCCGGCTAGAAGCTAAATATTTTAAAATAACTCAATAAGTGAAAATACTATATGTTAAAATTTGTGAGTTCAGTGAAGAAGAAGCATTCACAGATTTAAAACACAGCAGAAGAGAAAGACTGTAAACAAATGTAGTCACCCTCTGCCCAGGAAGTTAAAAACAGAGGTGAGCACAACCAGGGAGAGCAGAGAAGCCTTGAAATCAAGAACGTCAGGAACAATAGAAGAGAAGATTGAGAACACCAGAACCTGATTCTTTAATAAGGTTATCAAAGCAGACCTCGGATGAGATTAATCAAAATACAAGAAAACAAAGAAAACACAACATGAGACTATGGGATTCATGCAGTTACAAGAGATTTGAAACAGATATACCTCAAATACCAGATAACTAAGTAAATTGCTAGGAAAACAAAAAAGCCAAAATCTTCACGGTAGGAGAAAATTAAACACACCAAACAAATAAAACATGATACGGTCCTTCAATACATATCCCATAGCAACAATAATGAGAAGCAAAAGTTCTAGGTTCTAATGACGAATGCGTAAATTTCAGAGAATTGAATTCTGTATTGTATCAGTTATTACAGAAAACAGAGAAGGACTAGAGATGACTGAGCAGTTAAGAGCACTTGCTGCTCTCTAAGAGGATCTGGGTTCGGTTCTCAGCACCCACTTAAAGTTTTACAACTGCACATAAATCGGATTCCAGGGGATCTGGCTCCCTCTTCTGAGCTCTGTGGGCACTGCATGCACATGGTGTACGAACGTAACAGGGAAACACAAAAAATAAAAATAAATCTTAAGAAAAGAGAAAATAAAAAAGATCAAACATTTCTTAGCTCACTTTTTATACATCTATTCAAGAATAATTTGCAAAACGTCAAATGACTTCATTGAGCATGTAAAGTGTGATGGAGTTAAGTAGATTTTACAATTTTGGATCTGTTGCTACAGTCAATGTCAGCAGCAGCACACCCCCTGAATCCCTTCACGCTGTTTGTGAAATGTGGTCAGGCTCTACCCCAAACCCAGTCCAGGGCAGCCTCAGGTCCGACCCCAAAGTTTTGCCATTGGTAGAAATTGCAGGTGAATGGAGTCATGGCATGGGTAGCCTTTTGTCGGTGTGCACCGTCCCTCTTGCAGTGTCCCTGGACTTCATCGACACTGGGGCTGAAGTCTCTCATGTGTCCTCCCACTGCTGAACAGCAACATCAAATACTGTATTCCTTTCCTAAGCCCCACGTGGCAGAGAGAAGAGGACTTGACGGGACTTTATTATTGCACAGTTCTGGAGAGGAGAGGTCTGAAACACAGGTGTGAGCTGGTGTGCTCTCTCTGAAAGCTTGACCCTCCTCCTAGTCCTCTGGTGGCTGCAGATGGGCCTAACTCTATTCCCTCTGTGTGTATGTGTGCCTAGTTTCTTTGTGCATAGAGAAATGACAGTCGGTGACTTAGCGCCCAGCCGAATCAAGTATAATGTCATCTTAACTTAGCCATCCGCAAGGGTGTGGGTCCAAATAAAGCCACAAAAGTTTAGGGTATACTTGATTTATTTTTTTTTGGGGGGATGCTATTTAATCTAGTGCATATATTTGACTTATTCTTCATCCCTGGCTGTTTGGCTTGTTTTGAATTTGGTTTATTGCAAATCTTCCCATATATGCCTTTGAGTGGGTATATGATTGCATTTTCTTTTTCTTGGAGTGAAACTTTTGGGTTATATGATGAATATATATTTAATGTTTTAAGAATTACCTAAGCATCCCAGCTTTCTACAGATGCTTACCACCCTTGGCATTGACTAGTATGGTCATGTTAGTGAGTGTGAAGGGCTGTCTGTCTCAATGCTGTTTTCATCTGTTCTACACGATGATTAATGGTGTTAAGCAGTTTTCCATGTACGCATTAGCTAATAATATGCACGAGATATATTCTTGGAGGGAAAGATCTGTGGTGATATTGTGTTCCCCAAAATATTGTGCACGCTAATAAACTTATCTGGGGTCAGAGAACAGAACAGCTACTAGATACAGAGGCCAGAAAATGATGGCACACACACTTTTAATCCTATCACTTGGGAGGCAGAGATCCCACAAGATCTCTGTGAGTTCAAGGCCACACTGGAAACAGGCAGGCATGGTGACTCACACACCTTTAATCCCAGGAAGTGATGGCAGAAAGCAGAAAGGTATCAAAGGCATGAAAACCAGGAACTAGAGCTGGTTAAGCTTTTAGGCTTTTAGCAGCAGTTCAGCTGAGATCCATTCCGGTGAGAACTCAGAGGCTTCCAGTCTGAGGAAACAGGATCAGCTGACGAATTGGCAAGGTGAGGTGGCTGTGGCTTGTTCTGCTTCTCTGATCTTCCAGCATTCACCACAACACCTGGCTTCAGTTTCGTTTTTATTAATAAGACCTTTTAAGATTCATGCTAGAAAGATCTATTTAACTGTTTTGCTCATTTTTATTATTATATCTATTCCTTGAAAATTTCACGTATATGATGTTGTGGTGGCTAAACTGAGTTGTTAACTTGACACACCAGGAAAGAGAGATTGAAGAATTACCTGCATCACATTAGCTGTGGGCGTGTCTGTGGGGCATTTTCTCAGCTGGCAATTGATGTGGGAGGGCCCAGTCCACTGTGGGCGGTGCTCCCCCTAGATAGGTGGACCTGGGCTGTTTCAGGAGCTTGCCAGAAAGTAGAGCTCCTCTATGGTCTCCTCTTCAGTTCTCCACTCCTGGTTCCTGCTGAGGATTATTTCAGTGATGTAAACTGAAACAAATCCTTCCCCTCCCCCTCAGTTGCTCTTGGTCATGGTGTTTATCACAGTAAATGGAAACGGAACTAGAACAACTGTATTCTGGTCACACACACCTCTCTACCCTGTCTTATCCCCAGCTCACCTCTGTCAACACCTGCGCCTCCCTACAGGTCTCCAATCCTACCTTCAGAATGTCTTTGTGATCGTTTTATTTGTGACCCACAGGGTTGAACCAGGTCACCCACATGAGCATGCAAGGGCAATTGCTGAAGACAATGACTTCTTCTTCTTCATCATCCATCAACAGCCTAAAGTTCCCCAGGGAGAGACAGGGCCCTCAAGCCGTCTCCGCCATCCATGACTGAATGTTGACAGGCCCAGTCTTGTGCAGACCCACAGCGGCTCCAGTAAGGGCGTGGTTTCAATGGCTATGTTAGGCTCAGGAGATAGTGTTTCATAACTCTCCCCATTATCTGGCTTATATTCTTTGCCTTTCCCCCTCTCTGGTACTGTCTGAGCTTTGGAGGCAGGCAGTCAACAATCATTCCTAGCACCTTGGGTAGCCACGAGACTCAGTATTCATTCCTGTTTGCTGCAAAAGGAAGTTCCCTGATCACGGCTTGTCTATAGCTAAAAACATAAATGTGTTTGCTCATTTTAAAAACAAGTGTTTAATCTTGGCCTTGTTACTGGGTTGGACATTTTAAAATTGTATTCTATACACAAGTCTTTTTATCAGATATGCTATTTCCATATATTCTTTTTCATTCTTTGACTTCTTCACAGCGACTTCTCAGTAACATTTTTTTTTGTTTTACATAAATAATAAACACTTCCTGGTTACTTACACTCCACACCATGATAAGTAGTTTTCCTAACCAATTTTCTCTCTGAATATTTAGGGCACTCCTATGAAGTAGATTTCTTACATCTACCTTTTTACCTACAATCATATTTGATTTTTATCGATGCAGCATTCCTTTGTCTCTCATTTCCCACATTTTTTGGGTAGTCAAATATCCTTTTTATTATATTATTCTTCCCATTAATATATTAGTTATCATTTGAATAATTCATTTAGAAACCCATATTGTAGATTTATTGCTATCTTTAATACAGTTGCATTTTAAAAATGATATATTTGTATTAATTCTTTCAGAAGTTCATACAGTGTATTTTGGTCATATTCACTATCCCCTCCTACATACTCCCTTTGACTTCCCTCCATTTCATGCTCTCTTTTCTTTTTTTTGAACAGACAAGTTTGCAGCAGATGTCCTGGTCCTCTGGCGCTTGCAATCTTTCTGCCCCCTCTTCCACGATGTTCTCTGCCCTTAAGTGTAGGAGCTGTGTTACAAATGCATTCATTGTGCCCTGCAAGCTCATTGTTCTCTGTGCTCAGTTGTGGCTTTCTGTAATCATCTCCATCTGCTGTAAAGAGAAGTTTCTCTGATGAGGGGTGAGAACTACGCTTACCTGTAGGTGTAAGGAGACATATGTAGAAGTTAGAAATTATAGGCTGCTTTAAGAAAGTGACAGTAACCAAGGTGGTGGTGGTGCACACCTTTAATCCCAGCATTTGGGAGGCAAAGGCAGGTGGAGCTCTGTGAGTTCGAGGCCAGCCTGGACTACAGAGCCAGTTCTAGGACAGCCAAGGCTACACAGGTAAACAAACAAAACAAAACAAAAGGAGAAAAGAAAAAAAGTGGCAGTGATAGTTTCTCCTCTAGGTTCCGCAGCCTCACTAGTCACTGGTGGTTGGCTGGGTTTATGGTATTAGGCCTGATTTCCCTCCTATTGAGTTGTCCTTAAGTCCAATTAGGTGGTTGTTGCTTACCCTTGGGAAATCAGTTCTACTCTTGCAGCCTTTGGAACATCTTGCTGTGCGGGTCATTGTTGTGGTTTATAAGTGTTAGAGATGGACAGGACTATTGACTGCTTTTCTCACTTGGGACCTTGCATAGTTCCTCCTAGGACTATGAAGGCAAATCCCTGGGAAGGCTTCCAGATCAGTCCTCTAGGTCCTGTGTCAAGTGTGTAGTGTCTTACCTTCCTTTTCTGGGAGGCAATCAAAGGCAGTGGCAATGGCCTATATTGTTTTGGGGTCTCTTGGTGCCCTGACACAACTTGAAAGAGGTTTCTCATACCTGGCACTGGGTTTCTTTTTCATTAGTCTATAGTTTCTTAGATGGGGAGGAACACTGTAACCCCAAGAGGAACAGCTTCAATTAAACTACACACACGCACGCACGCACGCACGCACGCACGCACGCACGCACTCAGGCACAGGGTAATTTGAGTTAACATAATTTCCTCATTTGTTTGTTCTCTGGCCATATAAACGTTTGATTGCTGCTGGGTAGCACATGGCTGGAGTCAGTAAACTGTCATTTGTTTGTTGAATGTTCTACGTTCTCTTTGACACCTCATTCTCTATACAGGGCAACCCTGGGGAGGGTTTTGTCTTCTAAGGACAAACAATATTGATGCATTCACCATAGGAAGGTGGCTCTCATGTCTCTTTTCAGGTTTCTCTCAGCTTTGAAAAATGAAATAAATGTAATTTTCAAACCTGCACTGCATTCCAAAGCTTTTTTTTTGCCCAGGAATGCTTTTGTACTTAACACCCCTGTGAACCCTGACCATATACCCTCATCTGGAAGGTCTATTCCGAGGTAACTGAGCAGGCTGCCAAGTTCAGCCTGGAACCCTATCATTTCTGCATTATGGATGCCTTTTCCTCTGACAGCTGGAATTAAATGTTCAGAGGTATTTGGATTGCATTTGAATTGCACAGTTGAGTCTTAGTCACCTTTCTTCAGCAGATGGAATCTTTAACATGAGAAAAGGCATTTATGTGAGTTCAGAGAAGCAGCCAAAGAGAGATATGTAAATTGGGATGCTCCAAGTTGGGGCTAGGTTCAGCTAGCTGTCTTGAGAGATGCATGAGCTCATTGAAGCCTTGACAATAAAGGCCACTTGTTGGAGCAATCTCCATGGACATTTTCCCATTAAAAAAACTCCTCCAGCAGAATTTTTCCACTTAGAATCATTTTAAGATCAGTTATCAAATTCAACATCAATGATAACTGCACATAATTCCTATGTGAATGTGAGCATCCTCTCTTAGAGCATTGTTTCATTTGTCCATCCATAAAATTATATTGAGCTTAATGGTATTTTCTATTTGTTTTTTAAATTTTTTATTAACATTTTTCCTTTATTTTACATACCGACAACAGTTTCCCCTTCCTTCTCTCTTCCCGTTCCCTCCCCCTGACTCCCATCTACTCCCCTCCCCATCCATCCACTCCTCCTCTGTCTCCATTCAGAAAGGGACAGTCCTCCCATGAGCTTGAAATTAGATATCAAGTTCAGTAGTACTGAGCTCCTCCCCCTGTATAAAGGCTGGGCAGGGTAATCCAGCATGGGGAACAGGCCCCAAAGGCCAGCTAAGTGCCTGGGACAGGTATTATTTGTATATGTTCAACACTACCTTTGCTAATTGGGAAATTCTGTTTCTGAATTGCATGAGGTCCAAGGGTCTGCACCTGGTCTGTTTCCTCACCACTCACATCCACAAACTGTGACGACCAATCAAGAGTGAGATGGTGATTCGAGTTGGACCTGATTGGTAAAAAGAAGTCCACCATCTTCAAGAAGGCTATGGGTGTAGAGTTATGTTCAGGCCTCTTTCCATCACAATTCCTGTGTGTGGAGGGAAACCAGTGTGAGAGAGAGGAAAAAGCCCCGAATATATCATTCAGGTCCTCTGAGCCATAACTGAAGCTATTTTACATGAGAAGATGGTGAGTAATTTTTGAGGCCCACAGGTAGAATGTTATGATTTAACACGATGTGTTTGGTTGTCAAGTTGACATGCAGTGGACTTGTGACGGTCAGTCGTCACTATCATCTTAATGGGATTTAGAGTCACCTTGGAGAAAAACCTCCAGGTGGTTCTGTGAGGGCATCTCCAGAGAGGTTTAACTGAGAGGGAGGACCCACCCTGAATGTGGGTGGCATCATCCTACAGGCTGGGACCCCAGACTGAGTCAAAAGCAAAATGCCAGTGAAGTCCCAGCATTCGTCTCTCTCCGCTTCTTGATGGACTTGCAATGTACCAGCTGCCCTAAGATCCTGCTGCCATGATGAAGGACTGTACCTTTCTCTCTTTTCTGGAGTGGTAGAAGTATTCCGATACGCTAAAGTCCCTTTTTGAGTTGGGGATATAGTGGTACACTTGATTTTAGCAAATAATTCTGTTTAAAAAAATCATAATTTGTAGGGCGGGCTGAAGAGATGACTCAGTGGATGAAGGCCTTTGTCACACACACCTGAAGCCCTGAGTTTGATCCTTAAACTTATGTAAATGGGAAGGAGAGAACCAATTCCACAAAGTTGTTCTCTAACCTCCACATGTGTGTGTTCCACACACATCTCTTATACACCCACCCACACATCATATATATTTTTTCATTAGTAATAATTGAAATAAAAATTTAAATTATACTTTGTGTTTTAAATAATTGTTAAAAGTTAGAGGATGTCTGTTTTGTGCACAGAACAATCACATGTCTTGGTTGTCAGGGTGCTGTCTGGATTTTTGACAAGAGTCATTCCCTCACTCTTGTCCAAAGAAGGTAAAATCTCAGAATAAACTTGTGAAACTACTCTTCCCTGATCATGGCACTCTAAGTTTCAGTCACAGTGGACCCAACCCTATTACTACTTTCTCCTATTCTTCCATTAATTTCTTCAAATGCTGGGGCATCTGAAAGTTTTACATAATATTCTCGCAATTACCACATCTCATTAAAAAATACATGCAAGAAAGTTTGAGTCCTTGTTGCTTTTACTTAAGTTAGCAACAGCATTACCAAGGAGCCACCCACACTGTCAGAGAGTTGGGCATGCCGCTGTATTTTCTATAATAGGTATATACAATGGTATTAGTATGCGATTCTCACCACTGTAAATTGGGTGTTTTGAAATACAGCAAGTGAGGCTGGAGAGATGGCTCAGCAGTTAAGAGCACCTGCTGCTTTTCCAGAGGCCCCAAGATCTGTTCCTGCAACCCATATCTAGCATTCCTGTTGTGAGGCTCACAACCTGTAACTCTAGCTCCAGGGGATCCAATGCCCCTCTGTAGGCCTCTCTCTCTCTCTCTCTCTCTCTCTCTCTTTCTCTCTCTCCCTCTCCCTCTCCCTCTCCCTCTCTCTCTCTCTCTCTCTCTCTCTCTCTCTCTCTCTCTCTCTCTCACACACACACACACACACACACACACACACACACAAATTATATCATTAAAAAAGAAGGAATTTCATTATACAGGATTAATAAACCATTTATTGTATTTTTATGACATTAGGGTTTTCATGAATGAAGTTCTGGGTAAATCTGCTCACTCGTGTACTCTGTTGAGTGAGTACTGTGCATAGCCCTCTTGATGGGGATTGGCAAACTGTGACAGCCAGTTTTGATGATGCAATATAACAGCTTCTCCTGGGATGTTGTTAGGATATCTGATGAGTAGAATAGCTGGAAAACACTCTTCCATGTTACTTTCTCTCCCAGATGACCATTAGTTAGGAGATGAGAATTAGATATGTTCATTGTTACACTTTCCTTTTCTCTGTAAAACAGATACATTTGAATTGAATTTGGAGGGAGAATACCTTGCCTTGTGGAAAATTTGGGAGACTGATGTATGACTATCATTACTGTTTGGTAAAGTGATCTCAGTTCTTGAGGAGTTCATGGCTTAGTTCTAAGGAACAGCTCCAGAGCTTATGGGAGATCAGAACAATGCCAGGACAATGACAGATGCCCATCAGAGTGCCCCCAAATCACTGGGACTGCAGTTGAACTCTGAGTTCCTCGAAAATTTCTGCAGGAAGCAGTTTACACCTTTGGTCTCAGAACTCTGGTGGCGGAGTGGGTGGGGGTGAACCATCATGGAGGGGTCGGGGCTACAGATGTTAGATGTTCCATGGAGCAAGCCACAAGGCAACAGCTTTCATTTATTGAACTGCTTTTCCTTGTGGATTAAGGAAAAGTATGTGAATGGATAGACAGAGAGGACAAGGAGGTCTCGAAGGGCCTCGCAATCTAACTAAGGAACTCACCTTTTCATGAAAACTGAGGGAGAGTTCCTTCTTGGAGCCTGTTTGGAGAATGTGGAAGGCACGGTATGAGACATAACTTTGAAAGCCATTAGTCTACAGGTTGGAAACCATGTCTTGTTGAGAAAAGGCTGTGGGATTTGGATTTCTGTTGATCTGGGTTCAAATCCTAACCAGAAGCCATCTTACTGAAGTCTTTGAGTTTCCATTTCCTCCTCTCTACAAGAGACATAATAGGATCCTTTTAGGGATGAGAGCAGGTTCCTGTGAGTGGACAAGTGGAAACTATTCATTTTTGTGTATCACCTCTTCTTGTGTTTGGGGACATGGCAGATAGTGCTTTCCTCCCCTGACTGGTCTAGACACTGGCTTTTCCCTCATCAGGAGAAGACTGAAGGGGCCAAGGAATCAGCTCCCGTGGTCTTTCCTCTTTCCTCTGAGTCTGCTGGGGTTGGGATGGCACATTCTAGATGCTCCCCTGTACCTTATATTTTAGGATCTCATCCTCTCTGATTCATGTGTGTGCACATATGCATGTATTTGTGTGTGTATATGTGTGTGTGTAGATTCACACACCAGAGATCAACATCAAGTGTTTCACGGAACAGGCTTGCTGACTAGGTAAGGATGACTGGCCACTGAGCCTAGGGAAATCTCCCCGTGAGTCTCCTTGATTCTGGGATTACAAGCATACACCACCATGCCTTGCTTTCCACTTTAGTTCTTGTGGGAGAACATTTGCTACCATTGTGAGGTGTTCTCACTGTCATTTGTTTTTAAACTTAGGTTTAAGCTCATGTTGGAATTCCTCATGCATAGCTTCAGTTGCCTCCCACTTGTCTCCCCACTTGGTCCTTACTTCTCTTCTGTTTCCATGTGTCCATCACTTATGTCTTCACTAGGTGCTTTTCTTGGGTGGAGATTCTGCTGCTCCTTTCTTGGACCCTGAACCTTTGCACAATGGAAAATCTTCACGCAGACATGATTTCCTTTTCCTTTCTTTCCTTATCCCATGACTTCCCTTTGTTCACTGGATCTGTAGGAAAATTTCCCTTCAACTATGGCCTAAACATTTCTTACCCCATTAATACCAGATCCAGAGCCCACTTTGGCCCCCTGTTCATGACATATCATTGCTCCTCTGAAGCACCACTACTCACCGGCAGCCCCCAGCTCTTCTAATTTTAATAATCCATCTCCAGCTCACAATGTCTATAAGAAGCACTTCCCTTGTCTAGTGACAGAAGCTAATATTGCAAGGATGATTTCTTAGGGAGTGGTGCTTAGGGTCGGGGTACCACAGGAGGAGCAGGAGCCCTCACATTTAAGTGTGACAATATGTACATCCATTTCACAGTGTCTGACATGTGTGGATGTCTAGCAACTAGTAAAGCTCACTACTGCTTATTATGGGATGGTATTTAGGTAGAGTGGGATAGGAATTTCTTACAACATTTGGGATTGTACAACTTAATCCCATGTTGATCTACTCACGGGTTATTTTAAGCTTAACAGCAGAAATGGAAAAAGAAATATGATTTTAATATTGGAAACAGCAAAAGGAATTCTCGGCCCGCTGTCCTTGCTTATCTGTCACTTAGAGGCAGGACTGCCACTTCAACCCCGGGAAGATTTGGCTATAAGTTTGATGACTATTTACAAATGGCCCTTTTCCTTCACTTTTAAATATAAGTTTGAACACATGTCTACTTTCCTAAAAATCATCCACCAGCTTGAACTTAATCTAAAGCTATTCAAAATAGAGCTACTTTCTTCTGCTGCATTTACAAGGTTGTTTTCACTTTTCTGCTTAAATTTGTGCTGTTTTATGGTGGCACATTTTTGTGCTCAGATTTGTATTTTAGCTTCTTGTATATCTGTCATCCTTGCCAAGGGGCTGACTGTGAGCTTCTGGAATCAGGAAGACTCTTGGGATCTTTGCTTTTGCCACAGGACTGGCCCAGATCCTCACATGTGACAGGGGTTCATTCCCATGAAATAATTAGTCTGTGGCAAGAACATCAAAGCAGCTAGAATCCCTTTGGTCTACAGGAGAGATCTGCTAAGTGCAGTGGTGGCAGCAAGCTTGTGGGAGTAACTGCTGTGGGATGGTCTGTATGTCAAGTGTGTTGCTGATTGGTCAATAAATAAATCACTAATTGGCCAGTGGCCAGGCAGGAAGTATAGGCGGGACAAGGAGGAAGTATAGGCGGGACAAGGGGGAGAATAAAGCTGGGAAGTGGAAGGCTGAGTCAGAGACACTGCCAGCAGCTGCCACGATGAGAAACAGCATGTGAAGATGCCAGTAAGCCACGAGCCACGTGGCAAGGTACAGACTTATAGAAATGGATTAATTTAAGCTGTAAGAACAGTTAGCAAGAAGCCTGCCATGGTCATACAGTTTGTAACCAATATAAGTCTCTGTGTTTACTTGGTCAGGTCTGAGCGGCTGTGGGACTGGCAGGTGAGAGAGATTTGCCCTGACTGTGGGCCAGGCAGGAAAACTCTAGCTACAAGTAACCAAACAATAAGGCCCACTCCACAAGATGGAAGCCCACACCCAGCTCTGCTTGAGTGGCCAAGAGCAGGAGACTAGATATGCCAGGGGAAAACCAATTACTACTGCTCTGCTAAAGGGATATAGCCACAAAATGACTCCTAAGAACATTCTGCTGTACTCATAGATCTCTGCCTTAGCCCAGAAAGGAATATCTTCATCAAACCCCTTCTCTCTGGGCTCAGGAAACTCCAAGAAAAGGTGGAGAAGTGTAAGAGCCAGAGGGGATGGAGGACACCAAGGAACCAAGGCCATCTTGACATAATAGGGCTGATGCACATATAAACTCAGAGACTGAGGCTGCATGCACAGGGCCTGAATGGGTCTGTACCAGACTGGATCCTAGAGCTGAAAGGAGAATTGGACACACTCCCCCATACCTAACGTAGAAGCTATCTCTAGTAGGTAGTCACTTGCAAATGAAAAGTTAGTTTTCTCCAAAGGAGTCTCACTGGAGAAACCATCTATTCACGTGAGTAGGCCTTGTGCCCAACAGGAGATGGCCACCATAAGCTCAAGGCATCTTTGTGGGTGTTCTTTGTCTCAAAGTATCGAGTCAGAGCATTTTTTTCTATCTTACAGGTCCTTAGCATATCCAATATGGCTTCTGCTTTTGTGTTTTTATGGGATTATTGCATGTATAAGTGTGTATATCTATCTACAGATATAGATATAGAAAGAGATAGATTAGAAATCAATTGTCAGTCAGAATTCAGTGCAAGATGATTCTCAAAAATTACTTTTGGGGCTAGTTAAAAACCACTGTGTCCTGTATACATAATTACATGCATTTATGGGGTATAATGTGGTGTTCGGACATATGTGTGTGTACATTGTATAATATCAGCAGAAGCTTTAGCTGGTCTGCTGGAGCCAGTTCGTGTGGGTTTAAGAGAGGAAATTCATGTACATTCGAGCATCATGCAAATGAGTTGTTAAGCCACTGGTAACTGGAAGCTGGAAATATTTACACTGCAGAAATCAGCAGAGGCTATGAGTTAGCATTCCTATTTCTTTTTCCCCTCCATTCTTTCCTTCCTTTTCTTTCTTTGAGATGATAGCTTACTACGCAGACCAGAACGACCCTTTCTCAGCTGTCCAGGTGCTGGGATAACAGATACATCCCAATATACTCTGCCTTCCTTTCCTGCCCTTTGAGAGATCAGTCATGTCTTCCACTGAGGATGCCCACACTGGAGATCTCGAAACCCTTGTGAAAAGACAACCCTCGAGAAGCTGATTAGAACTTAATTTCTCATCAACTTCAGTCAAGCTGTTCCTAAACAGCTAAATTTGCACCAAATCCCTGAATTATCAGTTAATCAAACAGAAACTTCGTGAACAGATGAGTTGAGGGAGACTGAGGACAACGTGTTTACAATGCAATCATGCTGTCTAGTTCAGGGCTTCTTCAAAAGCAAAAGCAAAACCAATGATTGAAGCAAGTGAGACAGACAGCTGACAGGCTTTTTCTCCAAATGACAAAGCTAGCTCAAGGCATGTGCATGATTAATATTGCTCTCATGACCTCCTAATTGATATCTAAACATACTTTGTTTTCCAGGAATGCACCTTATAGAGTTGATGGCACTATTAGGGAATATCCTTTAAAGGGTGCTGTGTTAGAAGAAAATGCTGGGGTGTGTTAGGCTTCTATGCAGCATGTTAGGACATATCAAGATAAAACAGGGAGATTATAAACCACTTCCCACTTTCTGATTTCTAGCACAGCTCATTATGCAATTCCCCATCAGTCTTATCTGTTGTGCAGACATTACTCTTCTTATTGTACTTGCTGGCTCTCTGGTGGCATTTACATAGAACTCTATAATCATTAACACCAACATACCATAATAATCTGAAGAAGGAAGTGTTAGTCAACTTTGCATACATTAGATTACCTTTTAGGTAGATTTAAAAAGGAGAGAATGATTCCATTTTTTAAGACATTTTATGAAACTTAGTTGTGACAATTACTTCTTTTTGATTTGTGTGTGTGTGTAGTGTGTGTATGTATGTGTGTGTGTATGTATGTATGTGTGAGTGGTGTATGTATGTTTATGTGCATGTGTGTGTATATGTATGGATGTGTGTGTGGTGTGTGTATGTGTTTGTGTGTGTGTATGTGTGTGTGTGTGTGTGTGTGTGTGTGTGTGTGTGTGGTTTATCCATGGAGGCAAGAAGAAGGTGCTGGATCCCATGGATCTGATGTCATAGGTGGTTGTAAGCCACCCAAGGTAGGTGCTGGGAACCTATCTCAGGTCCTCTGGAAGAGAAGCAAGTGCTCTTCAATGTGAACCATCTCTTCATCTTCTGATAATTTTGTGTGTCAACCTGATGGAGAGTCTCAATGGGGAAGTGTTTAGAGAGGGGCAGCCTGTGGACATGTCTGTGGGGGATTATCTTGATTGCCTCGATTGATGTAGGAAGACCCAGTCTGAACGTGGGCAGCACCATTCCCTGGTTTGGGGTCCTACACTACTTAGGGGTAGAGAAAGCTAGCTGATCAGTGAGCACGCATGAGCTCACATTCTCTCTGCTCTCGACTGAGGATGTGATGGGACCAGTTGTTTTACGTTCCTGCCGTGGTAGCTTCCTCTTGGGATGGACTGGACCTGGAACTATGAGCTGAAAGGAACCCTTTCTTCCCTAATTTACTTTTTGTCAGGGAATTTTATCAAGACCACAGAAACGAAACTGGGACACCAATCAAGATGCTTTTTATTATAGCCACAAGGTATCAGAATAGTGTGATGTAATATAGCAAAATAATGCGAGGCTTCATTTTGTTCAAAAAGAGAAGTGTAAGATGTCCAGACATATAAAATCACACGAGGCAGCTTAAAAACATTGTGTTATGTATAAATAGACCATTTTGGCTAAGAGGTCTTTTGGCATCTTAGCTTTGGTGTTTGGTACACTGAAGAACCTTAGAAAAGCTGGAGCCATCCAGTTTGATTCAAAAGGTTAAAGCAGCCTGCATTGTAGCTGCATATCATGCTTGCTCCGACTGCTGAAAAGCACCAGGCAAGGACATTCAATCACCGTGGAGTGATCTCCAGAGATCTTTTTCTGGCTCCCCACAAGTGCTCCTTGCTTTTCAGCAGTCCACCGTGTGCATAAAATTAACAACATGCTACAAGGGCTTCCTCCTATATTGTAAATGGAGCCCCTTAAAGTGATATTCCGTCCCACACTCTCCTAGCCTTCCGGTGAGAATTACTACCGGGCTCTGCTCATTTGAACAGAAGGTGTGAGTTTAAAGGCAGCAACTAACACGCCAGCAATATATTAGCTGTCCTCGGCGACTTTCGCATGCTTGGGTTATTCGCAGGCTGTGACTGGCTTCAGAAACCAATTTCACTAAATACTAAATCTTTACCAGAATGTCTTTGGGGAGACTGAAAGAATTCCAAACAATGGTTCCCACTACATTTTCAGGCGTACCCCTCATTTCTCATCTGGCTATTTTAGCATCATGGAGACTTGATAGAATCACCCCTTCTGTGAAGACTTCTACGTCAAACTTCTGTGACTGGCCAAATAGCTGTCTCATCACTTTGCCTTGTTTTGTTTGACAAGATCTTGCTACGTAACCCAGGCTGGCCTGGAAATTGACATCTAGTCCAGGCTGGCTCGAAACTCAAGATTGTCCTGTCTCACGCTCCCGAGTGCCATGGTAACAAGTGTGGACCACCACACCCAGTTTCTCATAGATGTTTTAAATAAGGAGGCACACAGTACCTCACTGATCCTCACAGCATCTTGTGAGAAGGGAACTATTTTTATCTTCATTTTAAACACCAAGAAAAAAGGAAGCAACACGGCCAAGGTCATACAACTAAACACTAATGGATGCTATACTGAGTCCTCCTTTGTCTTCTCTCCCCCCTCCTTCCCTCCCTCCCTCTCTCCCTCCTTCCCTCCCTCCCTCCCTCCCTCCCTCCCTCTCCCTCTCCCCCTTAGCTGGGAACAGGATTTTGACACACTCTAGAATAGCACACATTCATTGTACTTTACTCCTGTTTCTGCTCTCCTGGTCCCCTGGTCCTCCATCCCCTCTTCTGCTGGCCTTCTTCCTTCCAAACAGCTCCTCTGCTGTCATTTATACATGGGCCGCATAGTTAAGTCTAGATTCTGCATATGAGAAAAATGTAATGTTTTCTCATTCTTTCTCCTCTATTTACCCATTCCTCTTCCCTTTCTTCCCCACCTTTAGGCTCAGCCCCTCCATCTCCCTTCCGTTTTTTATGCCTCATGTAAACCCTGTATTTCAATCCCAGAAAACTGGCTCTAGAGTCTGTCTTTAAATTCACTCTTATCTTTACGCATGTCTAATAACCTCTATACTGTGCCCAGAAATGATAGGAATAGTATCTGTGTCCTTGAAAACATATAGCCCCACCAAAGCCAGATCTGCCATTCTCCCTTGGCTTCATATTTAACGTTTAAACCCTGTATGGCAAGTTCAACCACATTGATTTTTTTTTTTTTTTTTTTTTTTTTTTTTTTTTTTTTTTTTTTTTTTTTTTTTTTGGTTTTTCGAGACAGGGTTTCTCTGTGTAGCTTTGCGCCTTTCCTGGAACTCACTTGGTAGCCCAGGCTGGCCTCCAACTCACACAGATCCGCCTGCCTCTGCCTCCCGAGTGCTGGGATTAAAGGCGTGTGCCACCACTGCCCAGCTCACATTAAGATTTTTATTGATTTTTGAAGTAGAGCTTTGGATTTCCACACTTAGCAAACAAAAATGTGCAGATAAATTTGAACTTCAGAGAAGCAGTAAACAGTTGCTTTTCAATATAAGCATCCCATAAATAGTATGGGACACATTCTTGCATGAAAAATAATTTGTTGTCGAGAAATTCAAATTTAATTGTGCATGTTGTATTTTATATGGCCACCCTAAGTAGGCCATGCTTTAAATTTGGATATTAGCATCATAAAAGCCACTTGTATATATTGAAGATATTTGGGGATGCATGTATACACACACACACACACACACACACATACACACTCAGAAAGAGAGAGAGAGAGAGAGAGAGAGAGAGAGAGAGAGAGAGAGAGATTGAGACTTGCCTTAGGTTTATCTGCTTAGAGACAGTGTTGGTCCAGTTCACCTCAGGCCTGGCTAAGATCAGATGTGGCTAGTCCACCAATCACCTTCATATTCCCTGGTGTCTTTCAAGTCTTGGTGAGAGTTGGGGAGGGGATTCTACCTCACAGGTTCCTGCATATCACTGGCTGCACAGCTCTGGAATCCAGTTGCTTGGACTAAAACAAACCCCTAAATGTTATTTTAACGATGTGATCCCCACATTGGAAACAACCCTCTTTGCTGTGGCTTCTAGAATAAAGTAATCGACCCTGACGCTGTTTAGCTGGGGACACATAACTCATGTCATGGTCAATTATCTCTTGGTAGACTTCAGCACAGTGGGGGCCATTGTCTACATAATGACTGTGGGGCTTAAAGGGTCTATCACTGTGAGGGTCTCTCCCAGGGCTCACCTTCCAGGTGCGAGCCAAGCTTTGTTCATATTTGCACCCCAGCACTTAACACTGTGCCTGGAAATTTAGGATTCTGACAAAGAATGCTCTGTGCTGGACACAGAAGTCTCCAGAAGTAACAAGTAAAGTCTCATCCCATTGTCAACGGTTCACAGTCTAGAAGTTTCAATAAATGGGTAAGAGAATGCTTAGAACAAATACTCAGAGACCTTTGGGAGTTGGAGGATTCCCTGGCTAACTGGGACTAAGACAAAGAAGCTAAAACCTGAGGATGGGCTTCAGAGCCAGAGCCAGAAGAGCAGAGCTCAGAAACCTTAGTTTACTGTATGCTGTTTAAGCAAGTTACAAAATGTTTTCTATCCTCAGTTTACACATCAGCAAAGTGGAGATGCTATTGTAACCCGTCTTAAGACAAAAATAATCATCTAGAAACTGAAGAACATTTTGTCATTGTAAGATGTGATGTGCAAAGCAAAGACCTGAAGTCACATAGCCACACATGTCATAGAGAGGCAGGTTCACCCAGTGGCTAAAGCTGGGGTGTTGCATTCAGTGACCTGTCACTTGATGACTCACTGACCCTTAGCAAGTGGTTAATATCCTGTGCCTCAGTTTCCTCTTCTGTTAAGTGAAGAGAATTGTGGTAATTAGCTCAAAAGATTCTGTGAACATTAATTGAATTAGTACACATGACTACAATAAATACTCAGTGAATATTATTTATAGTCAATATGGATTGCAGCATCTGGGTGTGGTGGGAGAAGAGAATGGATATGATGCTTTGGGGATGCTCACACAAACCACCCATTTAATTCCAGACCTCTTTCTGTTCCAACACACAGTTCAAGAATCAAGGAAGAAGAGATACACATTTTATTTTCTGTCAGTAAATCATTTTCAATTCAAGAGATGTTTCTACAATTATATTCTTCTATCAATAACTCCTAAAGAGCTGCCAATTCAAAACATCACCAATGGAAAATGAGGAGAAATTGAAAACTGATTTATTCATTCTTAGTCAATAAAATAAGCAAGCAGTAGCTGGATTGTAAATACCCCATGCAAAGTAAGATTTACAAGACGTAATATCAGAAGACGAATTTATCCCATTTTTTAAGTATAGTGCCGTTGAAGTGAGTTCTCGCAGAATTTATAAGGAGAAGCAGCCTCAAACGAGCAGGACTTGGGGGCCGTGGGGAGTCAGGCTCCGAGTCTTGCTAGCAACAGCTTCAACTTGCATTTTCCAGAAGGCAAGTTGGAGTGTTTTCTGAAAACACTGCTTTAGAAAGGAGAAAAACAACCCCCGGCTCGGCGCATCAGCTTTGTTTAAAACTTCCCGTTACTCAGGACTGTTAGGTTTATAAATCAAAATTATGTGTCCAGCAAGGAAATGGGAAGTAAAACTGTTTCCAAAAGAAAAAAAAAGGTAAAGAAAAGAAAGCAAGTGGTTCATTTTGACCAAAATAATTGAAAATGCAGAGTCTGCCTGTTCTGGGCTACTCAGCCCCAGGCTTATATTTTGCCTTTTGCTGCAACATGGCAGACTTCATGGTGAAGATGAGTCCCTTGGATTGAGGAAATCCTTATTCTTTTTGGTGAAATTAGACAGAGCCCAACCCTTGGCTACTTGAAAGATTTTGCTTCTACTTTACTAGAGCTTGGTCTCCAAGAAACAACAGAACCGTGGCTCTGTTCCTTTCGTGTAAAAGAAAGAGAAGAAAGGGATGGAGGAAGAAAGAAAGACGGGAAAGGGAAGAGAATGGAGAAAGGGAAGAAGGATGAAAAGGAAAGGAAAGAGAAGAAAGGAGGGAGGGAGGGGAACAGGGAAGGATGGGAGGGAGCGAGGGAGGGAGGAAGGGAGGTGAAAAACCTCAATTTTTCCAGTGGGACCGAGTCAGACCAAGTCTTACACCAGAGTGCCTCTTGGAATTCACCTTGGAGGACCCCAATCACATCTGGATTCAGGGTCATAAGTGAATGCAGCTCATGGAAGATGTGGAACGTGAGCTTGCCAATAGCTTTGAAATATGACAGCCTTGAATGGAACCACCAATCCCAGAAGTATCACGCGTCTTCTTGGTGTCTACGTAGAACACCAGAGAAAGGCCAGGGATTGAGATCTGACAGTTCCCAGCTTTCCTCCTAGGAAGTCCGAGAACATTTGAAAATATCCATGCTTGACATAAAACATAAAACTGTGGGGAGAAGTAACCACACACGGGAAGGTAGCACAATGAATGGAGAGCTTAGAAGAGGAAGGACTTCTCCTCCCCCTTTGCAGAAATTGAGGAAGACTGCCTGGGGGAAGCAGCTTTGAAGCTGAGCTCTGGTGTGTGGTCAAGAGTCAAGGGAAAGTGGCCAGCAGAGGGTTACGAATAAAAGACTACATAGGACATTTATATATATAAATGGATGGTGGTTCTGACCAGTTAGACAGCGATCTTAACTGCCTGTCTACTTTCTGTATGAACAGATAGCAAAAGTCCCCCATCTCTATCTCCTAGCACTTGATACACTATCAGGGAGGACAGGGCATTTATTTGCTGTCCCAAGATACAGTTGCTTTACAGTGTATGAATATTAGCCTCTGCAGATGGAAAGGGAGCAAAGAGATTGTCTAATACGCCTGAGCTAATGTATGAGTGAGAGGCCTGATTAAAATGCCACAAAGGAAGGTGGTTTTGAGCTGAGACTAGAATTTCAAACTGTTTCAACCTCTGGGCTCTTCCCAGTATATTATGCAAAAGCAGCTGGGGAGAGTGGTCTTGGTAAATATGGCAGAGTTGCTTATATTCTTGTGATCCAAATGAGGGAACTATAGGACAGCCATGGGAACAAGGCCCATCTACACACATCCCCACCTGAGGCTCTGCAAATGCTGTGAAGAGAATTTTTAAAATTAAGTCTCAACACACATCATTCATCTTTGCAAGTAAGGCCCCGCCCAGTCACAGGCAAAAAAAGGAATCTAATTTATACAAGTAGAAAAGGAAATGCTTTAGGAAAAATTTAAAATACAAGGGCCATCTTAAGAACATGAAAATGGCAAGGTTTTGTTGGTACAGTTTTGTTAACTTATAGGGTTCGCTCCCACATTCAACATACAGCTTTGGGATCCCAGGCGTACCCCTCAATTCCAGTAGATAATGGAACAAGGGGATCTTCCTACAGTCAGTCTAGATACCACACTGCGACATTCAACTGAAGCTCTTATTATCAATACTTTTATTATGAATTAGAACACCTTTCTTCATTGACGATTTGCCTTATTAAAATAACAGCCATCAAAATCCCACTTTGAGTGTGTTTATGTCATGTCAGGTGACTTCTGAAACAGGCCTTGCTGTGGACATGTCCCTCCAGCTGGCTCTAGGGCCCCTCTGAGTACGTGTTAGACAGCTTTCCTTTTTTTTTTTTTTTTTTTTTTTAAGAATGGGTTTAATCAAGTGCAACTTCTCCTTTCTAACCTAGGACTAAACAAATCCAAGCTTTGGCTCTCTAATTTATTAGCCAGTAAATCACAGCAGCAAAGCTTTTGTATGTATGGCCAGTATCCCCCTCCCCTGTAGAATGAGGGGCATTGTGTAGGGGGGGCAGACCTAGACTGAACATGTGACTCACTGTGCTTGTGAACAGGGAAAGCTCAAGTAGGAAAGAGCTGTATTCTATAAAAGGTAAATTAGTGTTTTTCTGGTTTTTCAACGTTTAGTTATTATGTATGTGGTATGTGTGCTCACATGTATGTGTGCATGGGTGTGTTCACATGTGAATCCATGGATGTGTGCGTGTGTGTGTGGGTGGGTGGGTGGGTGGTGTGTGCATGTGGAGGTCAGAGGACAACTTCCAAGAGTCGGTCTTTCCTCCCACTGTGTGGTGTTCTAGGGATCGAACTCTGGTCATCAAATTTGACAGGGTGCATCTTTATACACTAAACCATCCTGCTATCCTAGAGATAAAAAACTTTAAAGCCTTCCTTCTTGCCACTGGAAATTTGAATTCTGCAATAAACTGGTGAGGAAGAAGGCACAGCGACTTGTACAATTAAGAAGTGAGGGAGAATGAGAGAAACGGGAAGTAAGGTGGCTTTGAAACCCAGAGGCAACCCGAGCACAAAGCAGAAGCAGCAAGAGGCCGCTCACAGAGCCCTCAGATCTCCACAGGGAGAGCCGTTCTTCTTAGAAGCCTAATGGTCTCCACAGTTTTCGTGAATAGAAAATAACATTAACATATATGACTGCGTCTCCAGTTATATTTCCATTCTGAAACTGAAGCTGTAGTTTAGATAATTGTGGGTAATGACGTTATGGTTAAGGACATTAGATAACCACCCAACTCGACTCCCAGGCATAAACTGGAGGAAAATCAAGTTCTAGGATTCTTTTCAGAAAGCATAGAGTATGATCTTGGCCTTATTTCCTCCTTTTGCCTTAAAGGAAGAAATGATGGGGTCTCTGGACAGGCTCCACAGTAATCTATTGCTTGGAAAGACTGAATGCTCAAACTGAGGAGTCTTGATGCTCCAGAGTTGAAACCAGAGAGAAGTCACTCACCAAGCTGCAGCAGGAATCCTGTCCCCTGGTTTCCTCTGCACGATTCTCCTGTCAGTCAGCTGCTCAGAGCCCATTTTGCTTGTCCTTTTCTTCCTCCTGTTTCCATCCCATCAGGGACTGTGTTGCTTTGTTCCTCTATTAAACCACAGACTGAATCCTCAGTTTATTTTTTTCTGACTCTGGCTCTGCCAAGAGATAAGCTCATTCCATTTATTTGTACTTTGGTCATGAATAACCATCCCTCTTAGCAGAGGTCACTCCATCCTACATTTTCCTGTGGCAAAAATACAGTCTCTGAAAGGGGACCCAGCCACACAGGAGAAGAGGGGCACAGGGGACTCCTGTGACTGTGATGTATGATGGTGGTTCTGAAGAGAGTCAAAACCATTTAGAGACCAGGTTTTGATGAATTGCAGGAAATGGTGGATTTACAACTATTCCAGAATTCCCAGGAACTGATTGTCATCAGGTGACCATGTGAATTTTAACTAGTGTGTTGTAGAACTCAGATCAAGGCCAAGACTCAGGCAGAAGGTTCCCTTTGGGTCTCCTATTGGATAGAAGTTACCTCTGGGAGAAGTATTGAAAATTTTTAAGTTTTATTTTTTATTCATGTGTATATGTGTGTGTGCATGTATGTACATGTGTGTGTAGGTACTCATGGAGGCAGGAGGAGGACATGGGGTCCCCTGAAGTTGGAATTACAGGTGGTTGTCAGCTGCCCAGTTTGGGTGCTGGGAACTCAACCCTGGTTCTCCACAAGAGCAGTAAGCACTCTTAACTGCTGAGCCATCTTTCCAGTCCCCAAAGAACTTAAATTGCTTTATTACTTACCCAAGATTCATTTCTGTTTATCTGTTGGGGTTAATAATTAGCAGGAAGGAAGGAGAAGCCTTCTGTAAAAAGTTTTGTCTTAAAGTGGAGAGTCTTTGCTCCTGTACATTAACGTGGACATGGCTGTGTGGAAATGAACCAACTTTTCTTCCCACATCAGTGTGCCTCCATCCTTCAGTCATCCCTGCTGCTGGGTCAGGTTATGTAGTGGGGACTGGCACGGCATTCTGACAACCTTTTACAGGGTGACAGATGAGCTGATGGGCACCAGTATCCTAGCAAACACAGACCTGACTTGAGTTCACTAGGACAGTCGACTAATCAATAGCTAAAGAAATAACTGAGCAAAAGCTTGGTGATGAGGTTAACATTTAATGGCCCTGATGGAGTGAGTATTGGATGGAACTCAGTTCTTAGAGACTCTTATTTTCTCATTTTGAGGACGTCAGTGGTAGTTACATCTCATCTGCGAGTTTCTCCTCAGTTGCCTCTCAGTGAAGCACAGTACTGGGTCCACAGTGCACAGCCCACACAGCTGCTCCATGCTGCTCACTCTTGTTCGGGAAGCAAGTCTCAAGATGAGCTCTTCCCCTCCAAACACAATGATTGAATTATTCAAAACATGAGACATTTTCATAAAGGCCCATAGTGTCCCGATGAGGCCAGTTATTTAGGAAGTGGTGTCAATGTGCAACCAGCAAAAAAGGGAAGCCGTCCAAGGCGCTGTGGTAACAGCCCAGTTACTCAAAGAACATTTAAGCTGCAAATATCTCTGTGGTTTGTGATTTGACCCAATGCTGCAGTGACTCTGGGAAATTTCTCAAACTTTGGCTAATCACTTTTTTTTTTTTAAATGGAAGGCTTAGTACATGATTCTACTTCCTCAAACACCCTGGGCTGTCTTTTGCATTTGATAGAGTAACAACTCACATGCGAGGAAGAGGTGAGAAAGATCAAGAAAGTTCTGGCACACGGAAGGGGAAACAGCTGGAACTCTGAAGTGGCAGGAAATGCCAACTGTTAATACAGAAAATAACTACAATATAGTGGCAATGTAGGGCTGTCTGCAGAAGGCCAGGGACTTCATTTATCAGAATAGCGGGGTGAGCTGGTTTCGTGTGATTAAGGAGAAAACACATGATTAGAAGGAGTGAAGCCCCAGTGTTCTCATATGTACATAGGCATGTTAAACAGCTGGATGTGTGTGTGTGTGTGTGTGTGTGTGTGTGTGTGTGTGTATTTTAACTTGATTTGGAGTGACATTTGCCCTTCTTATCATGTCTTCATTTGGCTAATTAATAACCTAAAGTGGAACTCTGAGGTACAGCACTGTGCCTCTAGGTAATGATGTTGTAGAATAGGTAGGTGGTATTCCTTTTCTCAAGGAACTAGGCTGAGGTCCATGGACTTCAGGAAATCTTGATATGTGCTGCGACATGGTGTAGCTCTGACTCTCTCAGTTTGACCTGTAGAGGACTGACCCTGTGCTTTGTGTGGTCTCACTCAGACCAAGGCTAGCAGAAGGCTCTTCAGGAACTGCTCCATGAGTGGTAGCTTTCAATACTCTTTTTAAAGATTTATTTAAAAAATTATGATTTATGTGTTTGCCACATGTTTGCAGGTGTCTGAGAAGCCAGGAAAGGATGTCTGATCCCCTGGAGCTGGAGTTACAGGAAGTTGTGAGCTACCTGACCTGTGTGCTAGGAAGTGAACTCCAGTTCTCTGGAAAAGCAGCAAGTGCTCTTAATCACGGAGCTATCCCACACTCAGTATCAGTCTTATTTTAAGCAATTAGATTATGAGTTTAAACAAAAAGGGAGAGAGGCCTTATACTTTAAAAACTTGATGGTTGTTCTTAAAATCCCCCAATGTATCTGGCAGGGTATATGAAACATACTTGATGTTTACTTGAATTAATGAAAGACAGACTCTCAGGTCCTACAATTTCTATGTTGTCATAGCTCCCTCTTCAAATGCCCCACAATTGGGAGCGCTTGCTGTGTCTCAGCCTCATTTCCATGGTCTTGCCTTCTCAGATGTACTTAAGGACAACGCTTTCTTCATCCTCTGTAGGCAGTTTTCATTCCTGTGGTCAGCAGTGACTAGTAAAGCAGAGCAACGGAACTCTAGTCTTTAAGCAAACCCAGAACCCTAAGCAGGATGACTCGTATACCACTCATGCTGACATGCTGAAATGTGCAAGGGGACTATAGTTTTCTGTAACTCATCCTGACAATCATTGTAGTTGACAGGTTTTAAGGAACAACTATTTGCTGCGGTCCAATTTGAGCATATAGTAACTTTCCTTGGGCACCCTTTAAGTCTTGCTTCAAAATAAGGATATTAGTCTCAGAAAGACAAACTCATTCCTAAAGGGCATATAGAAAGGAAGAGGGCTGAGATCTGAGCTCAGTGCATTCTGGCTCCAGACACTGCTGCTCTAGAACCAAGAAAGCCAAAATCCAAGCATGTATTTCAGAACAGATACACAGACACACAACTCCTTTCTTCTGCGTGCTATCATGAAGACCCATTGTGGACTCACAGCCTTCAGTTGTATAAACAATTGTATGTTTGGATGTCTCCTTTATCCTCATATATAGTCCTGGGAAGCATGGAGACTAGAGTTATCTGGATTTCAGATACAAATAAACTGAGACTATGAAACAGTAACTTTCTGAGCTGGAAAGTGGTCAACCTAATGAGGTCTGTTGGCCTTCACTAGCTCATGCAGTACTCTCCTTGGGTACAGGGGACTTGATCCACGCACTTCAGGAGCCACCATGTAATAAAGCGAGTGAAGAAGCCGTCGAGAACACAGCACTCACTTCCCCATCCTACACTATTTATAGCTTCACTGAGACAACTTACTGACCAGTTCTATGTGGACGTGGAAATAACACGGTCTGAGCATTCTCTGATCTAACAGCTTCAGTATTTCTTATATTCTCCCCATCTTTAGATTCCTCACCTGGGGCAATATCTTTGCACTGCAGATTGTGTCCAAGTGACTTGGAAAAGAAATAGGTCCCATGACCCCTCTCTGTGACTGTGTCTGAGCTGAGCATTAGCAAGCAGGACCAACGGTATCCTCCCCTCCCCCACAGCCACAGCACTTTAAATGGGGTCTGGGGAGGCTGGGGGACTATTGGCTTCAGCTGAACAGTGGGTGGCAGGAACTCAGAAGTTTAATCCCAGACCTGCTACTAATTTCCTGGATGTCTTTTGGTCCATCCATTAATCTCTCTCTATCACCGTTTCCTTCTCTGGAGGAGATAGCAAGAATAATGGGATGTTTTATGCATTAACGCATTTATGATCCTAATGTGTGCTGTAAAAGTGTAGCTTTCTAAAAATGTTTGGTGGTAGAAAGTAAATCAAAAAATCTAGTTTCTGGTCTTTTAATATGATGAGTGAACGAAATTTATTTTATTTATTTATTTATTTATTTTTTGTGCCATAGTTTGAAACCGGACCTGGGTGAACTAAAGATCTGTGTAGTTCATGTAAAACAACACTGGATTTTCAAAGGCCCAGAACTGAGTTCTCTAATAATATCCACAGAGGTGTCTTAAAGGAGAGATGAGGAGGGGTCTTTTAGGATCGGGACTAATAAAATTGAAATCTCACACTATCTCAAGAGGAGCATTTTCATTAGTCACGGTCATTGTTAAACTGAAAACGGTCTCATTAGGACTCTGGCTGGAAGTACTTAACTTTTTTTTTGGTGCAACACATCACTTTGGTTATGAATTTTGAAAATATTTCATTGCATCAGTGCGACTTATATGAGACCAGAGAGGACAAAGCAACCCCCCAGATGTCATCTGCATGAACTACATTGCTTATTCTCTGAGAAATGCTCTTGCCTCTTTTGTGTCTATAAATTCTTCAGCCTCCTAGGAAGGGATGGGAAAGCTCTAAGGAGAACTCATGTCATGTGTAAAATGACCCCTTGATAGACTCAAAACGTGGTTCAGTTATAAAACTGATGTCTAGGCCATTGTGATTAAAAAAAAAAAACATTTCTATAATTTGAACGTATTGGCTTAGTTTTACTCTCTGATAATTTTGTATTCAGAGACTATTGTTTTTGACATCAAAATAATGAAATTACTTCATTTTAGAGGATCCACCCACCTTAGATTTCTTCTGTAGGTTCAACAATAATATGTGTTCCTTTCAGTTTCTAACATGTCAACTGAGTCAAAGTGGGCCATGTGGTTATATGAGAAAATATAATTTAAAAATGTTTTAGAACGTCTTAAGCTGGTAAGTCAGTTTAAAGATGCTTTTGTACCAAGGGTCCACCTTGTGTCTAAAGGACAGCCTGGTGTCTCTTTACGTCAAGGTGTTTGTGAGTGAGATGTAGCAAATACATGAATCTTTTTTTTGAATTTACTTTAAACATTTTATTATTTCTTTATTTGGAAATCATTTAAAATCATAACCAGTATAATTGACAGTGTCTGGTATGACACTAACAGTCACACACACACACACACACACACACACACACACACACACACACTACCCCACAGCTCTCTTTGATGAGACTCAGACTATTGTGGGAGACATATAGGCTAGACTTATTTTAAGTAGTTTTCCATGATATTTCCATATTGAAAATGTCCTCTTACAAACTGTGTTTGGTTATTATGCTCTGGGCTATTTAGATCTATTTTCTTAAGAACAATGAAAAAATACTGGGTAAAATTTTCATTTGAAAACCAATGTAAAATCTTAGAATTAATTAAATATTAATTAAATTTATGGACCATGGTATCTTTCTCTTTCCACCTTCTTGTGTGTGTGTGTGTGTGTGTGTGTGTGTGTGTGCATGTTTCTTTCACTGGGCATGGAAGCAGGGCCTTAAGCAACCTAAGCAAGTGTGCTACATCTCAGTGTAGTTATTTTTAAGATGTTTGCTCATGAGTCCAGTTTGGCTTGGGGTCATTTGTTTAGTGGCATAAAGGGACAGAAATCAAGGCCAAAGGCAGACTGAACATGGAAAATTTTATGGAATAATATTACTAATTAAGCTGGGACCTATGTGCTTGGGGCTGAACCCAGACTAACTTCACTCTCTTCCCCCTGTGGTTAGGGAGTATAGAATGAAATGTCTGTGTTGGACAGAGTAGGTGAACAGAGGAGAGAAATAATAATGATAGTGATAATGATGATGATAAATACATGAACAAATAAAATTAAATACAACTGCCGTAGTATAAACTCACATTCTAGGACATGTCACGATCTGGGCGGACCTGAAAGCCCCAAACCAGATGGCTTTGAGATAGGCCGTGTCCATGGGCGCCCCAGATGGCTGGCAGGAGTGATCGATCACAAAGCCTCTGCTAGAGGCGGTTCTTAATCCTGGCTTGCACATTTTATTTTTAAGGGCAATGACCAACATGCATTCACAGACAGACACCCAAGGAAACAAGGCGACATCCAGACCTAACAGGAACAACAGATAGCAGCAGCAGATAAACACAGATAGTCAGATTCTGTAATCATGAGGCCCACATGATAGGAAGTATGGAATCATGAAAGTGACACAATAGAGATTTAGGCTTCAGGATCTCAGAACAGAAACCTAGAAAGGCTTAGACATTACATTTCAGAAATCCCCGAAGCTTCATCCTTGAGTCTCATCAGAAATGCAGTCTTCAGTATTGCTGTCTTTGTAACAAAACCCAAGGAACCAGGTCATAGGGGGTGTCTCCTTCGTTCTGTCTACCAGAGGTTTGCCTTAGCTAGACAAGGGTGAGTGAGGATGGCTTGACACCCTTTCTCGTAGTACAAACCCCAGACACAAATTTACTCAGTTCAGCTTGGTGACTTTTGGGGCCTAGAAAGTGGTTAGATGAGTACTGTCGTGTTTCACCATCAAGGGTAGTGTCTTAGCGCTGAAGGATGGAGACTCTCTTGTACAGTTGAGACAGTCACATAGCAGAGTGTCTGCAATTGTCCTTGGAACCAGATGGAAAGAGTGAGGCTCAGGTCTATGTTCCTGCCTCACTCACTGTGTGCTGTGTCATGGTTCTCAGACATGAACATCAAAGAAACCTTTTCTGCATGTGTGTGTGTGTGTGTGTGTGTGTGTGTGTGTGTGTGTGTGATATGATTGTACACACACATGTGTGTGTTTATGTGCACACGCACAGGTGGTGGTATGTATGCCTGCTGCCCTTCACATTTTTTTAAACGAGACTCAGCACTTCCGGTTGTATATCAGGACTTCTCCTTTTCTGAGCTTTGGATCTACTGCTGACAAGTACTTGTGGCAAAGTTCCCAGAAGCATCTACACACAATGACAGATGGATACTTTGACAATTGTGTTCATTTTCCTTAGGCTTATGAGAAAGAAATTTGCTTCAGTTTATTGAAAAACTTTGTCACAGTGTACGCGAACCAAAGACCAGGGCTGTGAAAAGAAAAGCGGTATTTACATGGTCACCTGATGTTGAGGTCTCTGACCCCAGAAGGTTCTAGGACTGGAACGAAATAAACAACTTAAGAGCCTGCACTGGCACTCTTAAGACAAGGCTTAAAGAACAATACTGAGTGTATTGTGTGTGTGTGTGTGTGTGTGTGTGTGTGTGTGTGTGTGTGTGTCTGTGTGTGTATGGTATGGCATATGTGGAGATGATATGTCTCTCTATATATGTTTATATGTCTATACTGTGGTAATGTACATGTGTTGTATTGACGTATATATAGATATGTATGGTAGTGTGCGTTTTTACACATATGTATATTTGTCTTGTATGTATATATATTGTGGTGCATGTTGTATGTGCATATGTATGCATTTGTGTAGCGGTTCATATATAGTGACTGTATGGATGGCTATATGTGTAAGATATGGCATATGTACTTCCTTCCTTCACGTTTTCATTAAAAAGCAATGATTTTTTTTCCTGGTGTGTCCAAATCCTCCATCAGTTTTTGACTTTTAAGTGGATTTCATCAGTTGGATAAAGAAAGCAGGGGGTGCCATCTCCCCACTGTAAATCATCATAAAAACCAATTTGCATGTAAAATACAAAAAATTGAGAAAATGAGTAATTTTTATAGCAGCTAGATTTTTTTAAAGTGAGGTTTTTGAAGGGGATCTTGAATGCCCTTCACCAAGGAGACAGTTGTGCGCAGTTAAATGTCTTCACAACCTTCCACAGCTGGTCTTCTGTAATTTCTGGCTCGTCATGGCACTCAGTTATCACTTCTGAAGACAACTGAACCACGTAATGACCAAGGAAGGTCATAGGGCAAAGTGATGAGTTAGTGAAATGGGCGTAAGACCACCGACTTCCTGCAGACACCAGTGTTTAACGTGTTAGTGTAGGCTGAGAAAGAATACAAAACTCAAGGTAAACGCAGTCATTACTGTGGTGGTGACATGGTTCTTCCTCTGCTGGAGACTAGTAATTGAAGGGCATTTTGGCTTTCAGATCACACATCTACTTACATCTTTAAGAAGTGATGGTGCTGACCTGGCTACCATCTGCCCCTTTTAGAGGAGACTCTTGCAGATTTGAAGTGTAAAGGCTGTTTCCAAGGCTCTGACAGCTTGCGTGCAGTTAAGGCCCAGATCTGCAAGCACAGGATTCTGGGAAAGCCTCTTCATGGCTGCCTTCCCCACCTCCCTCAATTCCAGCAACCCCTGTGCTGACTGGCTTCTCTGGTAATCCTGGAAGAAAATGGTTTTCATTTGCCTGGGGGGAGTACCTGTGACCCGCACACATCAGTCTTGCAGCTGTCCTTTTCTAAGGGGCGGGAGTGGTTATTCATCTCCTTCCTGGGCTGGTTGTTGAGCTGAGCTTAGCAGGCCCTGAGCAGGGGATCCAGATCTCAGGGGGAAGTACAGCTCTGGGCACAGGAACACCACCCTTCCCTTGGAGTCACATTGGCCTCTAGTGGCTCACAGGCAGCTGACAGACGGCTCAATCATTTCCTCAGGGCCAGCAGGCTCACTGCACCAGCTGGCTTTGACATTAAGGCTGTACCCTGACTGACAGGGGCCCTGTCCTTGGCTGTGCCCCGGAGGCACGGGAGAGTCCATTCAAATCCTCCTTTACTCTGTTGATTTACTGTCCCTGTTGGCCAGTTGTTGATCCATTTTCCCCCTCCGTTTGCTCACAGGGTACCCCAGAAACCATCCTTTAGTAATATATTTGGTTTATGATTTCCTCAGGAGCCAAGGAAGAAAAACACTGTAGTGGTGCACCTGTTGGATTTAATGTGCTGGGGGCTCTTCAGCCAGGAAGGCACAGGGAGAAAGAGTATGAGGGCCCCAAAGCCATCTGGAGCTCCCATTATTCTGTCAGGATACCATCAGAAGCTGAATGAAGTCCTTTGGAAATAGATTTGCTATTTTATTTATAGCCATATTTGGACCCTGCTCTTTGTGAGTCTCAATCTGGCCAACCCACCATAACAGAGTGTGATTCCAAATGGCAGCTCTGAGAGAGAGCAGTGGTGGAGGAGCAGCCAGTGTGTAGGGAGAATGGACGAGTGCTGAGCCTTCACTGTGGAGGGTGAAGGCCATTTGTTCTTTACCAACTTCCTCACACACGAGTTATATCACCCGAGAGAAATAAGATAAAGAAAGAGCTCAATGTTTAGAGGACATCCGAGAGGTCTTGAAAGAAGAGAGTGTGATAAAGTGTCTCCTGGAATTCTCCTATCTTCCTTTCCCTCAGGTATCCAGGCAAGGTGACCTGGCTGCTTGAAATGAATCTACTTTTGGAGTTTCTTTAGTCTGGACTGGACTGTTTAGAGAGGGGGCAATAATCAGCCTTCAGATCCAAAATGAGTTTGACATCTGACGGTTTTTAGTCTAGATGAGGGTTTCAGGAGTTGCAGGAGAGCATCTCCTTTCTCCTTCTGCCCCTCCCCCACCCCCTCAAACACATACACCTACTTTCCTTGAATTTAAAGTGCTAAGTAAAAGGCAAAAGATGAGGCTCAGGGATCTCTGAGGACGATGAAAGGAAAAGATTGTAAGAGTCAGAGGTGGTGGTGGATGACTCCAAACGAACAGTGTCTCCTAGACACAACAGGACTAGTGTACACATGAGCTCACAGACACGGGAGCAGCATGCACAAGACTTCCACAGGTTCAAGTCAGATAGGGTCCAAAACTGAGAGGGAGAAGTGGACACAGGTTCCCAAGCCTAATCAAGAAGCTGTTTGCAATTGATATCTCCTGGGAAAATGAAAATCAGTTTTCTCCAATGGAGTGCCACTGACTATCTCAATCACTCAAGGGTAGGCCCCAAGTTCAGAAGTAGTTGGCCAGCACAAAATAAATTCCATGTTTTATTGTTTTTTTTTTATGGAATTTCTGTTTCATTTTGTTTTGTCTTATTTTGTTTTTGTTTGTTTTGACAGTTTTGTTTTTGGTTTTTAATTCTTGAGAGAGAATGGGAACTTGAAGGTGTGTGGGTAGGATCTAGGAGGAATTGGGAAGGGGAAACATGCTCCAAATAGAGTGTATAAAAACTTTTAAAAGTAAAAACATTAAAAATAAAGCAATCGGTAAAAGGAGGCAAGAACATCTAAAGCGTAGAACAAAAGAGCAAATGTGTATCATGTCCAGGCACATGTGTGGTGTATGGGAAGTGGGTGAAAGTACACAGAGGGGGTGTGGTCTGTGATTGCTGTTTTAGTGTTTTTGTTAATGGTTCCTGAGGAACTGTCTTCCGGCCCACGGCATCAACAGCGTCTGCGAACACACCAGGGACTCAATGCTGGTACACCACTCTAGATTCTGAGACGCGGAAACTCCAAGGAAGGAGCCAAGGGTATGTTGTGGGCAGCCTTCCAGGCCATCCTGATGCATACTCAGGTTCAAACCCATCGCTCAACACCAACCATAGTATAGTTATCCTTGATCTCATCCATGGAGGAAGACATCAGTCAGGAAAGATCCAGCATCATATTGATGGGATGAGGGATTTCAGCACAAGGTCAACAATAGCATCAGGTATTCTCAAGAGCAATATAAATCAACCAAAGAACAATGGATGTAAAGTTACCTCTGCAACCTTCCATCCTGGCAAATGAATACTGTTTGCTCTATTGATGGCAAACAATGACAGCCTTGTGTCACAGTTCTCCAGCTTGGGGAAATTCTAGAAAGCACACTTTTGAGATCAGTCATGATCTCATGAACTGTTGTCCCTGAACAGAACGATGAAATTCGGTGAGATTCTGACAATCAGACACCCTTTTAGCTGTTATTCCTGCCCTAACATGGAGGTCCAGACCTCTAGGTGGCCATGATGGAGTGTTTAAGCCTTTTACCCACCAGACTGTCATGCTCCCTGAGAACCATACCCTAAGGCACCCCAGGTCTTACAACCCTTCACAAAGTTGCCTGTAGCAGCATTTTAGTGCAAAGTGAAAGTGCCAGAACCCCTTGTTAGTTTCTGGAAGGTGTGCAGGAACAGACATTGTGAGCTCAACTAAGGTCTGTCCATGGAAGATCTTATTCTAGGAGGGCATTTCTGGCCTTTGTGCCTGTCATGGTCCGGGTTCGTAATTTTGGGTGTTTCTGGGTCTTTTTTCCTTATCCATAAAATCAGAAATTGAACATGAGTTTCTGTAAGCTTCCTCTGCAGCAGCCAATTGTTATCTGCCTCATTTCAGAATCCCTGAGTCACTCAGAGAGAAATGATCTTTCTTATGCAAAAGATAAGGCTATTTGCTTCCCTGAGTGTAAAAAAAAAAAAAAAAAAAAAAAAAAAAATCACCACTCCTGGGTCCTGGGTGCAATAGTGACAGGGTCTTTAATTTTTTTTTTTTTTTTTTTTTTTTTTTTTTAGTATTTTAAAAGTGTGTGTGTGTGTGTGTGTGTGTGTGTGTGTGTGTGTGTGTGTGTCAGATCCCCTGGAGCTGGAGTTACAGGAGATTGTAGGCTGCCTGATGTGGGTGCTGGGAACCGAACTGGTGTCTCCTGGAAGAGCAGTGTGAGGTGTTAAGTGCTGAGCCAGCCCTCTAGCCCTCTGGATCTTAGAAATATTTGTAAAAAAATCAGTCCACAAATGATCCAGGTTACCAATGTCATCATTAAAGAAAAATTTGGAAATCAAGTTACAAAAGTATCGATTTACTATAAAAACAATACAATGAAATGAGTTATTGGTCATTATATAGGAAAATCCTACATGGAAGTTAATCATAAGGTAGGGTATAGGGAAACTATAATCCCAGAGGGAGGAATCAGTTGAATTATCTTGATGACCAGTGTAATCAACAGTAGTTATCTAGCAAAAAGAGATGCAGGGAGAAAGGAACGCTTGTTCACTGCTGGAGTGAGAGTAAACTAGTCGGTCGTTATAGAAGTCAGTATGGAGACTAATCAAGACATTAGAATACAACCAGATGACAGAGCTTTCCTACTCTGGGAAAACACCCCAAAGTCTCTATCCTGTCATTTGCAAATTCACATATATTGTTGCATTTCTCACAATTGCGAGGAAATGGAACCAGCTTACATGTCGATCAACACATAAATGGATAATGAAAATAGGACATATATGGACGTATAATTAATATGTGTCTATACAGCAGGATTATATTGAGCTATAAAGAAAAATAAAATTTACAGGAAAATAGATGGAAAGTACTATATTAGGAGAGCCAACTGTACCTCAGAAAGACAAATAGCTCAAGCTCTCTCATAAGTGGCCCCTAGCTTTTAATGTTTACGTATATGTATATATGTGGATGTGAGTGTGTATATAGGCTATGAGGCTGGGAAAGAGACCATGAGAGGAGAAAAGAGGTATTGAGGTGTGTGTAAGGGAGCTACAGAACTCATGTGGTATGTGAGCAGAAAGGCAGCTACTGGGGTGGAAGGGTATATGGGCAGGCGGAGAGATGGGAAGAAGGAGGAAAAAAAGCCAACAAAATGATTTTTGTTTGAAAATGCCACAATGAAATCAATGTCATTTTAACACACCACGTTGCCAACAGTGCTTGTCTTGCAGTGTGCTGATAAGGTCATGCTCATGAAAGTTGCTTTGGTCACAGTCTAGTCCCTGTAGAATACACCACGGAATGGCCAGGCTGAGGGATAGGTTAGCTCAGCTCTGGGGCAGCACAGTCTGTCTTCCGTGCTTTATGGGGAAGGTGTCCTGCTGAGATATTCCCTTCACATGCCCCCACAATGACCTGCGGGTGTTAATCAAGACACCTGCAAAGTCTTGTCAACATGCAACAGTGACTTTAATAACCTGCAGCTAGAATGATCCCGGGTCTTAGGAGAATGCTGCCCCACCACATCTGGGATGGATCTCACCGCCAAGGCAGATCCAAAAGACTCACCCTCAGGAAACTGTTAGGTACTAAATGCACATTCTTAGCAGGCTCTGGTCCTTGCCAGAGCTTAGCGCTGACTCCTTACACCTTGGTGATCAAAATCCAGGCTTAGTTCTCTAATTCGCCCTCTGCACGTTTGCCTAATGGTGGTTCACAGTCACCTTGTACAACTCAGTGAGGAACATGAAGGGCCTGATGTGGGATACCAGCCAGGAAGCTGGAAGGAAAGGGGATTCTTCTAGAGTCAGAGCGAGAGAGGGAGGGAGGGATGAGGATCATTAGTGCTTTATGGGGGTATCAGGCAGAAGGCTGGAAAGAAAAGAAATGCTTATGGGGTCTGAGGGAGGGAGGGAGGATGTGTGCACACATAAACACACACAGACACACATGGTAGGGGGAGAGGGAGGGAAAGGGAGAGGGAGGGAGAGAAAGAGAAAGAGAGAGAGATAGAGAGACACACACAGAGTAATTTAGGCAAATGTAAAATGTTGCTGGGCAATTTTCACATCCTTTATTGGGCTCAGGAGGAAACCATTTAACGTTTTGTTTTGTTTTGTATTTGTTTTGTATTTGCCTGAGGTGAGCAGCGTCTACAGGGAGGTGGGTCACGATCAGTGTGTGCCAGTGTGCGCTTCCTGAGAAAGGTCGCATTTATCACACGTGTTAGGGCTTCCGTAGCAAAATGCCGTAGAACGTGTGGTTTAAATAACAGAATGCACCACTCCATGGTGCTGATGCCACGGGTCTGAGACCAAGGCATCAGCAGGCCAATTCCTTTTGAACACAGTGAGGGAGAATTTGTTCCATGCCTTTTCCCTCAGCTCTGATGGCTTGCTAGTAGTCTCTGGCATTCCTTGGCACGTGGGTACAAGGCCTGATCTCTGTTTTCATGCTCATGTGACATTCTCTTTTTGTGAATATAGATATCTACTTGGTAGTATTATTTTGACAGGATCAGTACCTACGTGATTTTACTAATTTATTTCTCATGGATTGTAATAGACTCCTAAACCTAAGCCCCCAAAAGCCATGAGCCCCAGACCTGAAATCCTGCTGGGGACTGTCTTTGCATTCTCATAACCAAACATAGGAAAAGTCTCTCTCTCTCTCTCTCTCTCTCTCTCTCTCTCTCTCTCTCTCTCTCTCTCTCTCTCTCTCTCTCTCTCTCTCTCTCTCTCTCTCTCTCTCTCTCTCTCTCTCTCTCTCTCTCTCTCTCTTTAAAAATATTTTGGGAACTCTTTGGGAACATATGGAATGAGTTGAGTGCTCCTAAGAGGTCTTAAGTTGACAGGAGGTGATCATGATGTTCTTGTGGCATAGCATAAAATTGCAATACATGTATCCAATGAGTACTGGTCAAATCAAAGCGGCTAACACATCTAACATCTCTAATATTTACCATTTACTTTTCATGCTAAGAGCATTCAGGAGTCTCCTATGTTGTTCATAAGTGCTTATTGATGACAGTTACCTCACTGTAATGTGGAATACCAGCACACTTTTCTCTTGTCTGTTTTGGTACTTGTTAAACACCTCCTCTCTCCCCGCACTTCTCTCTCTCTCCTCTCCCATTGTTTACTCACTCTTTCTATCAGGCCACCATCTCTAGTTTCTACACATGATGAAACCACATGATATTTTTGTGTGCCTGGCCCATTTCACCGGATATAATGCCCTCCAGGCTCATGTGTTTTGTCATCAAAGACATGATCTCATTCTTTTCATGGCTGACCAATATTTCATGTGTACCTGTATCTCATTTTCTTTATGCATTCATCTGCTGATGGACACATTGGTTAATTCATGTCTTAGCTCTCATGAATAGTGTGACCAGGCAGTACAGGTGTCTCTTTGACACACTGTTTCCATCTCTTTTAAATGTTATTTCCAGAAATAGGCTTTCTGGATCTTGTGACAGTAGTATTTTAATATTTTGAGTAAGGTCCGTGCTATTTTCCATAATGGCTACACTAATTTACATTCCCGCCAAGAGTGTATCACTTTCTCTTTCTCCACACCCTTATCAGCATTTACTGTGATATGGCATCTCACTGTGATTTGCATTTGCCTTTCCCTGAGGATTAGTGACACTGAACATTTTCCACATACTTGGACATTTTCTTGTCTTTGTAGAAAAATGTCCATTCAGATAACTTTCTCCTTCTTAAAAATTAGATTTTTGCTTTTGGTGTTGACTGGTTTGAATTCCTTGCATATTTCAGACACTGCTTCCCAGATGAGTTAGTAGATTGCAAATATATTCTCTTTCTGTGGGTTGTGTCTTTACCCTGTTGTTGCTTGGACTGTGCGAAAGGTTTTTTATTTTATTCATGTGCTTTAAAAATTGGACTAGTTGACTATTTGCTATTTCTTCAATTACAAATCTTAATTTATGTTTTTATGTGTTCACCAGGAGCTGGAGGTAAGGAGGGCAGAGAGGAAGAGGTGAGGAGGGGGAGAATGCTGATGTACATACCTTTCAGTTTTATCAATGCTGAGGCATTTGGGGTACACTTAGCTACAGCAGACAGCTTTAACATGCCATTTTGGTATGTGTGCTGAGGAGGTGGAGATTCATGGCGTGCATTTACAGAGAGATCTTGTTTGACACAGGGCTTCTAAATTCCTAAGCTATGGAGTGGGAGGAACTATTAGGTAATTTATACTTCAAATATAAGACATTAATATCCGTTTAACTGCAGGCTTAGTGAAATCACGATTTTTTTATAAAAAGGATTTAATTTATAATTGAATTAGCAGGAGGATTTAGAAAGTAACACACAGCAATCAAATTATGTGTCCAGAACGATCATTCCCAAAATATGGTCTAACTCCTAAATACAGAGTGATAGTGTTAATGATAATTTAGTCTCTTTAGCCTGAAGAGGATGATTCGCTAAACAGTAGACAGCTTTGCCTCAGAGGCTCGGGTGGATGAGACGTAAGAACAAGGGAAGGGAATGGATGAGAGAGGAGCCTAGAGGACAGGGCAGAGGGAAGAACTTCACAGCTGTCAGCAGTGGTATAAAAGGCAAAGCCCAGAGCTAGAGTTTATAGATCTGAACTTAGCCAGCGATGTATGAGGGGCTAGAGTGAGGCTTAGGAGAGCCACGTGATGGTCTTAACTGAAGCCAGCTTCCTAATCCTCCCTTAAGCCCGGGTCTTAAATCAATCAAGCAATGGATGGACCAACAGAAAATAAATTAATTCATTCTTCACTATATTTTTATTGAGTACTGATTTAGCCCAAGGCTCATGGCCAGGCTTGGGAATGCCACTGTGGGGGAAGACGCAGGCCTGCTCTGCCCTCCTCCATCGTCCAGCCTGGAGGGGACGTTTCAAACAGACACACAGAACACTGTGAGCTGGAAGTGTTATTCAGTCTTTCAAGAAAGGCTTATGTATGTCTCTGAAAATGTCACAAAGATTCAAAACAGCCAAGGGATGTAGATGGCTGTGACTATTAGGTGACATGTAGCTTCAGAAGTTGTTCAGGTAGAAGATGGATAAGTTAAAGGAGAGGAAAGGAAGAGTGTTCTAGAATCGTGTCTGGGCTCTGTGGAATGAGAAATTGGTGCAGGCGATCTGAAGGTCAACTTCTGGGTCTGAGCTCACCACAAGCCTTCCCCCAGTAGAGACTCCCGTCTTTCTGTCAACTTCTGTTACTTGGCCTGGGGCTTTTATTAGCAAGAGAGCGATTCCTCCAACTGCTTCTAGGCTTGAGGAGTGAGGAGACCCAGGAGGAGTGACGTTGTCCCTTGTGTAAGGAGTGCAGTGATCGAAACAGCTGTGCAAAGGCCTCATCTGAGAACAGGGGAGCTTGGGAGTCTGGCTGGATGTGAAGGTGGGGGCGTGGCAGAAGTGAACATGGACAGGGAAGAAGGGATGCTCTGGTGATGGAGGTTCACTTTGACCTTCAGGGCAAATATGAATGATTCTTCAATATCACTTCACAGTGTATTATCAACATTGCCCCGCAGTGAGGGCTTTCACTTGATTTGATTTATATAGGTGTGCATTTGGTAACTTGCCCCATTTATTTTATTTTTAATTCCTCACTGGCACTATCTATAGGATTTGATATATGGTCTAACCATTGCTTATAGTCTTGTATAGTGGTGTTCTCTCCCCCCACCTCTGTATGTGTGTGTGTGTGTGTGTTGCATTTTTTTTTTTTTTTTTTTTTTACAGAAAGGATCTCAGTTACCCAGGGTGGCCTTGAACTTGTGTGATTTATTTTGGTTCATGGTTTAAGGGGATCTGGTCCAACACATCAGGTAAGGCATGGCAGTGGGAACTTGCTCACACCTGGCAGAACTGGAAGTAGAGAGTGATGGGGGCAAAACTTTAGGCTGTGCTCTAACCTCCAGGCCCATCCTCCAATAATCCACTTCCTCACTCTAGGCCTCACTTGCTAAGGCCACTTTCTAGGTAGGCTCCAGAACACCTTAGATCAGTGCCATTATCTAAGGACCAAGTCTTCAAGCCCATTAACCTGCAGGGGAACATTTTATACATGGCAGCATCCATCACGTTCTGCTCATCCATCCTGAGAGATACACCTTTGATTGACTCTTTGGCCCACCAAATCTCAAATGAGTGTTCTTTGAATCAGTCAGTTATTAGGATTTGAGTTTATGCAAATTTAGTACCTGGTTTAATGGTCTAGAAGGCCCGTATGCCATACATGGTGCAATGGAACCACACTGGACTGTAGATGCCATGTTATCAGCTGCCTCATGCTCCTCCCACCATGCTTTCTCCATCATGATGGACTGTAACCTTGATCTGTGAGCCACAGTACTCTTCCTCACATTGATTTTCTCAGGTGTTTGTCACAGCAGTGAAGGAATTAGTACAGAAACTGTGTCCCAGTCAGGTGTGTTCTGGAGGACTCTGCCCAGGTGAATGACACACGTAAGGGAAGGAGAGTCACAGCACAGAGAAAAGGTGCTGAGGGAGGACTAGGAGGGGCTGGGAGGGTCCAGCTAGGAGAAGGCTCTGTCTTAGGCACTCCAGCCACCTAGGCCAAGTGGTCTGTTATACACAGCTATTGCTTCTGTGTTGGGTGCTGCACCTGAAGTCAGCTGGGCAGGCAGCTGAGATGGGCGTAGGGGAAAATGAAAAATGGAACACCCAGGAAGACTTAAATCCACTCCTCTCATGCTGCCTTCAAGGTTCTTTTAAAAACAATTGTCATTACCATTGTGTGTGTGCGTGCGTGCGTGCGTGCGTGCATGCGTGTGTGTGTGTGTGTGTGTGTGTGTGTGTGAGATGTGGGGCCACACATGTGATGCAGTGTGAACCACAGTCAGAGGCCAGCTTTGTGAAGTTGGTTGTCTCCCGCCACCATTACGTGGGTCTGGAGATTAAACTCAACTCACAAGGCTTATGTGAGAGTGTTTCACCTGCTGAGCCTTAAGCTCCGAGCTTCACACAGCTCCACTACCTCTGTTAATCTGATAAATGTTAAAGAAATTTTATTTTCTGATTGTACCTATTAATACGATATTAACTTCGTTATATAATTGACAGCCATTAAAGTCTAATTTTTTTGAATTGTTTAGTTGGATTCCTTGCCTGTTTTCCACTGAGAGACAAGTAATCTCATAGCCTTTTTTGTTCCTTTTTTTAAAAAAATTTTGTGAACTTTGCTATTAAAAAAATCTTACAATAAATAAAAACATCACACACACACAAACTATAACCAAGCCTAAAGTCTATACATCTCAAGAACTTCAGTACAGTTAGGACAGACATTTGGAAAGGTGATATGGAGCTTTGTATTTGCTTTTCATTACTGGAGATCAAACTCGAGGCCCTGTGCCCAATAAGTGAGCTAATTCTAGCCCCGGACCACCTTTTTGTATTTTGGATACACACTGTACATTGTTTTAGGTATTGAAAATATCCCTCCTCAGCATTCTCTGTCAAATGTGTTTATGGTGTGCTTTATAAAGTGGCAATTCTTAATTTTCATGTAATCCACTTTATTTTTAATTTTAAAGATTTCTGCTATAGGTCGGTCACATTTTCTTCAAGACTTTTATTTGATAGAATTCATTTGGAAGAATTATGGGGAAAATCTCCAGAAGAGATTGTAAGAAAATGGTTGGATAGTCTGAGAAGAAAAACTGAATGATGTTGATTCCATTTGTGGAATCTTGTGAGTAGAAACAGTTATGTTTCTTCCTTTTCAATCTGTGTGTCTTTTGTGTGTCCCTGACCAGACAATATTTAATCAAAGTGGAGATAGCAGTTATTCTTGTCTTGGTCCCAGTCTTGCGGGGAGAGCACTCAGTCTTTCCTCAGTAGTTTTAGTTATCTGTAAGACTTGGAAGTTCTCCTTTCTAAGACAAGGGGAGCGCTCTTATCTTCCTATCTGGGAGTTTTCACCATGAATAGTTGCTATATGTTGTCAAACCTGTTACCTGATTATCAACTAACAGCCATGTCTCCCTGGTGTATCAAAATAGCAAATAATAATAATCACATTTACTGATTCTTGGATATTGAGCCAACCCTGCATCATACTAGTCTTGTTTTCAATGAATTTTCCTTTTAGCACTTTAGTCTCATGATATCTCTGTATTTAAAAATGTCTTTTTGGATTTTTTTTTTGCTTGCCAAGCTGGGTCCCACAGCCTACCAGGCACAGAGCTTGGGTGCTTGTGTGGTGAGGGTGAGTTGGGGAGGGGAAAGGGAAGGGAGAAGGTGGTTGAGTATGGAGACTGGCGAGGAGAGAGGTAAGGGATATGGGTTACAGATTAGCAGGTTTTTGTTTTGTTTTATTTTATTTTTTTTAATGCCCTGTGACTGAGAGCACCTTTCTCTTCCTGGCATCCTTCTGTGGCAACATCAGACTAAGCAGTTGATTTGATGGTGAAGTTTCAGGGCTGGCTTCTTGAGTAACCCATAAAAGTTCTAGTTTGTGATTAATATAAAATGAATATTTTAAATTCATAGTCAAGGGACATGTAAGCTGGGAACATTTCCTGAAACAAGGAAGGTGACCAGCACAACATATTAAACAGGATTGATATGTCCATGAAGGGGATGTGTACATCTGTGACACAGTGAGAGAAGATGTGACATCCCAAATGACAGATGAGTCACCTTGAAAACAAACATGAGTATATATATAGAGAGAGAAAAGAGAGAGAGCAACTGACAGAGGGGAGACAAGAGAGAGAGTGGGAGAGATGAGAGAGAGAGAAAGGCTTTGAATAACAATGGTCTTTTTTGAACATATAACCTACATAAATATATGAGGACATATATATATATATATAAAGTAATACATGTTTATTCATATATATACATAAATATAAACCCTGTATACACATAATCATACTTATATATAGATATATTATTTCTTTAAGAAAGAAATAATACATAAATTCTTTTCAATCTATGTGGGGTATCAACACAAATAGGCATGTCTTAGGTCATAGATCAGTCTCCTAACTGTGCCCAAACATCATATTTCACGAAATTCAGAAACAAACACAAAAAGAGACAACTCTGTTTTCCTCAAAGCACCAACATCATTTACTTGTAACTTTAAAAAAATCATAAGCAAAAAGGAAATTAAAAATGAAAATTTCAAAATGTTTAGAGCCCAAAGAAAACAAATGGAGTTTCTAATAACTGTGGGAACAAAGCCAAAATAATTCTTTGGGGGGAAATTTTATACTGTGAAAGACATTTATAAGGGGAAAATAGCAAATGAACTTATATTTTAGAATGGAGGAAAAACAAACAATAAAAATAGCTGAAAAGGATTATGAAGAAAACTGAGTAAAGCTGGGATCAGGAGAGGTGGTCCTCCCCAGGGAAGAGCATACCAATTAGTTGTCCAGTGCCAAACGATCATACAAGTAACATTATGTGGACTCAACAGGCTATATTTAGGATATATATATATATATAAACATATATGCATGCAATAATAATTAATGAGAAAAAAGAGACCATAAATTTTAAAGAGAGTAGGAGTGGGTATGGGGAGGACTTGGAGGGAGGAAAGGGAAGGAAGAAATGTTGTAATTAAATTACAATCTCAAAAATAAATAAAACAGAAAACCGCAAATGTAGGTGAGATGTTAAAGTCAAGTCAAAATGGAATCAGCCACTGACCACAGCATTTGCTGTGACCCCGCAGCTCAGTGTCTCCCTTGGCATGACCCCGCCACCTTCCCTTGCTCTGTGGACACCAGTCCCTGATGACTGTCTTTGTGAAAATCCCTGCCTCACATGCTGCTTCTTGGGAATCTGACCTCAAGCCCGCACTGCAGATTTCATGATCCGCTTTGGCTCCTCTCAAATAAGCAATGTATCAGGATGAGAAGACAGATTACAGCCGTAATTCCAGGGCCTAAGAAAGCAGCAAGGGAGAGGCCGAATGAATATGGCTAGCAGGATTTTGGTGTAGTTGAATAGAAATCAAACAAGTTCCTATACAGGGTAAGTCCAATTGACAGTGAATTAAATATCTCAAAGTCATAGAAAGGACTTTGCATGTCCCCAATTCATCGATATGATAAATTTTATGAGCTGATGATAAGGCCAATTAGTCTGCTCTGATCATAGACATGTATGTATTGAAATGTCACATTATACCATATAAATATGTATAATCCCTATGTCATTTAATTATACACAATATATAAAATAATCACATGCATATATATGTGTATATTCTTTTTAAAAAAGATGAGACCTCAACTAGGCAAAATAAAACTGGTAGTTTTCCTTTAATGGGTCAAAAGCACAGAGAAGGTATGATGAATACAAGTCCCTTTCACTACTGCATCAGGGTGTCTTGCAGGCAGGTTGCTGTTGTAGGTCGTAGGGTTTGTAGCTGGGTGATATTGGTGGTGACTCTTTGTCTCCAGGAGTGTGCAGAGTGCCGTCCAGCATCATGGACACTAGTCATTAGGGGCAAAGCTTCCAATTGGACACCAGCCAGACTTTTCTGTATTTGATGACATAAGTGTTATCCTCAGCAGTGGGTCCTTACCATCTGGTCGTGGAGAACAAGCCATAGCCTTGGCCTGTAATGTTTGAGAGAATCTGTGGGACCCCTGTGGACGATGACTCCAGTTGTAACCCATCCCTGGAAGTGGAGGTTTTACTTGGTGGCGTATGTTATCTAGCTGGGGCATAGTCTCATCCCTTTTATGACAAATCCATTTAAATTCCTTTCATATACATATGTATTTTAGGAAGCTTCTGTAGTAGGAAGTTTCCATGTAGTTTTCAAAAGGCCTTCATTAAAAAAGTGTAAAAACTTAAAAATGAGCAAAATATTAAAAATAAAGTATAAAAACTAACAAAATACATCTAATCTTTATGAGGAAATCATAAAAAGTGTCTATTGAAAGACATTAGAGATGGTCTGGAGGGCAATATTAGAGATATCTCAGACTTTGTCATGATTGGGACTGACAGTGTGCCAGATAATTCTAGAACATTTCTTATGGCATAGCATAAAGAAAAACATTGATGCAACCTAAAATATTTTATTGTAACTTTTAACATATTAATTTACTTTTTCCTCTTCGTTTTGCCTAAGAGCTGAACTCTTATGTTGAAGTTTCTTTTTGACTTTCTTGTGTCAACTGTAGTCAGATTCACGAAGGTGTCTTATTGTCCAGTTTTATTTTATTTGAAGTGAAACCAGTAATTTGAAGAATTGGCAGAGCAATCCAAAAGAGAACTCGGAGAATTTCATAATTGGTTTGTGCCAATAGTTGACAAACTTCTCCCCGACACTGAGTTTTAGCAAGCTCCTTCCTTGTGTGTTTTGAGAGCATTCCATGCATCTTTGGTTGAAGCAATAACCGTCTTGTTGCATGCTCTTAGTTTGTGTAACATTCAATTAAATTACATCCTTTTATTAGCCAGTGCAAATGTGTCTTGAAACTACGTGTGTGTGTGTGTGTGTGTGTGTGTGTGTGTGTGTGTGTGTTCAATTTGATCGATGAGAAGCGGAATATGTGGGTGTTTTATTAATTTACTGGAGAGTGTCTCTATGACTGTGTTCCAAGTAGTTTTCTCTGGGGATGTTTAGCCCAACATTGTAAAGATGTTATTTTTAAAAAAATTACCTAGTAAATTAATGCAATCAATAGAATTGTCACAGATTCTCATAAGCTGGTCCTCAAATGTTGGGCACCCTCCTCCATCACTCTCCATTTTCGTTCTGGAGGCAGAATCTCTCATGGAACCTGGAGCTCGCTGACTAGCCTCGCCTGCTGGCCAGAGAGTGAGGTCTAGGGACCAGCCTGTCTCGACTCCCCCGGTGCTGGGTTCCAGGCTCCTGTCCTTTACTTTTTGAGGGTCTGAGGTCAGGTTTTTGTGCTTCTGCAACAGGCTCTTTACCCACAGATTCGCCTCTCCGTGCCTAGGCTGGACTTTAGGGGCCTTGGTATGGTCAGCTCAGCATGCCGGCGAGGTGGCCTGTTTCAGCTCTCATACTTCTCTGTTCATTTTATGCTTTTAGGGTGGAGCAGTTCTCTGCCCTCCATCCTTTCTGATTGGTTCATAATGTCTGTGTTTGACTCTTATATAACACTACCTTCCCTATCAATCTTCCTGCAGGCCAACACTCTTCCTGTGCGTATCTCAGTGTGAAAATTTCGAAGTGGCTTACAATGATCTGAATGCGCACACAATTCCCCTCTCCTTAAGAACAGGATTTCGGCCTTAACTCAGCATTTTCCAAAATAAATGTGGATCCAAATTACCTAGAAATCTTATTAAAATGCAGGTTGTGGGGGCTTCATAAAGTTCAGTCCATAAAGCTCTTGCTGTGTAGTTGGAGGCCTGGAGTTCAGTCCCCAGAACTGTCTTAAAAATCCGTGTGTGGTGGTTGCACACTTGTAATCCCAGTGCTGAGGAGGTGGGCATAGGAGGCTCCCCAAGGCTCACTGGCCATCCAGCCTACCATACTAAGTGAGTTCTAGGTCACTGAGAAAACTTATCTCAAATATATATATATATATATATATATATATATATATATATATATAAAAAGTGCCCTGAAAAGTTGGCCTTCAGCTCTGCATGCATGTTCACGTTCATGTACATGTGCACACATCTGTACACATGTACACCCACATACATATGAACACACACACACACACACACACACACACACACACACACACAAATTCTGATTCAGTGGGGCTCAAGTGGGGGCCGAGAGTCTGCATATCTAGCAAGCTCCCAGGCTTGTGATGGCCCTCACTTAAGTCCCAAGGCTTCTCTGTACACTCGAGATCCAGAATGGCATGGCTGATTCTGCTCAGGCAGAAGCGTACCATTAACCACTATTTCCAGTACTTCTCAACTCTGGCTTCCCATTAGAACCACGGGGAAGTTTTAAAGCATTCTACAGCCCAGATCCCACGCTGGGGGTTTCTAATTTAATTAGCTTGGAAGAGAGCCTGAGCGTTAGAAGGTTTTCGAGCTTGAATGTGTCCCTTGGACTGTGAGCTGGAGTCTTTGAAGACTTGAGTTTCCCCTTACAGCTCCCAGATCTATCTCCTGAGCCTGCAGATTTCAACCCTTTACTAGAAGTTGGTTAAAGAAATGAACTTCTTGCTCTGGGCTTAGGTTCAGTGCTCCTAAGAAGCTTCCATCTCTTCAGGGTGGGCATTTTTTTTTTTTTTAAGAAGGGAAGGTGGTGCTGGAAATGACACATTTATGAGGTGACAAAGTCAAGGGTGAGTGTGTTAGGGGGCCCTGAATTAGGGAGTAAGCCAACCCTGGTGACATCTTATGGCTCAGAGTGGGTGGCAGAAAGGCCCAACTAAGGATGTCAGCTCTTTTAAAGTTACTGCGAGAAAAAACGTTGGCCAATATGTTTTAAGGAGTTCCCTTTAATAGCTCTTCCGGCAAGGGCAAACTTAAATTAAGCAGTTTATTGTTCGGTGTGCTTATTATTTTAAAACATCCAATGAATATGTAAGTAGGGTACTGAGCTGATTTCAGGCCAGGCATCTGAGCAAAAGACTGTTGTAACCATCTCCTGACTTCTGAGTCTTGTCTCACACAATGAGCTCTCAAGTGCTGGAAACTCAGCCCAACCTCTGAGAAGGAATTAATCCTTAACGAACAAAGCAGCAGCCCAGGAAGCCTCATGGTACCCACAGAGAATACTGAGCAGCTGAAGACTCAGGTTGTGATGAGGGCCTTGAGTCAAATGGCTTCAGAAAGACCCACTGAGGCAGATCTGACTGTGTCCAGGGACTGGAGGCAGAAGCATGGTAGACCCTGTGTAAACAGCTCTAAACAGCTTAGTGCTGACTTTTGAGCAGTTCTATGAACTAGTTTTCAAACACAGCCATCTTTAAAAATTAAATCATAAAACTTTACAGTCAAATTATTTGAGAGCAAACTAGTGAACGCTTGACCCCCATTATTTCTTAACTCGTTCACCAGGTTTTGCTGTTCTATAAATGCTGGGGAGTCGTTGTGTCTGTAACCACAGCGAGGTGAAAATACTTGTAGTTGTCACGACTGGTGTCTTTCTCTTTTACACTGCTTTCTATGACGTCATAGTGAGAGCTTGGCAAGCTAGACCATAAGAACTGACATGTGGCTCAGGGGGTATAGCTCTGTTGGAAGAGCTCTCTCCTTGAGCATCATCCACTGTACTAAATGAAACTAGACATGACATTGCATGCCTATAAACCCAGTACTTGGGAGGCAGAGGCAGGAGGATTTGAAGTTCAAGGTCATCCTTGGCTACACAGTGACTCTTAGGGGACAGCCTGGACTACATGTCTAAAAAAAAAAGAATTAATGTTAATCAAATTACTCATTGGTTTGTTGATTTTATAGTTTTAGAAGGGAAGAAGGACCTGAAGAGATGGCTCAGTGGTTAAAAGCACCTGCTGTCTCAGAGGACCAGAGTTCAGTTCCCACCACCTACATAAGGCAGCTCACAACCTACTTCAGCTCCAGAGAATCTGACAACCCTTTTAAGCCTCTAATGACCCTTGAGTGTGCTTGTGAACACACACAAATAAATAACAATTTTTTTAAATCATGGGAAAATGTCAGTAATTCTTATTAAGTGAGCACTGACGAATTCATATTAAATGTGTGTGAGGGCTAGGGTATAGTAAAGTGGTCCTTTCCTGCAGATGAGCAGCTCTGAGTTCCAAGCAGGACAAAGGGGGAGGGGGTGGATTAGCTGCTGCATAACATTTTGGGAAAAAAATCTTTCAAGATTTGAGAGCTCTCTGAGGATTCAGGATTAGTTTATTAGTACTGTTTTGCATGGTGGGTGGGCTATGAAAGACAGTCTTGTTTAAAGCCTCTGGCCAGACAAATTCTAAAATTCACAATTTGGGGGTCTTGGAGTGGTCCCATGGAATAGGCATGACGTGTTACAATCCATAGTGGAGTCAGATGCAGCAACCTGTGACCAAAATATGAAATCAAGAAGTTTTCTCACTAGACTATAAGAGGAAAAACTGGATGTGTGGTGTCAGTTCAAGTCAGGTTTTATTACCAAATGAATGGAGCTCAAGTATTCTCAACTGGATGAGGAAGGAAGGAAGAAAGAAATGTGTGGTGTGGAAAGCAGGCCAGGAGCTGCACCTCTGAAAATTGGTTGTTCCGTAACTAATACTGGAGCCATGGTGGGCAGCCTGTGTTGGGTCATGTGATATGTGTTTACATAGACCTCAAGTCCAGTCCCTACCACAACGGCCCATCTTTTCATTGGGAGACTTTATTTGTTTGTTTTTGTTTTTAAAGATTGTGTGTGTGTGTGTGTGTGTGTGTGTGTGTGTGTGTGTGTGTGTTTGTGTGTGTGTATGGAATTCAGAACTGAGCATCAGATTCCGTGGACCTGGAGTTATAAGTATCTGTGAGCTACCTGATAAGGGTGATGGGATCCGAACTCTAGTCTTCTGACAGAGCAGCAAGCTCTCTTACCCACTGGGTCATCCCTCCAGCCCTCACTGAGAGATTTCTGGAGAGAACACATGGGTAAGCTTTCCCCCTTGATAGCGTTCAGTAGTACACTGTCACCTCCCCTTCCAGTGAGTCGAGGAAGCAGGAGATTTTAGGAAAGTCTGAAGGAACCATGCTCTGGCCTAGCTGGTAGAAAGAGTATAGTGGCTCACAGCAAGAACTCACTGTTCATATTCTGATCCCGCCCTTTGGTGCCACCCTATGCCCTGATGTAAAAGCCTATTCTTAAGGGAAAACTCTGCCCATTTCTCTCCTTCTTTTCTCTTCCACTTTCCTCCCATGAGGTGTGCACTTCTTGAACCCCTCACCCCCTCTATCTCCTTCTTTCCCTCTTTCTTTCTTCCTTCTCTTCCATCCACCAAATAAAACTCCATCTGCATGGCATCTCTGTCTCTCACCCATCGTGGGGCACCTTGGCTCCACGTGCCACACCTGCCAGCACACGTAATATCAGAACACTCACAGCTTTGCTAGAAAACTAGCCATGCAGTCTATCCCCTGGGGCTCTGCAAAATACTAATTATGAGTCCTAGGAATGTATTTCGAGGCTTGCTCAGATGACAAACCAAGACTCACATAGGAATCTCTGGAAATGGAGGATTTCAGAATCAACCATGGTGGCTCGTGCCTGTAATCTTGGCACTTGGGGATCTGAGATGGGAGAGTACCATGATTTCAAAGCAAAGCCTGGGCTGCATATCAGTTCTAGACCAGCTTGGGATATAGAATAAGATCTTATCTTAAAAAAAAAACAAAACTCCTAAACCCCTTAAACATCTAACAAAACTCAAGGGCCTTGTCCAAGAAGCTGGGGAGATAGCTTTGGTGGGCCCATCTATCCTCTACCTGTCATTGCTTCGTCTCCATCCCAGGCCAGGTGTTCGGGGAGAATTGATGAGAGGGTCTGTTGACGATCTCACAGTGTTTGACAACAATGAAATGTCCTCAGGTGTGTCAACATGAGAATTCCTACTGCAAGGACACGTGTGTAGAAGGAAGCCACATGCTCAGTGACAAATCTTCACTGCCTCCTGTTTTATCTCTTTAAATTCCACCCCATAAAATACTTATTTAATCAGCAAAGAGTAGGCTTTCCAGAGACATTTTCAAAAAACACATGCACGCTTGCTCTTGGGTGCCAGGGACCTCAGAAGGTGCCTCAGTTTGAGAAGCATGGGCTTTATGTGTTCTCCCAAGCTGAGCTTCTGGGTGGACCTCAGGTACTGTATTGACAACTGCCTGCTTCACCTACATCTCCGAACTAGATCAAGTAGATACAGATCATGGCTGCTGTAGAAAAGGGTTTGAAGAAACCCCCTCAGCAAGTGTGTTCTGAACCTTCCGGTTTTGTTTGGAAATGGAAACCCCTAACTCTTGAAGGACTTTCTTAAGGTCATAGAGCGTCGTTACCTGACTCCTCATGCAGAATGCACAGGAGCACACACAGCATCATGTCTCCATTAGCTCCCGGTCTTTTCCTCACACGGCCTGCTGAGCAGTTCAGTGAAGTTGTGCAATCTATACAAATGCAAACTGAGGTAAATACATCTCCGACACCTTCGAACTGATGGGAATATTGATGCACAGTATCCTTTAAATACTGTGCATTCGGTTTAAAACATTCTCACTAGTCACTTGACTTGGGGATCAGACCAAGTAACCTTCCTGCACACGTGTCTGGTGTAGGTCTTCTTAGAGGCTTCAGAGCAGAAATTCTAGTTTTAGGAAACTAGTGCTGGGATTGGGGGTCTAGCTCAGCGGTAGAGCTTGCCTTGCATGAGGGAAGCTCTGGGTTCAATCCCCAGGACCACATAAACTGGGCATGCTAGTGCATGCTTGTGATTCTGTCACTTGAAAGGTGGAGAAAAGAGGGCCAGAAGTTCCAGGTTCTCCTCTGCTACATAGTGAGGTGAGATCAGGCTCAGAAGTATGAGAGCATGTTAGGAAGGAGGAAAGGAAGGCAGGCAGGGAGGGAGGGAGGGAGGGAGGGAGGGAGGGAGGGAGGGAGAAATCGAGTAAGCTAGCGAGATGGCTTGGTGGTTGAGTGTCCACTGCTCTTGCAGAGGACCTGGGTCAGTTCCTATGGAGAAAGTGTAGTCTGTAACTCCAGTTTCAGGGGATCATATGCCTCTTCCAATCCTTGTGGGCACTGCAGGCATGTGGTACACACAAATACACACACACTCAGACACACACACACACACACACACACACAAATGTTTTTTAAAGAAAAAGTAAGGAAAGAAAGAAAAAATGGACAAAGGAGGAAAGGAGAAAAGGAAAACCAGAACTCACGGGAACAGAGTGGTTAATGGTTAATATAGGAGACAGCACTTTACAGTACTTTAAAATCTCCACTTCAAAGCTGTCTTCCCACCTGATTTGACTAGTTAAGGACAGCACTCAAGATGTAGGGTAGATTATGGGGAGACTGTTGGTTTTTTTTTTTTTTTTTTTCACTTTAAGCCTGTATGACGAAGGAATAATTTCGTAGTATCTGACAGAGGGAGACTGGTAAATCTTGGATGCTAATTTTCAATACTAGGTGGCTTGGGTTGAACGGCTAGGAGAGAACTAGGCCCTATGTCGATTTTTCATGAGATCTTTTAAAGCTGAAAAGAAACCTAGGAAATAAAGCAGTTGCCCCCCCCCCCACTTTTTTAAGATTTAAGATGTTTAAAGGGAATGTCAGAACCGGAGGAAAACACGGTTGCTTTTTGACTCTCGGTAATGTTTTAGGCAGGCGCTGGAGGGGAAGTCTGTGTACCTTTGCCGTTGTCCTCACTGACAAAGGAGGCCTGTGTAGGAATGGGGAGAACATTAACCTCCATCCGCCCTCAGCCCCAGCCTGTGATCATGTCCTACCAGCTCTGCCTGGGAGCACCAACAAACACAATTAACTCTCGGAGAGTTTGTCAGACATCTGGACCTTTGGCACCCACTACCAAAACATCTGGCCGTTTGTTTGAGTTCTCCCCTTGCTTTCCAAGTTTTGATAGAGTGTCACAGTCGTCACAGGGACTGAGCGCTTCCTATGGAGCAAAGCCAGGCTAATGGTTCCCCCTGCGTCTGCCTGCTTCACCCTGGTCAGATCCGACGAGTTCTCTCCAGTGAGCAGTCCTTTCACCCGGGAAAGCTTGGGCATAGAACCCCACCTGCCTGAGGACGAGCCCTGGGCAGCTCCCACTATACATGCCGCCGTTCAAACAACCACCAAGGGTCGGGGTGATAAACAGCATCAATTTGGTGTGGAGTTACGCCATTGAAAGAAAGAGAGAATGCCCGACGCCCAAGTTCCTAACATTGCTCAATCATGTCACCACCGTTAGCCAGGCTTTCTATCAATTACTCTGACTGTTGACATAGATGTGTTCAACTTCGGCTGTGAGTGTGTATCTCACGTTTTCTATGTTTGGGATTAACAAAAAAACTAAAAATACTTGGCAACTGCTTTGTCAGGTAAAATAATTTTAAAAATGAGCGGCCTCTGCTGGCATACACATGGAATCCTACCTCTCAGGAGGCTGAGGCAGAAGGATCACATGTTCGGGGCCAGCCTGAGCTACCCAGTAAGATGCTATAAAAAAAAAAATTAAGTCATGAAAACAAGAAAACCAAAAGTTCGGATAAAGTTTGGTGCCTGGGTCAGCCTGCACCCTTTCATCAGTCAGTGGTTTCAGTTTTAGGTGTGTAACCTTGGACATTCTATACCCGTCTTTAAGCCTCCTTTTCCTCACCTCTAAGACAACAGAAATATTCGCCACCTTCGTTTCTCTTTGCCAAAAGATTGAATAAAATTATGCTTGGAGTGCGGTCTCAAAGACGGTCACTACTGTTATCTAAATATTCGCCATAACCTAAGTTAGCAGGCGGCAGGCCCGGAGGTTGCTCCAGACCTTACTCCTGCCAGGGAGGAGCGGAGGAGACCAGAGGAACCCCGTTCAGCTTTCATTATTTCTCTTTGCTTATGTCTTTATACACCAAGAAGCAGCTTCCCGTCTTCTATTACTACTGCCCCCTGCTGGCCGGGGAGGGAAAGACTGGATGTCAGAGGTGAAGTGCGGGCGGCCTCCTCCTACCTCTTTTTGCACATCTCTTTGTCAGGTCCTCGGGTTTCCTAAAATATTAAAGCCGAATAACTGTAGGCGCCTATAAAAAGACGCGAGGGCATGCATGCGATCATTGCCTCCTTAGTACTGTAAAATTTTACGGTTATGTAGGAACCCAATGTTAAAATAAAAAGCCGTGAGGAAATTCCTCTGGATAAATAATTAGTTATGCCCGGAGACAGATCGTGGGGGCAATGAATTTTTTTTCTTTTTCTTTTTCTGACGTTTCAATGTAGACAGATGGTTTACGCATCTTCAGCATCCTGGGCTTTTGGAGAAGCGTTATATAACCTCAGTGCAGTCACCAAATGAAATAAGAAATTCCTCGTTTGGCAGACAGAGCTCGCGCATAGAGTTCATAAACTTTAAGAACGCTCCCAAGTCCAAAATCAGAGACAACCTGCTCCAAGTCAGCTCCCATTTGCACTTAATTAGGGAGTGTGTTTTGGAGGTCAGTGAAAACCAGCGGAGTATGTTTTCATAATAACTTTCCTCACAATAAAATGATTTGGGAGGCAGCTGTCCAACTTTTTCTGGAATGAGGGAAGAAGAATGAGGACACGGAGTGAAGTTATTGGATACCTTATCTGGAACTGCCCAAAGTGCTGTCTGGGATCCAAAGAACACACAGTACCTTCTGGATTAGGGGGAAGGAGCCAAGGGCTTTTATAGTCTCAACAATTTTCTTAACTGTGCAATTTTGCTTTATTGCTAACAAATAAATGAAGCAGTTTTGAGGATTTCCAATACTGGAGAACAAAGGCCTTGCTGGAGTTGTAATCATGTCATTCTTCTGGAAGGGGAGCGGGAAGAGCTTGGGTTGAGGAGAACACAAGTGTCAGGTTCGGAGAAAGCAGTTGGCAGTCCACACAGTTAGCGAGGCTTACAGGCGGATGCTGTGTGCACCTGAATTACTCAAAGTTATCACAACAAGAGTCAAAGGAGAGAGAGAGAGAGAGAGAGAGAGAGAGAGAGAGAGAGAGAGAGACTAACTTTTGAACTGAATGGAGTGGTATATGTCTGTAAGTCCAATGCTTGGGAGGTATTAACAGGAGAATCAGAAGTTTAAGACCAACCTCTGCTACATAGCAAATTCCGGGCCAACCTGAGCTACATAAAATGACCCTACCCCCACACAAAAGTTTTTTTTTTTTTTTTTTTTTTTTTTTTTAGATATTTCTAAATTCCATTTGGTTTTTGTAACTCACTTTAATTCAGAGAGATTCATAGTTGAGTGTAGTGGGTAGCCATTCCAGCTTTGATCTGGAAGTTCCAACCCCCATTTAGACTTCGGCAACTGTCACGCCTACAAGGCGGGGCCAAGGGAGGTGCCTGGGGACCCGAGATCTGGATCGGCCAGCCCTCTCTCCGTTCCAGGACCCTGGATGGTGGAGGTGGACAAAGCAGAGCTCCAGAGAACACCGCTGGACTGTGATACACCTTCCCCAGACCCCCCGACCTACCTATCCCTTAATTTGTAAGTTACGCCATTAAATAAATCTCCTTTTAACTACGTGGAGTGGCCATAATAATTTCACCAATAGTTGAGACTGTTTTGTTTTGTTTTAATCACCATAGGAAGCTGGTGGCTTCAACATACTGAAAAGATTTCCATCCTTTTTCCAAGAACTTGTTTAAACATCTTGCACATGCACACACACACACACACACACACACACACACACACACACACACATCAAGGTAAGATCAGCTACATTATGCAGTGGCGTATGCTCAGTGATACATTGTTCTGATACTGTCCTGAGGCTTCTAAACAGAACTCTACTTGCAGGCAGTCCCCATGTCCAGCTGCTGCATTCACTAGATGACCGAAGGGCATCCTGGACTGATGTGCATGACCAGTGCCTCAGAACGGGCACATCATTTCTCTTTAGCATGATTTGCTGGTGGAGATAACGGGAAATCTGTCACACTTTGTTTCCAAGTCTTGGCAGATCATTTTAGATCCTTTACAAATGACCTGTGTCTAAGTCACCCTGAGCTCAGCACAGCTGGCACTTTGAATGCCAGTAGAAGTTACCTGGCTTTATATATTAACCTTGTGAAGCTTTGCCATGACTGGAGGGCTAAGACATCCCTGGTGCCCCTTGCATCCTGGTGTCAACGTCTTTGTGTATAGTTGTTCCTGAATATCCATGGTGGTTGATTCCAGGATATCCTCCATTCCAAAATCTATGGGTGTTCAAGTCTCCCACAGAAAATGACATGGTATTTGCATATATCCTATGCACATCCTTTTGTGTTCTATGTACTGCTTTGATTGCTTCCAATATCTAAAAATCAATGCTTTGTTTTGCATTGTGTTTTGAATTCTGTGTATATGTGTGTCTGTGCATGTGAGTGTGGGTGCATTTAGGGGCCAGAAGAAGGCATCAGATACCCTGGACCTGGAATTATAGGTGGTTGTTAGCTGTCCAACATGGTGCTAAGAACCGAACTCCAGTCCTCTGCAAGAGCAGTATGCACTTTTAACCACCAGGTTATTTCTTCATTGTGCCTATTTGTGTTCTTAGAGGGAAGAAAACTATTCTGTGATATTTCAGGGGTGAGCCACCACACACACTCAGCTTAACGCAATGGAAATGCTTTGTGAACAGTTGTCTTGTGTTGTTTGAGGAACAAGGGCAAGAGAAAAGTCCATATGGTCAGCGCAGGTACATTTTTCTTCTCAAACATTTTCAGTCCACACTGTGGTTGGATCTGAGGATGTGAAACTGGCAGATGAAGAAGAGTGCACAATCCTGCCTCCCTCAGCTTGGTTGAACTCCATAAGACACTTGGGATGAGTCAGCTGTGGCAGAAGGATCAGCTGTCTCCACGAAGATTAGGTTAGGACATGACTATGATTCCATCTTAGTGTGCTCCCCTAAGCTCTCTTTTAATGACTGAGCAAGGAGACTCCCCAACATCCCTGTGGGTAGACCTTCTCCTAGTCCAGCTTGAGGTGGATTCATCCCCAGCTGACAGAGTCACTGCAGAGATCTGGAGGCAGACTAAGTCCAAGTTGGGTACTCACAGAAACTGTGAGGTTGGTGTTTGGTGAATGGAACGTTCAAGTTTGAGGGCTACTTGTTACATGGCAATTGTTTACTGATACACATTTGCACCTTTGTTAATGTTGTGGAGTAACAATTTCTGTGCAAAGTCACTGATTAAATACCCAGGACCATGTTCTTTGCCAGGCATTATAAGCCAGGCCTACATCCACACAATGAAGCAATGTTGGGGGTTGTTTCTACAGTTGGTAAACATATCCTGTGTATGTGTGTGTCATGACAGTGTCTCATCTTACACACAATTTGACTCACTCTCCAAATCCAATAATGAAAAGGGAAGGCTTCTGAACTGTTTGGAGTATTTCCCTTTTTATTGGTTTCTGATGACTTTTCTACATCCATGTTCTTTAGAGCATTTATAAAGTTCTGCTTTTTATAAAGCCAGACAGTTTGTCCTTCTCTACCACTTTCATAATCTGGGGACTCCAGGAGGAGGGAAGTACATCACCATGTGTCCATTCATCTGCCCAAATGACGCGAGCAATCAAAGCACGGACAGCTCAGCCTTAAATAGTTTGCTGGGAAACAGAATAACTCGGGGAGTTAGTTCTTTTCTTTCTGAAACAGACTTTTCCCCCTCTTTAGAAGATCTAACAACAAATGTTTCAGGGTCAGAGAGGTTCAGATGACCAGAGCAGAGAGCCCAGGAAGACCATTGTCACAGCTACAGTCAAACAATGCTGTTTGTCCCCTTCTGCTTCCTTTGAGGCACACAATACTTTCCCCTCCCTGCCCCGTAGCTCTCCTGAGGCTGTTTTGGAGATTCTGTGCTCTTCCTCTTCTATATTAAGACAGGGATGCTCAATGTTATTTGTTCTTTTCAGAAAACTTAGAGGCAGCAGCTTCCCAGGAAACCTTTTGCCTCCTCTCAGACATTTGCCCAGCTAACCACCACCTGCTCTGAAAGTGAACAGCATCTGAAGCAAGCACGTTCTGCCGGGAAATGCAGTAACTTGGATTAGAGAATCTTGGTTCCCCAAATTCCAGGCACAGGTGTTCTTCCAGCAAAGTTATGTTAGCACGTTGTGTCACACCTAACAAAATTTGGAAGAGGGAAGCGAACCTGGACAGTAAGATTCCCGGTACACCCACACAGCCTGAAGACATCTCCTCCACACAAGAGAAAAATAAAACTCAGCCCTGCCATTTTCTGTAGTGGCTGCTTGACAAATCTGGGTGGCAGGCTGTCATTATGGATAGTTTATTTGAATTTCCTCTAGGCCGCAGAACATTGATACTTCTTTCTTGACTTTTCTCAAGTTGAGGAGAACCCGGCTCACAGGCAGAGGCTCTTTTCCCACGTCCTTTGTCATTGCCCTCTCTTGTGCTAGGGTCTCTTACCTTATCAGCAGTGGGGTTTTAGTAGACATGACTTGAGTTTTATTACACATTAAAGCTGCCTCAAGGCATTTACAGACAGATGTTCCTTCCAGACTGTGAAAAATGTGAAGTCACACCTTCCAGATGGAGGAGGAGAGCATTTATGTAGTGATGAAGGGAACAGATGAAGACATTGCTCCTGGTCCTCTGTCCCTCCCCACTGCACGGAGACATGGTTTTGTCTTTAGATGACTCTTTAAGATTTCTACAGGATGGGGCTGGAGAGATGGCTCCGCATTTAAGAGCACTTGCTGCTCTTGCAGGGAACACGAGTTTGGTTCACCGCTGCCTGTAACCCCAGATCCAGGGAATCTGACACCTCTGGCCTCTGAGGGAACCTGTACTGAATGTGTATACACACACACACACACACACACACACACACACACATAATTAAAAATAATTAAAATGAGTCTTAAAAGCATCTCTTCAGAAAGTGTAGAGTGGCAGGCTGATCCCATGGCTCAAAGACATTTCTACATTTTCATCAAGAGATAGCTCTACTCTGTCCCTTCGGTGTGTCTCTGTGTTAAATGGCATTCTGCCTCCTAGCTCATTGTGATTAGATATTATGCTCTGAAATGAGACATTATTACTTATAAATTGTCTTTGAAATTCATAATGAAAACAACTGTTCCTAGAAAAACCAAATCCAAGATGAAACTCTTATTGAAGATTCATGCTCAATATATATAATCAATATACTATTCAATACAATATAGCCAGTGTTATTATCTAATCTTTAATGACACTTTTCACTTTTTTACTTAAAACAAGCTCTGTGATATTAGTGTAGTCTCGTTGGCTCTCTGGGCATGAAAATACAAGGAACCGACAAATAAGTCTCTTGTGTTTCCTACAGTGCCACCCCGCACCCTCCAGCTTCTGTGACCATTGTTCTGATTTGGAAGTGGTTGGATAGGCGAGCAGAATCCACAGTTGAGCCCCAGCCTTGAGTCAGCCAATGGGTTCAATCATTTCCTCCTCTTCAGCATGGTAACTGGAATGACTCAAAAGAAACCCAAGAGACTAGGTGGGCTCGACTTTCACTTCCTGCTCCAGCTGACTTCACAGGGCTTTTATGAGCCATTAAATGACTAAGGAGAAAAGAGAAGGAGAATCAAAGGCCTTGGTCCATTCACAAGCTGAATAATGACCCAAGTCATTAGTAAACCGCCCCTCATCCCCTGCTAACTTGGGCCCAGCTTCCGCTCAGGCAGAATAGTTGGAGACTACAGCTCCCCCACAGAGTGGTATTAAAGCCCCGTCAGCTTGGCAAGGTCCAGGAGGTGATGGACTTGGTTCTGTGAGGCTGGTGGCAGCTGAGAACAGCCCTTCTGGCCTGGATTCCAGTACCAAGAGTGACTCAGACAGAGCCACGCCTCTTTACATCCTGCATTCTGGTGGCAAGGCATGTACACAGTCTTGTAACTGCTTGGTGACAGGGTTCCAGGAGGCATTGTCACACCTGTGGCCATAGAGCCATTTATAATTATTTGTTGATTACAGAGTGGATGGGTACTTGCTATGTGATCTGGAAAGCTTTAGAAGCTTGATCTGACTAAAGTAAGAAAGTACAGGTTTATTAGCTCTTTTGTTGGCTTATGGAATAAGAATAAAACTTCATTAATGCTATATAAAAATTGAGAAGATTTTCATATTAATTTCTAGTTTTTGAGGCGAACAACATCCAGACGCTCCCTGATTGAGAACATTTGTGTTATTCTTTTTAGATTCATCCTTTTCTCACTTCAGAATCTTTAAGAAATATCAAATTCACACTCCATGACTTTAAAAAATAATCATTTTGAAGATGGGGTATGCACCCCAGTCTGGCCTCAGAGTCTCTCAAATGTGATTCCTGATCCTCTTGTCTCAGTTCCCCCCAGTGCTAGGATCACAGTTGTGTACCACCCTGCCTGCCTGACTGCTGCCATCTTGAAGAAGAGTTAATTGATATTTTTCTGATGCATCTTTGTGAAAAACAAATTATTTCTCAGGCCGCTGAACCCAAGAGTTCTCCTATCAGAAACTGATGGGAGGACTTTTCATCTTGTATGTCCTGGTTAGGTTCTTTGGCTGTGTTAATACTGCTACCAAAACCAACTTGGGAAGGAGGTGGTTTATTTCAGTTTACAGTTTATAGTCTCTCATGGAGGGAAGTCAGGGCAGGAACCTGGAGGCAGGAACTGATACAGAGATTATGGAGCAACGATGCTTATTGGCTTGTTCTCCATGACTTGCTCAGCCCGTTTTTCTTATACCACCAAGGACCAGCTGCCCAGGTGTGGCACTGCTGTGGGCTGTTCCCTCTCACATTGATCACCAGTCAAGAAAATGCCAGAAAAACTTGCTTTCTTGCTAACTTCCATGTGAACCATTGGTTGAAGAGCAGAATCCCCTCACTGCAGATGGTGAAAGCATGGCTAAGCCCCTAGAGCAGCGGTTCCCAACCTGTGGGTCACGATCCCTCTGTGAGTCCAACTACCCTTTCACAGGGGTCTCATATCAGATATTATCCTGCATATCAAACATTTACATTACAGTTCACAAAAGTAGCAAAGTTACAATTATGAAGTAGCAATAAAAATAATTATATGGTTGGGGTCACCACAGCATGAAGAACTGTATCAGAGCGTCATAGCATTAGGAAGTTGGAGAACCACTGGCCCAGAGCCTCAGAGCAATTAGAACTGCAGCGAAGTAAGGCAAGCAGAGGGACCAGCAGAGTTCAGAAGCAGTTCATGCACACACTAAAATTTGTCATTCACCCACCCAACTCATGTGACCCCCACATCCTGGGAAAGTCTTTTGAGAGAGAGCTCTAACTTGCTTCTTGGATTTGTTTGGGTAGTTCAGACCATCACTTATTCACTCTATGGTTTTTTAAAAGTGGCTGTATGTGTGAGACATATCAGTTTTTAGTTGTAGAAACTGAAAAATAATTCTGCCCTACCTACTTACAAGCTAATTGTAAAGGCCAGAGAGGCAGATATCTATGGTGACCTTCTGGGAAGTAAAATTTATGACATAAACACAAAATAATGGAGCATATTGGCACTGAAGTTTCAATATGAAACCCTCTGCTTCACTCACTTAAATAGGGCCAAATTTATCTTTTTATGCTTAGGAGCTTTTGAATTCCTTTCTTTCAAACTATAAAACCTCAAAGACATGGCTTAGGTCTCCATGTTCTGGCCCTTTGATAAGATCATGCAGGTTAATACAGGAAAATGAATTGTGGCCTAGATCTGAATGTGTGTGTGTGTGCATTTAAGAAAATGCATGTGTACCTTTGACCTAGCGACTAGCTGTCTTCATACACTTAAAAAGGAATACTGACTCATTAACCAAACAAGCTCTAGAAAATAAGTACTCACTTAACACAGTCATAGTGACTTCCTTGCTGTTTCCACTCCATTGCTGTTGCTGTGAACAAAAACAACATGCTAAATGGAGACTTAAGGGACCCCATGGGACCAATTGATGCCACGTGACTTCCTCCCTGCCTTCCATGAAAATAACTACATTATAATGGTCTGCGGTATTAATATCAGCTTTGGAAAAGTTGGGCAATGGCTCCATAGGGAAGGAAGAGGCCCAAGCAAGAACTATGGAATGTGCAGTATTTGACCAGACACGAGGCCACATAGTATTTTTATAAGCTGCAACACATAGTTAAATGAAGTAGGGGCACCACATGAGCTCGGGGGTTAATTAGGGTTAAAAGGCCACCTGGGTAGTCGATCTATGATCTCAAACTCCAAGATGTGGTTAATAGGAAGGAGTTCCAGAAATTGAAGTTCTCAAAAATGAAACCTTTTCCAAAGCATATCCCACCTCCTCCCTGAATTTCTGTAGGTCTCTACCCACCACAGAGGCAGGATGTTCTTTTCTGGTCTCTGTTTGTGTTGGAATTAGACCTGGGAGGGGAGTGGTGGGTACACACCCCAAGTGTTTCTATGGCTTGATGGGTTTTTCCAGTGGTAGTAGAATGGGCAGAACCAGAAGGCACATGGGCCACAATGCTCATAGCCCAGTTGAGAGCTCCTTCATACTGGAATTACAGGCAGAGGCCCCACCCTGACCCCATCCATACATACTCTCTGTAAGGTTCCAGGGAGAGCTGATTTTTTTCTTGTGGTTCATCACATTCTCATCTCAGTGTGTGCAAGGGGACAGTCGATGTTTGGGGTTCTAAATTGCTGAGGTGTTTGAACACCACTCAGGGGTGGTCCCCAAACTCATAAAGTATAAAGATTCTCCTGGGAGCAGATGTTAGTGGTATGCTTAATTATCCAGGAGACATTGCCTAAGGCAATTATCTTCATCTAATTCCTGGACGGTGGCCGATGGTTTGCCCAGATGGTCAGAGGCTTGGAAAGAAAAACATTTGAGAATGGGTGATGGGTACATTCAGGGCAAATGCTGGATACACATCTTAGGTTGAGCTCAGGGAATGAGACTACATCCATCTTTAAGCTCACCAGAACGCCCCACCTCAGAGACAGCTTTCCATAGTCAAAAAGACCAAATGGCTTCTTCACCCTAGAGATGTCTTCTAAGTCTTTTCTTGGTTTGATCAAGGGGTTCAGATGTGGTGGCAGGGTTGAAGGCTCTGCAGGAATCTAGGGGGCAGGGACTTCTTCTCGGTGTGGTGACCTAAGAAGTATCATAGTTAGGTTTCCACCAGGTAGAAGTAGCAAGCAGACCTGTGCAGGAGGACCGTGACTTAAAAGAGCTTGCCAACTGATGAAGCTGGCTATGTTGTAGAGTAGAAATTATGTCCCAATCAGTTAATACCTGTGTTATGCTTAGGCTTACTCCCTGGCTGCACCTTTTATCAGTTAAAATTTAAATCCTCCAACATCCCAAAGTTTAATCTTTCCATGTGATTGCTTTAGAAGTATCATGGTCTTATCACCATTGAAATTTTGTGTTGCTTGAAACAAAATTTTACTCATTAGAAGGATAATACCATTCAAATAATTTTTTTGAGATAAGACAATAGACTGTTGGGCACAGGATTCCCTGGCCTAACCATGTATACGCATTCACCATAGCCTGATAGAGAGATGGATCTTCAAGACTCAGATATGTTGTCTGTTGGCAGCTCTTGGAAACTTGGGAGTGTTGGTTAGGATGAAGCATTGCTTTGAATTAATGATGAAGGAATGGTACCCTTCCTACCTGCTTTGAAATACTAATTCAGAGAGGTGGGTATGAAATATGGGCACATTACTCACAGTACTGATCAAAAGTTGGCATTCCGTCCATGGCTCTACAGGTCTAATGAGTTTCAGCACTCAGCAGGGACTTGCTTCCACTCAGAGATGATACAGTAAGTCTATAAAACTGAGAGCTGGGGCAGCCTCCTGGTCATGCAGGGATTCACATGCCCCTGGAAACCCATGAAAAGAGAATGCTGAATTATTATGCTGGGCTGATGGACCCTGGATTCTAAAACTGGAAAGGGAGGAAGAGCTACGGCACCTCCTCTTCCACTCTCACTTCAAGCAGCTGAGATGATGACCAAGAGAGGATTAGAAACCAACCTAGGCTTGAACAGCAAGGACTCGGCTGCTGCGGGATGAGTGTTTAGGTGTATGTTGCCCTACTGTGTGCTAGCTGGGGCAGAGACAAGAAAGAATAGCTGTGAAAGTAATATTGGGGCACTTGCTGTGGTCTTGTCTGCCTGTAGGAAGGACTCATGTGTGGACTGTGTTAGTCATGGTATGCCTTGTATTCAGTCTCAGATGCGGAAATTCAGATGAGGTTGAAATAAGAAGAGCAGACACTGGCCAAGGAGCTTATGCATTCGCTGGATGGAATAGTAAGACAATTTTATATCGTCTCAATTACAGTGACTTTGTTTTAAGTTGTAGAAGATGGAATAGATATACTGAATAGAAGTATTTGTAGAAGGACAAGTTTGAGAGGGAGTATTGATGAGGATGTAAAACAGTCAAGGTGGTATATTCCAATAAACTTAAGCATTTAAACTTGGAAAATTCTTTTTTTAATAGGAAACCCATGACAGATGCAATCACAGGACCCCATTTTTCCATCAGGGAACAAAGGAAATCAGGTATCCACCCCCCTTCCCCGTTTCTTGGATTCAGTGTGACCGTATGGCTTATACTTGGTCAGTCATGTTTGGTATGTCTTCTGGACTTAGAAACCCAATGGGCTGATGAGGCAGGCAAAGGGCTGGAGGCAGGCAGGGAGCTGTCTACAAAGGCCGAATCAGCAGGGCTGCAGGCAGCGTTCAGAGCTGGCGACACCTGGATGTGAAGTTTCAGGGCTGAGATTTCACATATGTTTCTGTGGTGCCCATGTGCCGATCTGAGAGTTATACCAGCACTGACAACCTCCATTCTTGCTAAAGACAACCAGGGTTGTGTCCTGCTATTTGTGCGATGACCTGGTGGCTCCATTGCCATTAATTCTTTCTGAAAGATGCCTGGTCACTTTGAGTTTCATGCCACATTCTTCACCAAAGACTGGTCATTTCCCCGGTTCTCCACATAGCTTCTTCCAAGAGCCGTTCTTTCTGAGGACATGGCCTGTTTTTTCCTTAACCCAGACTGAAGAGACAATATGAGGAAACCTTCACGGCAAAGGAAGCAGAATCATCCTTAAGGTTAATCCCAGCTGTTTCAGGGGAGGGGACAATTAGATCCTCTGGCTTGTCTCACCTGGTGGAAGGATACTTGTGTACCTTCCAGTTTTCTCACACAATGTCTCAGGTACAGCTTGAATGTGAATTTCCTCCCCACACTTGTGTTTAGAATACTTGGTCCTCAGTAGTGGAGTTAATCCGGGAGTTGTGCAGTCTGGGAAGTGGGGTCAAGCTCGAGGAAGTAGGTGACCAGGAACTCTGAGTGTCACACCAGATCTCTGGGGCCCCTCTCCTCTCTCTGCATCCTGACTGTGACAAGTGAACCGCTCCCTTCCATCATTCGCCCCTGCGGCCATGATACCCCATCCAAACATGTGGGCCACACAACCGTGGACTGAACCTTGTGGAATTGAGAACAAAATAGACCTTTTCCTTTCGCTGTTTATGACACATGTTTTGTTTCAACAGTCAGAGTAACTGACAGAGTTGCTTCCTGGACCTGGCCAGGGCATCCAACCTTCTTCCTCTTGTGCAGTCCTGCGTGCTCTTAAGTGTGTTGTCTCCTTGGTGTTCTTTACTCAGACACACTTAACCTTTCCAACAAAAGCACGGGACTTGGGAAGCCTTAGAACCACAAACGTAGTTTTAGACAGCTAGCCACTCAGCAACACAACTTAGCTTGGGGCTCTTAACCAGCAAAGGCCCATAAATGAAACACAAACATTTTCTGTTTCTGAAAGTTTGTGTTATATATTATAATTGTGTGTATACATGCGATTCAAGTTGGTTTCTCTTCCCACCCTATGTGGGCTCTGTGGACAGAACTAGAAGGCCACATTTATGAGGCAGGGGCCTTTAACCACTGAGCCATCTCCCCAGCCCCATAAAAATATGTTTAGTAGAAAAAAAAGTCTAACTGACTCTTTTAAATTTTTTAATTCAAGGAAGATTTGTTGGCCATTGGTTTTGGACCAGGTACTACCCTAGTCACTGGGGATTTGCATGTGAACAGCACCAAGAGCCTTGTACTTACTTTGGGGGATATGAGTCATAAACAAATTTAAAACACAAGAATGGCTTACCAATGGTGGTGAGCGCTTCTGAGGGAAAGTAAGCAGGTGGGGAGGGGGGTGCTAGGAGCATGATAACCTAAGCAAAGGCCCTGGATCTACAGAATGAACGGAGAGAGAACACTGGACGTGGCAAGGAGAGGCTCAGAACCTGCCTTGTTTGCCCTGGAAGGATTCGGGCTTTTGAGAGGGGAAGGTCCTTGAAGATTAGAAAACAGGTAATAGTCTCGCCTGGCATATATGTTCTCACAGTGCATATGATTGTCAAAAATTGAGGTGGCAATCAGAAAATGTTATTTCTAATGTTACTTTTTGAGAACTTCATATATGTGTATGTATTCACATCATTTCCTCCTTCCTTCTCCTCCCTCTAATTCCTCCTATATCTTCCCCTCTCAAATCCCTGGCCTCTTTTTAAGAAATTGTTTTACACACACACACACACACACACACACACACACACACACACACACACAGCTGAGTTCATTTAGTGTTGCTTTTATACATATGCTTTTAGGGCAGACCTCTTGGCATTGTATAACCGACAAGGGCCTCACCCCTGGTGAAGACTGGTTCTGACTCTCTCAGCAGTCATCAATGACCTGTAGCTCTTCATCTAAATGTGAGGCCGTGTGAGAGTTCGCTCATTCATGTTGGCATGTCTCTGGTGTTGTTACTGTTCAGGTCTTTTTTAGACAGCCGTATGGTTGACATTTCCTGGGTGCAACTTCCCTGTCACATCAGACTTCCTGGGCTTCTGTCCCTCTTCTGAGATGTTTCCTGAGCCTTGGGTGTAGGGGATGCCAATCATACATTTTAAGTATACTCTCAGGTGAATCTGTCAAGTGGATATTCCATGAAATTGATATCTCTGTTAAAAGAAGTAACGTTTTCCCTGGATGAGAAAGTACACACCTATGTCTTAGGGAACAGAGTCAGGAGAATGACATGCTTAAGGACAGATGGGCCACATGTCTACACACTGTCTGAAAAAGAAAAAGTAAAAAACTCAATTTTGTCAATCCATACTTTTTCTTTTTTAAGTGATAAACTAACTTGAACTCTTTATTAGAGGCTCAGTTTGAAGTCTTCAGCAATGTACAAGTTTCAATATTTTTGACAAATATTCTGATGTCACACTTTAAGGCCCTCCCTCCCCCTCCCTCTTTCCTTCCCTCTTTCCCTCCCTCCCTCCCTCCCTCCCTTTCTTTAACATTCTTAATTAAAATATAACTGCATCACTTTCCTCTTCCCTTTGCTCCCTCCAGCCCTCCCTGGATCTCATCTATCCAACTCCTCCCAGGTCCCACCCCTCAAATAATAGCCTCTTTTTCTTTGAAAAAATATAAAATTATGTATGTATATATAGTTCTTTTGAATATATATCAATAGAAAGATATGGATACATAAACACAAGCTGCTGGGTCATTGTTGTCGTTATTTGTGTACGTTATTTCATGGCTGACCACTCTGTATTGGATAACCAGTAAGAGAGCTCATCCTTGGGAGAGGCTGACTCTCCTCTCTCAGGGACCATTAGTTGCCTGTAGTTCTTTGTGTAGGGCTGAGAACCCTTGAAAATCTCTTCCTTCTGTGTTAGCATATCTATTGATGTTAGGGTTGTTCAGATCTTACTTCTGCAGCCAGACTTCTGCTGCAGTCTTTGGGAAAGACTATTTCACAGCAGATTCTTAGTGTTCCCTCTTTTGGAATCTCTCTGCCTCCTCTTCTGTGGTCTCTTCTCTGATCTATAGATGCAGGAGCTATGATTAGATGTACCGCTCGGGAGTGGCTCCCCAAGATCCACTGATCTTTGCATTGTGTACAGTTGTGGTTTTCTGTGGTATCTCCATTTGTCACAGTATTTGTCTCAGGATCAAAGAGGGTTCAGGACCCTGGTCTGGAACTGGCAAAGGTGACCCTCAAAGCAACCCCACTTTTTCTAAGTCCACTCTCTGCTCAGTTCCTGCTCCCAGGTGACTAGTATTCTAACAGTTGTCTTAACAAGTCAGTCATGCTTATTCTAGAATTTCCCTTAAGTGGAATCTTATGATTTCCACTCTCATATGGCTGACTTCTTCCACTCACCAAAAGATGTTTTTAAATGAGTTCCTTGAGAGTTTCATGCAACAGTATTTCACCATATTCACTCCTCTACCTGCTATTCTTCCCTGATTCATCCTCCATCCCCTGCATGTGCAACTTTGTGCCCTTAATTAATTAATTAATAAACAATTCTTATCAATTCTTCAAGGCCAGTCTGTGCTGCCCAAATATTCTTGAATGTGGAGTCTTCCACTGGAGTGTGGTCTGCTTACTGTCTTGGAGAAAACTGACTCTCCTTCTCCCAGCAGCTAATAATTGCCATTAGTTCCACATCTTGGGGTGGGATTGTGTCAGCAAAAGAGTTTTGACAGTTGATCCTGTTATATAATTAAGGTATTGATTTTCCACAAATTATTCTTTCATTCATTATATTGGTGGTAATCCCCAACTAATATATATATATAATATATATAATATATATCACTAGTAAGTCTTTTATAAAAATATTTGTCATGTCTTTTTTGACATATGCTTTCATCTCTCTCTGGCAGATAACTGCAACTTTGAATACTGAAGTAAACATATGTTTAACTTTATAAGAAACCACTAAGTCTACAGGATGGGAGGAAGTCTTTGCCAGCTGTCCAGATGACAGAGAATTAATACGTAGAATCTACAAAGAGCTCCAAAAGTTAAACACCAAAATTACATCTAGTCAGCAAGTGGGCTAATGGACTGAAAAGTTCTCAAAGGTTAGCACACCCCAGAGATACTCGCATGCCCTTATTTATTGCTGTCTTCTTCACAATAGCTAAGATATGGAATGAAGCTAGCTGCCCATTGATACATGAATGGGTAAAGAAAATGTGCTATACATACACAATAGATTTGGTTCAGCTGTAAAGAGTTGTTCTTTTATTTTAAGGATTTACTTTTATTATTTTTAATTATATGTGTATGTGTGTTGGGAGCTGGTGGTATGTGCATATGAGGGTAGGTGCCTATAGAGGCCAGAGATGTGGGATCCGCTGCAGCTGAAGCTATGGTCTGTTGTGAGCTGGGCTATGTATATGCTGGAAATAAAACTTAAATCTTCTGCAAGAGCAGTGTGAGCTTTTAAGCACCGGGCCAACTCTCTATCCCCACCCAAACGGCTTCTCCAAGGGTGCAGTTGTAACATTTCATGCTCCAGTTGCCAACACAGCAGAGTCTGGTTGCTCTGTGTTTGCTCCACAAATGGGTGTTTTCAGCCCTTTGAGCATGTAGACACAATTTTTCCTTCTATGAATATTTAAAGCTCACCTTGGGATGGTTTTAATTTGGATTTAGATAGTCAGTTTCTTTTAAGAAAATTATATGTAGCAATGTCTTTCATAGTAATTGTTAGTTTGTCCTTTCTGGTGTTTATGTTGTGGGTTCTAATTTCTATCTGATATCATTTATCTTCAGCCTGGGGAAATCATTTGGTGTTAGTGGTAACAAATTTATCTCTCAATTTTTGCTTATCCAGTATGTGTGTTTGTCTTTGTATGTATGTGGTGAGAGCATTTAGAATCTACTCAACAATCTTCAGTCATATGACACAGAATTAAACCCAGCTACCATACTGTATAATAAGCATTATGAGTTCATTCCTTATATTTAACTGGAAATTTTCATGCTGTGATCAACATCTCCTGTTGCCCCAGTCTCAAGCCTCTAGTAATAAGTGACTACTTTAGTCTCTTTCTGTTGGTTTGAGTTTTTGAAATTCCATAGACAGCAGATAGTGTGATATGGCGTTCATCTTCTTGCCTCGCTTACTTCCTTTATCATATGTGAGTAGGATTATTTATGTTTGCAGGTGGTGGCTTGCCCTCTTGTGTATAGCTGAATGGCATCTCATTAGGTAGCCACATCATATTTATCTGTTTATCTTTTCATGGAAGCTTGAGTTGAGTGTACATGTTGGCTAGTATGAACAATGTCACAGTGGATGTGGGTGGATTTGAACATGCTTATTTCATTTCCTTTGGATATATACTCAGAAATGGGCCAGTGGAATCATAAAGCAATTCAACTTTTTTTCCCCTAGGGAGTTTTTATACTTTTTTTTTGCATCTGCTACCAAAGGATTCCTCTTAAGTTTCTTACCTTCCCCTGGCCATCACACAGATGCTCTGTTGGCCACACTGCTCTTGACCCGGTTCTGTGCCTAGATGTTTGCTTTCTCCTTCCTAAAACAAATTTAATAACAGGTATTGCAGATCTTTGTTACTTACCTCTGCCAGGACTATTCCCACCTGCCCCAAGTCACCCTCAAAGTGAAGACATTGTTGAAGCCATGGACTTGGACTTCTGGTCTCTTCCCAGAAGTAACCCATTCCAAACCACACACATATCCTGTTCCTAGTTCCCAGTGAGAGTTGGCTCACCTTTCACCTTCATTCTCTCCACTACTCCAGATAGGAAATGAGTGAACTAAAAGCAATGAGAACGCCCACTGAATCCAATGGGTAAGCCATGGTGCTTCCTTTCCCTGCATTGTTATAACTGAGAGGGCCACGTAAGACACTGTTCCCTAACTTAAGCAAAACAAAAATAGACCCTGCTAGTTTCGGTAAAGAATCAGTAGCTGGAAGTTGCTAACAATGTATATTATAGCTTAGTACACACCGTGGCCAGAACTGCCCATGATCTGGATAAAGCATAGTAGCTTGACTCCAGAGTGCTCTGTAAGAGCGAGCATTGTCACAGTTGACTTCTCAGATGGGCCAGTCATATCACGCTGCTCCATTGGACTAAGAGGGAGACTCAGTAGTTACAGTTTGAATGCAGTGGTGGTGAGGGTGGTGGTGGTCATGGGCAGGGTTGGGTATACTTGTGGATGGTGTAAAAGAGAAACTTCCGTCGGGCGGTGGTGGTGCACGCCTTTAATCTCAGCACTCCAGAGGCAGAGGCAGGCGTATCTCTGTGAATTCCAGGCTAACCTGGTCTACAGAGCGAGATCCAGGACAGGCACCAAAACTACACAGAGAAACCCTGTCTCAGAAAAAAAAAGAGAAACTTCTTTTTTTTTTTTGGCAGAAAATAGAGGTTTTTAATCAACATGATCACATAGGGAAGAATAGAGAAAGGGGGTTCAGTGACCCCTGGTCTGTTTCTAAGACTGATAGGAACAGAGACATAGCTCGTTTTGAACCCTTGTCTCACAAATTCAAGGCCCTGTTTCAGATTCCAACACTGGAAAAGAGATGTGAGGGAAGGTATTTGAGATTTTTCTAGAAAAGGAGACGAAGGAAGGGCTTTGGGTATGTATGACAGACAGAGACAGAAGAGGTAGTCCTGGTCAGGAGCACAGCTTGACTGTCTTTGTCTCAGTTTGGTTGTACTAGGGGCTCAGCAGAGGTTGATGGAACCACTCTCTCTTGCCCGGAGCAGTCTGGTCTGGTGATATGCTGAGTCCTGCTTTCGGGGGCAGTCTTATCGTCGAAGGCAATGACCTCACTGGATGGGGATCTGTGCTGGGGTATTCTGCTGCTTGCAGGCAGTTTTGGTCATTTGTCATAAAGATGCTTATCAATCATTTCTGTCATCTCTGGAACCCAAGGGAACTGCAGAGGGAACTCAGGAGGAAGAGGAAGGTTACCGTGATGAAACTGGAGCCAGAGCCTGTCTTCAAGGGTTTCAGCATCAGAGGTAGCTGAGGGAGCCCAGGAAAGGAACTGCCAGTATGACTGCTCCATGGCACAGTTAAGGGAAAGTTGTTTTTTTTTTATTATAGACATGACAGAGAGAACAGTCAGAGGCATCTGGAGGAGTCCAGAGTAGAGAGAGAAAGAAATAGAACATGACCAGGGCTATCTGCAAGAGACAGGCTAATACCCAGAAATAGAGAATAGAGGGAACATAGAATAGAAAGCATTAGAGAATAAGAGAGAATAAGTAGGAGTAAGAGATTAGATAGATAAATATATGATGGATAGATGATAGATAGATATATGATGGATAGATGATAGATAGATATATGATGGATAGATGATAGATAGATAGATAGATAGATAGATAGATAGATAGATAGATAGATAGGTGATAGATGGTAGATAGATCCATGATAGATAGATGAGATAAAGGAAGAAATGAAGAAAGTACTTGGGGTTGGCAGGGAAGTGCTATTAGGAGGGCCTGGCAGTTGTTTTTTGTTTGTTTGTTTGTTTGTTTGTTTGTTTGTTCAGCAATCCCCTAATTTAAGCATGAGTTGTCTTCTTAGAGGAGTTCACCATTGCAGTATCTGATGACATCTGTCTCTATAAAAACTCCAAACTTGAGTCCTTAGTTATGCTGGCAGAAAGCAGAACTACTCAAATCCAATATGCCAAAGGCTTATGGGGCCCCTGCCCAGTGTCCCTCTCTACCTTGTGCTCAGGAGTCATACTGGGTCCCTGGTATGGGGGAAGGGAGGTGCTTTCCTCCATGGAGACTCAGGCCCATCACTAGGTGGATGGTAAATCCACCAGCCAGGTAACCCTGCTGGGAGAGAGCTGTGGTTTCCACCTTCCATCCATCTTATCTCTTACCCCAAGGCAGTGTGGCTCTCTTATAGTAGTCAGTGCCTTCCACAAACCATGAGGCACTCCCCTTGGCTTTGGAGATGCCTTTGGAGAAGCAGAGCTGACTGACAAATTGACTTTTTAGAGAAAGGTCACTGCTGAGAACCTAGAGGGTAAGAGCATCTGGATTCTCAATCAAAAGCCTACAGAGGCTATTTGTCCCTGTGTTTTTTCCAATCATGGTCTCAATATCTCTCGCTCATACAATTCCTCCTCTTTCTCGCCGATTGGACTCCCGGAGCTCCACCTGGGGCTCGGCCGTGGATCTCTGCATCCGCTTCCATCAGTCATTGGATGAGAGAGTTCTATCATGACAGCCAGAGGAGACCTTGCCTTGGAGGAGGTGGGAATGGGGGGTGGATTGGGTGGAAGGGCTGGGGGGTGGGAGGAGGGAGGATGAGGGAATCCATGGTTGATATGTGAAATTAAGTTATTTATAAAATAAAAATATTTTTAAAAAAAAGCCTACAGAGGTGCAGTGCCAGGATGCAACTTCAGCATCTCCTGGTGGCGGAGGGGCTGTCACAGGGACTCTTGGCAGCTGCTTGTGACTCTGACCCTGGATTGGAGAAAATAAAAATTCTTTGTGGTCCTCTGCGCATGCATGAGTGTGTGTGTGTGTGTGTGTGTGTGTGTGTGTGTGTGTGTGTGTGTGTGTGTTATTGATCTTTGGCCAGAGCAAGCCCAAGCAACTTTCTAAGCTGGTCCTGCCCTGGCTTAGAATGGCTTGGGAATGCAGGGTGAGCTCCTCCTCAGAAGCACTAGCAGACTTCTTGTGAAACTGTGGATTAAAGAATGCTGTGAACCACATCTTCAACCCCATGCACTCTTCAACCTTGGCAATCCTTCAAGAAGGCAAGCAAGGCTGCACCCAGCCACCTGCAGAGTGGAGATGTTCTTGCATGTCCAGCTGAAGAGAAAGTCCCAGACTTCCACACATTCCCTCTGAGATAGTTGGTCAGGAACATCTGTTTGGTTTCCAGTTTGCCAAGTGCTTCCACACCCAAGGACAGAGCAAGAACAAGTTGAACAAGTTGGGGGTTCTTCAGGAGCAATTGAGAGAGGACCTCAGAAGGTGCTACACAGCTTGAGGGACCCAGTCACCCCAAAGCTCTGCTTTTCCTAGACACTTCAGTTGAGTTCTTCCTGCCTGGCATAATTAGACAGGTAAGGTGACAAAGCCATGCGATGTCACCATCCACCATGGTGTGTTCTCTGCCTTTTGCAGCACTCAGCCCCAGAGAGGTCTCCAAAGCCCCCTGGTGAATGATGAGACACAAACTGCTCTCCACATTAGGGAACTGCTCCCCTATCTACCACAGCTTGCAGGCCCAGCAAGTTCCAATTTGGGGCGCACTTAAGATGTTTATAGCTTATTGTTCCTTTTCCTCTTTTCCAAGGAAGCAGTCAAAATAACAGAATTAAGCTAGTGGTAGAAAAGGTGGAGAATGATCCATAAGAGGAGAGAGACACGGAGACAGAGACAGAGACAGAGAGAATCAAGTGAGGAGTTTAATGAATCTTGATTGGAAAGGGAAGTTTGCTGTATCCCTGGTTGGCGTCACACTTGTTTTCTCCTTAAGGCTTGACCTTGAGCTTTCGATTCTCGGGCCTCCACCCCACATGCTATGCCAGCATACCTAGTTTTATGGAGTGCTGGGCATGAAACCCAGGACTTTCTGCATGGTAAGCAAGCACTCTACCAAATGAGCAACATCACCCACTTAGGAATTTTTTTCTGCTAAGTCCAAATAGTAGAGATGAGCCCTCAGAGACAAGGTGGCCCTGCTTAAGGCTGCAGGCTCTGGAGCTACCATCCTAGGGAAGAATGCCATCCTCTCTGGCTCGATGGCTGTGTGACTGTAGGCGTGCCGCTGAGCTCCACCTCCTGGCTTCCTCTTGTGGGAAGCGTGTGGCAAAGATGATATTAGTCTGCATATGTGAAGTGTTCAGAAGAGCCTCCAGCACACAGTAGACCCCTGTGACTCCTGGCAAGTGTCACTCACCATTTGCTATCCTTCAACCACCTGTCCCCTCCAGCTGCAGCTCCCAGATAAACATGTTCGTATTTGAGCTTTACAACAACTCATATGGGGGAAGCAGAGAGGGGGAATTATTCCTTTTGCAAATGAGGAATTATGAGTTCAGTTTTTTTTGGGGGCTGGCCCTTAAGGTCCTTGTTTATTTTTATATTTGTTTCTGTACTGGAAATTAAACTCAGAGCCATGGGCATGCTAGACAAGCTTGTTGCCCCTGAGCTACAGTATAAGCTCCCCCTTCCCACCCCCATTTTTGCTTGTAATTTTAAGACAGGAGCTCACTAAGTTTCCCAGGCTGGTCTTGAACTCACTATGTGTAGTTCAGGCAAGCCTTGAACCTTTTTGATCCTTCTGCCTCTGCTTCGTGAGTAGCTGGGATTCTGTACCAGCCTCTGCTAGCAGGCCTGGCTGGTTCTGATTCTTAACTGTAGTTTCTCTTATATTTCTCCCCTTTACTTTTAGAACTTTCTAGCAGGTAGAAGTGACCACCCCTCCAGTATAAAGCAAATATTTGTGGCTAACCGCTGTATTAATTCTGGAAGAACTTCTCCTCATCTATCATTTCCATCCAGGTTGAGCAGGAGAAGTCCAGCCAGGTGACTGGTGACATCCAGATCACTCAAATCGTAAATTAGCACCAGACCTTGGCTTAGGAGTGCTTGGTTAAAAATTTCATAGTCTTAGACCTTGGAATTGAAGTTACGAGGGGCTTTATTATATTATTCATTTAATTACTTATTTATTGCTTTTTGGAGACAGAATCTTGCTATGTGCCCCAGGTCAAAGTGAACTTGCCAGCCTCCTGCCTCAGCCTCCCAGTTGCTGAAATTACAGGTATGTATCACCAGACTTAGCTGAGGGTGATCTGAATAGACGCACAAGCTGAATTTCAAAGTGTGATGTTGTCATTACAGTTGCCTATTACTTCGCTATCTCTGGCTTCTTTCATTTTATCGTTTTTTTTTTTTTTTTTTTTTTGTTTTTTTTTTTTCCTAACTTGCCCCAAGAATAAAGTGTCCTCCTCGAGCTGGGCACTGGCTGCAAGGTCTCTTTGTTTCCTTGGCATCCATGGTTAGCAGCAGAGTTATGTTGTTTTGTATCCTGCTGGCAGCCATCTAAAGGCTGGGCGCTTGCCATAACCCCAGGAAGTAGAAACATCAGTCACTTCATTTGCTCCATGGGCTAAAACATCCAGGCCTAATTTTAGCACTTGTAGAGTGAGGAAATAATTAAAGAGTAGTTTGTTTATTGCTAGGTTAGAGGACTGCATTGCACGAAGGCAATTCAGAGTTTCAAATATTTATTCTATTTGCTTGACTATCAACTGATTTAGTTTGGACCCAAGCAATAGAGAATCAAACACACAGGACATGCTGGTATCATCAGTTTACCAGAGACGAATAATCTTTATTTCTGAACTGAAGTCTTCTGGTGGTCTTGGAAGAGCCACCACTCTTTAGGATATATTTAGGGATTATTTTTAAAAATGAAGAAGCTGGAAATAGACTCTCTCTGTCTACACCACTTTGTCACAGCAATAGGGCATCAGGACTCTGTGGTCTGTCATTTTAACATCCAGAGACTACTGGCAAGGTATGAGTCTTGACTTTCATATGCGGCTTGTGGTGTTGGTCTCATTAGAGTCACTCACTTATATACTTAAAAATAAAAATAGATATCTGTACAAATCTTACTGCTATTCAGAAACAAAGGGTAACCATTCAAAAAAAAACATCTAATTTGTTTAAATATTTCATTCAATTCTGCCAGCAAATATTTAATAAGTATCTTTCAAAGAGAATTCAACTATGATATGGGCACTGCCCCTAAGTACAGTTCATTCATTCATTCACAGTTTTAAACACTCTGTTAAAGAATTTACATATGACTGGTGGCTTAAGGGATACTTTAACTTGACCGTATTAGGAAAATGGTGAGAATTTTTAGCTATATAACAAGTTACATGAAATTTTCACTTACATAATAAGTTACATGAATATCTTTTAGAAATGGGAGTGATTGGGGGACCCATGATTGCTGGGCAGATATTGAGTATTGTTAAACCACCATTAAACATTGTTAAAAGCATTATTAATGTTAATGATAAGTCATTATTGTAAATACTCCTTCTGATGTTTATTTTTCCAGTAAATAATCTAAGATGTTGAAGGATGGGGACATTTGGCTCTCTAACTGATAGCTGTGAGACTTCTCCCTTATGTACTGTCTGTGGTGATATATTCTATACCCTAATAAAATTCTCTTGAAGATCAGAGAACAGAGGAAGCCGCTAGATTAAAGATAGAGGCCAGGCAGTGATGGCACACACTTTTAATCCTAGCACTTGGGAGGCAGAAATCCATGTGGATCTCTGTGAGTTCAAAGCCACCCTGGACTACATGAGATTGACTTAGTCTAGGAGAGAAACAGAGCCTGGTAATGATGGCATACACATTTAATCCCAGCACTTGAGATCTCATACCTTTGCTTGGGAAGCACACATGCCTTTAATCTCAGGAAGTGATGGCTGGGTGGAGAAAGGTATATAAGGTGTGAGGAGACAGGAACTAGAAGCTTTTTCAGACTGAGAAGTTGATGAGGTAAGAGGTGGTGGCTGTGGCTTGTTCCTTTGTCTCTCTGATCTTTCAGCATTTATCCCAATATCTGGTACTGTTTTTTGGGGGGGTATTTTTTTAAATTATTATTAATAAGACCTTTTAACATTCGTGTGACAACTGTCTGTCTTGGCAAAGGGCAAACAGCCAAACCACCAGCTAAAAGGCTCTCAAAGCATCCTTGGCTGCTTCAGACATACCATGTGATTTAACACCTTTTATATATGTAAATGTATATATTGTAGAAATCTTTCACAGCAGTAGGTTTCCATATGTCAGCCTCAAAGGTTTTTTTATTTTTAGTGTTATTCTTTCCCATATTTCCTCTTTTAGGAACTTTTCTGGCTTTTAGTGGATTACTACATCAAGTATTTTATCACAGTGACAGAAAGCTGACTCATACAGTAAGCATGTGAGTTGTTGCTCTGCTCACCTTGGTCATGGTAAGAAAGTCTATCATTAAGATCTATTGACCAAAATTCTAAATCCAAGAAAAAATAAGCACACACAGAACAATGACAAACTCAAAGCTATAGCTCATTAGCTCATAGAAATAATACTCATGTGAGGTTACAGTTCAATTTTTTGTGTCCTTCCTTTTTTCCCCCTTTCTTCCCCCACCTTTGTTTGTTTGTTTGTTTGTTTGTTTGTTTTGTTTTGAGACAAAGTTTCTCTGTGTAACAGTCCTGGCTGTCCTGGAACTCACTATGTAGACCTGGCTGGCCTCAAACTCACAGAGATCCACCTGCCTCTGCCTCCCAAGTGTTGGGACAAAAGCATGAGCCATAATCTCCTGGCTTTCCTCCCTTCCTACAATATAGCCCAGGGATACCAAGAATGAGATATCAACACAGAAAGGGTGGCAGCCTAGCAATATTCCTTAATTGACCATCAGAAAGTAAAATACTCTTTGTAAGAGTATGTTCTCAATGTAAAACATGTAATATTTTCATAATTTTCCTTCAGCAGGGATTATTATGAAAATAACTTAGAGTCAACTGCAAATATGAAGAAGCGTTATCCACAGAAGGGCATGTTTTATTATTATATATTTTATTATACAATGCTTTATTAATAGCTATAACTTAGCCCTCAACTCAGAATGCAATCATGTAAGGAGCTCTTTTTGTTGCTTAGTAAGTAGTCAAAAATAATCAGAAACCAGAGCTATCTGTCCTTTTCTGTTTATCTCTTCCTTTATTGGTCATACCTAAATCATATATCTGTCTATCTATCTCTGTCTGTCCATCTATCTATCTATCTATCTATCTATCTATCTATCTATCTATCTATCTATCTATCTACCTATCTATCTATCCTGGTCCAGAGAGAAGGCAGGTGAGAGCTGTGCCAGTACATAGAGTAGAGCTTACTGTGGTTACCCTGCAAGATACAGGTGAGTGGGCATCTTACCTGTTAGCTCCCACATACAGAAGACAGTGTGCTGTGAGGAAGGATGCAGTGCCAGAGGCTTTGGTGAGTTGTAAGATGCAGGGGACTGACTTAAGAGATCTTCCTAGGCTTTAGACTAGGATAGAGAGTCCACTGATGCAGGTGCTTGTCTCCATGGAAACCCGTGGAAAGACAAGCCATTGAGGGATGACATGCTGAGCTGGGGTGAGAAAACAAGGGAAGGCCTTCTGAGCAGCTTAGGAGGTCTCTAAAGAATCTACGTTTTCTTGGGGCTGAAATCTTCCCACTGAGAATTTTTCTAAGTTTTTGTTTTTCTGCAGCTGGACTTTTGGTAAGACATAGAAGGGAGGAGAGAGAGAGAGAGAGAGAGAGAGAGAGAGAGAGAGAGAGAGAGAGAGAGAGAGAGAGAGAGAGAGAGAGAAAGAATATGAAGGGGTGAAGGTCTGTTGTTCTGAAGTGGTGGAGTTTCCTGGGACCACAGGGGCTAGAGAGGCAAATGGATGCATTAAAGGCTTTAGGCCTCATCATGAGAGCCTTGAACTCCATGTGAGCATTGTAGCCAAAGCAGCTTCCAAAAGGTGGGGCTCAGTGACTCTTTCACCTCAACCTTGAGGAGGATCCACTCCTACAGTGTACAGCTGCTGCGGTGACTGCCCAGAGTCCAAGGCAGAGGGGCTCACTTTAGAATCCATTAACACAAACTCCTGTTAATAAGAGCATGAGTTTGAGGAAATTTACCTGATTCTCAAACACTGCCAGGCCTTTGACAGACATAGGATGAAAGTATTAGGAGGCCTTATAGCTAAATCACCAAGCTAAAATTTAATTCGCCATCCTAATGTTGTTGATTTCCCTAAAGTAATATCTGTTTGGCTTCGGGAGACCCTGAGGGATACTGCCTTTGTGCAACAGCCATAGCTTTACTCCCTAATCATGTTTGGCTCACTCTGTCTTTGAGATGATTTTCGCACTGCCTGAATACCCAAAGGGAAGGCAAGGAGGTCCGGAAGACATTAAACAGCCATTAGAAATCAACACAAAGGATAGAGCAGCCATTGTATGTAGTGTAGAATTCCAAAGCACTTCCAAATTTATCTCACTAGTCTTGTGTGGTAGTGTTTCGAGCAGACATGGAGCCAAACGGTGGTTGGGAGTGCTTTTGCTAACACAATTTCTCATTAACCTTCCCTAAATTCACAAATGAATATGTAGTCTAAGCAAACTTAATTCATTTGCTGGCCAGAGATCCTTGGCTTTTTCCTTTCACTTTGATCAACATTCCACTCCATTCTCTCTGCAGCTGCACTAAACTGGATCTTTTTTTTTTCTTAATGATCAAATGCTTTATCATCCTGTCACCAGCAAAGGTAGACCAATGGCAAGCCCATAAAAGGTGTCTCAACCTCATTAGTCCCTAAGGAAATGCAAAATAAAATGACAGTGTGAGATCATCATTCCGCCTTAAGGATGGCTACGTGATCTACAATGGAAAGGCAGACATATATTTGAGGAGGAAGTAGGAAGTAAGAGGAATACACACACACACACACATATATATATATACACATCTTTATATATGTATATATATGTATATATATATATATATAGAGAGAGAGAGAGAGAGAAGAGAGAGAGAGAGAGAGAGAGAGAGTGTGTGTGTGTGTGTATGTGTGTGTGTGTGTGTGTGTGTGTGTGTGTGTGTGAACATAAAAGCATCCAGCTATAATGGAAGACTACTGAAGAATCAAATGCACACTTAGGACATAAGCACATCCCACTCTTAGCATTTGGGGTCCTGCTTATTTAACTTGGAATGTTTTTGAGATTCTTCCATGTTGCAATGCATCAGAGCTCTACTCTTTGAATTGCTGAATAGCATTCTGATGTTTTGGTATATTATATTTATTTACCGTATTGGGTATGCCACATCCACCATTTGATGGACATTTGGCCCTAGTTCTTCATCCCCCTAGCCACATCTCTTGTTGTGTGACTTTCTGTCTATTTCTAGCAGGAGCAGAAGATGCTTTCTCCACGTTGTGACTCTGAGCTTGGCTAGGCAACATGCTGAGGTGGTTTTAATGCCAACAGAATTGAATGATGCTGGTGAAATCTCTGCTGATGCCTGTGTTCTCTTTGCCTGCTGTAAGACAATGTTCAAGCTTGCTTGAAGTTGGAGGGGCCAGAAAGGCTAGAGCATAGTCACCCATGTTAGAAAGAGTGATAAGGTATCTGGATGCAGGAAGGAAGGAGGAAGGAAAGAGAAGAAAGAAAAGAGGGAAGGAAAGAAGGAAAGAAGGATGAGATCATGTATCCAAGAGCTAAATACTATATTAGTCTTTTGGAAACATCAGGACTCTTTAATGTGAGTAGGCATGTCTATATGTAGATTGTAAACCACATGTTCTAAAACAGGCTTTATTGATGTCATTAAGTTGAAAGCATCAGAAACATATTTCTTATCCAAAAAATAGAAACTATTATCACCACTTTAGAAGGTAAAAATAGTTCAACATAACTGCTAAGCTAATTTGTCCAGTCAGTTATTTATTCCACTAAACTAAGAAAGCCACAATTTTCTCCTCCTATTTCCATAGTCATTCACAGTGAGATGCTTGGATGCTTGCCGTCTGTGCTATGAGGATGTGGCATCTTTCTGCCTTTCAATTGACATGGCCCTGTAACTTGGTTTGTCTGAAATAATGACATGGGGTGCTTGAAGACATGGCCTATTTTCTTTTGTTCTCTTGAAATCCTGCCTAACTGCCCTGTGACCAAACTCGGCTGTAAGCTAGCTGCAAACACATGAGCAAAGCCAGCCCAAACCAAATGAAACACCTGGCCGAGCCCTGCCAATATCACCGACCCATGCAGACTTACCAGCCAATTAAGCTTGATGTCATCTGCTGTATAATATATAATATATAATATATATGATCTGTATATTGATTTAACTACTTATGAAACTTGATTACTTCTAATTTTCTTTATGATGAACAATACCTTAATAAAAAACATTTGTATCAATCTTCACATAGCAGTCAGATTGTCTTGCTTTAACTGCTTAGAAGTGAGATTGCCAGAGCAAAAGTAATGTTTGTGTTAAGTAAGAACACATACAACTAAAAGTAAGGATTAATGTGTGTTTTCATCAATTATGTATAAGAGCATCCACCTTGGTTATGGGGTGGAAACATGAACTACTATACATAGAGTGACCAGAGAAGCCAAGGAAGGGTGACCAGTGGAGTTACTACATGAATTGAATGATGAGACCTGTGACACTGTGGAAGAGTGGACCACACAAATAATGAGCAAATGACAGCAGGTTAAGACTGGAAGGCATATGTGCTGTAATCAAGCAAAGTGACACCCAAGTTAGACTGCGTGTAGACAGGGACTAGATCACAGAGCACCTTGTAGGCTGCAATAGGCACCTTGTACTTTGTTCTAGATGGGACGGGCGTCATTGGGAGGCAAATCAGAAAGTGACATCGTGGTCTGGAGCATCAGAGGTGGTCGCAGCAGCAGCAGCAGCAGCAGCAGCAGCAGCAGCAGCAGCAGCAGTAGCTGCTGCCTCTTCATTAGAACTTAACATTCAACCATCTGCTGTTCTGATCACTGATTACGTGTTTGTCCACTTACTCCAGTGAGTGTAGGAGTTAGGTTTTATTGCTCTCAGTGTGATTTTACAAGCGAAATAATTCAGGCACAAGATTAGATGACTTGCTCAACTTCATACAGATTTGACAACAGAAGCAGAAATCCAGTACAGGCAGGCGGGCTCTAGATGTGTGATGTAATGAACCCATGGCCTCACATATAACAGAAAAATTCTATACCATAAAACTATATCCCCAAACCTTGGTTTTAAGAAAGTTTTATTTCACTTTTTAACATTTTTAAGAACTTCATACATGAGTATTCATTTACATCATTTCACCCCTCCCCGACTCCCAACTCCTCCTGTGTCCACCATTCCCTTTCAGATTTTTGACATCTTAATGATTATTGTTACACATATACACATATGTACATAGGTATCTACAACTTACTGAGTCCACTTAATGTTGCTCTCGTGTACAACTGTTTAGGGACAACTATTTTGGATTGGTAACGTATCAGGGGGACTAATTCGTCTTCTCTCACCAGCCATTATTTGCCTATATCTAATTCAACTAGGAGTTGGGCCATGTGAGCTTTCCCCCCATCCACGTTGGCATGTCAGCTGGTACTGTCATCATGAAAGTCTTGTTTAAGTAACTATAATGTCAAGATTTCATGGGCACAGCCTCCAGGCCATCTATGGAAAACACTATCTCATACCAGATACCCCGGTCCTTTGGCTCTTACCGTCTTCTGCCTCCTCTTCAATGATGTTTCCTAAGCTTAAGTGTGGGAGCTGTGTTATAAATGTACTGATAGGAGGGCAAGGGATGGCAGATGAAAGCTTAGGGGAGCGAGGGGTTTGAGCTGGAACAGGAACAGAGTGGGAGAACAAGGAAAGAGATATCATGATAAATGAAGACACCATGGGAATAGGGAGAAACAGAGTGCTAGGGGGTTCCCAGAAATCCACAGGGATGACTCCTCCATAGACTACTGGCAATGGTCGAGAGGGTGCCTGAGCTGGCATACTCTGGCGATCGATCGATGGCTGAATACTCTGACTGTCATCATGGAGCCCTCATCCAGTGACTGATGGAGACAGATGCAGAGATCCACGGCTGGGTCCCAGGCAGAGCTCCAGGAGTCCAGTCAATGGGGGAGAGGAGGGATTCTGTGAGCAAGGGATGTTAAGACCATGACTGGAAAAAGTTGAGAGACAACTAGCCGAACTAGTGGAAACACATGAACTGTGGACCAATAGCTGAGGAGCCCCCATGGTACTGGACTGGGCCCTCTTGATAGGTGAGACAGTTGTTTGGCTTGAACTGTTTAGGGGGCCCCCAGCCAGTGGGATTGGAACCTGTCCCTAGTGCATGAACTGGCTTTTTGGAACCTAGTGCCTATGATGGGACACTTTGCGCAGCCTTGGTGCAGGAAGGAGGGGCTTGGACCTGCCTCAACTGAATATACCAGGCTCTGCTGACTCCCCATGGGAGACCTTGCCTTGGAGGAGGTGGGAATGGGGGAGGTGGGGGGGAAGGCTGGGGGGGCGGGAGGAGGAAGGACAGGGGAATCTGTGGTTGGTATGTAAAATGAATAGAAAATCTCTTAATAAAAAATTATTTAAAAAATAAATGTATTGGTTGGAGTTGAGCACCCCCATGGTCACTTATTATCTGCATTTTACCAGTTGTGGATTTTTTGTGATGGTATCTGTTGCAAAAAGAAGCTACTGTGATGAGGGATGAGAGCCATACTTTTATGTGGGTATAAGGATAAGTAGAGGAAGTTAGAAATTATACTGTAACATGCTGCTGTCATATTAATGATGCACCAAGGGGACTGATACCAGATGGACCTGTGCAAGACCAGATGTTTCAGCCTCTGACACTGTAACTCAAGTCTCTTTCCTTATAAAGCGCTTGCTTCAGGTATTTTGTTATAGCAACGTGAACTACCATCAGGGAAATAAGGACCCTGGCTCTATTTATACTGGCTTTCAGAATTTTCCTTGATATTTCTGCTCATGTATTCTTTCTCCTTAGTTTTAGAATCACTTTCAGTTTTAAAAGATTTTGTTGAGTTTTGAGGCTCAGTACAGAAAGCAACTTTTGTAGATTAATGAGAAACACTAGCTTTTAAAATCAGATTGAAAGGCATTCCTGGTTAATGAGCCTCATTGCTATGACATCCCATTTGAGGGGATTTCTTTGCACCTTGTCTTAAAGCCCCACCCCCAGCCCTCTTAAACTCACAGCACTTTACAGTAGGTGTTCAGTTCTTTTCCTTAAGCTCTCTCCCGTTATCCACCCTGCTTCATCTGCTCCCCAGAGCAGGGAGGTTGTTACTAATTAGCTCCACATCTCCCTGCCCAGAAGGGGAATGCATGTGTAAACCCTAGCCCGATGCTCCACATCTGCAACTTTCCAGCACATTGTGCATCTCGGCTGTGAGTGAGCCACTGGGCATTTTCTCTTCCAGTCAGAAACCTAATTCGTGTGTGTGTGTGCTTCAGTTTACAGCTCCACTCCACATTTGTGGTTCTGTTGCTTTAACCCCTGTTCCAGTTTCATTTAGTACTTCATCTAATACGGAAAAGAAACCACGAACCAAATCTATGCACCTTCAGAGCCATCCTAAGCAGGCGCTGCCAGGTTTTACGGTGGTTTTTTCCTTTTTAGCCCTTCTGAATTGAGTATGTTTCTGAGGCCAAATTCTTTGGGGAAACATTATGCCTATTTAAGGCCTCCAAACTTCATGCTTCGATACAAAAGGCCTAAGGGCGAGGATTTTAAATGAATGGAGTGGAGAAGTTTTCACTTCCTTAAGCAAACATATAGCATTTCCTTCCATGTGTCAGAAATGAAAACAAAAAATACAAACTAATTTGTCATGAAATTTTCCCCTTTTATAATTCCCTCTATGGTACTTTTTCAACCTAACAAGTCATATTTTCTCTTCTGGCGTGTCAGGTTTATAGCTTTGCTGGTCACACTTTCAATAACCGTGATGGACGGTCTTCGGCTCCATATATCATATTCAAGCACTCGGCTTAAAGGTATCTTTGTGTTCGCAGCTTGCTTGCTGTCACCCCCGGAGCCCTGCTCCCCACCACAGATGCACACAGCGTTATGTTATATGCGCACAGAGCTTTGGGGGAGCTCATATTTAGAGGCATTGAGTAAGCATGAGAGAAGGGCTGCTCCTTGGGCTGGGCCTGACCTCAGTCTGAAATGAGGCAAATTGTCGTATTTATGACTCCAAGTAAGTCAGTAACGTATTGGCGCCCACATGTGGGAGCACACTCGCTCCCCCCACATGTGGCCTCCACTTCGGTTTTCCCTCAAGTAGTGGTTTCACCTAAGTATGTCTCTTTTGCCTCTTTTCTTTTTTCCTGTCTCTGCCCCACCTCCTCCTTCCCTCTCCTCCCTCTTTGGTCTCCTGTTCATGTTTTCTTCTCCCTTTCTCCTTTCTGAGCTCTGACTGAACTCTGTGAGATCTATAAGGTTTATGCAGAGCATAAAAAAATCAGTCAACCAAACTGCAGATAACTAAGATGATTATTCCCTTCATTTTCCCCTTCCCACCCTTTCTGTCTATCCATGTAGATACACCAAGCATGTGCATGTGTCTGCACATACAAGCATACAATCACACCCTCAGTATCATACACAATCACACACACAGTCACACACACACGTGCAGCCTCACACACCTGAGCACATGTCCACAATCACACATGGTCACACACACATGCATACTCATGAACACAGTCTCTCGCTCACACACAATCAAACACATGCACATACTCATAAAATTACATACACATTCACACAATCACAATCATACACATGCACACAATCACACACATATACAGTATCACACACCTAAATATGTGCACTCAGTCACGTGCACTGCCTCATACGTTCACAGACGTACAGTCTCACACACATGAGAATACAATTACACTCATGAGAACCCACAATGGCACACACATATGCGGTCTCACATACACGCACAATCACATATGCAAGTCTCATACATGTGCACATGCACGTGCCACACACAGTAACATATTGAAAATCTCACATGGCTGTTAGTGCTGTCCACACTATGGCCTGGAAATCTGATCTGTTGGGTGCTTTGGGTTTGGAATCAGAATCATTTGTTTTCTTTGCTCTGCTGCCTCTCTGTAAATTGTAGCAGGAGAAATGAAGGTCCCATGAGCTCTGGTTCAGTGGCGAATATTGACAAGGAGGAATTCAGAGTAAATCACTGATAATCGAGAAATCTAGAAAGCCCCACGCTGAACATCTGGGTTGCTTCTACTTGGTCAGCTCCAATACCATGCTACGAGGCCTTTCTTCCTCCGAAGTCTAGGTTTTAAGTAACAATTCCACGTTGTTAAGTGGGATTTAGATCAGGGAACTGTCGGGGACTCCCCACCTCCTGCCCCTCCCCACAGTGTGTTCTGGAAGGTGTTTCTCTCTCTCAGTGTTTCTAACCCCTGCAGACCTGTGGAGTTGCTGGTGTTTCTTTCACTCCACAGCTCCCGCTCCTTATGTCTGGGTCACAGGTGTTTGGAGTACATGTGTGCTGCTGCTCTGGTTGACTTCTCTTCTTTTGTTATCCTGGTAGCAGATGAGCAATGCTCTCTCTCTCTCTCTCTCTCTCTCTCTCTCTCTCTCTCTCTCTCTCTCTCTCTCTCTCTCTCATGCACGCACATGTGTATGTGTATTTTTCTGTCTGTCTGTGTCTCCCCTCCCCTGTCTGTCTCTCTCTCTCTTCCCTATCTACCCCCCCCACACACACACACACACACACACTTTGCTGTAGAGGAAAGGCCTCAGAGGAACACAGGGATGGTCCCTGCTAGCCATTGTCATCTAAAGTTTCCTCACTGAACTCTGTAGGGTTAGACTCTCTATCCTGGCTCTGAACACACGGGTGCTGATGCTGAGCATGGTGAACAGGTCAAGATGGTGCCTGAGCTGCTTCCTTTTTTGCTCATAAGGAGGCATGTGAGATATGTTTCCCGCTTTTTACCCCCTTGATTCAGCAGGAAGATGATCTTAGAGTGCAAGACTGGGCACCAGGGGACTCTGCTGAAAGGAGGCCATCTGTACGGTCCCTTTCTGGTCCCTTGGCGATGCCGTTGAACTCTCCCTTAGCTATGTTTCCTTCTCTGTAATTTGAAAGTGTTGATTCTCTTCATGGCCGCTCTCCTGCTGTAATAACATTTGATGTACCCCACTTTTTTAGAAGATAAAAATAGCCCTCTTGGTTTTATTTAAAAAGAGAATTGTGTATGATTTTCTTATTTCCACATGTTCCCCGACGAAGGGTAAGGCAGAACCATTTTCCCTCCCTCTACGTGGCGGCGAGAGCAACAGTCACAAGCAATCCACTTCCCACAAATGTTGACAAGATGAGGGACTCAGGGACCAAGGCTGTCTCCACAGAACATAAAACAAAGCAAGATTTGGCAGCTCGCCAGCCCATTTGATCTGAGTTAAACAGGGGATAATTTTTTACATTTTATTTTTGGCTTGACGTTAGTTCCAGTTTTTAGGAAGGTTGATATTGGCTCAGTGACCGATCGTTTTAAAGACATCTTATTGGATTCTATCCTGTAGATTAAGAAGCAGGAATTATCCCGAAGTTTCTGTTGTCTGCTGAACTTCTGTGGGGGAAAAATACTGCAAAGAGATAAAAATGCCTGTGCACAAAGCATGCACTCACTAGTGTTTGGCCACTTTGCTCAAAACAAATAAGTATATGGTAGACATAGGACGTGAGTTCTGAAACTTGATTTATGTCTTTGTTTTCATATTAAAAATTCACCCACCTGGCTCTGGACTGGCAATTTATACCCAAACTGAACAAGTCTGAAGGGTCCTGCAAGGCAGGAAAGCAAGTTGATTCTTTGTGTAGCAGGAGCCTGAGTGTAGAGCAGCCTAAGAAACACTCTCAGAAAGTGCAGAAAACTGCTCAGTTCATTTTATAAAATGTGGAAAAATAGACATAACTTAGAAGTGTCTGTTTTAATTACTTGTAATTACCATTCAGTGTCACTGAACACACTCATAATGGCTCTCCATCATCACCACCATCATCTGTTTCTAGACCCTTTTCACCTTCCTAAGCAAATGCTACCCATTAAGCACAACCCCCCTTCAGCCACCAGTGAACACCATCCTTTCTATGTCTATGAGCTTGACCACTCTCTTAGTTTGGGTTTCTGTTACTGTGATAAAACACCATAGGGAGGAAAGGGTTTACTTCAGCCTACACTTTTACATTACGGTCCATCAGTGAGTGCAGTCAGAGCAGGAACTCAAGCAGGGCAGGATCCTCAAGGCAGGAGCTGATGCAGAGGCCATGTAAGGGTGCTGCTCACTAACTTACTCCTCTTGGCTTACTCAGTCTGCTTTCTTACAGCACCTGGGACCACCTGCTTTGGAGGTATTATAACCCACAGTGGGTTGGGCCGTCCTGCATCAAACACTAATTAAGAAATTACACTAAAGATTTATCCACCGGTCAATCTGGCAGGGCATTTTCTCAATAAAAGCTCCCTCTTCCAAAATGACTCTAAGCTGTATCTAGTTGATATTAGACTAGCCAGCACATCATTCTAGGTATTTCTTTCAAAGACTTTTTTATTTGTTTATGATTTATATGTATGTGTGTGAGCCTGCTTGAGTATGTGTGCACCCCATGTATGTGGAAGCTGGTAGGAGACCAAATGAGAATGCCAGATTCCTTAGAACTGGAGTTACAGGTAGTTGTGAGCTACCCTGGGGGTGCTTGGAACCAAACCCAAGTCCTCTGCAATAGCAGCAAGTGCTCTAAACCTCTGAACCATCTCTTAGGCCCCATCTAAATATTTTTATATGAACTCTCCAGTATTTGGGTCAAGAAGATGGCTCAGTGCTTAAAGCATTTGGCTAGCAAGCCTCAATGAAGACAGGACTTTGGACCCCCAGAGCCCAGGCAAATGCTGGGTGGGCTCTGCATCCTGTAACTCCAACCTCAGAAGGGTGAGAGGGGGGATCTCCAGAGCAAGCTGGCTAGAGACTAGCCGTATTGGCAAACTTAAGTTTGGTGGAGAGACCCTGTCTCATTGAATAAGGTAGAAGAGCAGTTAAGATTGATTAACAACATTAATACTAGGCCTCCAATGAATGTGCACCCACCCACCCACCCATTTGTGTTGACACACATTCAGACATGCATATACACCCATGAAAATGGGGAAAAAGTCCTTCAGTACTTATCTTCATGTCATTGGTTTATTTCACCTGGTACATCCATGTCGTAAGAAATACATACCAAATTTCCTTTCTTTTACCACTGAGTGATGTCCCACAGTGCTCATGCTATAGTTCATTTCCCCATGGATGGTTAAGTGATGGACCACTCCTACCTCTGGCCACTAAGAATAATGCTGCTGTGAATGGAGCACACGCACAGATATTATTACCTTTAAAAAAGTGACATATTTCCCATAAAGCCTCCAGGCTTTAGGAATCCTCCAAGTTGTCAAGTACGACTGGAGTCTGAGGCAGTTTCTTCATTGCTTTGATCTGCACTGGGAGCTCATCCTGTACCAGAAGAGTTGTTGTTGTTGTGGCTTTTCAAGAAAGAGTTTCTCTGTGTAGCCCAGGCTGACCTGGAACTCACTCTGTAGACCAGGCTGGCTTTGAACTCAGAAATCCACCTGTTTCTGCATCCCTGGTGCAGGGATTAAAGGCGTGCATCATCATGCTCGGCTTGAACTTGTATTTGCATTCACTCTCCTTACAGAATTTTATTCTGTCAATAGTTTTATGGAGAAAATCATTTATTGAGGATGGTACCATTTTTCTTGGAAACAGTAAATTAAGTTTGGGGGCTGGGTAGGTGGCTCAGGAGTTAAACATGTATACCACTCTTACAGAGGACCCAAGTTCAGTTCCCAGTACCCACAACTCCCTGTAACCCCAGCTCCAAGAGTTCACTCACATGCACAAACCCTCCCCCTCCCTCCTCCTTGTATACATACCAAGAGTAAAACCTTAAAATTTTTAAGTTTTTTTCCTTTGACGTTAAAATTGGAAGCAGTTGTCGAAAAACATTTATGCTGTATAAAATTATCATCATTCAATTAGCATAGTCATTAGTATCGAGTCAGTCAAAATGACATAATTTTATGATTAGAATGTTGCTATGTCATATAATCATATAAAATTTTTATGAGAAGTCATTTTTAATGAGACAGAACTTTAAAGTTCAATCTGTTCTCCTCCAGCTGGAATGACACAAAGCTCAGAGTCAATTGTACTTCTAGTTTTCTTTTCTTTCTCTATTTTTCTTATTGAAATAAGGCACAGAGCCGTCTTTTGCACACAGTGTGTTATGAGGGAAGGCACAAGGCCAGCTTTTCTCTCTTCAAGGAAGTCCAGCTTCAGTGGTTAATGCAGACTCACAACTGGTCCGAGTGCAGAGAGGAAATATCTGCAGAGTCCCCAGCCACAGACGGGACATCTCTATCACGCCCCTGTCTCCAAGGCTCAGGGACCACAGGAAGAGGGGACAGAGTAGAGGAGCCAGAGGTCTCGGAGGACCAGATGAAACAGTGTCTTCTGGACAGAACAACACCACGGCAACCACGAACTCATGACATAGCTTCACAAAATCAAGCCAGTCAACATCCTAGCATGAAACAAGGAGTTTATCATCCCCACCCCTAGCTGAGGAGAGATGGACGGTTGATGGCTGCTGGGGAGGGAGGGCTGGTTTTCTTTAAAGGTGTGGCCCCTAGCAGGTTAGCCGTGGTCTACTGGATGGCCCACACCCAGGAGTAGGTGGTCAACACCAACTGGGCTCCTTTAAATAAAAGAGGACAAGAAGCTGGCAGACTGGGGAGGTCGGGGCAGATCTGGGAGGAGTTAGGGAAAAGAATGGGGGATGAATACGATCAAAAGGCATCAGGTGAAATTCTTTTTTTTTTTGTAAATTATAATTTAATTTTATTTATTTTCCTTTTTTTAATCTTTATTTTGCAATACAATTCAGTTCTACATATCAGCCACAGATTCCCTTGTTCTTCCCCCTCCCGCCCCCCTCACCTTCTCCCAAGCCCACCCCCCATTCCCATCTTCTCCAGGGCAAAGCCTTCCCCGCAGACTGAGATCAACCTGGTAGACTCAGTCCAGGTAGGTCCAGTCCCCTCCTCCCAGGCCGAGCCAAGCGATCCTGCATAGGCCCCAGGTTTCAAACAGCCGACTCATGCAATGAGCACAGGACCCGGTCCCACTGCCTGGATGCCTCCCAAACAGATCAGGTCAATCACCTGTCTCACCCACTCAGAGGGCCTGATCCAGTTGGTGACCCCTCAGCCATTGGTTCATAGTTCATGTGTTTCCGTCCTTTTGGCTATTTGTCCCTGTGCTTTATCCAACTTTGGTCTCAACAATTCTCGCTCATATAACGAGGGAAAGAGAGCTTGGGGGAGCGGGAGATCCCAGCTGGATCAACAACAGAGAGGGAGAACAAGGAATAGGAGACCATGGTAAATGAAGACCACATGAGAATAGGAAGAAGCAAAGTGCTAGAGAGGCCCACAGAAATCCATAAAGATACCCCCACAACAGACTGCTGGCAATGGTCGAGAGACAGCCTGAACTGACCTACTCTGGTGATGGGATGGCCAAACACCCTAATTGTCGAGCTAGAAACCTCATCCAACTACTGAGGGATCTGGATGCAGAGATCCATGACTAGGCCCCGGGTGGATCTCTGGGAGTCCAATTAGCGAGAATGAGGAGGGTTTATATGAGCAGGTGAAATTCTTAAAGAATTAATAAAGGTATTTTTAAAGGGGAAGCAGAACTTTATATTTTCGTTAGTAAACATATGCATTCCTATTCTTTCCTTCATCTTACTTGCAAATTCTAGAGAGCAAAACCTTCCCAAGAGTTTGCACCTGGGTAAAAAGGCGCCATTGCCCTCCATGTTCTTTTACTCAGCACTCTCTTAGTTTTGCTCTTCCCAAATCCTTTTGCAAGTGCAGTGCTTTTTTAATGTTGTTGTTCTCTAGCCGGGGTCTCTCCCTTTGCAGTCCAGCCTGGTCTTTCACTTACCATCTTCCTGCCTTAACTGATTGAGAACCAGAATTGCAGATGTGCGACTCTGTACTCAGCTTGTGCAGTTTGTGAAAGGTGGCAGGAAGATGGGAGACAAGGCCACTACATAAAAATGTGTCACCCTACTTATTACTCCACCCTAAAATATGTCTGACTGGAGAATACCCCATACGTACAGCACTGTGCCTCAGGTGTTAGGCTTTGTTTTCAACAGTGGATGCAACACAGGGAGACACAGGAAACCCCTCCATAGACTCATCATGCCCTGAGGAGCACATGCGAATTCCCCAGCAGGGCCTTGGCACCTGTATCTGTGATGAAGCAGGATGCCCCTCAGCACAGGGCACTACAGCAACATTCAGGATGAGAAATGTCTCTGTCTGGTGTAGAGGCCAAAGGGAAGATCAACAGGAAGCCTCAACCACATGCACCTTCTAAGCAGACACATTTTCAGAACTGAAGATCAGAAAACATATTATTAAAAACTACCATGCCGTATATCTGCAGGCATACCTATTCGACACTTCAGAGACCACTGTCTTAAACCTCTGTGTACCCTCACGTGCTCACACATATGGTGACATCACAGTGGAAAATCCCTCACTTTCATGTTGAAATTTCTTATGATCTAATGAGCTCCACAAGTTATAAACTGCAGAGCTCTGTGTGAGAGAAACCTCATCCATTCACTTTTTATATGTGTTATTTCAAAAAACACACGTTAAACACTTAAACATTTGGAAGGTATTTTGACTAAGCTAAAGATAATGAGCACATAAAATAAAGAGCGTGTGTATTAGTTACTTTTGGTTGCTGTGATAACATACCAGGGCCAAAAGCAACTCACAGAAGAAGGAGTTTATGTTGGCTGATGGCTCCAGAGGAGTAAGAGTCCATCATGGTGGATGGTATGGCAGCAAGCAGAAGGCATGGTGGCAGGGCCAGGAAGCTGAGGGTTCACAGCCTCAACCACAAATGCAAACAGAGCAAACCGGAAGTTGAGGAGGCTGTGAACTCGGCAAGTTCATCCCCAGTGAAGCTCTTCATCCAGCAAGGCCACACCTCTTAAAGGTCCCACAACATCTCCCAAATGTGGCCACCAGCTGGGGACCAAGTGTCCAAGGAAGTGAGCCTATGGGGGACATTTCTCATTCAAACTCCAACAGCTTGTTTGTAGATTTAGAAAGACTTTTACACACTTAATGCCATAATAAAGGCATTATTGTATATTGGACAAGTCCAAACCAATCGGTTGTGATCCAAAGAACCTGCTCCCCGTGATGGGCGCTTACGAACGTGAGTGCAAACCCAGAACTCATTCTAGACACAGCACCAAAGACATGCGGGGCAATTGCTGTTTGCAAGAGAGCACTCCATTAACTTTTAACATTTGTACCTCCGTTTATCAGCATTTGGTTAGAATTCCTTTAAAATGAATTAGCCTATTTCCTACCTGTGGAATAGAAGGAATCGTGCTTTATATTAATTTTTTTCTGCCCAGAGTGTGCATATAGCATCAGAGTGTGTCATTTATGTATTTACTGGGGGAATATTTTCAGATCAATCTTTCCTTACAGACTTGAGAGCACATCTACTTTTATTTCATGAACTCCACTTCAACCAAAGAAAATGGTAGTGGTGGTGGGGTCTCTCGTGCTGACTCAGCACCCAAAGCTACATTTCATACCTGTCAGGCAACATATAGATTTTTATAAGGTGAACAATGGTTGTATTTAAGCACTGATGGAGTAGATGTGAAGGCTTCTGGCAGTACTCTTTGGAAACTGAATCCGTAAATTTTATTAGTGTTAAATGTTTCTAATGGGAACTGACAAATAGTTGAATGGGTTAGTTTTTTCTCTGCACTTGGCAAAGAGAAAAGGGAGAAAAAGTCCCCATTACACAATGAGATATGCGTTAATGCTCAAGCTCATTCATCTCAATTTTGCACAAATATAGTTTAAGATCCTTTACAACTGTTGCTGAGATGATTGTGTGCTTCAGGGAAGTTCCAAAAATTTTATGGACCTAATAAAATTGTTGTTGTCATGCCATTACGGGGTGCTGGGACAGCAGAGATATTTGTGACACCCATATCCCTGTGCGAACAAAGGGAAGAGGTAAGCTGATTGGAGAGAAATGCGAACAGGGCTAAAATAAAACCCAAGTTTGCTTGATATTGAAAAATCTCTGCTGGGCTGAGTACCAAATCAAGCTGATTGTCAGTGACGCACATTAACTGATTGGCTACTATAGAAAAGATGAACACTGATAAGCAGAACCTATAAATTGAACCATTGGTGACCTAATAATATATTTGCTTCAGGTATATTTCAGAATAATTTCAAGTAGAATACTTCCTTCTTTTTAATTTAATTTTGCTTAAAAATTTGCCCAGATGGATTTTCTCTGCTCTCTCTTATAGTAGCCAAAAACTAAAAAAAAAAAAAAAAAAAAAAAAAATCTCTTGATGGTCTTTTGTCAGACTAAAAGCTTTTGGTGGAAAAAAGAAGCAAGTAAGAAAACCATGCACTTTAAAACCTGAGGTCAAAATAAATGGCCTTGCTTGGATCAACACTTCAGTGATGTCAGAGAAGAATACAGTATGAAGATACTCAAAGCCTGGAATCTTGAAGACGGAAACTAGAATTTGCAGGGGTGCCTCAGAGGAAACTGGTCCTTTCCATGTGCCTGAGATCCATTGGCAGATCCATGGACCCCACATTTGGAGGCTCCCAGCACAGAGAGACGTCGTCAGATGTTGTTGCCGTGCAGGACCTGGCATGTACACTCCTGTTACTGTCTCTTAGCTAAGGAAAGCCATCCAGATGTGCACCCTTCTTTCTCCATGCTAGGACTCCTGGTGATTGATTTTCTGACTGCCTCCCCATTCCAAAGAACTCTCTTGATCAGTTTTGATAATTCCTTTGCTTTTCAAAGCATTTGGCTTAAGAATGGTCCTGGGACCGGCTGCAGGTCCTTCGTTTGTTTAGAAAAGTAAGCTCCTACCCACTGGGAGTCTGCCTTCTTCTGGGGAAGAGACATAAGACAGATGGTCGTTCCTCCCACTGAGTGTGGCTCCTGGAAATACTGAGGTGCCCTGTTGTGCTGAGGTGAGATCTGAGCTAGCAGAGACAAGAAGCCCCAGATCCTTTATGCCTAGAACTTGCACCCTTGGTGGCCAGAGCCTGGGCCAAAGACAGATTCACAGAGCTGTGACCCTTGCCAGCTGCATAACTTCTGGACAATTCTTAGTTCTCTGTGAAAAATACCTAGTTCATAGAGTTGTTGTGGACTTTCAATGAATATATGTATATCAAGTGCTTAAGAGAGCTCTGGCTGTGGCTTTTATCACTAACCTGAATGACCAGCCTCTGCTTGCTTGACTCATTGTGAGTCTAGTTTGTTTTTGTTTTAAATAAAAACATTCAACAATATTAAATAGCATAATACTATTATCTTTGCTTTAAGGCCTTTTTTAAAAAAGATGGCTTTCTTAAAACCGTATCTTCTTCCCAGAGTTGCCTGTCTCATCCCCTAATTTTCTTTATACTAAAGGGTTTGATACTATTAGCTATGTTTTACTTATTACTTATGGTCTCCTACTGCAAGAAATTGAACAAAGTTTTAGCCTCAGAAATTAGGGATTTTTTATTATTATTATTATTATTATTATTATTAATTATTATTTGTGTGTGTGTACATACGTGTGTCAGGGTATGTGCATGCCTGGGTACTTGTGTGGAGGTCAGAAGCCAGCTTCCAGGAGTTGTTTCTTACCTTCCAGCTGCTGAAGTGCACTTTCTCTTATGATTACTACTATACTCTACAGGCCAGGAGGTTCTCTTGTCTCTCCCTCCCATCTTACTATAGAGTGCTGGGATTACAAATGGATGCTACCACACCCGGCTTTTTATATAGGTCCTGGAGTTTAAATTCAGCTCTTCAGGCTGTACAGCAAATACTGTTACCCACTGAGCTGTCTCTCTGGCCCAACCTTAGCTTTGTTTAAAAAAAAAAAAAGTACTAAGTCCTCCAGTGTCCATATGAATGTCTGTCACAGAGTATTCTCTCAGCACACATTTGTTGACCAGTAAATGATGTATCATAATCATACTTTCCTGTGTAACAAGTGGGGCTGGCAGACCTTTGTCCTTTGATTCATAAACATGACAGACAGGTAGCAAAAACAGAGTTACTCTTGGGAAAGAAAAGTGGAGCAATTTAGGTTTCTCCAGAACGTATTGGTCAAAGCAGCCTGTGCATCATGCTTCAGTAGAAAACAATGAGTACATTGTATATGGTTACTGGGGCTGGCAGACCTGAAGTCTGCGGGACAAGGAAAGGCCGGAGGCTCTAAGGAGAACGGCTGGAGCCTGGAGGCTGCATTTCATCTCTCAGAATTTTATTTTCATTCTTAAGGCTTTAAACCTATTCTATGAGGGAAACCCTTTCACGTTACTGAGGATAATCTCTGCTTTAATAGTAGATACTCTAATTTAATTAGACTCCCTCCCAACCACTCCCCACCCCTATACACAGCAACACCTGGGCTAAAATCAGATGAACTCACTCAGAAGTGTTCTTTAGCCGAGTGCACACATAAGGCTAATAGTTACAAAGATGATAAGAACAGAATACACATATCCCATAGCTGATTTAAAGGGCTTAAAAACCACTCTTGATTGGTGTGACATTTCCATATATAGTATGCATTGTCCAAATTCTTGCGAGAGCCAGCTTCCTTCTGCTCATCTCAAGGCAGCAATGGCATCGCTCACATAGTTTTCGGGCAGAGTCCAGTAAATTATATCCTAGAATTTCAGCCCCTAAAAAGAACCATCCATCCTCACAAGGGTTATCTGGGACTAGTTAGTGGGCAAATGTGTGGATAAACATCATTTTTGTGTTGAGGTGCTTGGTTTATGGTCTGCTTGTCAAAACAAACACTCACCATGATAACTTGTGATTATCACCAGGATAAGGTTTTACTACATTCTAGGCAATCCCAACACCCTACACGATAATTTCTTTTAGTTGCTCTTACTTTACAGGGTTTCAGCCCTGAACCACAGAAATCCTTGGAAACATGAAGCACCCCTTATACATCCATGGTTTCATGTCCCGTGTGACTTCACTGGGACTGGGTGAAGCAGAGTTGGTTATTGGCTGAATTCCTTATAAACTTCTGTGAGCTGGGCATCATGACATATGCCTTTAATGCCAGCACTCAGGAGATAGAGACCAGAGGGTCTCTATGAGTTTGAGGCCAGCCTGTTCTACAGAGAGAATTCTAGGCTAGCTACATAGCAAGCCCCCATCAAAAAAAATTAAAATAAAATTCTAAAAACATTCCTTTTAACTTGGAGCAAGATCAACCTGTAACTTGCTATGTAGAGCAGGCTGGCTTTGAACCCACAAATCCCGTTGCTTCAGCTTCCTGAGTGCTGAGATTATGGCCATGGCCCCACCCCTCTTTCCTGGTGGCCAGGATTTTTCCCCCTAGGGCCTAAGAAGGCTCACTTTGGCTTTCCAAGGAGTAGTAAACCCTTCAGGACAGAACCGCCCAAACCAAGGCAGCCTGGGGTGGAAATCTGAATGGACAGCCCTCTATGGTCCAAAGTGGATGTGTTTCCTGTCTCATATGTCTTCTTTCTAGGGTTCATGTCCATGTTCCTTTCAATCTGAAAAGGCATGATTTCACTTTAAGGAAAAGAAAACAATTGCTTTTAATAGGAATCTTTATGGGCATGATTCGGAGGGCTCCTTGGACAGCAAATGACCATGATTGAACGACCTTGTGGTGAGTTAAGTGTAAACGGCTCAGAAATGCTCAGATTAAATTTCCCTGGAAACACTCAAGGGCTTCCAAAACGACTGGGGAAAAATACTCAAGCCATGTGTATCTTAGACTTTACATTTCTCTCTCTCTCTTGCACTCTGCTGATTTTATTTTCCTCTCCAAACACTTCTTAGGGTGACCTCATCTTGTGGTCAGCATGCTGTCAGCCCAGATTGTCATTAATCCTGGTGCATTCTGGGTGGCCTAACCTGGTATCAGCCACGTTCCTGCTCTTTCTGAGGGAGCTTTACCTTCTAATATTTGTTTTCTGTGTGGAAAGGGTGTAAACCTACAAACAGTTCAAAGTCTGTGTGAAGTTTTCGGCATTTGGAAATTTACCATCATGACATGGAGACGAATGTGTGAGGTGGCTTGTTGAAAACAGATAAATCTCTCTATTCTGTAACACAGAAAACACAGTCTGGGTGAGGCTGATGAGGGGAAACCCATCAGTCAAGATCTGAAGAGTCTTAGAAGTACTTTTGAAAGATCCTCACCCATCTTCAAGCCTCAGACACATCTCATATCAGAAAATAATAATTATAGTCTGGTTTCTGAAACACTGCTTTAAACACATGTTCTTCAACATGCTTTAGAAAAATGTTCCTGTGTCTTTCCCTCTGAGGAGATTCCCACAAAACTAACTAAATTCTCTATGTAGAAATCTGAGTTTCTTTCCATTTTACCCCCATCTCTGGAGAAGACAGATTCTGGCATGCTGGGTTGGTATCTACGTCTTTCCCTGTTCTGACCTTGCCCTAGCTCAGTCAGTGAAGTTTGTCAAACGTTTAGCTCTTTCCAAAGATGACGTGCTGACATCAGGGCTCAGGGTTCCTCCTGTTTAATCTCCAAGCAGCGTAGTCTACGTGGGCACTAAGCTATCCGAAATCCTTCTAACCACAGGGCGTTAGAAAATAAGGAAAAGCCGTTCACTTTACTCAGTAAGCTCAAAACAGTAGAAAAGCTGAAAGCTGCTTCTAAGAGACTAAAGTTGGGTTGGGGTTGGAAGCTTCACTCCCTTACTGAGTGAGAGGATCTGCTAGCCCTCTACCACAGATAACTGTAGTGCAAGACAAACTGATAACACACACATACACACACACACACATTCACATACACTTCACATGCACACACGTGTACACATACACACATATACACATATACACATACACACATGCATACACACATATATATGCATGCACGCACACACACACATACACACACACACACACACACACACACACACACACACACACACACACCATGCAATCTGGAACCTAACCGAAACCAAGCACTCTTCAAACCTTCAAGCTTGAAGAGACCCCTGACCGCACGAGAGCCGTGGCCCTTTTGTCCATGGCTGTTCTTGCGATCCTCCTCCCTTCCTCTGAGTCTCTGCAGACGTCCCTTAGGAGTAGCCGGGCCATGGAAGCCGGTGGCTTCACTGTGAGTTGAAGAAGCACTGCCTGATTTGGCCTGGGGGACAGAAGTGGTGGTGGGAAGCCCACACCTCTACTAGCCTGAACTTGCTGTTGTGGTTACAGAATTCAGTGTGTGTGACTCTAGGGCTAGCCTTGGAGCACATTCAGATGTGACCTATAAATAACACACACACACACACACATACACACACACACACACACACACACACACACACACACACACAAACAGCTATGGTCCAGACAAGGAGAAAATGCACAGGAACGTGCATTGAAGTTCTTACATTTTCACAAGTTAGACTATGAACCTTATTATGATAAATGGTGATGTGTACATTGATCATCAAAGCAGTTGTTAGTAGAATAAAGTATAAAGAACAGAGGAATCAAAATGATACACAAAACTATTTTGCCAGTACAGAAAGTATTGAAAGAGGAACCAAAATATTAGAAACACATGATAACAAAGAGCAAAATGATAAATATAAATCCAATTACAATTAGTCAGTGCAATAAATGTAAACAATCTAACCACGGTCAAAGGCAAGAGAGAATGAGTGTCCTTCAGGGACGGCGGCCCTGAGAGGCTAGCCGTGTCCTGAAGATGCTCCCACATCCATACATCTGCAGGTAACACTAAATGACTCGGTAGGTGTGAGAGAGGCGGGGGTAGGGGAGATGAGATGGCTCAGTGGAGGCCTGAGGCCCTGAGTTGATTCCCAGGGACCCATGTGATAGAAGGAGAGAACTGACTCCAGCAGATTACCCTCCGACTCCCACCCAGGAGCATGCCATGGCTTGCTCCATATGCCCCACAAATAAATAAATGTAGTAAAAATTTGAAAATTAGAGAGAGAGAGAGAGAGAGAGAGAGAGAGAGAGAGAGAGAGAGAGAGAGAATGCTAACAAAGTTGGTAGAGAAAAGTGACTGGGGAGAAATGGCAGGTGAGGGAATGGGGTAGATTTGATCAAAACCTATTATACATATGCATGATTATTGTATAAAATATTTGTAAAAAAATCATTGAATTAGCTGGTGTGGTAGTTTGACTGAGAATGGCCCCCATAGGCTCATATATATTTGAGTGTTTGGTTCCCAGTTAGTGGACTATTTAGGAAGGATTAGGAAGTGTGGCCTTGTTGGAGAAGGCAGGCATGGCCTTGCTGGAGGAAGTGTGTCACTGGGGGTAGGCTTTGAGGTTTCAAAAGCTCTTATCAGGCCAGGTCTCTCTCAGCCTTCCTTTTGCAGATCAGATAAGGCTCTTAGCTACTGACTGTCCCAGTGTCTGCCTGCCCTCCTGCTGACAAGATCGGGGACTCATCCTCTGAAACCGTAAGCAAGTCCCCAAGCAAATGCTTTCTGGTATGAGTTGCCTTGGTCTTGGCATCTCTTCCCAGTGACGGAACAGTAACCATGACATATAGGAATGATGCAGTGCACATATAATCTCTCTTTACCTGGAAGCTGTAGCAGGAAGAACATTTGAGCCCAGGAGTTGAAGGTCAGCCTGGGCAATAGAAAAACCCCTTTTCAAAAACAAAAGCAAAAGCCAACTGGACACACATGTACATAACGCCTCTCTATTGAAGTGGAGACCTCTGATCGCTGTGTATGAGGTTGACCATGCACTGAAAAGGATCAACTAGCACAAAACTCTCAGCTTTGTAGGCTGGCACTGTTGGCTTCTGAAGCTTCCTGAATAAAGGAATCACATTACACACACTGCGTACCCCCAGTTGCAGCCTCCAGGGATCTTACCTTCTATTGTAGGAGACTTGAGGGAAAAGAAGGAATAAGGCCATAAAGAAATTTTATGTACATTTGTATGCATATTAGATACAGTCACACACATTTTAGAAGACAGATACTATTGGTGAAATTAAAATTTACACAGAGTTCACAAAATTTAACAAAAAGTGACCCAAAAGATGTACAAAGGACTTACATTAGTCAGGGTTTTCTAGAGGAACGAAGCTGATAGAATGATCCCACTCCCATATATATAAAACAATACACATGTGGGATTTATTAAATGTATATGGGGTTTATTAAAGTAGCTTACAGGCTTGGTCCATGAGGCTGGATGTCTCAGCTGGTCTTCACTATACACCTGAATGCTGAGGAAGTAGGCTGTAATGCCAGCGAAGGAGTGGACTTTCCAGTGAGAGCGAGAGCAAGCAGGCAAAGGGCAAGAGCTTCCTTCTTCGTTGCCCTTTCTGTAGGTGTGGCCAGCAGAAGATGCAGCCTGCAGTGGATCTTCCCATCTCAAAAGATCTGCCTCACAAGTGGGTCTTCCCACTTCAAATGATGTAATTAAGAAGAAATCCGTCTCAGGTGCACCCAGCTGCTTGGGGTTAGTTAATTCCAGATGCCAAATTGACAACTGAGAATAGTGGTCACAGGAGTCAAATAGAGGTTTCATTAAGCAATGTATACAAGTGTTCAATAAAAGTGAGAACAGTACTCAATCGTTAGGGATAGATTCAGCAGAAAAACAAATCACATCCCACCCATGCAAAAAGAGCCACCATGGAAAAGAGAGTGCAGGTGAGGTGTGGAGGATTTGGAGATTCCGTGCGCTATTTTTGAGTGTAAGATGGACACAGTCACCATGGCAACAGTGTACTAGTGCCTCAAAATGAAATATAGGGCAGGTAAGGTGGCTCTCCAGGTAAAGGAGCTTGTTGATGACAGAAGTTCCATCCCTAGGGCCAACATGCTGGAAAGAGAGAATCAACTCTCGCAAGATATCTTCTGAGCTTCACACATTTGCCATGGCATGTGCACACACACACACACACACACACACACACACACACACACACACGCAACAGTCAATGTAATAAAACAGCTAGAAACTAAAATATGAAACTACTAGATGAAACTACTAGATGATGTAGCAATTGGGTTTATGGACCTATAACTGTGTGGTGGTATTTTACTTGTACTGAAATGTGATTTTAATTGTATGTTAATAAATAAAGTTGCCTGGGGGTCAGAGTTATAGAGCCATAGCAAGTGTGTGGCGGTGGTGGCGCACGCCTTTAAGGACCTGGAGGGCGGTACATACAGGCAATGACAAGGCAGTCATGTGTTTAGTTTACAACCAATGAGAAGGCAGAACATCTAGACTATTTAAAGACATACACACAGGAAGTAGGCCTCTTTTTCGGAGAGCTCTCTTGGCTGAAGCAGGATAGCTGAAGCAGGAAGGGTAAGGCTCTTAATTTTGACCTCTTGGCTTTCTTCTCTGAATCGGCTCTGTGTTTCTTATTTAATAAGACGGTTGGTTACATCTACATAACTGTCTTGGTTACTTTTCTTATTATTATGATCAAACACCCAACAGAAACAAAACTTAAGAGGGGAGGTGTATTTCTGCTCCAGGTTCAGAGGATACAGGTCATCATGGTGGGGAAGGCAAAGTGGAATGTCACGTCCCTGGTGACAGGAGATCACAGTGTGGCTTGCTCCCAGTTTGGTCAGCTAGGAAGTAGAGAGCTTGGGCCAGAAGTGGAGCCAGTTTGTAATCCCCAAGTCCTACCTCTGTAGTTCTGTCTTCCAACTACACCCATGTCCAATGTCCTACAATTCACCAGCCTGTGGGGGACACCTCACAATTGAAACTGAAATAATAACTAAACAGAACAATTGAAACAGGATCTTGGAATGATATTTGTGCATCTACACTCATAGAAGCATTATCCATAGTAGCAAATTAGGGAAATAACACAAGTGCTGATCGAAAAGAATGAAAAGATTCAGCAAAATATATTGTAGCTACAAAATGAAATATTATTCAGCCTTAAAAATCATCATTCTCAATTAAAAGCCAGGCATAGTGGCTGTATGTTTATATGAAGAAACAGAGAATGGCTGATTGCCAGGAGTTGTGCAGAGGGGAAGAGGGACTCTGTTAAATGACAACACCAAGTGTTCTGGGGAAACATGGTACAACGGTGATGATTGCTCACTGTCCTGGCTAATTTTATGTCAACTTGACACAAGCTAAAGTCACCTGAGAAGAGAAAACCTCAATTTAAAAAGTGCATTCATAGATCAAGCTGTAGGCAAACCTGTGGGAGCATTTTCTTTATAGATTGATGGGGCAGGTCTCAGTCCATTGTAGGTGGTACTACCCCTGGGCTGCTGGTCCTGGGTTCTATAAGAAAGCAGGCTGAGCAAGCCATGAAAAGCAAGCCAGTAAGCAGCATCCCTCCATGGCCTCTGCATCAGCTCCTGCCTCCAGGTTCCTGTCCTGCTTGAGTTCCTGTCCCAATAAATGGGATGTGGATGAACAGTGATCTGGAAGTGTAAGCCAAATAAACCCTGTCCTCCCCAAGTTGCTTTCGGTCATGGTGTTTCATCACAGCAATGATAACTTTAACTAAGACACTCACTGTGCATGCATCCAGTTATAAATGTATCTATATTAATCCAATACATTAGGTGGCTATAGATAGCACACTTTATGTGCGTTTTATCAAAGTAAAAATTTAAAAACAAATAAATCAGCAGAAGAAGGGATAATGGAATTGGAGGGGAAAATTGGTTAAAGAAAATGGTAATAGAAATGCTAGTCTGTAAAACATTGTTTAGTTAGAGCCCTGGAGGAAGGAGGGAGAGCCATGTGGGTGTCTTGGCAGCCAACATTCCAGGCAGAGGGAACTGCGTCAAGGATATGGTTAGCCTTTGCTGGGGTCTGAACATGTGTTTGAATACTTGGTGCTGCTTCAGAAAATTATGAAACTTTTAGGGGACGGGTCCTTGTTGGAAGAAGCAGGTCATTGGGGGCGGACTGTGAGGATTTATATAGCCTGGCCCCACTTAAGGCCTGCTTTCTATTCCCGATTATATATGCAATATGACAGCTGCCTTGTGCTTCTGCACCATGCCTTACCCACTGTGGTGGGTTCTCTCTCCCAACTGTAAGCCAGAGATAAATCCTTCCCCTCTTGAGTTGCTTCTTGTTAAGGACTCGGGCAGAGCAATGAGAATCCAGCCTCAATGGGGACCAGTTAGGAGGCCAGTGAAACAGTACTTGAGCAGAAGCCAGGAGACAAGACCAGTGAGGGGTCCTGACCAGGCCTTGAACCGTGCTGTAGAGCTTTCGACTTTATTTTTGATGAGCTTGGGAGAAGGCAAGTGTTTATCATGTTTTCTTGATTCACCCTGGCTAGTGGAGGCTAGACCAGAGCCTGCAAAGCTGGAAGCCAACAGCACAGTTAGGAGGCCTTGGCAATCACTCAGGAGCCACATCAGTGGCTCAAATGTGGGTAAAAGTAGTGTCCACATGAAGTAGTCCTGGGATGCTGTGACCACAGACAGGAGGATACGCTTGCCGATGCAGTGGATTATGAAAGGGAGAAATAAAGGATGACCTCAACATTTTGGAAGAGCTGGAATTGATTATAAAGCAAATGTATTTAAGAAAGACACACATTAGCCTAAGACTGAAGATAAGATGCCATGAAAATTAACTGTGAAGGTCCAGATGGGACAGAAAGGCAGAATGAGAAAACTTAAAAAACAAAACAAAACAGAAACCCCTGAAAAAGGACAAAACCAGCAAAACAATTGTCTTGTTTTGTTTGAATGTGTAATGCTCTCCACCACAGGCTTGGTCCCTAGATGATAGAACTGTTTTGGGGACGTTCTGGAAACCACAGGAGCTGGAGCATGTGGGCTGGAGTGGGGTGTGTGTGTGTGGGTGGTTAGTAGGTCACTGAGGGACTTTCAAAGGACATGCCAGGTCCTCAGTGCCCTTGCCAGCTCCATTGTCTCCTTGTTTAGAGAACAGCGCCTTCCTTCACGGGCTCCCTACACCGTGTCACCACAGGCATAGAATCAGAATCAGCTGAGCCAGGATCTCCGGACTCAGATGTCTGAAACAGTGAGCCAAAATAAACGATTCCCTTTTTACGCTCCATCGGGCATTCTGGGTACAGCTGTACAAAAATAAGTAGCACAAGTATTTAGATCTGATTCAGCGTAACTGGTGACCGTGCCTGTGTTTGTCTATGCTCCAAACACACTGTAGTAACCAGGGAAACAGTGAGTGGAACGCAATCTGAACCCTGCATTCAAATCTTTGACTCTGGAGACCGAGGCCACCATGTTGTCCGGGTCCTTGCAAGGCGTTTCTTCTCCACCAGGTGGCAGCACCGAAGCTCCGGGGCCTCCAGTGCAGTCTTCAGGCTTCAGGAGTATAAAGGCAAAGAAAGCTTCAGGGGACCTTCCCAGTCAGACCTCTACCTCCCCTCCCTCGCTGCACCCCACCCCTCCCAGCAGCCAACCTTCTGGACTCTAGCAAAGTTTGTGATGATATAATCTCTGGCCACATTATTCACTGGGCACATCCAGGCCCAGGAAGCCATTTCCTGGAGTCCTCCTTAAAAAAAAAAAAAAAAAAATTGTGTTCATTAGCCCCACTAATCCATTCTCGTGAAAACCACACTTTAATAAATTTCATAGTGCATGACCAGTGGACTTCATGAATATTAGTCACTCCAAGCGCTTTTTGTTTATTCAGCTTCCCGCTCGTCTCCTGCCTTGCGGACTCCGGACTGCTCCATCTGTGGGATGGTAATAACAAAGCAAGAGAGCTGGCTGGCCACAGAAGACCGAAAACAAGGAGGAAAGGGAGCTTTCTGAGCTCACACCTGTTTTAAGATTTGTTATCCTTAAAACGAAAAGCTGTGGGGATTCACTGGGCTCTTTCCTTGTGGCTCCCAGCGGACCTTGCTGTAAACCGCAGGGAGGAGCGGGGGCCTTCAGAGCACTTAAAAGTACTTATGTCAAATCCATCCCATTCTTCCGGCCTCCGTTCCTCAGGCCAGCCACCATTCCCAGGGGCTGGAGCACATTACAAGGCCCTCACTCCGTATGAATGGGCACAAACAGACTTTTTCACCATTTCAGTGTGTCTACATTTGCAGACACATCCTGTAGGCTGCCTGAAACAGCCTTAATTTCAATTTACTGTCTCCCCGAGGACCTTGCCATTCTGTGGAAAGTAGAAACTCAGTGGTCGGTTCTTCTCTCCCGCCTCTCACCCCCAGCCGCATTCTGTCCTCCCCCCCTTTCAAGGAAAATGTGGAAAGAGGAGAGCATTTTGCTCAAGATGAATAGAAATGGCATTCTGATGTGTCTAACAGGGGCCTATGATCTTTTATATTGAAGAAATAACAAGCAAGTTAGACCAGATTACCACATTTGGAAGGCGTTCAAAGTCGGCGTCCAAAGCTGAGTAAGGGCAGCATGGGTCTCCCGGAGAGCAATTACACAGGAGAGCCTGAAATTGTAGACCCGAAATTCTACGTTGTCATTTTTTTTTATTCTTCTGGGCCTAACTCTATCTAACTCTGTGTTGTGAAAATTTTCAAATATATACAAAAGCACAACCAACTGCAGGGTCAGCTCCTAGGCTCCCCCTTCGCTCTCATTTCGCCCACCATGTTTTGTCTAGTTGGCTTCCCACATACACACATCTCCTTCACTTGGAGATTCAGAAGCAAATTAAAAAGAAAAATCAGAAAATAAACAAAAGTAATGATGAAGATGTCTTCCGCCCTATTAACAGTTCTACCCCAGTGGCTGCCTCACACCAGATCTAGAACCTTGTAGTTCAGTCCACAAGGTGGGATCCAGTCTGGCACAGAAAATCTAAGGGGTTCCTGGAGAGTGGCTGGTCCTCAGTCAGCGATGGAGCCTGGAAATTCGTTCTGGTATCAGCGAAGAAATCAGCGCCAAATCGATGGAACAGTACAAAGTCATGCCAAGGAAGTAGAAAGGCAAGAGTCTTCGATTCTCCACACCCCTTTCATCTGGGCGGCTACTGGAAGGTGCCATCCACATGTGGGGCGGGTCTTCTCATGTCAATTAAGGCCATCAAGGCAGTTCCTCAACTGATCAGGTGATCTAAACTGTGGCTAGTTGACATTCAAACCAATCGTTACCCCTAGGTTCCCAAAGATATTCCCCAAGAGTTCCTTGATTTTTTTCGCCCTTCACCAGAAAAACCACAGAGCATTAACACAGGAAATGCACTGGCTCGTCTTGCACAGACTAAACACAACAGAGGCAAAAGTTGCACCCAGCAAATGTGCCAGGAAGAGTGTGATCAGCTCTGATACTAAAAAATGTTTGGTTTCATTTTTGCTTCATTTAAAAAGAGTTCAAAGCAGGCCGCTTTGAACTTAGTCACTGAACTTGATGACCTACGGGGAGTCGTGACTCAAAGAGAGACGTCTGACCCTTGGAAGGACTCTCCCTCAGGAGACTATTGGGTGAGGGACTGTGTCTTTGAAATCAGACTGGAAGAAATGTTGGAGGTCGGGTTTTTTTTTTTTTTTTTTTTTTTTTTTTTTAGAGCTAAAACCCATCTCAAGCTCTTTCTATTTACTTTTTCTGTGTGAAAGCATTGGTAAGCAAGGTGGAGGGAGACAGTGGGGACAAAGTCAGATCCTTGCTTGGCTTGTTCGATTTTTTTACATTTTTTAGAACTAAAATCTGTTACGTGGCCTACATACTATGTGGTGTTTCATGTATCTCACACCATTCTCAAAATAATAAGACAAAGTGGGCTTTATCATTTATGTCCCACATAAGGGTAGGAGAAAAGGTGAGTTCACGGGCTGGAGAGATGGCTTAGCTGGTGAAGTGCTTGCCTTGCAAGCATCAGGACACAAGTTCGAGCCCCTAGAACCCGTCTTCAAAATAATACCCAAGTGGTGGCTGTACCACGGAGGTGGAGACAGGCGGTACCAGCCACCTCAGGTTACGTGGTAAGCCCGGGCCAATGAGAGACTCTGTATCAAAAAGCTAGGTGGACAGAGCCTGAGGACTGAAATCTCAAGCTATCCTCTGACCTCTACATACATACATGTGTGGAGACACACACACACACACACACACACACACACACACACACACACACACACTAAAACAAAATGAAACCAAAACAAACCTAAAACTCAAGCTCCCAAAGACTGAATTAGTAAGAGGGACCCAACTCACCATGTCATCTGGGGATTGCAGACCCAGATGCTGGACCCAGACAGCCTTCACTTTGCATCTCTGCTGTGCCACTCAGTGATGCTTTCAGGAAGTGATAAATGAATAAGATGCAATGTGTAAACACTCAGCTTCTATTATGTGTTTATCATATGTGTACATACTATATATATGGCCTATGTAAATGTGATATGTTTCCAATCATAATGCACAAACATCTCTAAGCTATCTATGTATAAGCTACATTGATGGGCTGATTTATGGAGTTTCATTTTTCAAATTACCTCTAGGAACACGACAATATGTCAAATTCAAAGGTATTACTTGTATCTTCTTGTCACATGACTCAAATGCCCTGTTTCCTACATCAGTAACCACAGAATGTAGTCAAAGCCCTGTATGTATTGGGAAACTTAACAAAGCCTGACAAACAACAGGGAAACCTTGTAGAAGGAATCATAATTCTGAGCACTCACTCATGTCTCATCAGAACCAGGTTCCTTTTCAAAACTGAGAAGCTTTGTGGGCTGCAGTGTGTTTCTGAGGATGATTCTATGCTGACACATCATGGATGTGTCACACATTACAGATGGTGTTCACCATGGGTGCTTGAAACTCAGTTCTGCCTCTTACCTGCCATGTGGGTTTAGACTATGTTCTTAATTCTTCTTGTTTCTGTTCTCATTTATATGATAGGGTGCCTGATGTTGGTCATGGGATAATGAGAAAAATGCCCACCACATAGGTGGTATGGGGACTTTAATGTGGTCACATAAAGAAAGTTCCTGGAGCAGCCTAGAGAATGTAAGTGGTGTTGGCATGTGTTCATGGTGTCCTAAGTTAGATCAATGTTCAGTCCTTGGCGTGGCTCTGATGCCATAGGGGTGCTCACCCGACTGCTGAGCTGGGAAGCCTCTAGGAAGGGGGCAGCTTGTGCCCTCTGCACTGGGAAATGATACTGGAGAGCGGCTGTGAAGACAGTGCAGGTAGACCTGTCCCAGCATGCTCTGGGCATCAGACCTCTTTTGTGTCGCTGTAAGGAAGCATGGTGCCTATTTAGACTGTAATTTGTTGTTGTTGTTCCTTTGTTTGGAGATGGTCTCTCTGTGTAGCTCTGGCTGCCCCGGAACTTACTCTGTAGACCACGCTGGCCTTGAACCTGTAGGTATCCACCTGCTTCTGCTTCCTGAGTGCTGGGATTGAAGGTGTGTGCCACCATACCTGGCCCTAGACAGCCACTTTTTTTTAGTGCTTTCATTTATTTGTATTCTACCTGTATATTTGTTACTTTTCTCATTGTTGTGACAATAAGAAGCAGTTTAAGAAAGGGAGGGTTTATTCTGGTTTGCAAGTCACAAGAATTTGGTCTGTCATGGCAAGGAAAACATGGTGGCAGAAGTCAGCAGCCAGCTAGCTGGTCATGCTGCTTTGACAGAGAACAAGAAGTTAGACAAGGCTATAAAATCCCAAGCCTTGTCCCACCCCCTTCCCCACAGTGACCCACCTCCTTCAATAAGGTTTTACCAAGTACAGATTCTAAGATCTTCCCAAACAGTGCCACCAGCTGGAGACCAAATGTTCAGACACATGAGCATGTAGGGGACACGGCGTATTCCAAGCACAATAACTCTTTTGTGTTTGTTTTTGGAGACAGGGTTTCTCTGTGTAGTTTTGGTGCCTGTCCTGGATCTTGCTCTGTAGACCAGGCTGGTCTCAAACTCACAGAGATCCGCCTGGTTCTGCCTCCTCCCAAGTGCTGGGATTAAAGGTGTGCGCCACCGCCACCTGGCACAATAACTCTTATTTAATAATAGCTTTAAGTATCTATGAGAAATTAAGAGTCCTTCAGAAGTAAATGGTTCAAGTGAAAGTCAGGACTAATTATTTGTATGAATAGTAATATGGCTAGAAAAATAGATGAGAGACAGATAGATAGAAGATAGATAGATAGATAGATAGATAGATAGATAGATAGATAGATAATGGACAGAAAGTAAAGTATTTATTCTTGGGTATGTACATACTTCCAGTCTTATCCTGAAATATTTATCATTACAATTCTCTTTATGAGATAATGTACACAATGAATTTAGTTTGATTTTTTAAAAAATCGCTATTAACTGCTGCTTTGATCTTACACTACAACGAACCAGACAATAAACACTAAGGATCCAGTGTTCATACTGACTGACACTAAGATCCAGTGTTCATACTGACTGACACTAAGGATCCAGTGTTCATACTGACTGACACTAAGGATCCAGTGTTCATATTGACTGACACTAAGATCCAGTGTTCATATTGACTAACACTAAGATCCAGTGTTCATACTGACTAACACTAAGATCTAGTGTTCATATTGACTGACACTAAGACCCAGTGTTCATACTGACCAACACTAAGATCTAGTGTTCATACTGACTGACACTAAGATCTAGTGTTCATATTGACTGACACTAAGATCTAGTGTTCATATTGACTAACACTAAGATCTAGTGTTCATACTGACTCTCTTCCAGAAATTTGTAGATTGTTTAACTGATGCTGCTTCTTAGCTGCTGGAGGGAAGTAGGCCGTGTCTCCACAGGTCTTGGAGCCCATCAAAGACCACTCAAGCTGTGGCCTGGTCTGGAGTGGAATACCACTTCTGCTTTCACAGTGGAGGGTTAGCTAGAGTGTGATAGATGAATGTATTATTTATTTAAATTTTACCGGAGGTTTTCTGCATCCTTGCACAGCTGCAGGGGTTGACCTGGGGCAGCGGGGGGGGGGGGGGGATGAAGAAAGGACAAACACAGGGGTACAGAAAAGCTGGGACTGGGTTACTGGATTACCTAGTGGAGAAGTCTTAGCATCCTGGAAGCTCAGCATGTTTATTATATAGAGTTGAATAGAGAGATGGTGTTATTGCATACAGCTGGACAGGGAGGCAGGGTGTGTGTGTGTGTGTGTGTGTGTGTGTGTGCATGTCCAGGAGGCTTAGCTAATCTCAGTAGCAGCAGTCTCCGTAGGGCATCAGTTCTTAACCTGCGAGTTGAGGATCCTTTGGGGGTGGAATGATCCTTTCATAGGATCACATTTCAAATATTCCTGCATATCAGATATTTATATTATGATTCATAACAGTAGCAAAATTTCAGTTATGAAGTAGGAGTGAAAATAATTTTGTCTTTGGGGGTCACAATAACATGAAGAACTATATTAAAGGGTCACAGCATTAGGAAAGTTGAGAACCACTACTGTAGGGGAACAGTCTTCAGGCTGTCAATATTCAGAAAGAGAAAGCTTTTGGTAGATACTTCTTGCATACACTGTCAACGTTCATACTTTGAACATCTACACTGACCAGCGGAAGGTTTTGCTGTCACTCTGAGCCTCACCCAGAGAAAGCTTTGCCAATCCCTTGGGTCTGAGACATTGGAACCTTGACATGTCAATAATACACATTCATTCAGGACTTTACTAGTTTCACACATGGAGTAAAAGTCATTCTTTTCACATTTATTATTCATTTTAAATTTTGTGTGTATGAAAGTGTATGCACATGTGTGCAAGAGGTGCCTGGGGAGGTCCGAAGGGGGTATCAGATACCCTGGAGCTAGTATTACAGGTGGTTGTGAGTTGCCTGATATGGGTGCTGGGCAGCAAACTTGAATCCTTTGCCAAAGCAACAAGTGCTCTGAACTGCCAAGCCTTCTCTTTGCCCCTTCACTGGACATCTGTGCTGCACGATTTTGTCTGGGTATATAATAAAAGGCATGTCTTCACTATCAAAATGACACAGAAGAGTTCCATGAAGCCAGGATATTTCCCTTGTGGCTACTTGCCACATCTGCTTGCCAACACCAATTTCTCTCAGTCTCTGCCATTTTGTCTTTTCAGAGATGGGAAATTGTGGCATGTAGCCTTTTGTGCCTGATTAAACAGAAGGCATTTCAAGGTCATCCATGCGTTGTATAGATCAGAGTTTCATTTGTGTACTTTTGAGTTGTGTTTTATTCTGTGAATGTACTAGAAATACTTAAAATTTTTCCAATAGGGGGGTAGATTTTTTGTTTATTTTTTCTAATGGCGAGTAAAGCTGTTAAACATTCATATCAAAAAGAAAAGAAACAGCCAGATGACCGTGCAGATGAGAGTAGCTTAGGTCATTCCTTTTAAAAATTCTGATTAGAGAATTTTACCCACATTTTCTTCCCTTCTCTCACAAGGAAAGCCATTTCCAAGCATCCACACAGCCTTTGTCTTTTGCTGTATGAGGACCTTTGACAAAGGGAGCAATATTTAGAGTGACCGAACCTGACCCCATTAGTTCAGTCCTCACATGGAAAAATCTGTCTTCAAATTCTTGCTGACTCAAAATTGAAAGCCATGTTTACTTGTGAAGTTAATAAAGCTCCCAAAGGAGAACCAAATATCCAGATGTTTCCATGCTCTTTTTAAAAAGAATGACCATTTATCTTCCTCTGAAGATGCATATCTAGTTACCCTGCATTCAGCCATATGACTAGTCACTGTCTCACTGAAATGTTGGGAACCTTGGCAGTGCACCACATATCTCATTAGCAACGTAAAAATCTATTCCTGGGAAGAGATGGTAACTCTGCCAAAAATAAAAGTCTGTCTGTCACACGGGAATGAACTGTAGGAGTCAGCTAACCTTGTGTCTTCCCACTAAAGGTTTCCTTCAGTGTGGAGGGCAATGGACCTGGGAGGGCATCTTTCTTTGAAACGCCTTGACATGAATGGGGCTCAGGAAGGTTCAGATACAGGGTAGGTTTAAGGGGTTATTTTTTTCCACCTGCTGGTTGAAGCGGAAACTGCTGGTTGAAGCGACAGAACTACAGGTCAAAGGAGGACAGTTGTGAAATTCTCCTGGATCAAGACTGAAATGGAATAACTTCCCCAGCATCTCTGTTCAGACAGCCTAGTACCCAAGATCTCTAGGGTTTCAATCTCCTACTGTAAAGAAGGGGCAGGGAAGCAGAGGGTCCCACTGCATGGGCAAATAAGGAGCAGAACATGAAAAAGAGAGAGCTATTCCCACTACACTCAATGGATCACTGTACTCAGAGGTGATGAGTGTCCTGCATTCCGTGTACCTCATCTCTCTATCTGAACTGTCTTACCTCTTTGTAATTAAAAGCATTTGTTTTTCTATAAAATAAGAGAAAGACACAGGATTTGTGGCTTCATCCCAAGCGCCTGTGCACAGGAATCTGTTGGTCTGTTCCTATAGAAACCAAACATGTTGCTTGGCATCATAATCAGATGAGTTTTTAAGCCCATGGTCCTGATATAATATTAAGGGAGGAGTTGAACAGTTCAGTCTGTTAACATTTGTCTGAGTACCATCATAGATGAGGTCTTCATGGGACTTCTTAAGAATCTTGAAGTTTTGACTTTACACAGCTGAACCACAAACATGGCCCTCGGCTGACGTGAGTGGAGAGCCATCTTTTGAAGGCTGGTGTCCGACTACAGTGAGGGAATGTGTGCTTTGCCCATGAGCTTCCTGACACATGCTCTACCAGTAGGGCTGCCCCAGGGTTTTCAGAGGCAGGTTGCAGTACAAGGGAGCATCCTTGCAGTACTGGCTGAGAGTTGAGGATGTGAGCAACCCATGATTGCAGAGATCTTTCCAACTCTTTTCAACACTGTTCTGGAACCAATGATGTTATATGCTGTTGTTTCAGGATGCTCCACTAGGGAAAACAGGTAATGTTTTACATGTGGGGAGGCTCTTGGTTTTCAGAGACAACGGTTCTTTCCTTGTGGGATTTATGCCTCAGATGAGCAGCCAGACTGAGATGCCAATAGTTTTTACATAGTGGAATACTCACCATCACAGAAATATGTCCCCAGAGGAGGGAGTAATTCACCTTGAAGGTAATAAGGGGAAGACATCAGGCACTCTGTTCTATTACCCCTTGTACCATTCTGCAGAGACAGACCCTTTTTCTGAGCCTGGAACTCAGCAGGTAGCCAGAAAGACCCATGCTTTTCCCACCTCTGCTCCCAGGCAACACTAGTTTAGAGGTGTGCACACCTGGCTTTTCATGTGGATGCTGAGGACTCCAATTCAGGTCCTTGTGCCTGTGCAGCAAAGGGTCTTACCCACGGATCCATCTTCTCAGCCTTTAAAAGCTGTATTTCAGAGAGGCCAGTATGGAGTTTGTCATCCGGCTAAGCCTCATGTCTACTCCTGATGCATTCTTCTAGTCTTTCCCCATCTGCTTTCCCTGTTCCAAAACCCCTTCCTTTGTGGATCAATATTCCAATTGCCATTCCATCCAACCAACTCCATCGCTCCTTTCTGGGGGCTAGTATACTTGTTAATTTCTTTGAGACATAATTTAGGGTAGTAGTTGAAATTGTGGCTTCTAAATTTTAGAGGTAGGGTTAGCTCTGAAGACAGGAGGAAGAGATGTGGTCACACAGGTTGTTTGAGGGGCTTCACTGGTCTTAAATGAGTTTGGTGTGGATTTATAAGGCATAGTTCTCTAGTTCTTTATATACTCTGATGGACTAAATAATTTCATAAAAGATAGTGAATCTGCCACTGGTTAAATGTGTTACTAGGCACACAGTACACCTTTATGGACTGGTTACCTTGTTTGTAGAAAATGACAATAGAATCCACTTCATTGTGAGGTTTAAAAATGTAAAGTAATGTTTGCCAAGTCTTGACAAAGGACTCAAAATATAGTTAGTGCCCTACAGTGTTAAGTGACTGTCTTTAGCTCTCCCTACCTCCTGAAATCCCTAGAGATTTTTTTTATGTGAGCTATGTAAGTTCATTCTTCATTGCACCCTGCCTAGACCTAAGCCTGTTGCCAACTTTTTTCTCTCTTAACAGCAGGCAGCATGTGTTATCTTTCTTCCCAGTACCCTAGCATGGGGCTGAGGACCTCAGAAAAGGTTAATAAACACATACAGGCTGATTGATGGGAATGATTCCTTCCAAGATGAACTAAGAACATAAGACTCCCATATTTTTTCACTCATCTATGCCTACAGCAGAAACCTGTGCATGTCTGTTATTCTCCTCCTGTGATATGACCTGTGAGCAGCCACCTTGGCTTGAGGTTGAAACATATGAAGCAGCAGAAGATATGCCTGTTTGCAGGCTATCCAAGGAGCTGCCCCCACCTCCCCACTTCCTTTCCATTCAACCCTGGAACAGTTCCCGATAATTCAATAAATATGTGCATGCATCTCCTTCTCAAAACAGTGTTTTTAAAGGTTACATTGGTCTGTTTCACACTTTAAGAAAAACCTAGGCTAACCAGCTGCTGCATAGCTAAGTTCAAAATGGTGATAATCACCTTCCTCTTGGCAAGAACACATCACACGCTGCTTGAAGTCCGTATACATGCCAGACAATTGAACCAAGCTACTGTCTCATTGGGAGCCAGACAACTGAACAAAGCTACTGTCTCATCGGGAGCCCTCTGTAGAGGACCCTGTCCTCAGTTGCAACATACCTCCCAAGCAGCTATGGTAAAGACAGCCAATCCAAACAGAGGAGACACTCCAGTGGCCAGCTCCCTCATGCCTGCCTGGCCAGTGACTGAAGGCATCATCCCCACTCACGCCCTGGAGCTACAAGATTCCAGGAGGCCAAATGCAGCTGCAGACTTTGGCCCTTCCAGTTTTGGACCCAGTTTAGAGTCTCCCAAGATCTGGAGTGGAACTGCTATAGTGTGATAATCGAGTCCAAATCCGGCTCCAGGTGGAATGCCAATTACGGCAGAAGAATGAACTCTAAAGGGACCTGAATAAGCCATACCTCATTTGAAATAGGAAATCTAAAGTGTTGAAGTCAGTTAACTTAAGAAGTGAAAACAAGAAGCATTTAAGATAAAAAAAAATGCAAATGAAAGTCAGGTATAACCAACTCAGAAAGCCCCATAGGCTCTTACTTCCTCTATTTCTACCTAGTCCCATTTTTCTAAATGGCATCCCAACTATAATGAAAATACATACACCCATCCAGGCAAGTACCACAAAGACCTCTGTGGCCTGGGGAATTCCACGCAGTCAGGTCTGACTTCTGTCAATTATCCCAGATGCTAAACTAATTGGACTGATGTTCAGATGAAAGAGTCCATATCTATGAAGACAGGAAAAGCCCCCTTCTGTGACCAAAGCCATTAAACCTCAATTAGGAGACAGTTGGAGAAGGTGTGGATGAGTCGGGGGCAATTACAGGGCTTTGCCTGACAGCTCAGTTCCTGAAGCCTGGGCCAAAGCAGGTGACATGGAAATTCAATACCTAGACAGCTGCAGACAGACCAGGCCATTTGCACTCTGCCAGTCAGGCCTCCCCCACCACTGGCAGCTTCCTTCAGCCTGCGGCCCTTGGAACCTAGTGAATTGACTTCATTATGGCCAGGCACACAGCCACCCAGCCAGGGCTGATGTCTCCTGTGTTGTTTAGTTTCTGTCAACTTGACACAAACTAGAGTTGCCTGGGAAGAAGGGAACTTCAATTGAGGAAATGTTTCCATGAGATTAGCATGACTGTGGGGCATTTTCTTGATTAATAATTGATGTTGGAGGACCCAGTCCACTGTGGGCGGTATCATCCATAGTCATATAAGAAAGCAAGCTGAGCAAGCCATGAAAGTCATCAAGTAAGCAGCACTCCCCACGGTCTCTTTCGTTTCCTGCCTTGAGTTCCTGCCCTGAATTCCCTAGATGATGGACCGTAATCTGTAAGATGAAATTAATCTTTCCTCCCCAAGTTGCTTTTGCTCATAGTGTTTACCACAGCAATAGAGAAGTGAACTGGAATGTCTAGAGACATGAGCTACGGAGACCTTGTTGGCAGGAAATGAGTTTGGGAACGGCTCTAGATAACCCATTGTACCCATGCTCCAGATGAGTTATGAACTACCAAATATCCTTCCTGGAGATTTGAGGAGACTTGGAAGGAGCTGGCTCAGGGTATTCCCTAGGAGCTTTAGAGGGCTGTAGTAACTTTTGTCACCCACACAGAGAAGGCTCTGAAGAGATGGGTGGTGTCACTCATAACGTTACGAAGTAAATTGTGTCCTTCCAAGTCATATACTGATTTTTCCCAGCTATAGTTCCCCAGATTGTAATCCCATTTGGATATCAAGTCTTTAAAGAGGCAATTTGACTTAAAATCAGTACATTAGGGTTGACCCCTAATCCAATATACTGGTACGTTTACAAGAAGAGGTTAGGGAGCTGAGGGGTAGCTCCATCAGTGGAGTGATTCTCACCTAGTGCGCACCGTCCCTAGCTTCTACCCCAACACTGTGACTTCTCCTTGCATTCTTGAATGTATTTCATAGCATGTGTCTTTGGGTTCTCTTGTGCTTATCACTGAAAGCATGTCTCCTAGTATTCTGTCCTTCCCTCTCTCCTGATCTGTGGGAAAAGCATATTGTACTTGTGCCTGCAGCTACAGCCTGTGCACAGTACCCCAGGCTGACCTGTGCCTGTAGTCATACACTGTGTGCACAGTACCCCAGGCTGACCCGTGCCTGTAGTTATACACTGTGTGCACAGTACCCCAGGCTGACCTGTGCCTGTAGTTATACACTGTGTGCACAGTACCCCAGGCTGACCTGTGCCTGTAGTTATACACTGTGTGCACAGTACCCCAGGCTGACCTGTGCCTGTAGTTATACACTGTGTGCACAGTACCCCAGGCTGACCCGTGCCTGTAGTTATACACTGTGTGCACAGTACCCCAGGCTGACCTGTGCCTGTAGTTATACACTGTGTGCACAGTACCCCAGGCTGACCTGTGCCTGTAGTTATACACTGTGTGCACCGTACCCCAGGCTGACCCGTGCCTGTAGTTATACACTGTGTGCACCATACCCCAGGCTGACCTGTGCCTGTAGTCATACACTGTGTGCACAGTACCCCAGGCTGACCTGTGCCTGTAGTTATACACTGTGTGCACAGTACCCCAGGCTGACCTGTGCCTGTAGTTACACACTGTGCACCATACCCCAGGCTGACCCGTGCCTGTAGTTATACACTGTGTGCACAGTACCCCAGGCTGACCCGTGCCTGTAGTTATACACTGTGTGCACAGTACCCCAGGCTGACCTGTGCCTGTAGTTACACACTGTGTGCACAGTACCCCAGGCTGACCTGTGCCTGTAGTCATACACTGTGTGCACAGTACCCCAGGCTGACCTGTGCCTGTAGTTATACACTGTGTGCACAGTACCCCAGGCTGACCTGTGCCTGTAGTTATACACTGTGTGCACAGTACCCCAGGCTGACCCGTGCCTGTAGTCATACACTGTGTGCACAGTACCCCAGGCTGACCTGTGCCTGTAGTTATACACTGTGTGCACAGTACCCCAGGCTGACCCGTGCCTGTAGTTATACACTGTGTGCACAGTACCCCAGGCTGACCCGTGCCTGTAGTTATACACTGTGTGCACAGTACCCCAGGCTGACCTGTGCCTGTAGTTATACACTGTGTGCACAGTACCCCAGGCTGACCTGTGCCTGTAGTTATACACTGTGTGCACAGTACCCCAGGCTGACCTGTGCCTGTAGTTACACACTGTGCACAGTACCCCAGGCTGACCCGTGCCTGTAGTTACACACTGTGCACAGTACCCCAGGCTGACCTGTGCCTGTAGTTATACACTGTGTGCACAGTATCCCAGGCTGACCTGTGCCTGTAGTTACACACTGTGCACCATACCCCAGGCTGACCTGTGCCTGTAGTTATACACTGTGTGCACAGTACCCCAGGCTGACCTGTGCCTGTAGTTATACACTGTGTGCACAGTACCCCAGGCTGACCTGTGCCTGTAGTCATACACTGTGCACCGTACCCCAGGCTGACCTGTGCCTGTAGTTACACACTGTGCACCATACCCCAGGCTGACCTGTGCCTGTAGTTATACACTGTGTGCACAGTACCCCAGGCTGACCTGTGCCTGTAGTTATACACTGTGTGCACAGTACCCCAGGCTGACCTGTGCCTGTAGTCATACACTGTGTGCACAGTACCCCAGGCTGACCCGTGCCTGTAGTTATACACTGTGCACAGTACCCCAGGCTGACCTGTGCCTATAGTTATGCACTGTGTGCACAGTACCCCAGGCTGACCTGTGCCTGTAGTTATACACTGTGTGCACAGTACCCCAGGCTGACCTGTGCCTGTAGTTATACACTGTGTGCACAGTACCCCAGGCTGACCTGTGCCTGTAGTTACACACTGTGCACCGTACCCCAGGCTGACCTGTGCCTGTAGTTATACACTGTGTGCACAGTACCCCAGGCTGACCTGTGCCTGTAGTTATACACTGTGTGCACAGTACCCCAGGCTGACCTGTGCCTGTAGTTATACACTGTGTGCACAGTACCCCAGGCTGACCTGTGCCTGTAGTTACACACTGTGCACCATACCCCAGGCTGACCCGTGCCTGTAGTTATACACTGTGTGCACAGTACCCCAGGCTGACCTGTGCCTGTAGTTACACACTGTGCACAGTACCCCAGGCTGACCCGTGCCTGTAGTTACACACTGTGCACCATACCCCAGGCTGACCTGTGCCTGTAGTTATACACTGTGTGCACAGTACCCCAGGCTGACCTGTGCCTGTAGTTATACACTGTGTGCACAGTACCCCAGGCTGACCTGTGCTTGTAGTTATACACTGTGTGCACAGTACCCCAGGCTGACCTGTGCCTGTAGTTACACACTGTGCACAGTACCCCAGGCTGACCCGTGCCTGTAGTTATACACTGTGTGCACAGTACCCCAGGCTGACCTGTGCCTGTAGTTATACACTGTGTGCACAGTACCCCAGGCTGACCTGTGCCTGTAGTTACACACTGTGCACAGTACCCCAGGCTGACCTGTGCCTGTAGTTATACACTGTGTGCACAGTACCCCAGGCTGACCTGTGCCTGTAGTTATACACTGTGTGCACAGTACCCCAGGCTGACCTGTGCCTGTAGTTATACACTGTGTGCACAGTACCCCAGGCTGACCCGTGCCTGTAGTTATACACTGTGTGCACAGTACCCCAGGCTGACCTGTGCCTGTAGTTATACACTGTGTGCACAGTACCCCAGGCTGACCTGTGCCTGTAGTTATACACTGTGTGCACAGTACCCCAGGCTGACCTGTGCCTGTAGTTATACACTGTGTGCACAGTACCCCAGGCTGACCTGTGCCTGTAGTTATACACTGTGTGCACAGTACCCCAGGCTGACCTGTGCCTGTAGTTACACACTGTGCACCGTACCCCAGGCTGACCTGTGCCTGCAGAAATCAATTTTTGGAGCTGGACTGTGTGTCTACAAGTCTTATTCATTGGGCTTTTCCATGGTCTCTAAGGTCCAGCATTGACTTAATCACCTTTCCTCTACTTTCTTTTATTTCTGGTGCAGGAAAGGACAGCTACATCCATATTGTTAAGCAGCATGAAGACATGAGAAGTGTTATAGACCCCACACACACACACACACATGTAGCTGGAGTTTTCCTGCCTGGCCCACAGTCAGGATAAATCTCTCTCACCTGCCAGTCCCACAGCCACTCAGACCCAACCAAGTAAACACAGAGACTTATACTGGTTACAAACTGTATGGCCGTGGCAGGCTTCTTGCTAACTGTTCTTACAGCTTAAATTAATCCATTTCCATTAATCTATACTTTGCCACATGGCTCGTGGCTTACCGGCATCTTCACATGCTGTTTGTCATCGTGGCGGCTGGCAGTGTCTCTCTGACTCAGCCTTCCACTTCCCAGCTTTATTCTCCTCCTTGTCCCGCCTACACTTCCTGCCTAGCCAATGGCCAATCAGTGTTTTATTTATTGACTAATTAGCAACACATTTGCCATATAGAACACCCCACAGCACACACACACATACACGTCTTCCTCATGCACCGGTCACTATGTCTGTTGATGCTATCACCTTGTATTCCTCACCGTCACAGCTCCCACAGACTAATGAATTGAAAGCCTCATCATTTTTTTCCTGGATTGATTGAGTACTCTCCTCAATATCTGCCAGTGATTTACAATCCTCATTTGAGTCACAGTAATCCTTCCCAATGACACATGCATTCATTGAATAAGTCTGCCCCTTTCTCCCACCTAGAATCCACTCATCCCTGTAGTCCTTGAGATAAAGTGCACATTCCAAGTTCATATCATTCTGTTCTCCCTTCCCCAGTTTCCCACATGTGCTGTGCTTTCTCTCAGCCTTGTAACTGTGTACACACCCACTGCTTTGCTCAGAATCTTGGCTCTTTTCTTCACTGTCTGACTAGAATCTTCATTTTCTAGACACAGTGCACATGGAACTTTCCCAGGAATGCTTTAAGTCCTCCATCTAACTCACTATGTTGAACACATTTCCTCTGTGCCCTTGATCCAGTCATTGAGAAAGATGAAGTGAATCTGATCTATCTACCTATCTAGCTACCTATAAATCATTATCTACCTATCTATATGTCTTAGTCAGGGTTTCTATTGCTGTGAAGAGACACCATGACCCTGGCAACTCTTTAAAGGAAAACATTTAGTTGGGGTGGCTCACTTGCAGTTCAGAGGTTCAGTCCATTATCTCATGGTGGAACATGGCAGTGTGCAGGGAGACATGGTGCTGGAGAAGGAGCTGAGAGTCCTACATCTTGTAGGCAACAGGAAATGGTCTGTCTTGCTGGGAATACTTGAGCATAGGGGACCTCAAAGCCCAACCCACAGTGACACACTTCTTCCAACAAGGCTACATCTACTCCAACAAAGCCACACCTCCTAATAGATCTGCTCCCTTTGGGGGAGCATTTTTTCACACCACCACAATAGGAATCATCTATTTATTATTTACTTGTCTATGAATACTTATCTATAATCTATTTATTTATGTATCACCTATCTATCTATGGATATCTAACATCTATCTATCATTTATCTACTATCATCATGTATCTTGTCTATTTATTATCTAGCTAGCTATTATCAATCACCTATCTACCTACCATTAGCATCTTTATTTTATCTCTCTCTCTCTCTCTCTCTCTATCTATCTATCTATCTATCTATCATCTGTTACCTATATACTTATCATTATAATCTTATCTAATCTATCTATCAGTCAACCATCCATCACCTATCTACCATTATTATCTAATCTATCTATCTATCTATCTATCTATCTATCTATCTATCTATCTATATCTGTCTATCTATCATCTATCCATCTATGTATGATATAGAATCTATTTATGGCACTCAATTATCTAGTAGGTACTGTCACATAATATTTGGCAACAGGAAAGTAATAAACACCAAGAAATCGGTCTCACTCAATTAAAGTATAAGAAACACAAAGATGCCAAAGAGCACCGTGTGCTAACCTGAACCAGGGCGATATGAGCCATGGGGCTTTCTGAGGAGTATGAGTTGATGTAGCTGCTCCCTCTTCTGGTTGCCTCCTCATTCTCCATGCTCCCATCAGCCATGAGAGAAGTTAGCATGAGTTTGATAATAAAATTGTCTGAATTGATAAATAGTTATAGTTTAAAGCAATCTAGAACCCTCCTGCTACTGATGAGGAAATACTATGAAACGACTAATTGAGTTCATGTGTTCAGTGGGGTTTGTCCAGCCCTGGAGAAAAAAAATCACATCAGACCTACCAGGATTAGAAAGGCCAGACCCAAGAAAAAGATGAACATGTACTGAGCTGTATTTTTAGATTAAAAAACAAAACATCCATGTTTGCTTTATTCCATGAAGGCACTGTGGATATTTATAAAAATGTATACTATTCAGTGTGGTAAAATACATTATCAAGGGACTGAAAGCAGAGAGAAATAAGAAAAGAAATCTCATAAATCTGGGTTAAGACTAGTACATGTAAGTACTAGAAAAAGACCACAAATTTTGTTCTACGCTTCTTAGCAGCACAAACAAAGAAGGATCTTGATTAGTCACAGTTCTCTGTAAGAAAAATAAAGCAAACCACTCATTCAGAAAGGAACACCATTTGTTGAAAACCAAGTCCCAAAGAATTCTTCCCATTCCTGCAGATACTGCCCTGTGATGTGGTGGGCAGTGCTCTCACTGTGGTCCTCCCAATAGCTGCAATCACAGACAAGTGAGCCTGTCTTACCACAGCATCCTTTGTTGTGTGAGTGGGGGTGGGGGGTGGGGACAGAACACCAGCAAACACGACAATAAAAGCCAGTCAGTACGCACAGAAGATCCTACAGCGTTAGCAGCAAACCTTGGAGGACGGAGTCCTGGTGCTGTCACATGTGAGATGTGTGAATTCAGTCCACTTCAGCTCCCTGAGCTGGGTCATCTGAAAAGATTGTGATGTTAGTACTCACTTGGATCTAACAGCTAAACTCCAGTGTCCAGTACAGTAACAGCCAACATCATCGAAGTTTTACAGGCAATGTTCTGAGCACTTTCCATGGATGGTCTAACTTGGTCTCCACAACTCTATTCCACACTGTCATTATTCTCATTTCCAAACTAAGCCACAAGACCAGAGAGTTTAGCTATTTTACTTAACACAAAGATCAAGGAAGAGAGGAAGTGTGTTATCAGCTCATGAATGCAGAGGCCCTGTGTATAAATTGTCCTGTTCAATACGATCTTGCAACTTTAAGGCAACTCTCTTTGAAAGATCCTCTTCATAGCCTCATATTTGAGAGCAGATTCATGCCAGCATGAGCTGGTGATAGATCTGAAGAACAGATTTCTCTCCATGAGCTATTAAGGTGTGGTCCCTCTGCTTTGCCACAGGCAGCTTGGTCAAGTTCCTCCAACAAAAAATCAAAGATTTGATAGAACAAATGGAGGGTGACCCATGAGAACCTCAAGAAAAGCTAAGCTGGTGTTCTGCTGACTGTCTGTGGTGAGGGAAACGCCTTGCTGCCCCTGCCCGTCACCTTCTTTATTCAGTAGATAGCTGCCATCTAATTGGCTTGCTGGATGGCCTCTCTGGCTGGTTTGTGTGGCAGACAGCATCTGGTTGGATCCTTAGATGAAGCTCACCCAGCAAGTCTCCTGTCTCTCCAAACTTTAAAAATAGAGTCAAGCTCTTGAGTGATCCAAGTAGCTAATGGTTAGGAGATAGGCCTGGGGTCTCCAGAGCGGCTTGTGTTTCCTATTAAACATGTTGACGCAAGCAGGAGCAATCTTTTGAACACTGCTGTTTAAATAGAATGGCACATGGCTGCTATGTGAGGGCCTGAATCCCAGTTATAAATCACAATAATGACAGCCTGAAGCTGAGCTATCACAGATTCTTAAGTCTCCGAAGTGTGGCCTGGCTAAGTCATTATAGATCCTCATCTCAGATAGCAGAATTCTACGCCTCAGTGCTTAATGCACACCTCTTTATAATCCATGCCTTTGTCTCTTCCAGACACTTTTTAGATGGTTTTCCTCCAAGTTCTGTGACCTGATCAAGGGTTAAAGAGGATTCCATGCTCCATACCCCAATGAGGGAAGCTGGTAACTTAGCGAATGAAGTCACCATGGGCCTGCAAGTATTGAAGCCTCTCTGGGGCCACCTCATGACTCCATCCTTACCTATGTCACCCTGGACAAAGCCTGGGATCTCCATGGCTTCATTATCACTCTCAGCCCTGGTTTTGATATCAGTAGAACATGGGAAATGAAGGAGATGACTTCAAGGAGTGATTTCGAGGCTAAAATGATCCAAACACAGCCCTTCACATGTTTTTGGACAAAGTTCTTTATGAAGGTTATTTTCGTCATGAGTGATTAATGTCATGTGTTGGCCAGGGAGAGAGTAGTGTACCCCTATGGGAGGAACTTGGCAGAGAAGTGGAACTGATCCCAAGTTAGTTTTAGAAATCTTCAATGTTGCAGAGGATGATGAAGCATGGCTCCTTCGCCAAAGGATGAACTAACTACCTGAGAACATTAACCCCCAAAGGAAAGACTTTGCATCTGGTCTCTCGCCTTTCCTGTTCATCACCTAACAGGAAGCCTGCCTCTGAGCATGTCCACCCATCCGCATGCATCCTGCTCTGCCTCACACGGTTGAGGATGATGAAACAGACAGGCTCCTTCAGTGGCAGGGAAAATGAGTTACTGCAGTGTTCTAGTGTGGTTTCTGTTGCTGTGATGAAATAATGTGACCAAAAGCAGTGTAGGGAAGGAGAATTTTTGGCTTATACTTCCGGTTACAGTCTGTCACTGAAGGAAGTCGGGATAGGAACTCAAGCAGGAATTTGAAGCAGAAACCATGGAGGGGCATGGCTTGATTATTTGATATAACAGGCTCATGTTTCCTAGCTTTCATATAATAGGCCAAGACCACCTGCCCAGGAAATGGTTCCACCCATGCTGCATCAACCAACAATCAAGACAGTCCTTAATAGACATGTCCACTGGCCAATCTGATCTGGGTGGCTTCTCAGTAGAGTCCCTTCTCAGATGACTCTAGACTGTGTCAAGTTGACAATCAAAGCTAACTATGACCTGTGGTGACAAATCAGACTGGACTGTGAAAAATAATTTGAGAGGTAATCAACAGGATTATCAGGATACAACAAAGGCATACCGCTGGCAGAGAGATTGGGCCGGGGGGATTTGTAAGGGAAGAAAAAATAGAAAAGAGATCTAAGTAGCTTTGGGAAGAGTTAGAAGGGAGTTTCATCAGAATAAAGACAGATTGCAATGACCAAGGATCAATCAAAGAATAAAAAAGAAATTTAGGCAGTTAATATGTTGGTGGTCTGGTGACCAATTTCTAAAATGAAATGAAGGGGTCATGTAATAGAGTGGACACAGAGGAGAACATATCAGTGAGACATATAGTAATAGAGGAAATTTTCTAGAATATAAAATAAAAAAGATTGGCAGGTCATCTGAAAAGAAATGTGCAGCATGACATTAGTGACAGTATAGCAATCTAGAATAAAAATTCTAGGTTATTTCAACTAAACCTCAAGAAGAGGCACAGTGGTGGATATAGACTGGTAAAGCTGTAGTTTTCAGGAAAGGGGGGAATACGACGTTGAATTTTTAAAAAATTGAAATATCAGTGGTTTAAATGTTAAATATTAGAGGCATAAAAAATAGAAGGTGCAACATTTAAGTCATTTGAGAGGAAGATCAGACCCCAGACTAGAGAAGAAGAGGAAACTAGAGGCTAAGAGAGTCTGCCCACCTGACCAACTCAGAGCCCGCAAGGCCTATGTGGGAGACTGAGCCCCACAACATCTCCTTTCCTGCACTTGCAACATGGATCATAAGGTTGTCGTGATGGAAAGGCTTGATGTATTGTAAAGCATTAATATACGTCAGCTATTAATCAAGATGATTGCTAGTATGGAAATAATAATAAACAACTTTTTGTTTCATTTTCACTATTGTTTAAATTTTTTTAAAAAATTAAATTCTGTGTGTATGAGTGTTTTGCCTACATGTGTGTCTATGTATCATAAGCATGCTGTGGTGACCAGAAGAGAGAGAGGGGTCCACTGGAACTGGAGTTATAAAGTATTGTGAGCTGCCATATGGACACTGGGAATAATGCCAGGATACTCTCCAAGAGCAACTAGTATCTCTCCAGGATCTATCTATTTATTTTCCAGGCAGATCTTCTTGTGTTTCCTGGCTGGCTAAATGATCTTTCTGACTCAAGCTCACTAGTGCTAGGACTATATACTTGAGCCACTGTGCCTAGAAGTAAAGTAATAAACAACTTCAAACAACAGAAATGAGCCCAGACCAATCAGTATCACAGTAAACGTGAATGAGTTAAATTTCCATGTTAAAACACAGAGTCTTACATTGAATGTAGATATCATTCTGATTCCTAGAAAGCTGCCTGAAATAAATGTTATCAAATCATTAAAAATTAATATACTGGGCATATTCAGTGATTAATAGTAGAAATAATAAAACCCAAATGAAAACTACTACACTAACATTTGCATTTATTTACTGAACATCTGTGAGATGTCAGGCATTGTAAGAATGCTGGGATTATGGCACTAGGCAGACACATTTCCAGCCTTCCAGGGACTTAAGTCTAGTGAGAAAAGGTAGCACACTTATGGGTGTGGAAGTACAGTTGGCAGTGCTCAGATAGAAAAGAGAAAGAGAATGGAGGCTTCTATTCTGGCAAAGTAGGAGGGGATGCCTTTCTAAGGAAATTACCTGACTAGGGTGAGCACATCAGTGACTCCTGGGGTGAGGATGGGAAGGAAGTTTCTAAGCAGAGTCAACAATATGATATACACAGTGTAAGCCTCAAGTAAAGGCTCTGATTCAAAAGTAGCCACCCAAACAACACCAAATAGATGAGGCAAAGACTGCTGTAGATTCTAGGAGACATCTAGAAATATGTTGATGAGTGAATTACTTCAACACTGTCAAAGACTGAAAAATGTCATCATAACATGGAATGTATTTTTAAAAGTTGAATTAACATTGTTAGTTAAATGTGTGTAGATAACTAATTAATCGGGAAATAGGAAACATATCTTTTTCTAGTGGTTGTGGAGTATGTTTTAAGAATGAGCCCTATATTAGCTAGAAAAGGGACAAATAAATTCAGGAATGAAATCAATAACTGGGGCCTAGAGAAACAGCTCATCAGTCAAGAGGTTTTGCTGTTTTTCCAGAGGACCCAAATTCTATTCACAATTAGGCAGCTCACAAATATTTGTAACGCCAGCTTCACGGGATCTAATGCCCTCTTCTGGCCTCTGTGAGTACTGCATGCATGTGTGGCATACACACACATACATGTAAATAAGAATAAATCTTAATATAAGAGAAAATAAGTGGGTAATCTCTGACTGTATTTTAATAAAATTATATGTTCTCTTAAAAAGTATTAAAGGTGAGATATTTGTAAGATACTTTTCTAACTAGAACTTGGTTAAAAGAAAAAAATTATATTAGAATTAATTATCTATGCATATATGTGCAAATGAAATGATCACAGTTAAAATGTGTGGTGGTAGTCAAATGTAGATATCAGTATTCCAATGATTGATTATGTGTTACTTTTTCACTTTCTAGAAAACAAGTGTGAACATAGAGCTGGTGTTCAACTAATTACAGAAAAGGAAAGATAAATCTATGAAAAGCACATAAAACACAGTAAAGAATAAAAGCAGAAATTAATGGGATATGTAGTTATGAAATGAATAAAAATAATAAAACCTCCATTTAAAACACTTTTTTCTTAAAGAAGGTTATTAAGGCAAATGAAGATTGAGCTGTTTAAAGCTAGACTACCCCACAAACCACATTTGAAGAGCAAAGATGAAACACGTGCTGACAATAAAGAGTTTACACTTGGAGTGAGTGTCCTGCTTTGATATCAGTAGACTGGCGGTGAAGCTGATGACTTCCTGTAAAAATACAGAAGAGTAAAGCTGACAGAGGATGTGCACCATTGCAAAAAATCAATAATCAAAGCAGGTGTAACAACTGGATAGGCCACCTGCCTCTGTAGAAAAGTTCAAGGTCATTTTCTTCAAAACTATGGCATACATTTTATTATTTAAACCTTCAGAGCACAGAAAAATACAGAGACCTTTTCAGCTGATTTTCTTTATTTTTGAGACAGGGTCTCATTGCACATCCCAGGTTGGCACTGGCACAGAGCTCGCTATGTAGCCCAAGCTAGCCTCAAATTCATACAATTTCTGCCTTTGCCCCCCAAGGGCTGCGATTGCAAGCATGTACCACCCTGCTGGGTTTCAACTCATTTTTTTCTCTTCTATCTTTGTATGCGTATGCATGTGTGTGTGTGTGTGTGTGTGTGTGTGTGTGTGTGTACACAATACACACATTTGAGTAGACATGTGGAAGCCTGAAGTTGATGTTGGAAATCATTCTCCATGGTTCTTTCTCCTATTCAGTGAGGCAGGGGCTGTCGATCAAACCCTGTGTGTGTGCATATTGCTTGTCTTTCTTGACAGATTGCTTTGAGCTTTTCTACCTTTACCACATTGTTAGCTGGGAGGGCAGGGCAGCATCCTCTATCTCCATCTTTTAAGGCTAGAGTTTTGGGTGGGCTGCCATGCCCACCAGGCATTTATATGGGTTCTGTAAATTCCAACTCTGGTCCTTACACTTGAGAGACATGCATGTTAATACTGAGCCATCTCCTGGTCCCCTTGAGTCATCTTTTTAAAGAGTAGCTTAATTTTGACACTAAGACTGAAGAAGGGTATAAGCAAATGCTACAGATCAACATTATTCATGGGCAAAGATGTAAGACTCCTACATAAGTATATGCAGATTGAACCTAGAAGCATGTGCAAGGATCAATGCACCTTGGAAGAATGGGTCAGCACAGGAAATCCATTAATGGATATTTTACATTTGTGGGTTAAAAGAAAAGGTTACAAGAGAATTTCATTACAAACTGTAGTGTCTGCCTAATAAACACTCCTGATAAAGACGAAAAAGGCTATTGCTTTGATAAAGGATCCACCCCCCCAAACCTACCGAAAACATCAAATTAAACAATAATAGTTCTAGTTTCATTATTTAGGAAAATTATGTAGTTTTCCATTGGCATTAAAAAAATGGGACAATTCCCTAAAAGCTCCCAAAATGACATTTGTCAAGTCAACTTTACAAAGAGAAAGTTTTTAACTATTTTCACACAGCATGCTTATTCCAACATAACTTTGAAGTGAGACTCGTACATACTTTTTAACCAAAGTAATTACCTGTTTTTTGTGACATTGTTAAAACATGTTCCCTTCTAAGGAGAGAAAACTATTCTTAGGCAGTGTGTAATTATTTTTATATAACTGACGTTTTTGGATGCATTCTTATTGGATCATAGCTCATGTAGTTGGAATGATACTGAGGGAAAATTAATTATTGGCTTAACTGTGTGTTTTACTGAAGAAAACAATCTGAATACATTGTTAGAGTTTGAATCATACATGTCTTTTCATCTATGTTCATGTACTAAGGGCTTGATCTCAAGTTGGTACTGAGATGTGGTTGAACCTTCCTTCAAGAGGTAGATCTTTGTTGGAAATCTTTAGGTCCTTGGTGTCATGACCTCAAAGGAGATTATGTCTTCTTTTGTTTCTATGTCTAGGTTTTTTGTTTATTTGTTTGCTTGTTTGCTGTGTGTGCGTGTGTGTGTGTGTGTGTATGTGTGTGTGTGTATCCTCTACATTTTAGTGTATATATGGGTGTCATGGTTTGAATGAGAAATGTCCTCCATAGTCTCAGGCATTTGAACACTTGGTCCTCAGTTAATGGCACTGTTTAGGAAGATCTAGGTAGTGCAGCCATGTAGGAGGAGGTTATATATCACTGATGGCAGGCTCTAAAATGGAATCCTCCTGCTGCTTCAAGTTCTCTCTTCCTGCTTGTGGTTCAGGATGTGAGCTCTCAGCTTCTGTTCCTGCCACTATCACTGCCGCTTACGGCCATGCTTGTCTGCCACGATGGACTCTTATCCTCTGGAACCATAAGCCAAAACAAACCCTTCCTTTTATAAGTTGCCTTCATCACAGTGTTTTACCACAGCAACAGGAAAGTAATCCATCCAGCCAATTTTTGAGAGAGCATCTCACTAACCTGGAATTTACCCAGTAGGCTTAACTATCTTGCTTGTGAGCTCCAAGGAGCTCTGGTTCCTGTTTCCCCACTTCTGGGATTACAAGTGTCTATCACCATATCTTGCTTTTCTTACACAGGTTCTAAAGAACAAACTCAGATTCAGGCAGATTACTGTCAAGCCAGGCACTTTACCTGCTGACTACTACCCCAGGCACCTATTTTATCATCTTCTTTTTTTGATTTGTCTTCCTGGCCATGATGTCAATGGCTGGGCATTGTACATATTCCCACCATGATGTGCCACCTATGTTTAGGCCCAAAGAAATAGGGCCACCTAATCATGGACTTCCAAAACTATGAGCCAAAATAACTTATTCTCTTTATTAGTTGATTGTCTCAGGTTTTTCTCTACAGAGATGGAAAGTTGACTGATGTATCCATGTTTAGATGTTTCTGTGGGCTTCTCTTTAATATGGAAACCAGAAAATTGACACTGGCTATGAAGCTCAGAGAGTAACAAGTCATTCTGAGGATCAACATACTTTGTTGAGAACTAAAAGTTAGCCCAAGTCTTAAGTTTCAAGGGTCAGTACAAGTTTTCAGAAATCTAGGAATATTTTTTCTCTACAATGGTGTGTTGAACAGCCTCAGCCTACCTGACTTTGGAATGATCTGATATTCTAGTCCCTCCATAGAGCATATCTTCTGATGTTTGACTCCTCTATCCATGTTATTCTTTCAATTTTTTTCTCTTATAATTTAGACTTTCTATTTTGAGAAGTCCTTCTTTGCTTCTACAATGCCACCAACTAGAGACTAAACATTCAAATGCCTGAGACTATGGGCTACATTTCTTATTCAAACCACCACACCTACACAAACTGCCAGCTCTGTGCAGTTTGAAGATGTGATTTAAACACTTGGAAGAATTTCAAAATAGCAGAAACAGAGCATTTCAACTCTGGCCCATCTGAGCCATAGCCCTCCCATGAAGAGAACTGCTTTACTTTTGTGTTTAATGGTTTCATCTGTCTAGAGCCTACATTTGTGTAAGATGTTGAATAGTTTTTCCTTCATGCCATGAGCCTCTTTGCCACAGATCATTAACTAAGCAGCATCCTGCCGTGTGTTTTCTGACTCTATTCTTGTCATATTAGGTTTTAAATGGATTGCTTCCCAATCTTTCAGTCCAGTTCCATTGAGAAATACATGTGCATGTTTCATGGCTCTTCTTAAACATTTACTCTCTTCTAAGTTGCCTTTGCCGTACATGAACCTTTATTATCTGCACACGATTTTAAAATGTTTATTAAGTACTTGACTAAAACTCCAGCATGAGTTGTGATGATGAGTGTGTTGGATATGCAAGCTAACTACAGGAGAACTGGTGTGTGCATGATGCCTGTTTGTACACCAAGAACTTTGGACTGTCTGTTGATACTTTTCTAGAGTCCTTGTGTGTTCTGAATTAAGTTAGACCTTAGGCGTTTTATTAGTTTTCTAAATAGTGTCTCATATTATTTTAATACTTTTTCTAATTGGCTATACATAGCTTGGGGAAATGATATTGATTTTAAAAGCTAGTTTTATATTCTAGATTCTCTTCCCAGTTCTGAGAACTTGGCTATTCTTATTGTCATTTTTTGCTTAAGCTTTGAGCAACAATCTTGCTTTGTAGACCACTCACCAACTGACTAGACTGGCTGGTTGGTGATCTCCAGGGATCTCTCTGTCCCCTCTACCTCACTTCCATACCCATCTCCAGCACTGAGATTACAGAAGCATCATAAAATCTGACTTTTACATGGGTGCTGGCGATTCAAACTTAAGTCTTCATGTTTGCTCCCCAACAAGATTTGTAATTGTCCTTAGCATCTATTAAACTATTTGTGTTTTTATTTTCTTTTTTTTTTTTCTTTTTTTTTCTTTTTTTTTTTTTTTTTTTTGCTTTTCGAGACAGGGTTTCTCTGTGTAGCTTTGCGCCTTTCCTGGAACTCACTTGGTAGTCCAGGCTGGCCTCGAACTCACAGAGATCCGCCTGGCTCTGCCTCCCGAGTGCTGGGATTAAAGGCGTGCGCCACCACCGCCCGGCGTTTTTATTTTCTTTATCTCAATTTTATCCTGGCCCATTTTTCAAGAAAATTACTGAAGTATATGTGTAATACATCTAAATATCCATTTAGCATCCTTTGTCCCTTTTCGTTTTTTTTAACCTTTTCAGTTAAAGATCTATTTATTTTCAGAACAATCTGTCCTGTTTATTTTTTTCAAGGAACAAACTTATTTTCATTAACCAATTCTATTGCCTTCTGTGGCGCTTTGAATAAGAATGGCCCCATTGGCTCTTATGTTTGAATACTTGGTCTCCAGTTGGTAGAACTGTATGGGAAGGATTAGGAGGTGGGGACTTGGAGGAGGGGGGCTTTGAGGTTTCAAAAGGCATGAGCCATGCCAGTTGCACTTGGTTTCCTGATTGCTGTCTGAGATGTGAGCACTCAGTTCCTGTTCCAGCTGCCTGCCTTCTGCTGCCTTCACTCTGCCATCACAGACTCCAGCCCTCTGGAACCAGAAGCCCCAATAAATTCTCCCTTCTATAAGTTGTCTTGGTCATAGTGTTTCATCACAGCAGCAGAAAACCAACTAATACATTGTTTTCTAAATCTTCTACTGATTTGCTTAATTAATTCTAATCTTCATTTTCCTTTTTCTTTATTTGGGCTCATCTTCTGAGTGATATGTTAATTTGCATACAGTAGCTGCAATATCTTTCCTGTCATTTATTGGCATGTCACACACAGTTCCAAGCATTTCTCAGTTTCCTGAATGTGGTCATAATTACTGCTTCCATCAAAGGACTGTTTCTCTTCCGAGTTCATGACATAATTGCTTATTTTCTCAGCTCCAAAGAAATTAGATGTAGTAATGTGACTTGTTTACCTGTCACATGACTTCACACTGGGAAAATTATGTATGACTCTAGATCATTGTGAAGTCACTATAATTCCCTTTACTCCCACGATAGCAATTGAGGAGTAAAATATGGGATCCCCTAAACCTGGCTGGTTGGGTGAGGATGACATTGAGGAAAGACCCTTGCCAGTCTACAATGGCATATTATGAGAAGCAAAAAAATGATGACCTTGCCCCTTCAGGATCCTGGGTTTCAGCAATGAGCTAGTAGCTCAGCAGAGCATAGTGTGTTCTCATGGAAGTAGCTGGTGGTTTTCATCTTGTTTCTGTGATTGGTTAGCACTATTTTTTATACTAGTTAGGAAAATGGACTGTTTGCTATGCTTGCTTAAGGATGGTGATCCTAAGATATAGTCTGTATGGTTCTTGATCTTTGATAGAATTTTAGATTTATCTAAATGTTCAATGGGTGCTATAAAATTTATGTTGCCTGTATATTGGGAATAGAATTTTTTAAGTACACATTGTATGATACATGTGGTTTGAACACACACAGTATCTATGCAACACAGAATTGTTCAAGATAATTAGATGCATTTTCAGGTCTCATGTGTGCTTAACTCTTCTCTGTTAGAGTTGTCAGTTTCCAGAAGACAACACAAAAGTCTCACATTGCAGATGAGACAGCTATCTCCTGACTCGTGGGCACTGTCAGGTACATATATCTTGCTCTTATCTGGATCATCTGGTTTTTGTTGTTTGTTTTGTTTTGTTTGTGTGTGTGTGTTTTCTGAGTATAATATTACTTTTTAATCCCATGTGATTTCATTGTCCTATATTTTCTTTGATCAAATCTAAATTTGGTCATTCTAATCTTGTTGAATATTTTTGCCAGTATATCCTTTTCCAAGTTCTAACGTTCAATTCTCCAGCCTCTGGTTTGAACCATGTATCTTATAGCCACAAACAATTAGATCTTGCTCAGTGTTAGTGTGGGATCCATCTTTTTACTTAGTTATTTTAATTATTGTTAAGAACATGGTCTTACCATTTTAATTAATATTTTTCATCTGTTTTTAAATAGATATTCTCTCTGTGTGTGTATACATGTACATGCATGTGTGTGTGGAGACCAGATGAGGGCACTAGATTCCCTGGAGCCGGAGTTGCTGGCAGTTGGGAACTACCCAGCATGGGTGTTGGAAACTGAACTCCTATCTACTGGAAAAGCTGCAGGCATTTTTAGCTGCAGTCATCTCTCCAGCCCCATTAGTTACATTTTTATGTAAAATTGTTCTTCCCTCCTTTATTTTTGGATATTTTATTCTTCAGTTTTTTTAAATATAAGTAAAATATATTTATTGCATATATAATTATTTTATTGATCACTAGAAAATATCATTAGTACTATTTAAGAATTATTAAAGTAGATCATGACACTACGAAAAACCAATAGCATTTTCATATCAAAACAGATTATAAGATACAGAGATAGGGCTGTAGAGATGGCACAGTGGTTAAGATATCACTCTTCCAGAAGACCCAAGGTTGAGTCCCAGCTCCCCCATTAGGCAGCTCACAAATCACCTGTAACTCCAGTTCCAGAGGTAACCAATGCCTCTAGTCTGTGTAGGCATCTGTACTCACATACACATATCCTTCACCCACATACACATACTTACACAGAATTAAGGATAATAAAATATATATTTAAAATAAAAGTTATAAAGAATATATTTTTTTGAGATAAGATTTCACTTTGTAGCTCAGGCTGTCTTCAGATTCAGTATGTATCTGAGGATGGCCTTGGCCTTGAATTCATGATCCTGCTTCAATCTCCTGAGTACTGGGGTTCAGGTCTGCCCCACCATGCTTGATCTTAAAATGTTTGCCCTTAAGGTCTCTCTTACATTTACTTTCTGTAAGTTCTTCCATCTCCATCCTCTGGAAAGGCAATTATCTCTGTAGGTCTCATCTGTCATAGGCTAACTCTTCTCCTACCCTCGCTTCATTATTCGAATCTACCCACATTTTAGTTTGAATTGTACGGTTGGAATGTCTGTTTCTTTATCTCTTGGTTAATTTTGGCACTTAAGTGAACTATTTGCTCAATTCCTGTATCTCTCTTCACATTCTTCTAAGACTTATCCTTTAATCTTTATTTGCATATTTTCTCCAGAAATTTCTTTCAAAGTGATATGTCCTGAAGTCCATATGCTTTGGAATATTTTTATTAATCCTCATATTTAAAGGACAGATCCCCTGAATATAAAATTTAAGAATGTGGGTTATTTTTCTTAAAAATTCCACTTCTTGAGTCCACATTTCTGGCAAGTTATATGACATAAATTTTAATATTTTTCCACTGTGGGTTTTTTTCCCTCTTCTTGGAAACATTTTGAATAGTGTTTTTATCTCTGATAGTCTTAGATTTTACTATAACATACTCAGGCACACAAAAAGCCTTGTTCATATGAGGTTTTATCATTGTTCAATAATTCTGAAAAGTTTATCATGATTACATATGTCCTCCATCCCTTGTCTTTATTTTTAGATCTTTAATTACCAATCTATTGACACATCTGCTCCTGGTAAAAATTTTCTACTCCGTTTTTGTCATCTTGGAGAATTCAACCAAAAGACACAGTTCAAGACTATTTTGCAAAGCAATGTGGACAGTATGTTTCAGAGAGGGAGGGAGGGAGGATAGGAGAGAGGGAGAGAGAGAGGTGGGGAGGGAGAGAGTTGGAGCAGGCTGGCTTAAGGGTGGGGTTAGCAGCCTGTTGGATTCTGTGCATGGACTTTTAAATTTTAATGAATGTTTATGACATTCCATGGCATGTTCACTGGAGTAAGGTAAGGTCTCCCTCCCTCATCAGGGTAGACCAGATCGCTCTTTTAGGGAGTCACTCTAGAAAAGGCAATGGAAGGGCATAAAATGTACAATGTAAATGATACAAATGATTACATAAAATGTAAATGTAAATGGACCTTCTGCGGATGTAGACTGTTCATTAGCAGGCTTACGTGGCAGCTGGTGAGTATTCTGGCACCAGAGTTTCTGATGTAGTGGGAAGAACCTAAATGCAGTTTCAAGGATGTCCAACTCAAAGGGGAATTGGCACCACCAGGAGACACAGGAGCCAGCATGCAGCTCCAATTACTGTTGATTCCCCCAGACCTAACTCGCAGTCTGCATTACTTTTCCTTATATCCCCATGCCAACTAGCTTTTTCTATGTGTTTTGGTTTTTCATTTCTCAGGATGAGATCACACATGCTAGGCACATACTCCATCTCTGAAGCTACATCCTCAACCTTAATCTAGTCTTTTTTCTTATTGCTTTCTTGAAGAGAATTTCAATTTGAGCATTCCAATATCTAACCCCAAAGCATGATATATTCTCTTGTTCATGCCATCAATTATAATCTTTTTTCCCACCAATGATATTTAAACTTTTTAAAAAAATATGGTATAGAATATTGAGCCTCCCTAGAATTTCTATACATGTGTGTCATTGGACTTTATTCATACTCAGCCCATACTATAATCTCTCGTTTCCCACCTGCTGGCCCTTTCTCACCTTCCAAATAGTTCTACTTTAATATCATATTCTATGATATGGACTTTAGGTTCTCATATCAAAAGAAATCATATGACACTTATCTTTCAAGTCTGGTTTCTTTTAATGAACATGATCTCCAGTTCCATCTATTTTCCTGAAAATGGTATAATTGTACTTTTCTTCATGACTGAATCATGTATATTCTTTATCTATTGATGAATATCTAGGTTGATTCCATATATTGGCTACACACTTTTTCTTCTTCCTATTACCTTTTGTGTTTTTTTTAATGATTCCTTGTTTCTATTTTATAATACTAGCATTTTACTTTAGAATATTTTATTTTGTTTACTTCATGTTTCTGGAATGACCATCTCAGTTTATAAGTTACTCCTCTTGGGTTAGTTGCCTTTTAGTTTGGAGTAGATGAATGATTAAGGTGCATAGATCCATCAGCCAGCTCCTGTTTCCCAGTGGATGTCACCTACATACTCAGGCATTATGGTTCAGGGTCCTGGTGTATTTCTTGCACCTTGAAGATTAAAAGAGAGGGATGATGTTATGCATCTTGGAGTGTTTTGACATTATCAACTCATTATCATTGTCCATTTCCCCTCCACAGAACCAAGCAAATCCTCTATGCCTGGATTAATGACCTATCACTCCCAAAATGATTTTGTAATTTACTGTAGTTGGTGGCAATGGAAGGAGGGGGTGTGGGAGTGCATGCTAACAGTCCAGTATCACCTGGCTCTCATCTCACAGAGGAGGGCTTTCAGCCTCTCCTGATAGTACCTTGACAGGTGGCTGGGGCTGCCTTTGGAGCCATGAGGCATTCAGTGATTATCAGGGGGAACGAGGAGGGCTTAAAAGCCCCTTGAAAACCAGCTTCTAACAGCTGCTGTTTGCAGCTCTGCACTCCCTGGCTGTGGCACCAGCCCCTCTACAGGCACAATTGCAGATGCTCTTTCTTTCTCCCCAGAGTTTTCTCATTTTGTTTGTTTAAAGTTTCCAGAGAGCCGTGCTTCCTTTGGACATCTGTAGTTTTTCCATTGTTGATTATACAGACAGCAGGAACTCTGCTACTTTGCTACCTCATCTGTAATGTCTATCATTTAGTTGATAATTGCTATGTGGTAGTTTTGATCTTCTATGTCTCCTCTGTTTTTTTCTGTGAAAAATTTTTTATGGTAAAATATACATAATGTGGAACTTACCATTTTGCTCCATTTGATTATATAGTTTGGTAACAGTAAAGCACATTTCTTGTGCTGTGCAATCTCTCTATGGATTTATACCATCTCTATCTTGAAAAGGTTCCTTAAATTTAATGCCACCTCCTTAATGCTGTTTTCATTATAGTAACCATGTGTTTGCTATCTGATTTATGTTAATATATTTTAATCATGTTTAATGGATGTGCCATCTCCCCACACATCTTTGAATGAAGAGGAGATTATAACCCTGGATTACCTTATTTTCTTCTGTTGTTTGTTTTCCTTCGAATGCCTTCTTTATGATGATGCCTTTCCATATGTTTGTTCATCATATGTTACAATGGAGAATTGAAATAATTTTAAAAATAAAATTTGTGATTTATCTAATTATTGTTGTATGTGGTGTGTGTGTGTGTGTGTGTGTGTGTGTGTATGTGTATGTTTGTGTGTGTATCAGAGGCTGACTTAGAGTATATCTCTCTATTGCTCTCTAGCTTTTGAGAGCCTTCCCCTGACTTTGGTGCTCACCAGTTTTGTTAAGCTGGCTAGACAGTGGCCTCCCGGCATCCTTCTTTCCCTGTCCCTCTACCACCAGGGTTACAGGTGCACCACCATCAGACCCAATTTGTACACTTGTGCCGGGGATCAGAGCTCACTTCTTCTTGTTTACACAAGTACTTTACTCACTGAGCCATCTTTCTAGATCTCATTTTTTTCCTAAGAGATAAGAAAGAAAATTAATAGTATAATATTTATACAGTCATAAATAAGTCAGTAATTATATTAACTGTAAATGGATTAAATATCACAGATAAAATGCTAAGTTTTCAAACTAGACATGGAAAACATGTATGTTTTGCTTACAGATATACAATTTCAATACTAAGGCAGGAAGATTGAAAATGATGCAGTTCAAACACAAACAGCCAAGACTACAAGTTAGAAAGACTTTGAGGGCTGAGAGTTAAGAGTGTGTATTGTTCTTCCAGATGACTTGAGTTCAGTTCCCTGCTGTTGTCAGTCATCACTGCCTGGGACTTTGGCTCTCGGGGATCATGTTTAAATGGTCTTCTGGTCTCTGAGAGTACCACATTCATGTTGCACATACCGCTACATGGACACATATACCTTCACATCATTCAAAATAAATCGTTCAAAAGAGATTTTGAGCCTGATTATCATAGATATTTCCATAAGCAAAATGACACTGACATTCCTTACTTTTTTGAACTTCATTGATTACCAAAGAGAGCTGAAATACACAGTAGAGCAGCTCTATTTCTTCTTCCTGTTGATCTTAGGTAAATAAATAAAATGGTTATTTACTTTAACCAAACTTTTGGGGTCATACATGTGCACTTGTATTGAATTTTGCTTTCAAAGAAGCAAATTCAAGAAGAATCCTCTAAAAAAAAAACTGCTAGAGAGTCCTAGATTATTGCCTTGATAGCAAAGAAATATTGGCTAGATAAAATCCAACCACTAGCCACACCTTGATAGGTAGACCGGTAGACCACCAGCTTTAACACTGAAAGCTAATGTAAAGCTTAGTGGCTTCTAGTAACTTTTTATTTTGATCTGAGGCAATTACAGAACTCTGTGAGGAAAAAAAGTCAAGCATAAATACTTTTAGTAAACAGAAGAAAGATGTCCAACCCAAGGCCAAACCCTAAAGACTGACAATGGGCAAGCGTGGGAATATATTATCTGGCCAGGAGTGAAACATGGCTCAAGCCCTTTCTTAAGACTAGTCTTGAAAATGTTGATATATTCTACAGAAAGACCTTTTCAGTTGATAACATGCTTCCTTTAACTCTTTAACTCTCCTTATTTTTTAAAACAGTTCTTTGTGGTAAGCAAAGCTTGCAAGGCTCATACAGATGAACAGCCTGTACTTTGGTTGCTCCTTCTCATCACATAGCTGACAGAGTCAGTACTCAAATACGATTTCCTCTGCTGCTCATGGACACCCATATATCTGTGTGTGAGAGATAAAGTGATTCCCCTTATCACTAAGCAAACAAGCCCAACATTATCAAAGGCTCCCTGACTCATTTGGCATATTATTTAGAATGATGACAACAGATAGACTGGTGCTTAGAGTGTAGAATCACTCCGTGATAATATTGGCCTGGATGAGGGCCAGGCAGTGATTCAGTCCCAGGCCCATAGGAGGATGTGGGCACTCAACAGAAGATGACGGAAGGAAGGAGAGGAGATGATACAGTAAGGAAGGAGTCATCGAACAAGACCTATTTTAGGAGTCTCTTTCCTGCCAGTCTTACTTATCCACTCAATTAGAAAAACTAACTGCAGGCTTTAGATTTCCAAATAGGAAAACAGCCCTGCGGTTTGTTTTCTGACAGAGGCGGAACTCGCTTTGTCTAACACATAAAATCGCTGAAATTAAATTACGCGGACTAAAGCCATAAAAAAACGAAAGAAGGAAGAAAACCTTCTGGTCTTTCCCATGTGGTTTGTTTATTGGGTTATGGCTGGTTTAATCTTATCAGTTCTTTCGTGCAAGAGGCTCAGAACCATCTTCCTGAAGTTCGTCTCTCAGCAGGCCATTCCCCACTCCCTGCTACCTCATTAATGTCAGGAATCCTGAGGTGACAAGCTGGCCAAACTGGAGCATTATGAATAAAAAGGGGAGGGAAGAGGGAGGAGAAAAAAGCCACATAAGCATAGAGAGCACCCCTGGTTTCCTGTGTATGTGCCCATATATGCTTCCTCTTGTCCTTCAAACTCATTCAAAACAAAAGCAGACATAATGTCCTCTAAACAGAATTTAGCTGGAGGCAGAAATCATAGTGTAGAGGAGAAGAAAAGACATGAAAAAAAAGAAAGAAAAACACTCTTGGATGTTATAACCAATTACTCCAAGATAAGTCTGAAGGGCCCAGGACTGAGTCCTTTCCTCTTGCTTTGTTGGGAGTGAGTGAGGGAAGCAAGGGGGTGCTTGGAGTGGGGAGGTGGTGTGAGAGATGGCATGGGCATCAGGAAGAGAGGGAAGAAGAATGTAAGTTCCTGACTTCAGCAGAAGGATTTTGAATTATGGAGTCATTGAACACTAAGAGTGTGCAGGGCTGTATTGCAGAGCATCTAGGTAAGTTTGCATGTCCAGACCCACAGCTATGTCCAACTATGTGGAGGATGATCTGTGATCAATACCAGAATGGAATGTCTGTAGCTGCACTGCCTGGGTGACTCCTGGATAGATAGAGAGTAAATGCCTGATTGTACTCAGCCACAGCTTGGCACTTGTGCAGCTGTTAGGCTGTATCGTGTGTTTTCTTAAGATTCTAAACACTTGAGGTAACTCATTATTTCCCAGGGATAATTCTTCTGCTGGCTACTATTACTGGTCTATTTTAGAAGTGAAAAAACTGAGGAGAAATGATTTGTTCAAAGGCACAAAGCTCTGGTGGGATCCAAGCTCAAGCACTCTGCCTTTGGGGTGTGTGGGGTTGACCCTGCAACATGCTGCCTCTAAGGGTAGAGAGGATGCTTATGTGTCTCCCCAGTGAAGGGCTGGAAAGGCAGCTCAGTGGTAAAGTGCTTGCTGAGAAAACATGAGGACATGGATACATGGATACTCAACGTCCAGTTAAAAGCCAGATGTGGCATCATCTCCACATGGGAGAAGACAGAGATAGGTTGATCCTGGAGCTCACTAGCCAGCCAGCTTAGCTAAAATGGTTCAGGTTCAGTGAAGAGGCCCCGTCTAAGAAATAATGTGGAAAGCGATAGAGGAATATATATCAAAACATTAAAGTCAAACTCTGGCCTCCACAGACCAGTACACCGCCACACACATGCATGCACTCAGGCACACATGCACACACACACACACACACACACACACGAGTAATAGTCAAAAAAGAAAATGGTTAGGAAAGTTAACTTGCAACCAAAGTTTTAAATGAATGAAAATTTGTATATTTAAATATTTAATTGGATTGGGTAAGAAAGTCTTCAGGAGATGGACTCACCATAGATGAAGACAGGGTAAACCATTGTTTAACTGCAGAGATATTTGTACCTCTGTCTGTATCATCTCTCTCAGCACCGCAAAAGACACTGGACTGAAACACAGCAGAAGATCAGCAAAGGCCATTTCCAGGAAGTACAGTCAATAGTGGATTAATTTCTCCTGGAAACCCACATGATCTTCAAGTTTTAAGAAACAATCTATATATAACGTTTATGACGTCACCTTGTAGGGACTTAAGGGGGTCAAATCTCATTCCTTCTTTCCATTGAGAGTGTTCCATCCTGAGACACATACTTCTAATGCTGGTGCTTCCCCTTGGAATGGAGTGACTCTGCTATCATCACCTCCCCCCACATCCCTCAGCCCTCTCCTTCCTTCTAGAAACAGCTTTCCATGGAAGAATAGTTTTTGGTGAACCCAAAACTATTTTGGGAGTGTGTAGACTTCTTTACATGGGGCTCATCACTCTCTAAATTACCACAGTTTGAAGCTTTGGTTTCGTGGATGAAGATTTGACACAACTGGTAACAAGTAGACCATGTATATAGTCAACCTAGGGAGAAAAAAGGCAATATGAAGCCTTTTAATAGTAGAACTGTACACACACACACACACACACACACACACACACACACACACACACACACTCAGACATTGGAACTAATCTCCATGGTCTTTTTGTACTCTGATCATCATACAGCAATAAACAGACAACCCAGCTTGGGGACCAGAACACCCACCCCACTCCAGCTCTCCCTGTGTACTGAACTTGTCATTTGACAAGGGCTGGACTGGACCTCAATATGCTTGCCTAGAATGCAAAAGACAAAGGTTCCATTACCCAATGTTGATTGGAAGGAGAGAGAACAGGAGAAAGTGGAAGAGGAGAATGGGGAAGAAGCAGAGGAGGAAAAGGGAGAGAGGGAAGAGGAGGAAGAGGAGAAGGAGGAGGAGAAGGGAGTTGATGAGCAGAAGTTTATTTGACTTTGCTGTTTATGGGATTATTTTTTCCTTTTTGGTTTTGTGCCATCCGAGTCTTTCCTTCTATGATTTTTGTCTTTTGTCTTTTTTGTTATTGAGCAAAACTCAGCCCCAGGGGCTGGGTCTCAGACTTTCCAAGGTGATCTTCTTCTTCTTCTTCTCCTCCTTCTCTGTCTTTTTTTTTCCCCCCAGGGTTTCTCTGTGTCACAGCCCTAGCTGTCTTGGAACTTGCTTTGTAGACCAGGCTGACCTTGAACTCACACAGATTTGCCTGCCTCTGCTTCCTGAGTGCTGGGATTAAAGGTATGAGCCACCATCACCCAGCAGGCAAGATCTGCTTCTTGACTCTTCATGAGAGATTCAAATTCGCAAACATTTAGGAAGTAACAGGAGCCTGACAGATCCTGGAATTTATGATGTTTGCTCACAGGATAAGAGAGGTAGAGTTGCAGAAGAGGATGAGAAGATACGATAGGGACAGATCCTGATAGCGTACTTCCTGGCGTCAACCTATTCATAACAGGCTCATTCTACCTGCCTAGGGTCTGTAGCATGACCGTTGCCATCAGAGGACAGGGTAAAAGGCTAGATTCTGGAAAAGCCTAAAAAATTGTTTTCCATTTACTGTCGTGGCCAGAATGGTCTCACACAACCCTGTGACTGAGGTCCCCCTTGACCAGATGTGAAGCCATCACACCCTGCCTCTAGAGAGCGGGTGAACTGAAATCCTCAGTGCCTTTGGGGTCTAAGGCATACGTAAATCACGGATTTTCTATGAGTCTGGGATTAGTGCTAGACTCTGGACTTTCTATTAATAGACCTCCATAAGCGGTGCAGGTGCGGCTGCAGCGACTCTTTGAAGTGCCGCTTAATCGACCCCTTACCAAATCCTCATAATCCAGCTCTCATAAAAAGCCCTGGGGATTATTGATTGAGGAGGCCTTGGGGATCCCTAAAGGTACTGCACCTCAGAGGCCTGCCTGCCCCAGAGGTGTGGCTGCAGGCTGCTCCAGGAATGTGTACCAGGTGTGACAGGCACAGCAGGTGGCCTGGGGGTGGGGCCAGCTTCTGCAAGGTCTTGGCGGCCCAGGAGGTGGGGGGGCCGCAGGAGACCATGCCCACACATTCTGCCAGGTCTCTGTACTCCCACCCTGGAAGAGTTGGGACTTACTCCTTGTTTAATTGCCTTGATCGCACAGTCTTATTTGGAGAAGTTTGAGACCGACTTTTTTCTTACTTTGATTGCTTGATTATAATGAGTTCAATTAAAAGAATTCACATTATTTTAGTTAATCAAATCCATCTGGAGCTTGCTGGATTAATGAATCTCTGTGCTGTGCTCTTCTAGGCCTCCTATTTAAGCTCCACTCTTCCAGCCACCCAGTTCCACAGTCCCGGCCACCTGTAAGACTCCGTCTCCAGAAGAGCCCTGCTAAGGTGTCTGACTTCTCCTATCTGTTTCTTGAACTCCTTCCCATCTAGTGAGGCTGGGAGCAAATGTCACCTTCCTCCTTGAGCCTCATCCTGGGCAGTTCTAAGGCTAACTTAGTTCCCTCTCTGCCTTCCAAAGTGCCTTTTCATGCCTCTAGGCTAGCACTGTTTGTATTGGACCTTTCCTCTTAGCCTGGCCGTTCATTTGTTGAGCACTGGGTTAGGTAGGTGGTGAAGACATAAAGGTAAGTAAGACTTGGAGGCTGACTTTGAGGAAAAAGATGGTTGTGAGAGCCGTGGGGCCCACTGGAGAACGCTGTGAGAACAACTCTGAATACAGGATGAACTAAACATCATAATGAAAAGCATTCTTTTGCTGTAGGCAGGGAGCTAGTGGGTTTTGAAAACTTGAGCACTGTGCTACTGGGGATGCCCAGTAGGGTGCCTATCACCCCCTCCTCACAATGTTTTATAAATCTTGATAGAAGTACTAGTGCCATTGGAAGGTGTATGGGTCTGACATAGGTATTCTAAATTGGAAATGCAAGCTGTGGATCAGAGGGTGTATAGCCTAAGGTGTCTCACTCAGGCATCTATCCATTTTTTGGTACTCAGAAATGAAATGTGTGCAATGATACTGGCCTCCTAAATAAACACCGTGAAGACCTAGAGAGTGTGAGCACTGTGACCTTCAAGACAGAGGGTACTTCCTTCCATAGAACACAGCTTTGTGTAGGCAATGCCTCAGACTGAACTGTGTGATACAGAAACCGAAAACCATGATGGAATTAGGGTACTTGGGAAGGAAAAGGAATTCTGTTCAGTGAAGCATGATCCTAATTAGTCTTATTAAATAAAAACCCGGAGTCAGATACCAGGGTGAAAGCTGAAAGATCAGAGAAGCAGAGCATCCAGTCATTTCTTAGCCCTTCAAAATCTCAGACTGAAGGTGAGGGGATCCTGTCTCTAGGAATCATCAGACTGAAAGGGCTCGAGATCCTATCTCCAACCACCTCTTATTCCTGTCTCCACCTCCCTAGTGCTGAGATTAAAGGCATGAACTATCACTGCCAGCTCTGTTTCTATTTTAGACTGGTTCAATCTCCTGTAGCCCAGGGTGCCCTTGAACTCCTGATCTTCCTGCTTCTTCCTCCCAAGTGCTGGGATTAAAGGTGTGAGCCACCACTGCCTGGCCTCTGTGGTTAACTAGTGGCTAGTTCTGCCCTCTGATCTCCAGGCAAGCTTTATTTGTCAGAACACAAACAAAATATCATACAACAGTTCAGAGATTTGAGATGGCTGTGGATATCACTCTTGAGGTGCAATTGGCCAGTTCTGTTTTATAGGGAACAGAACTCATGCACAGTATCTACCCCAATAGTTTTACATGGTCTGTTAGAAATGACTCCTATTGGTCCTGGGATTGGCTATTATAGGCTGGATTCTGATAAATACCGTCATGTTGAGATTTCCCCTTTGTCTTAATAAATGTGATCAGGAGCAAACATCAGCATGAGTCTCAAAGTAGGCAAATGCATCAGTTTGTATTGGACTACAAGTGCTAAAGATTACTGAATTAATTAGCGGCTAGGAAGACACCCCCAGAGGAAGATGCTAACAGAAAGGAATGCATGTGGACAGAGATCTATTTATACATTTATATTTAGATAGAGATCTCACCACGCCTTAAGAGCTTTATGCACCTACATAATGTGGAAATGTACAAGACAGCAACAGGTAGGAAAGGGTGGCAAAGGCTTCCAAGAGAAGACACAATGCTTTTACTAACAACAAAACCCACTCCTATGAGAATATATCTGGCAATCTTTTTGACTATCCTACCCACATGGGACATCATTTGTGAGATGATCTCATTCACAATAAGAAATGAAACCCTGTTTGGCCTGCAAAAAGAAGTAAATCTTCCCCCACAGATTTGGGTACCCATTATGTGTCTCTGAGGATAAGCTGGGCTTAGCCTGATCATCTTATTGGTTCTGAAATGTGCCCCCCACATGGAGGTGAAGTTGAGGGTCCAGCAGCCAAGCATGGCCAACTGTGAGGTTTACTGTGGTGTGAAGCCTGGCAATTAACCAATGTCCTCGGCACACTGTTCCCCTTTACAGTTATGCCTCGGACAGAATGACTCCTGTCTTTTGATAAGCTGGCCCTTTGTTGGGAAACGAGACAAGAATACAACGGCCAGAACTCCCTTTATTTCTCAGTCTGACGATGTTAGAGGAAGCCCTGTTCTCCATGGCATCCAGTCCTTTAGGGACCCCTGTATGTTCTTCAAATGAATTTTCTGGCTACAGAACAATGTTCCCGAGTTAAACACTTTTGAAAGGATGAATGGCGCTGGTTGGTTGGTGGAAAAGTCACGGGCCATGGCTACCAGAGTTAGAATGGGCTTTATTAGAAAGAAGAGGGGACAGGAGGGAAGCGGGGCAGAGCAGACAGCAGAGAGGAAACAGAAAGGACAGGGTGGGGGTCCGTGTCTGACTTTTTAAGACGGGGACACAGTGGCCTGTGACCCCGATGATGAAAGATGTTAGGCCTGGAAGAGTGAGAGCAGGATCCTAACAACTTTTATTTTGAATTTTGTAATAATAATTTGACTTTTTAATGTTTGTAAATCTATCGTGTTGCTTAAAAGAAGTTAGTTTTGAAAATGTAGTACCTAGTACCTACCTATTAATATTTTAAACTTCACTCATCCCTTAGTTTACAGCAAGCTATCATGTGATTTTTGAAAATACTGGTGATTCCTCCCTTTGGGGCTATAGATTGCTTCTTCCAGACAGACTTGCCCCAGCCACATGCCTCTGGTGGGTCACCGCCAAGACTTTTGCCTCCCACTTATTAGGCAGTGTTAATGTCCAACTGTATGGAATGTTCTAGAACTTAAAAGCATTACTCCTCCTGGAAGCAGAGCTAGTGACCACCCAGAGTCAGGGACTCTCACTGGTACTTTCCATGTTCCCTGGAATGTTCTCTGAAACAGTGGGTCTCTAAGGAATTTCTCAACAACTTGAATTGTAAATTTATTCTGTAGCAAAACATACCTGGGTGAGTGAGCCATGTTGTCCAGGGAAGACAAACAAAGGAGAAATTAAATGTCGGATGGCTTCATGTGGCACCATGTTGTGATTCCCCAAGTGTACACATTTCCTTTAAAATAATACAGAAAAATAACCAAGAGGGGGAAATGCAATAAAATTCATAATGTCCTCAGCCAACACTTGTAGGTTTTGTCCTTTGAATTGCCCTGCGGGATCCATTTCTCTCTCCCTGGTCATCTTTGAATGGCTTCTCATGCAGTCCAGAGTTCATGCAACCCTTCTACTAACGCCCAGTTAGGGACCTAGCAGGGTCCAGAGGGAGCCTCACCCTCTGACACCATCAGGAGCACCTGGAGCTTCTTCTGTGAGTTGTTTGCTCCAAGTCACCGATAACAAACATTGCAGATTCCCAGGGGAAGCATCAGATGGAACCTGTTAATGAGGCAACTGCGGGAGGCAGGGAGGAGGTGCAGGGAGGAGGAGAGGAGGTGGAGGGAGGAGGAGCAGGGAGGAGGGGAGGAGGTGGAGGGAGGAGGGGAGGAGGTGGAGGGAGGAGGAGCAGGGAGGAGGGGAGGAGGTAGAGGGAGGAGGGGAGGAGGTGGAGGGAGGAGGTAGAGGAGGTGCAGGAGGGAGGAGGGGAGGAGGGGAGGAGGTGGAGGGAGGAGGTGGAGGCAGGTAGGAGGCAGGGAGGAGTTGGAGGGAGGAGGGGAGGAGGTGGAGGGAGGAGGAGCAGGGAGGAGGGGAGGAGGTAGAGGGAGGAGGGGAGAAGGTGCAGGGAGGAGGGGAGGAGGTGGAGGGAGGAGGGGAGGAGGTGCAGGGAGGAGGGGAGGAGGTGGAGGGAGGAGGGGAGGAGGTGCAGGGAGGAGGGGAGGAGGTGGAGGGAGGAGGGGAGGAGGTGGAGGGAGGAGGGGAGGAGGTGGAGGGAGGAGGTAGAGGAGGTGCAGGAGGGAGGAGGGAGGAGGTGGAGGGAGGAGGGGAGGAGGTGGAGGGAGAAAGGGAGGAGGTGGAGGGAGGAGGTAGAGGAGGTGCAGGAGGGAGGAGGGGAGGAGGGGAGGAGGTGGAGGGAGGAGGTGGAGGCAGGTAGGAGGCAGGGAGGAGTTGGAGGGAGGAAGGGAGGAGGTGGGAGGTCTATTTTCCTGGCTCTCAAAACAAGGGCTGCTGAAGGTCACCTCAGCTGAGAATACTGTCACTCCAAAGCCTTAGCCTCATTGTGGGATCCCCAAAGAAACACAGGCCCTCAGGGCTTCACATTCTGAAGGAAAAGGAGTCTGTTTCCATCTCTTAATGAAATTTTCATATGTGTTACAGTGATATATTGTCTATTCCATAACTTTGTCTAAATATCCTGAATCCAGCCAACTGGGGAAAAAAATCTTAGAGCTTCACTTGTTAAAAAGTTTCACTTTATAAGAAAAATTGATAATAAATTCATACAAACAAATTTAAAGAAAAAAATGACGTAAACTCTCCAAGTTCAGGAGTGCATGTATGGAATTCCCACTGTTTGGGAGGCTGAGGCAGGTGGGTTGTAAGAAAGAGGCTACCTGGAGCAAATTAGTGAAACTGTATCTCAAAATTAGTTAATTAACTAATAATGATAACAACAACAACAATGATAAAAAGTGCTGGGAAATCTGAATCTAGTGCATGCTATAACCCCAGCGTTCCAGGGCTGGGGGCCGGAGGTGAGAAATTCTAGGCTAACCTAGGCCCTATGAGTTTCTGTCACACAAAGATGAAAGAACCTTATGGGGATATAACCTAGTGGTGAGGCACTTGCTTAGTGTGTCCAGAACCTTGCATTCTCTGCCAAAAGGGACAAGGGGCTAAATCTACGCCAGTGTGTCACATGATGCAGTTCCAACCATATTATTTTCTTTCTGTTTGTCTCATTTGCTTTTAAACTTACTCTTCCCTTGTACCCTGCCATTTTATCTGGTTTGAATGTGTTGATAGACTCTTGTATGTTTGACTAAAACACATAGAACTGTACAGTCAAAAGCTATGCCTCTCACTACAAATTCTATTACACTAATCAAAATTGGAACCATTTCCATCAACCCCCTTCTTTCCTTGGACATCCCTCCTCCCCCTTCAGGCCAAAGCTGTGCCAATGATGATTGCTGTCGCTAAGTTAGCTCTGCCCCTCATAAGGCTGCCTGTAAATATAGTTTGTCCTTCAGTGGTTCCCGAAGCATAACCCTGGAAGTCCCCAAGATGCTTTTCAGAGCATCCATAAGGTCAAATGGTTTTATAAATAACAAATGTACTGCTACATTTTCTGTGGTGTTGTTGACTACACAATAATTTTACACTCTTATTTTTTTCTTCAAGGCTACAGGAAATGCGACATTGTAACATTGTTTGAGAAGGAAATTTGAGAATCCAAATGTCTTCTTATTAAGGCAGACATGGAAGAGATCCTTCCCCCAAAGTAGGATGGTGTCTTTTTTGTGTTTATTTGTGTGTGTGCATATGTGTGTTTGCATGTATATTTGTGTGTGTGTGTGAGTGTGTGTGTGTGTGTGTGTGTGTGTGTCTGTGTCTGTGTGTGTCTGTGTGTGTGTGAATGTTTGCCTAAAGGCTGAAGATCACACCAGGGTCTGTCAAAATGCTAGGCAAGCACTCTACCACTGTATCACATCCAAGCCCACAGTATCACTTTCATCACTAAATGTACTTGTCTTGAAAAGTTTGGTTATTTTCATAAAAACAGTTTACTCACTTAACATGTAGTAACATCATTAGTGTTATTTTTAAAGCAAATATCTATTTTTAGCTACTTAGTTGTAATTTCTGTCATGACAGACATTGATAGTTATGAGTCATGTAATAAAAGCTCTTTGTGGTCCTTAGTAGTTTCTAAGAAGGGAAAGTTGTTGTGGAATATTAATTGAAGATATATTACATTTGTTTATGCTGTGAAACATATATTTAACGATGTAAAGGTGTGTTGGATTCTTTTATATTCCATTTGTTTTACTCTGTGAAGCTATGTTACTTTGCCTGTCTAAAACACCTGATTGGTTTAAAAGAGCTGAACCACCAATAGCCAGGCAGGAGAAAGAATTGGTGGGGCTGGCAGCCAGAAAGAATAAATAGGAGGAGAAATCTGGGCAAAGAAGATCAAGGAGTGAGGAAGGAATAGGAGAGGAGGACTCCAGCTACCCAGCTACACAGCAAGTCACGGAGTAAGAAGGAAAGAAAGGTATATAGAATAGAGAAAGATAAAAGCCCAGAGGCAAAAGGTAGATGAGATAATTTAAGTTAAGAAAAGTTGGCTAGAAACAAGCCAAGCTAAGGCCGGGCATTCATAAAAAAGAATAGGCCTCTGTGTGATGTATTTGGGAGTTGGGTGGCGGGGCCCCCAAAAGAGTAAAGAATAAGTGTAAAAAACAACCAACTACAAAAGGTGGTCCTGAGATCAAAGCTTCAGTCAGGGCCACCATTCATTCTTTTTGCTTCCTATGTCATAATTTATTGATTTATTGTCTTGTTAGATCATTTCCTATTTCTGTCAATGTAAAGATGCAGCAAGCCTCTCAGATTATGAGTGCGTATTTCCCTTTGTGTTGGATAAATATTTACAAGTGTGATTGCTGTACCCCACAGTGTTTTTAACTCTCTACCAGGAGGTTGCTTAGCTTTTCCTCCAGGGCTTAAAGCCCTTCAACTAAAAGCAAGCAACTAGTGACTTCTCAGATACCAACTGGCTATTTGTGTATCTTCCATGAAATGTCATTATAAGGTTGTTCTCCACATTTTAAAAACCAAGGCTATGTATGGCAAATCTTCTCTCCAGTTCTATAATCTGCTTTTCATTTAAGTGTTGCTTCTGATTACTACAGGCTTAATAATTCAATGTTTTCTATAGCTAGTGCTTTTTTACTGAAAAAATCACTAAGATAACCCAAGACCATGAAGAAATGTTTATATTTTCTTTCAGTAGAGGCTTATAGAGGTATGTTAACATCTGTGTGGTAACAAAAAGGCTGGCCTCTTTCCCACGGTCCAACTTCCATGGAGAACTGGAGTCACTCTTAGTGCAGCATTAAGGACAGACTATTGCCTGACTGAAGGAAAGTGCAGCTCAGCATCACAAAGACCTTTAAGGCCCTCTTTAGGATAGTTGCAGACCTACCCTTAGAGCTCAACCTCCCCTTTGTGCCAGACCAGCCACGGAACTGTGTGTTCAGCACCATCCATTGCTAGCAGGAGGAACGGTTTCTTTGTGTTCTGGCACCTCCAGCTCATTTACTTCATCTAAAGTCTTGCTTATCAATTGGAATGCTAACCCCAGTTGCATGGCTTGCAGCCCCTGGTTTTTTTTAACCTGTCTCATCTAACAGTCTTGACTCTTCAAGTCTGTGAAAGGCCTTCCTTCATCTTGTTCACTTTGAAAGCACTCAGAGGAGCTAGCATGGCAAATTGCACATAGTAGGTGCTCACAGAAGGATGGTTGAGCTGACTTGTTCCAGGTTAGGGGTCTGCAAAGGACTTTGTGGTGGTTTGAATGAGAAATGTCCCCTGTAGGCTCATGCACTTGAACACCTCCAGTTGGTGGAGTTGTGCGAGGAGGTCTAGATGGTGTAATCTTGCTGGAGGAAAGATGTCGTGAGGAGTGGGCTTTAAGATTCCAGAGCCTCCTGCCATTCCCATTGTGTCTTCTCCCTCTCTCTGCCCCATGCTTGCAGTTCAAAGGATGTGAGCTCTCAGCTTCTGTTCCCACACTCACACCTACTGCTTGCTACCATGATGGACTCTTATTTCTTGGAAACCATAAGCTCAAATCAACCCTTCCTTCTGTAAGGTGCCTTGATTGTGGTGTTTTGTCACAGCAACACAACAGAAACTCATACAGACTTCTTATTGGAACTTCTCTCTATGTCCTCCATAGTCTGAGATAATATGCTCTTTAATACATCCTAAATTATCCACAATGGGATGTAAATGGATGATGCTGTGGGAAAGAGCCCCCTTCTAGCCAGAGAACCCAAGCTCTTCAGTTAACCAATCATCCCAGGAGATAGATAAGTTTAGATACTAATTCTACCTCCTGTCATTGTCAAGAGGTGAGACTGTCATTGTAACTTGATGTTAATTATGCTATAGATTTTTCTGTATGTGGAAAGAAGAAGAAACTCTGTAGAAAGAAATCCAAATCCTCAAGTTGTTAAAATCTTATATTGTTATGGTGACGGCATACCTTCCTTCAAGAGCTTAGTGGGCATGTCCTAAGTGTTCAGGCTTCAACATCTTCTAAAACTTTCCTGAGAGAAACCAAGATCATCTGTCTCTCCATTTCCTTGAAAGCAAACATAGTTTTCAAGGTTACCACCTTAGGGGTGGAACCAGTTAGAAGAGAATCTTGTTCTCTGAGCAGTTAGTGTCTTGGATGCACACCATACACTAAAGTCACTTAGTTTAGGAGAGAACAGCAATTCATTCGCAAGTCACAGATTTTTGTACAGAACCAGTGAGAACATTAGACAATCGGGCTTCAGGAAGGTCAGGAGCAAAGTACTTAGGCAGCATGAACTAATGGAATGTTTATTTGGGCAACCACTAATACGAGGAGGAGGAATGGCTTCCAACCCTTTTCTGCTCTCGTCTCACTCAGCTCTATATTTAACTTCCCTGGAGAGACAGAGAAGGACTAACTGGCTTGGCTTTCTCTTCTCCCCCTCCCCCTTAGCTGGAGGGGCCTGATATGGGGAGGGGGGAAGTACTTTGATGATGATAAGGAAAGTAGGGGAAGTTTGTTCCCAGTGAAAAGAGTGGGCACTGTTACCAGCAAAGCAGGGAGTGTCAATATAGTGACCATCCCTGCCGGGCTTCCAAACAGAGTGCATGGTTCTCCATGCTCTGAGTTAGCTCATACTTGGTCTGGAACAAATGCTTTTCTGGTAAGGAAGGGGATTTTGCAGCCTGCAATAAATAGTGAAGTGTGCCTTCTCCCTGACGCATATTTGACTACAGACACAGAGAGGGAATTAAGTTATCTTTAGTAATCAACGTTTCCCAGAAAATAAAAATACTTTTCAACACAAGGGGTGATTCACATCCCCACCCCATCCAAAGAAAGCCAAAAGTCTAGAAGAGTTAGAATACGGTCACAGTGCCTTGTTGTGGTGCTCAGGGCTCAGGTCTGTTCCTTCCCAGGTACCTGAGGCCAGTGTGTAAAGAAGGAAGTGATTGAGTCCTGTGAGCGTCCTGCTTCTCAATACATGGCCTCTGTAAACAGATTTGTGGTTCTTTTAGAGACTTTATTTTGTTTTTACTTATGAATAAGTTTCTCTTTCTCTTTCTGTGTGTGCATAAGTGCCCATGAAAGCTAGAAGATGGTGTCAGCCTCAAAAGCTGGAGTTACAGATGGTTGTGAGCCACCCTAGGTTGTTACTGGGAACTGAACTCCAGTCTCCTCCAAGAGCAGCAAGAACTGTTAACTACTGTGCCACCTCTCCAGCTCCTGAAAAGGCATTTGTAAATAACAACAGCATGCTGAGTGAATGTGTGCTGCACGCAAATCGAGTCTCTGGTGCTCACTGGTACTGCATCATGGAATCAGCAAGGTATTCTAGCATTTCCTAGTATCTGGATTTCCAAAGGATTTCCTGGAATCTGGAGTCAAGTTCAAGAGGTCAGGGCACTGGGTCATTTTTTGTTCATCTCACTGTATTGGGCACTGGGAGGCTCTCAGGATTTGGCAGCCTTTCCTGACACATACAGGGATTACTGATGGCCCAAGACCTCAGCCACCAGCCCTCTCTGGAGAGAGACATCAATAAAAGGGCCCTGCTGTGTCCACCATCAGTTCACACCTAATAACTGGACAGACGATGTGGGTTCAAAGCCATGTCTCTGCACTCCGGTGGAGGTGACCCTTCAGCCTTCCTAACTTCAGTTCTTTACCTGCAGATTTGGCCTTGGCCTCTGTTGAGAGAACCTAGCACAGCTTCTCTTCGGCCCGCACTTGCTGCCTCCTGGTCTCCCACTGGACCATTGCTACAGACAGTACTTCCTGCATGTTAATCTGCATCTTTGAGTTGGCATCTTAGAGAACCTGGCCTGCCCAATCACAAAGCTGGAGCGTAGTTAATTCAACTCGTGTGTCTGTGTGATAGAGCATTCTCTGGCTAGATGGTAACTGTGGAGCCAGAATTGATCTGGTCCCCACCATCTCTGCTCCCCTTGTTTAGCTACAGGGTAATCTCCCCAGCTGTCTACATTGCCCACCCCCTTGTGTCTGGCCCAGAGAGCTGGGTCCATTGTGACTCACTACAAGTCACAGACCACCAGGCCATAAATCCTTAGCTCTTGGAGCAGGGGCTGACTTTCAATTTATTTTTTGCTTCTTTTCATGAGTTTATGTGTGTGGTATACATGTGTGTTGTATGCCTGACAATCTGTATGTGGTCATACATGTATGAGCTAGTGTGAGTACACATGTGTGAATGTGCCTGTGGATAAGGTTGATATCAGGAATCTTCCTCCATTGCTCTTCCATCTTGTTATTAGAAGCCAGGCCTCTCAGTCAAACACAGAGCTTGGAGGTATGGCTTGTCTTGATAGTCAGCTCCCTCCAGGGATCCCTCTTCTCTGACTTCTAGGGCTAGAATCACAGGTGGGCTACTCTGCCCATCCAGCATTTCCATGGGTTCTGGGCATCTGAACTCCAGCCCTCATGATTGAGTGGCAAGCATATTAACCCCGGAGCCATCTCCCCAGCCTCAGTTTCTACTGTTGTGACAAGAAGGTAGAAGTAGATGATGTTTAAGTTTCCGTAGCTTTAGTCTTCCATTTTTGCAGATAAAAAATCTGCACTGATCATGTAATTTGGTTTCTATTTTCTCTAAAATGGGACAATATTCAGCTTATGGGGCAGATGCAACTATTTAATAATAAATGAGAATTGTGACTTCTAAAGGGAAGCTACTATGCAAATAAAAGTCGTTACCATAACGTCTCTATTTTCAATAAGAGACAAGGCATTTCCCAAGGTTCCGTGCGGGTCACAGCACTGACCCACACAGAGGCTACTTCACTTAAAGACAGCAAAGAGCTTGGCTGAATATTTGCCTCCCTGTCAAAGAACTGGCATAATTGTGCAGCCTATAAACAATGTTCTAGGTAGAACCAAAACAGTAAAACCAAAGGTTTTCTAAAAGCATTTTCATATAACAGTTACTTTCAAATTATGGCAAAAATACCCAAAATGAAACAATCCAAAACCAAAACATGAGCTACAGAAATGGGCCAGAAGATAAAACACACTTTCTGCTTTTGCAGAGAATCTGAGTTCGGTTCCCAGCAACTATGACTCCAGTTCCAGGGGATCCAGCGCTTTCTGTCTTCTGCAAACTCTGCATGTTCTTGGTGCGCACACACACACACATACACACATCTAGAACACTCACACACATAAAATAAAAATGAATAAAATATTTTTAAAATGCCAAACTCTCAGCATTATAAATGGAATCACACACACACACACACACACACACACACACACACACACACACACATATACACACATCTAGAACACTCACACACATAAAATAAAAATGAATAAAATCTTTTTAAAATGCCAAACTCTCAGCATTATAAATGAAATCTCTCTCTCTCTCTCTCTCTCTCTCTCTCTCTCTCTCTCTCTCTCTCTCACACACACACACACACACACACACACACACACACACACACACACTACTACATGAAATAAACAGCAAAGCTTTGAAGGTTTTCACAGTATCTGGTCGTTACAAGCTCATAAGAGAGAATGTGGAGTCAGGGCAAGAAGACATTGCTGTTCATCCCACCGAGGTGGACACTGGGATGCCCTTCCACCAGCCTGCTTGCTGCCCAGAGTCCTGGGACGGAGGAGTCATGCAACGCACGTTTTTATATTTCTCCCCAGCTCAGTGCTGAATTTCAACGAACTCTGAAAAACATGCTCGGGAGTGCTAGCTTCATTCACTCCGGCTGCTTCCCTACAGACAATCTCTGCCTTGGCATTCTTAGAAACTAAAAATCCCAGACCTGTTGCTGACTAGCCCCTTCGTCCTTGTTCTTGCTAGCAACCTTAACAGACCTTCATTTCTGTCTTCTTTGGCATGACCCATCACACCTCTGTATTTCCCTTTCTCCACCTGCGGTATGCACCCGGGAACACTGGGAGGGAGGGAGGTGTGACAACCCCACACGCTGCATCTGAGCACACTCCAGCCTGTGGCACAAACGCCTGGATTTGGGTTCAGCCATTGCATGGCATCCCAGGTGCGGTAGAACATGGTAGAATGCTTGTTCACACTGCATAGGACAGATTAGGGCTCAAAGGATAGATTTCTCCATGATAGGGTCATAGCCACCCTTGGCTTCTCTGCTTTCCTCTTCATATGTTTTAATGAATGCCTGGTCATCTTTTTCAAAGCATTCCTCCCATCTGCTTCTAGGTAAGGTGTCCGACAAAATTGCATTAGGTGATACAAGCTGGCTGCAAGCTAATAAAAGAATAACCAGATAAGTAATAAGTAGGTTTTTAATCAGAACACTATATCGAGCAGGAGATAGTAAAATCCGGTATAACTGCCTGCAGATGCTGAACACCTATAAAGCTGCAGCCCAGGTCAAAATGGCTTACCTTCCTAATACGCTAGCCTTTGTTTTGTCTATAGCTTTATATTGGATTTAATAAACTATCACTTTTATTATGCTCAGTATATAACTCCTGGAGTTTTATTATGCTTGCTATAATCCCCGAATAGGCTGGGCTAGGCATACCATTTCACGGTGGACATTTTGAAACAGAAAGAGTTAAAGACACATTTCCTGAAAACATTTATTTTTACTAAGCAAATCATTGAAAATCACATTTAGTCCCCTGTTCCTTGTGGTTGTGTCTTCTATGATGCAGATTGTTAAGATCCTTAAAACATCTAAGTAGTTCGCTGGCAATATTATGATTTCAACAGAATCCATGTGGAGTGAAAGAAAATGATAGGTTATATAGAAACCTGATACCCTTTGCCCGACCCCAAAACTTCTTGTAGAAACACTGGCTGGAAATATTAGGAAGGGGAGAAAATACCGCTGGGATCTTAATGTATTCTGCAGACTTCTGTGTACTCCGGGGGACATTTAAGCTCATGATTTGGGCATTTATGTGTCTGATGAGGTTTAGAAAAGTCTGCTTGCTGTCACTTTGCTTGGTGCTACTCTTGGGAACGTTCTGGTAATATTGGGTTAGTGTGATTTGAAATCTAAGTTGTATAGACAATACCCAGGGAAATTATCAACTTGTCATGGATCTGTTTCCAGGAGATGTTGATTTTTGTTTAAGTCTGACCATGAGATCTTCCAGGGGGAACAAATGTGTTTGCACCAGTGTCCACTTCTAAGAGCTAGCTAGCACTGTCTTCAACCCCCCCCAAGGAACAGAAGTTAATAGAGAATCAGTAGTATCTTTACTTTTCCTTTCTATTTGCATGTTTGAATCATAGAGTCAGTGATCCAAAATTTTGATGATGAGTGGTTTAATTACATTTTTTTTAAGTTCAATGTCATGCTAAACTTTTGGGAGATTTGATTTTTAGGCCTCCTTATATTCAAGCACAAACTCTTGAGACAAGAATTGTGTCTCCCATTGATTGATCTCTGGTTCCCATTTCCCAGTAGACACCACAGTCTAGGGGATGTCTTTCCAGTACCATGACAACTCAGTTGATTTTTTTGGAATAAGGCTAGACAGAGTAGGGAAATGGCCACTGGAGGCTGGAGAGAAAGGAGTGGGCTCAGTCCTAGAGGACCTCCTGTGCCATTCTAGTCCTTTGGACTCTGAAAGGACTCCTGGTGCACCAATCATCACTGACTTCTCATCACTTCTGTATTTTACATTATAAACTCAGCAGGAGCTTATCTCTGAGAACCCGGATGCTGAGGCATTAATGAAGACTGTAACACCATATCCTCCTCCTCAAGCTTTCCTTCTGACAGTTGGTATCTGTAAGTGATGAGTAGCTAATATGAACTGACTCCCTGGGAGTTTGGTCAGCCTTTGCCTTGACTTTTAATCTCTTTCCTGGAAATAGATTGCAGGGTACCATATTTTGTGTAAAGGTTCTGTTTTGCCCTCATAATTTCATCTCTGGGAATGATTTTTAATGAACCCTTAGTTTGAGGAATACAAATTCTATCTATCTATCTATCTATCTATCTATCTATCTATCTATCTATCTATCTATCTGACCATCTATCTACCTATCTATCATCTATCTACTTATCATCTATCTACCTGATATTGATATTAACATATATGACCTTGGTTATTTGGGCATTGTTCATGACCTTTTGACTTGGGAAAATGAGACACAGCAACACATTTCTGTCTTAGACCTTAGATATTCCAAGCTACGTCCATATAACCTTGGAAAGGGTTGTGTTTTCTTATTTATCTCTGTGAGAAATGACCTGGGATCTTACACAGGTAGGAAAGTGGAGGCAGGGATCACTTACAATAGATAGCAGAAGAGTCAATGATTTCTTTCTCATCTGAAACTTAGGTTTCTTTTATTGGATATTTGAAGGACCAATAGCAAGAGCCAGAGTGAGAGCTTTGGACAGAGAAGGAAGTGAAGCACTCAGACAGGCAATTCAGTTTGCTGTGATATGACGAGTGCTGTGTTAGGATGGGTGCTGTGTTAGGATGGGTGCTGTGTTAGGATGGGTGCTGTGTTAGGATGGGTGCTGTGTTAGGATGGGTGCTGTGTTAGGATGGGTGCTGTGTTAGGATGGGTGCTATGTTAGGATGGGTGCTGTGTTAGGATGGGTGCTGTGTTGTGCGGTATACTTTCAGTTTTTCTAGCTGCACACTCAGTGTCAATGTTGAGAGGACAGAGATAAATTCTGCTATGAATGTCAAACTCCACTCCTTCTCCTGTGGAGGTGGCTGCAACCCCCACCCTTATTTAGTAGGATGTGTGTTTCTAGTTGTTTCTTCTTCACCAATAGAGGGCCAGTGACACACTTCACAACTTATTTTTATTGCCCTTCTGACTGGACTCTGCTAAGATCAAGGTCAAGGGTGGGGTTATGATTGTCTCTTTGTGTAAAATGACAAGACTTTGTCAGTCACACAAATGGACAGGGGCATGGTAGCATGGTCATGTGTATCTGGAAAACTTAACTTGCATCAACTTTGAGATCCTAGCCTCAACTCTGAAGTGATTCATTGTGGAGACACAGCTTGAACTGGGCTTCAGTCAGTATTTGTACACTGCGTCTCCTGGAGAGGGACGTGATGTGTTGACCCAAACTGACATCAGCCACAGTCAACTGAAGAGCTGTACCGGAGATATTTCAGGGCACTGTAATCTTCATTGCTTCCGACAGAGAATGAGGACCTGGAGAAACTATCCACAGTACAGTCGCCACTACATAGGGAAGGGGAGGGCTCAGGAGGGTGTGTAAGTTCATGATACAAACTGCAAATTCTGTGTATGTCCACAATGTGATGAGAGGTAAACTATCTGGATAGAGTGAACTCAGTAACTCCTATTTTATTCCAAGAGTGTAATTCAGAGATGTCTATTAAAATCCTGGGCAGTTCTAACAACGATATGTATAATTTATATTTAATGAGTACCTTTTACAGTATTTCCAAGTTTTGTTTTGGTTTACAAAGCAAACACCATTTTTTTCTTTTATTAAATTTATTCTTTGATAATTGTGTCTATGTTTGTGATTATGCTTATTCTCACCCCCACTATTATCTATTATCTCCCTCTCACCTCTGCCAACCCTCCTCCCTCCCTCCCTCCGAGCCCCCTGCCCACATTAATGCTTTTTATGTTTTCTTTTTTAATCCACGGAGTTTAACCAGCCCTGTCTGTGTGGCATCACTTTTTCCCTTCCTTCCTTCCTTCTATTCCCTCTCCTTTCTCCTCCATTCTCTTCTCCTCCCATCCCTTCATTCACCTCTCTCCCTTCCATTTCCTCCTTCTTTTCTTCTTTCCTTCCACCCTCCTCTTTGTTTGATTTTCCTTCTTCTCATCCCTCCATTCACAAAAAGCCAGCTTCCAGTCCTGCTGTGCCCAGCAGTCCCCTGGGCTGGAGGACTCTACTTCACACATCCACTGTTCCCCTTTGCTTCTTCAGCAGAGCCTCTGCTCATCACCTTCCTCTGGGCAACACCCATCACAGCCAGGTGGAACAGCAGCCCCTGGCTCTTTCTCTTCTGTCCCACGTCTTCCTTTATCTTTCATGAAACAAAAATTGCTATACAGTTCCTTCCATTCTACATGTGTGGTCTTACACCACACCACAGCATTTTGTTCAATGGCAGTCCACGCACATGACTTGTCCTGTGATATTATAATGGAGTTAGAAGTTCCAGTACCTGGGAGGTCATAGCTATTGTCACATCACACACGCCTTGTCACTTTATGCTTCTTGTGATGCTCTGGTGTAATGAGCTGTTTGGAAAAGCACAGCAGCCTAATTTATCATTAAAGAGATAATTCTTATGAACATACGGTAATTCAAGTATGCAGTGTAGAGTAACATCCTTGGCCTCCACACTTACTACTCAAACAGTCCTGAACAACCATTTCTATCACGTTTTTACTGCATCTGTTTTCTGTTTTAAAATGTTTAGATTTCTAGATTCATGCCATTGTGTTAGAATTGCCTACAGCATTTGGTGCAGTAATCTGCTGTATAGGTTTGTAGCCTACTAGCAACAGGTTAAAATGTATATTACAGGTGTGTTCTGGGGTATCTTCTCCAGGATCGTAAAAGCAGATTTCAGGACAGTCTGGGTAAATCCTGACCCATGAGGACCCCAGCCCGCCACACTGCCAGCCTCAAAGGAGAGTACCTCTGGGCTCTGGGTGTTTGTGGCTTTCCAGGTTTTGTAGGTCTGGTGAGAAGTTGAATGTGGACTTCACTGTCCAGCCCCCTTCTACCCTCCAGTCCTGCCTTCCCATCGCTGTGGTTCCTGGATTAATTTTATCAGAAGAGCAGCTGTTTTGGGCTCCAAGGCTAGCTCAAACAGTGACGTGCTCCCCGTGCAAGTCTGAGGACAGGCGATCTTCAGAATCCGTGTAAAAGAGTCATTTGTGGTGGCACACACTTATAACTGCAGCTCTAGGGAGGTGGGGACAGCAGGGAGACACCAGAGAAGTCACTCCTTAACTACTTGGGGAGTTCCAGGTTAGTGAGAGACTGTCTCAAAAGATAAGATGGATATTTCCTGAGGAATTTTGATACCCAAAGTTTTCAGGCCTGCATGTCTTTGTGAACACATGTGCTAACAGACCTACTTTCACACACACACACACACACACACACACACACACACACACACATACACCACGGTACCCAAGTGTCCATGCTTATGTCTACATAAGTCTACCTATTTTTAAAAAGAAAGAAAAGGCAATATAAAACAAAGGAAGTATAGAAACCTAATGCGGTTCTAAATCAGGGGAGGACCTGGGGTCCGTCGTGAGGCCGTTTCTGTCCGTTGCTCTGTGAGGACTCTGGCTCAGCCAACCTCTGACCCCTCCTTCTGAAATATGGCCATAAAATAATGGATCTGTAAACTGCTCTGGGCAATTATGGCACCCCTGGAGTGAAAGTGGGCTGTCATTAGCCACAGTTATGGACACCAGCCTGCCACAGTTGGCTCCCAGCCAGGCTGGGAAACTGCCTTTGCTAGGGGAGGACACGGGCTCGGTGGGAGAGTCGGGCCTGTTTTCCAGCAGGTTTGTTGATATAAATGTGCTTCCCATTAGCCTTTTCCCCTCTCTGTGCTGAGTAAGGATCAGACAGAGCAGGTGGGAAGCTAATGGGGGGACGGGAAATTAATACTTTGTTTCCTGGTCCCGCCTCTGTTGTTTCTGCTAGGAGGATTTCTTTAGGATCTTCAAACACATTTCGAGTACCTTTTTCATCCAGGTTTATTTAGTTTAGTCTGAGACTTATGGCCAACCCGGTCAGAGTCATCCAAGTTTTCCAACCAAGGTTCTCCGCTTTGGTGGGAACTTCTCTAGAAATTTCTGGTCTGGAAGGAAAACAGTTAAAAACAATACGGAGTCAAACAAAACCCTTCCAAAGCAGCTGTTGACTGCCAACCAACAGGGCCCTGCAGCCGCCAAGCAATGTCAGCCTGACCTTGATCTAGTGAGTTTGTTCAAGCAAGAGAGTCAGGCCAGGCCCCCAAATACTCCAGCCGCTCATGTTTCCCTAATGACAGTGTATTTCTCCTGGTGAGAGGTGAGGTTTTTTTTTTTTTTTTATAACGCTTATATCTTCTACAGGTATGAAAGACTAGACGACCAGAGCTCACTTCCAGATGTCCCCTGGAAAAGGGGGGTGGATGTGGGTCTCACCACTGCTGGGATGGGATGGTTCTCTGCTTCCTGGGCTACTTTGTGTGGTCTACTGCCTGCCTGATGTAATCCCCCAGAACCACAAAGACATTCTTTATTCTCATGTTTGGACTTGATAAAGGTATTATCAAGGTATTTCAGAATGGCTTTAGAAGGCTCTGGAAACCTTTATGGGAGGTTTCAGCAATGAAGCCATTTTGTGCTATACATCAGCGTGTGCAAATCCCCACCCCAACTCTCTACTCCCTTTTGAAGTTATTCTAGCTTCACCCCACCCCACCCCATCCTTACCCTTCATCTCCCCTTGGTTTCTTTTTTGTTGGATGCTGGCTTTCAGGGTGTCTGCCTTCTGCTCTATCTTCAGGTTGGAAGCAGTAAGATAGAGGGCTCGAGGGTGATGTCCCTAACAATGGATTAGAAAACTCCAGGCTTTCACCTTCCCGTGTAAAAAACCAAGTAAACAGCAACAAATGGGCCAGAGTAACTTTGTGGGAACGCTAGAAACTAAGGATCTACAGTAGGCATGCAAGTGCCTAGTCAAGAAGAGCCCCCTCCCACAGGACCTTGTGTTCCTTAGGTTCAGGGCAGTGCAGATAGGAGAATATTTCCCAATTCCTGGTCCCTGTGTGGCAACAGAAGGAAATCAGTGGAACTTATACATGATGTTTGGGCTCATTTTGAACTCCCAGGAAACCAGCTTCTGCCCCGCTTGGTTGGGAGTACTGGGAAAGACGGTGGCATGGTTTGGACATCAGGTTGGAGGTTGCTAAAGGTGGTGGAGAGTGCTGAGGTACAGGGGGGCAGTGGGAGGAGTGAGCTGTGGAAAGTCCTGAGGAAGGAGAGGAAGGTCCAGAGAAGTGTGTGTCTTCACAAGTGAGTTAAACCAGAGGAATGCAGAGAGGGACTCAGTGAAGACAGGGTTCCAGAGCAGAACTGGGCTGTCTGTCAGTCTACCTTCATGAATAACTGGAGAGTGACTCTTATGCAGAACTGCTTCACAAAGACTGGGAGGGGTAACTCTCATTTCACATGCTGAGAATGTGGCAGAAACTCACAAGGCGTCCAAAGAAACAGGAGAAGGTGGCTCGTTTGAAACTGGCCAAAGACATTAAGACGATGCATGCTCAGTGCACTAAAGGAGAACCTAGACAAAGGGAATCATGGAAAGACACACAGACAAAATAAGGATATTGACAAAAAGAGAGAAATCATTAAGAAGGGCCAAATATAAATCATGGAGCTGAAAAATAAAGTAAAACCAAGTTGGAAGTTTTACAGAAACAGCTTAGCAGCAAACTCAAAAGGCAAAGGAAAGAGTCCTTGCATTTGCAGACAAGCCACCAACAGAGGTGAGTCAGAGGAGGAAAAGAAAAGTAGAGAGGAGTGAGCAGAAACTGACCAACTCCTGGACGCCATCGAGTAAACCTATGTAATGGTGAAGTTCCTGGAGGAACGGCCAGACAAGGCAGAGAACTTAAACAGATGACGGTCTAAAAGTCCTCAAATTTGAGGAAAGACACAAATCTACAAATACAAGCTTCACAGCACACTCCAGATTGAGTCAATCTAAAGAAAGGCACACTGAAACGTAAATGATAGAAAGTTGGGGATGAAATTAAGGCAGTAAGATAAAAAAAGACAACAAATACAGGGGTCTTCAAGTAACAGAAAAACCAGGTTTCACAGCAGAAACCTTATACAGAACAGTCAAATGGGACTTTTACAGTTAAAAGAAAAAGCTGTTGAGTGTTTTATACCCAGCAAACTGTTCTTCTATAGGATGAAGGAGAAATTAGGCCATATGAGTATTTTTTTTAAAAAGTTCAAGGAGTTCATTACCACTATTCCAACTGTATAAGAAATGTTAAAATGAAAGCTTCAGGTTGAAATGAAAGGATGTCACAGCAGCAGCATCAAATCTCTGCAAATGCGTACCATTTTCAAGCAAGGGTGAACATATAAATTACTGTAACTTTGGTAGAATTTTTGCTTTTCATAGGATTTAGAAGATGCATGCATAAAAAATTATGCACCTATTAATATATAATATTTAAGGATATAACGATCATTCATAACATGTCAAATGTCATTTATGACACATTTAAAGACATGGGTATTGAGAACATTGGTGAACTTACCCATCCCCACAAAAGACAACTATTACATGCTTCCACTTATGTGAGCTCTGCAGAATTGTCAAATATATCAAGGTAGAAGGTAGGATGCTAGCTGCCAGCACCAGGATAGACGGAGGGGTGCTGTTCTGAAGGAGCAGAGAGCTTCTTTGGGAAACTGAAAGAGTTCTGGAGACTGGGTGCACAACAATGTGAATGTATCTCACATCACTGAAAAGTCTCCATTAAATGATTGATACTAAATTACATAACCTGCATTTCACCACTATTAAAAAGCAGCTGTTGTGGGAAACAGAGGGAGGAGAGGACTAGTGGGCTGGGGAGGAAAGAAGACTAGAACAATCAGACTGTGATACAAACATGAGTGGGATGGTCACAGAGCAAATTTAATCAGTTAAAAACTCCTTTTTTCGGTACAGGTTTTAGAATTAGATAACATGCGTTTCCATTGCAAGCTTTTTAAATTGGTTCTGAGTAATCTTGGGCAAATGACTCCTCACTCTGAACCCCATTTTCTCCAGTATTAAATGGAAATAAAATATTGTAGGTCTCAGTAAAGATCAATGGGCCAGTGCACCTGAGTCACGTGGAGGGCATAGTAAAGAGAGGGGACATTCTTCTAGATGGCATGCTTCTTGCAGGCAGGCCTCTACTCTGCTGTGAGTCCCAACTTGCACAGATAATTGTAAAACAGAGTATTTTTATCTTATTGTTCTATAAATCTTCTTACAAATGAAGACAGAAATGCTTCCTGAGAGAAGAGGTGAACAAAGGATTTGATTTTCAAATTTTTGTCATGTATATGTTTTAAAACACAACCAAAATGACCTCCCCAAACTGAGTCTGTAAAATTGTATTGAGGAGGAAGGTGGGGAATGGAGGCAGCACCAGAAGGGATATATGAATATACATGTTTTCCTGGTCTATAAACATTTTATGGAATAGATTGTCCCACTGACAGCTTTGTGGCCACACTGTATCGCTGTCCCAGAGTCCTTTCTGTTATCCTAACATATAGCACTCCATGTACATGGACTCTTGCCTGCATATCCACAAAGAAAAGAAGAGATAGACCCTCAGATATGACTTTCATGAACTCTGCTGTCAGTATTGGGGTGGGGGAGACCCTCTATATGTGGAGAGATTTTGTTCTTTAAAAAAAATTATTATTACTACCACACCCAGACTCTACCATACAAAATCCAGCCCAAGGAACTCCTGCCCTGGCTTCAGCCAAGAGAGCAATGATGAGTGGCTCCTTCTCTGTGCTTATTTAGATTCTCAAATCCTTGTTTACATAGATTTATTTGGAAAAATAAAGCCTTAAAATAGAAGTCCAGGCTTATCATGTGAAAACCTCTTCCTATCCACTTACAAGCAAGAAGCTCTCTGGTTTATTTTTTCCTTCTCGTTAAGATAGAGTAGTTTCTGGGAGGAAGCGGATATCAAGTATTTGGACACACAACTGAGATCTGAGAGCCAGTTCTCCAGGGATGGGGGAGGGGTAGCTAGTACTCTGCCAGGCTGGTGAGCACAGGTTTGCAGCAATTACTTTAAAAAGAAAAAGATGGCATTATTATCCCATCAAAAAAAGACCTCTGATAGAGAAAAGGGGCAGGAGGGGACTGAGAGACCCTTGTCATCATTGAAATTGGTCTCCCAGACAACGCTTTGCCCTTGAAAGCTATACAGGTGCCTTGTTGGGCATACTTCCCAGGCTGGTAAGTCCTCACCTAAAATAATTTTTATGTAATAAAAGATAACTTTATTGAATGAATGCTCAAACAAAAATATCACACAGCTAGATTGAGGCAACAATTGAAGGTAACACTTGCCCAGTCCCAAAGTCTATCCATTTCGATGAATAATTGGAATTGCCATTCAGAAGGCCTGGAGTTCACTTAGACATTTGCCTTTTCAATAACAACTACAACTATATACTTTACAAAAATGGAAACAATGTCAGAATCAAAACTAGGAAAATGATTAGCTTTAGATCCTCTTTCAGTAATCACATGTCCTTATGCCTAGATTCCATCTTTCCTCATCAACTAACACAACCCTAGTCCTACCCTAAAACTAACCCTACCATATCCTTAGCCCTATCCTAACTCTAGCCCTACCCAACCCTAGCCCTACCCTGTAGCCAGAAGTTTTCCTGTGTCCCATCTGGTCCTGTGGTCCCTCAGCCGCTTATAAAATAATCACTCAGAGTCTTACATTAATTACCAACTGTATGGCCTATGGCAAGCATCTTGCTAGCTAGCTCTTTCATCTTAAATTAACCTATTTCAATTAATCTGTGTATTGCCATGTGTCCCGTGACTTTATCTGTGTCCCATTACATGTTGCTCCTTAGATGGCGGTTTGGTGTCTCCCCTTACTCTCCTTTCTCCTTTCACTATCTCTCTTGGATATTCCCACCTGGCTCCATCCTGCCCTGCATAGGCCAATGCAGCTTTATTTATTAACCAATCAAAGCAACACATATTTACAGCGTATAGAAAGATATCCCACAGCATTACCCTAATCCTAAGCCTACCCTAACCCTAACCCTCACACACCTTTCTAATGATCATACTTCGCCACACTTAACAGCTATTTATATATATGCACTCTTCAGCCTCATCTTAATTCTTTTTCAAAAAGATTTATTTTTATTTTATATATGTGAATGTTTTGTCTGAATGCATGTATTGTACTGTGTGCATGCATGGTGCCTATGAAGGCCAGAAAGAGAGCCAGAGCCCCTGGAATTGAATTTTTGGATAGTTATGAACACCATGTGGGTACTGGGAACTGAACCCAGGTCTTCTGCAAGAGTCACAAGTGCTCTTAACCTCTGAAAAGTCTCTTCAGCTTTCTTATGTAAATTCTTAAGGCCACACTCCCACATAGGAAGGAGAAAGAACAGAGTAACTTTTTGCAAAACCATGCATGCTTCTGTGGTAGTCTGAGTGTAGTTGGTCTCCATAATCTCATAGGGAGTGGGACTACTAGGAGGTGTAGCTTTGTTGGAGCAGGTATAACCTTGTTAGAAGAAGTGTGTCACTATGGGGATGGGCTTTGAGGTTTCTTATGTTCAGGATACTGCCCACTGAGTCAGTTGACTTCCCATTGCCTTCAAGATGTAGGACTTTCAGCTCCAACACCATGGCTGCCTGCATGCCACCATGCTCCCCCACCATAATGACAATGGACTGAACCTCTGAACTGTAAGTGAGCCACCCCAATGAATGTTTTCTTTATAAGAGTTGCCGTGGTCATAGTGTCTCTTCACAGCAATGAAAACCCTAACTAAGACACCCTCCAAATGAGACTCAGTCAGAGTGGTATCACCTGGCCAACAACTGACTGCAGGGACACCAGCTAGCTCTTGACCACAAAGAGGAGGGAGCAACTGCCATTAGCAAATGGTTTGTATTTCGCTTCACCCCTGGGAGCAGCTCCTGTAGGGTGGAAAGAAGGAGACTGGATGGAGTTTTGAACCTGGGCTTGGACTGAGGTACAAGTAAGCTTGTAGCATAGTTGTGGCTCCTCCCAAAAAGGTTATGGGGAGATGGCAGTCATCAAAAATCATCTGATTAACTCTCTCGCACTCATGGTTCCTGGGGGTGGCGGTGGACAGAGGCACATAAAATGATAAAGGCTTCCAACATTTCAAGTTAGACACACACAGCTTCTTCCCATTCTGGCCAGAGCCACTGCTCTCCAGCACTTCCCAGGGAAGATAAATCACCAGAGGCCCAAGGGTTGGGACTTTGAAAAACAACAACAATAAAACCCAAGAAGCTATCAACCCTGAGTCCACAAGTGTCCCCAGGAGACCTGCCTTCTGCATTCCCTCTGTCTGCTGAGGACCAAGAGGGGTCTCTGGGAAGCCAGTGGCTCTTGGAGGTCAGGCTGAGGCTCAGAGAACAGTTCCACGTGTTGACCAAATCCAAGTGGGCTGTTTAGAACAGGACTGCTACGAGAAATGGTTTTGGAGAGTCAGTCACAGGTTGAGACTTAGAGGGACTCGAAAGTGGTAATTGATCTATCAACGTGAAGGACGCATCTGGGCCGTGTTATGGATTGCCCTCCCTAAAAGAGACTTCAAGAGACAGGCAGGTGGAAGCGGGAAGCTGTGGGGCTGGGAGAGTGGAGGTCACGGAGCTCAGCAGGTCCTGCCCCTCCTGCTATTAATTAATTATGGGGATAGACTGCTCAGTTGTTTTGATCAGCAAACAAACAGCTGAGTGCCCTATCCAGCCCCAAACCTCATCAGTTATTTTCTTTTTCATTCCTCATCTTGACTTCCATCCACCAAGACTCTTCTGTTTTCCAATGGCAGGATCCAGAAGTGAGCTAAGAGCTGGTCACCTGACATGGTCAATGCTGAAGGCCTGAAGACCATATCAAATTGTCAGGATTGCAGCTCCTGATACTGGTTAACAGGAATTTAAAAGCTATTTCCAGCTCTACCAACCAATACGTGATTTGTGACAATCTCTTCATTTTCAAAATCAATGTCATCTCTTCTCCATGCTGTGGACCTACCTGTGTCTCCACAGCATCCACTCCAGAAGCAGTCAATGTCACCCAGAGTGGGGAGCTTCAGTTTCCATCTGTTTTGAGCACAGAGATTGGACTCTGAAGCTCAGAATGGTTTGCTGTGAGCATCTTGGCTGACTGCTGTGGATGGTAAGAACGGTCCTTCTTATTTGTGATTCTGTGTCTCCTTGAATTAAACCTCCTTACATCTAGAGACTGTTTAGTCTTTTTTCGAACTCTGGGTTGCATTTCAAACAGGCACCAGGGCTTATACCGCTACGAATGAAGGCTTTGAAACGGCTGTGGTTAATGACTCCACCAGCTGCCTTTTGTCCTCTTCCTCAGTGACCTCTTTTTAGGAATAACGGCCACCTAATACCTCCCTCTCAAATACTAGGTCAACAGAGAGTCATTTGGCTGATTTTTCCATCAACAAGCTAGGGATTGGGGGGCTGGCACACACTGATTGTATCCATTTCATTCTCTGGCCTCCCTTGGTAGCTGGGCCTTTATATTTTTCCAATGAATAGGAGATAACTATGGTTGCAATATAAAGATAGAAGCATTCCACTCCTGCGCTGCAAAGAAATGCCCTGCCTCCCTGACCCCTCTGCTCACACATAAACATACAAACGATGATCTGATAGTGTCGTTGCCAGAGATATGCTCAGCATATTTAAATATTTGTGTTTGGCTTCCCTCTTCATCCATTGCTCTTCTGCTCCCTCCCAATTATGACATAAATGATTTCAGCAGTATCTAAGCATTCATCTAGCCTCCTAGGAGGACTCTTTGCTTTAAGGCCAAAGCTTCTATTGTTGGAGTCAGAAGCTTACTAGGACACTTGGGAGCTGAGCCTGGCTGTAGTGCTCCTGGGAGAAGCCTCACCAGAGCATGAGCTTAGTGTGAGCAGTTACCAGAAATAAACGTAGCCAGAAGTTATCGCCCCATAAACATGGGTCCAAACTATCCATACCCTGTTGTGGGGTTTTGGCTCTGCTGCCTACACTCCCTTCCTGGATCTTCAGGTGCACACACCAGAAGTTAGGAACCTGTTCTAGCTGGTGATGGCTGGCTACCATCTTGGAATCATAGTGGCACATGAGTCATGCTGTCTTCCATGTAAGTGCAACACATAAGTGTGTTATGTTTTAACAACTACCCTCACTCAAGATGGCCCCACCCCTCACCACAGTCAAGGGAGAACCAGCCTTGATGACACAGGTACAGGGGGGCTGGCTCTGCCCCTTTGCCTGAGGGGGTGGCCCCAGTGGCTCAGACTGACCAGCTACCACCCAGGCCCACAGCTGGGCTTTGGGTTGGCCCACCATAGCATCTACCCCATCTAGGACTTTCTGGAGCTGGAAAAGGGACTGGTCCTATGGAACAATACCCAAAGGGTCTCCATGACTCCAGGCAGCCTCAGAATATCCCAGAGGAGTTCCTGTAAGGATCCAGTGATGACGGTGTACCAGGAACCAGAGGCCTTGAAGCAGACCAGTGACCCATAGCAATGAACATTTGCTAGTAAAGCTGATTGGACAGAAGGTATACTGTATGACACACCACTCCCAATGCCACCAGGACTAATGAAGAGATGTTGGAGAGGCGGGAAAGAAGGAGAAGTGAAGAGGGTTTTGCTTTTGGTTTTTGGTTTTGTTACTGTTTTTGTTTGTTTATTTGCTTGCTTTGCTTTGCTTTGGTTTTTTTTTTTTTAATTTTCTTTTTGGGGAGCTGCAGGGGTGAGGGGAGGATATGGGGAGACTGGGAGGTAAGCAGAAGTAGGGTGCATGGTGTAAAATTTCCAAAGAATCAGTAAAGAAATTATATTTAAAAAGAAAAAACTACCTTCACTCTACACTGTTTGATGGTCCTGCATGTCCTGTGTGTGCTTGGTAAGACACCATCCAGGAACACACTTATTGGAGAAATCATCTAGAATTCAAAGCATGGGTTTCAAGGTCAAAATTTTGTGTATTTCCGTTTTTAGCATTTGCTATTTTCTAGCCATGTGGCCAGAAGAAAACCTCTTAATGGACCCCACTTCTCCCATCTGTAAGATGTTAGGTGACTATATCCACTCTATGGAGTTAATGTGAAGATTCAGAGGTCCTGAGTGTGAAGTGAAAGCACGCTGTCTGGTGTTCTGAACGTCTACCACATTATTACTAACAATGCTGATATTTTATACTTATGTAAAAATATTACATTTTGAGGTCAACATGTGGGGTAGATTGCTCCAGCCCATATGATAATATGCTTTCTTTGTCTGTCGGAAGCTGGAGACCTAAATAATGACAGCACTGACCAAACACAGAGACAGTTTTGTTGTCTCATTTTCAGCTATGTGGGCCTGATTCCACCCGAGTCCTTGGAATTCTCTGCCACAAGTTTATTTCCTGGCGTTTCTTGCTCAGAGGCCTAAGAACACAGAAGTCATTTGGTTTGGGGAAACAAATATTCCTATCATCAAATATCAGATTTAGTTCTTTCACCTACTGTGAGACAAGTAGATGCTTCCAGCTTTCTGGAAAATATTTCCCATCACCAAGAACAGTTTTCTGTTGGAGAAATTCTACACACACACACACACACACACACACACACACACACACACACAGTCCAAGTGGAAACATTGCATGGCTATGTCAGCCTATAAGCCTTGGTATAGAATGGTATGGTATGCAACTCTGATAAAAATAGAATTTATAACTAGTGACAAGAACAGTCCCCTCCCTCACAAAGATACTCTGTGGAAACTTTGAACACTGTGTGGAAACTTTGAACATAGTGGTCAATAAGGAAAAACAAATAATGTTCTGATGTGTTCTTTCTGAGAAGAAAGATCAAAGATGAAAGTCTTTTTTTTCTCTGTGTGTGTGTGTGTGTGTGTGTGTGTGTGTGTGTGTTTGTGTGTGTGTGTGTGTGTGTGTGTGTGTGTACTGTGTGTACATGTGTGTGTTTGGGTATGTGTGTACACATTTCCACTTGATAAGTAATCCTTGCTGCTTTAGGGCAGCTTATAAAACTTATTTACAATTAACCCCTCCCCCCGTTCTTGGTCATGCTCTTGCTTTGTGAAATCCATATGTTGTAACTGATATGAGGCTCCAACGGCTTGGTTACACATGTGAGTTTAATGGAGTCAAATTGAGATGAAATCCTTCAAACCTGCCAGAGGATTTTCGTCACAGGCAACATCATCATGTTAATTCTTTTTCCCAGTTGGTGGTGAATCTAGGCCTCTTGCTATGGATGATTGATAGGGCTGGCTCCAGCAAGGCATGATGAGTGCAGGTGCTTGCTTGGAAACTGGCCTGGTGAACCGAGTCCTGCCCACATGGGCTCCTCTTGATAGTCATATGTGATGTCTCAATACCACACAGATCTCTTGTCTTTTGGTCCCTCCACATTGGTGCCTGTGCGTGGATGTGTCTCAAGAAGGCACAGCAGAAGGATTTCTGCCATGGCCTCTAGTCTTACTAGACTGCAGCTCTGATTCTTCCTGTCAAGGTGTATGGAATACTCACACTTAGCTATTCTTATTTTTTACTCTTTGGAACAATAGTTTCTTCTAGTTCATTCCCAAGAAGTTGCATTTTAATGTAGATATTGTTGTCCTGCCCAGATGACCAGCTCTCAGCTAAGGGGTGTCCTTTCTTCCCTACCAAGAGCAGAGTTGGGGACTTTGGTCTTCTTAAATTCCATTTCAAACTGATCAAATATCTAAAAGAGTGAGTACTCTTTATAAACATATTCATGTGTCTGATTCTTTTCTGCCTTCTACAGTTCTCCCTACCTCCCCTTTTTTTAGACAGCGTCTAACTTTGTAGTTCTGGCTGTCCTGGAACTCATTATGTAGACTGCATTGGATTCAAACTCATAGAGATCCACCTGCCTCTGCCTCCTGAGTGCTGAAACTAAAGCTGTGTGCTACCACAGATAGCCCAGAGGCCATTTAAGACTCTTAACAATTTATTTATTTTTTAAATTTCTTTTATTGGTTCTTTGAGAATTTCTTACAATGTATTTTGATCATATTCAACAACTCCCTCTCAACTCCTTCCAGACGCGCCTCCCTTTCACATTTGCTTTTTCCTCCCATCAAGTTCTGTTTGTGCCGCCCATATTCTCATAGCTATGTAGCCATCCACTGAAGCATCAGGAACCATATTTTTTAAAGAAAACTGACTCTTCCTCTCCCAGAAGCTATCAGTTGCCAGTAGCTCCTCAGCTGGAGTTGGGGTATGGGTTGCATCTTGTGGGGAAAGAACTTAAATCCAATCATAAAGTGGATAGTTACTTCCTTGTTGTTAGTGCCACTATTACACCAGTGAACATATCTTGTCATAGGTCATTATTTTACTTCACAGGTATCCTGGCTGGGCAAGATTGAGCATTACTTTTCTTCTCCAGCAGTGCACAATCCTAACATTCCTACAGTCTGAAAGCTAGCCGGTAGAGATGAAGCTTCCAGGTCAGTACCAGCTTGAGTTCTCCATATTCCGTGTGTCAAGCATGAGGTGTCTTCAGCAATAGGATCTGACTATCAGGCTCTGGAGAGTCACCAAGAGCATTGGCAGTAGTTTGTAATGTTCTGGTTCTGTGGGACCTCACTGGCCAAAAACTCCAAAAGTGGTAACATATCCTGCCACCAGGGTATTTATTTGTTAGCCTGTGGTGTCTAGTGGAGGATTTGTCATCCAGTTACAGGGTGACTTCATTTAAACTCTTTATACATGTGTATGAATATATTTTAGATAGCTTCTGAGAGGACTGAGCAGATGCCATAACAGGCTGCTCAGTCTTTTCTCAGAGATCAGGCCTCCATAACAGGCTGCTCAATCTTTTCTCAGAGATCAGGCTTCCATAACAGGCTGCTCAATCTTTTCTCAGAGACCAGGTCTCAATTTCAGTTTCGTGACACTAGACAGGCAGTTTCTGAGAAAGAGCCAGGAAGAAGGGGCAATCAATCTCCAACACCCCCAACAGCAAAGATGAGGAGGCCTGCCTGGTACATGCAGTCCAGGCCTGAGCCATAAACAGCTCGAGGTGATAACCAAATAAGGATGAAGCCTGGGACTTGTCTAGGCTTGTCCCAAAATGAAAAACTGTAGCCTGACCAGCCCCTGACTAGCCCTGGCCAATTAGAACTTACTAATGATAGCTACTTGCTTAATCCAATCATTTCTAAAATGATCTAACTGCTCTAGGACCTCCCCTTAGCTATGCTTAAAAGGAGCTTGGGGTTGTTGCCATGTTACTGTTGTGTGGGATGGATGGCCCCAGTATACTGGAATAATACACTCTTGCTGATTTCGTACATCCAGATGGTGGTCTTTTGTGGGACTTCTCCAGAACCCTAACAGCTTTTATAGTGGCACATTTCCATGGGTTTTTCAAAGGGCCTTCAGTGTTAGTTTTTCCTCTCCTTATTCCCTCCTCTGCCCTGCCTTTCCCACCTCCACCCTACTTAAGTTTAACTTGTCCTGTTCCATTTATTTATTTCCCTTCACTCCTTTATAAACTGTGTTCTATCCTCTTTCCCTTAAAAGCACCCCCCCTGTGGACTTAGTATTCCAAATGAAACACATGTCTGAAGATTCCAAGCTAACACCTACAAATGAGAGGAAACCCGATGTGTGTCTTTCTGGAAATGAGTTAACTTACTTAGAATGATTGTTTCTAGTTCTGTTCATTTACCTGTGAATTTCATTTCTCTTAATGGCTGAATGGTATTTCATTGTGCAAATGAACAACTTTTTTTGTTATCCATTCTTTGGTGGATAGACACTCAGGCTATTTTCATTTTCCGTCCATTGTGAATAGAGTAACAATGAACATGGATGAACAGTTATCTCTGTAGTAGGATAGAGAGAACGTTGGTATTGTGGCCAAGAGTGGTAAGGGTGGATATGGTAGACCTATTTCTAGCTTCCTGAGTATCTTCCACACTGTTGCTGTACCAGTTTGCACTCCCACCAACAGTAACTACATCTTCCCTTTCCCACAGCCATGCCAGCATCTGTTATTATTTATTTGTTTCTTTGGTTTTGATCTTCACTGTTCTGACTAGAGCAAGATGAAATCTCAAAGTAGTTTTTTTTTAAAAAAAAAAAACAAGATCCTGGTAATAGTCATTAAAACAAGCTACCATTAATAAATGGGGTTTCATGAAGTTAAAATTTGTTTTCTTTGCCGGGCGGTGGTGGCGCACGCCTTTAATCCCAGCACTCGGGAGGCAGAGCCAGGCGGATCTCTGTGAGTTCGAGGCCGGCCTGGGCTACCAAGTGAGTTCCAGGAAAGGCGCAAAGCTACACAGAGAAACCCTGTCTCGAAAAACCAAAAAAAAAAAAAAAAAAAACCAAGATTGAAAAAAAAAAATTTGTTTTCTTTCTGTGTGTATGCACATGTATGTAGATGTATGTCCCAATATGCATGCATGCAGGTACGAGAGATAATGACATCAAGTGTCATTTCTTAGGAGCTGTCCATCTTAATTATTGAGACCAGGTTTCCTACTGGGACTCAAAGCTCACCATTTTTAGTGTGGTTGGCCAGAAAACTCCACAATCCTCTGATCTCTGTTGCCCAGAACAGGGACTGCAAGAGTACAGTACTACAGCACCCATCTGGTTTTACCTGGTAACTAGGAATTGAATATAGGCATTCCTTCCTGCCCAGCAAGCACTTTGTCCATCTAGGTAGCTCTCCAACCCCTAGAGAGGTGCTTGGATTAAATATTATTATTAAAAAGTTGTTATTTTCACATACAAATACTGTTAACTGAATAAGGTTGAGTTTACCAAAGGCCACAAAGCTACTGACTCAGTCGGGAGTTGAGCCTGGGACCTTTGCCTTAGAGTATATGTGAATCTTCCTGTGCTGTGACTGAGTCTGGAAGTCTGAGGTCTATACTGCGAGGAAGACATTTGTGTGGTTGTTGATGTCCAAGATATGCTTGACTGGTATTAGGCTGGGGCAGAGGCTGGCCAAGAGTGGAGGGCTGACTTTGTGGGGCCAAGTGGTGTTAAACACTGAAGGAGAAGGAGAAGATTCCAGGTCTAAAAGGAAATGTGGTAGTCTTCAGAACAAGTAAAGCTAGACGCTCTATCAAAGTAGAAGAGGCAGGTGATAAGACAATGGAATTAAGTAGAAGCAGCAGGTGGGGACAAGGAGACCGGGTGTCAGGATAGGTGCTAAGAAGCAGCCTGGTTATCTGGTCATAATTATAGTCTCTGGAAGGGATTAGATCACCAGTGGTGGTCTGAGATTATGTTCATGCATTATGGGATTGATGTGACACTGGTTTTTATAATTTTAGAATATGAATTAGGTTGAGTTAGATCAGCTGTACCTCCGTGTATCTTCTATTTCCATGAGAGCTCAGGACTGCTATCTTCCAGTCAATAAGTGGTGTGTTCACCAAGGCCAGCTCTTGTCTCCATGTTTTGATTTGTGGCATCCTTTGATGTGCTGGTGGTCCCCAGTATGGGGTTCCCACTCAAGTCTGGCACACAAGCCTGGCCTTCGATCTGGTGGACTATGGCTTTAAAGAAAGAATGCTGCTTTCCTTGTGCCATGGAGAGGTATAAAGGTCAGATGGTTCTCCAGGACAGATTTATCTCAGATTCCTTACCTGGACAGGTGAGAGCATGATGGGGACCTGTAAGATAGTTTAGCAGGTAAAAACACTTGCCATATAAGCCTGCTGACCTGAATTTGATCTCTGGAACCCACAGTAGAAGAAGATAATCAACTCTTGAAAATTGTCCTCTGATTTCCACACACATCATATTGTGGCATGCCATGACCTATGCACACATACCCAGTAAGCTTTTTTTTTTTTTTAAGAATATGAACTTTGAGGGGTCTTTGAGAAATCTGCTTTACCTTGCCACTTTGAGGTTGTAAGAGATAATAGTACCTCTGCCTTGAAATACTGTCAGTGAACCAGGGTAGGACTCAAAGCTTCTGAGTTGACCTGCTCTCCAGTGGAATTCCCCAGCATTACTTAAGAACAACTGACCTTACTGTGATTGTATAAACACATGGCCTGTCCGGATTCAGCATGGGTTCATTTATCCATTCATGTATCAAATACTCGTTGAGGCGGGGCATGGGAGAAACAAGGCTGAGGAGATGAGCTAAGACTTTCTTCTTCGATTCGCATTGTTCAGGGTTCCTCCTGCCATGGTAGGACCTACCTCTCCAACAGTGAAAGTCCCTTTGCCTGACTACTTATTTGATCACTGCCACCGGGCTATGACTAGCACGTACAAAGCCTCAATGAAAACCACTGTACTGGGTAGAAGCAATTTCTACTCCTAAAGTATTTTCTATGGAACATGTGAAAAAAAACAAACATGAACTTGATGAAGACAGTTACAACCACACTAAATGAGGTACTATGTGAGTTGGATTCTCGTTAGTGCACTGACATATACAAGGTAGGCTTATTATGAAGGCAAGTAACATTTATTTTGGTCATAGATTTGGAGATCCAAATTCCAAGATCAGTAGGGGTTTAGAAGGAAGCTCATTCATTTGGCCTCCAAACAGCTCTTGGATGATCACGGTGGGAAGTGTATCACAGTGAATAGTCACACCTTGAGACAGGAAGCAGAAAGAGGATGGGTGGGGTACCACGGGCTCTTTCAAGAAGTTCTCAGGACCTTTTACAAGGCCCCAAGTTCTGATGGTACAGAATATCTTCCAATAGTGTGACCCTGAGGGCCAAGTCTTCAATGTTGTTCTTCGTCAGGGCCCTCTCTGAGTTCAGACCACAGCAGGCATTAAGTGCAGTGGTGATCAGTATTCAAGCACAGTTAGGTAGTTCCTCTTGAAGTTGGCAGTCACATGTTCTCGGTAGAATCCAAGTTGTTCCTTCTCCTTTACTCACTGACTACTTCACTCATTCAGCAAACACTGATCGAACATTAACTAGGTTCTGAAACAAGCCAAGTAGATCAGTCCTTGGGTGTTCAACATTTATTATTTCGGGAAAAGTATTCCCATTTATTTTCTGTGAGTTTAAGAGCACTTAGGACCAGCAGTTTAATAAGAACATTATATCATGGTGACATAGGACATTGGCCAATCGGTCTCTAAACTGACTGAGGAGACCGTGTCAAAGGCCCACGTACACCAGGCACAACAAAACATTCAGCTTTCCCAAGGTATTCCTGCGGCATTATCATTCGATTCTGAATGACACTGTATTTCATCTGGTGGCAAGTCCATGGACCCTTCCGAGTTTTCATCTGTCTTTGTCTATCATTTGATTTCTTGGTAACTTTTACATTGTTTCATTTTTTGCAGTTATTACACTTCTGGTGGATTCCATAATCCCATCAAGGTCTTTCTTTCTAGATTCCTTTGCTAAACCTTCACATCACAGTCAGGATGACCTCTTATTTTTTTCTTTTTTTGGTTTTTGGAGACAGGGTTTCTCTGTGTAGCTTTTCACCTTTCCTGAAACTCACTTGGTAGCCCAGGCTGGCCTCAAACTCAAGGAGATCCGCCAGCCTCTGCCTCCCGAGTGCTGGGATTTTATAAAGGTGTGCACCACCACGGCCCGGCTCATATTTTTTCTTAAGGATGGATACTTCCTTTTTTTTTTTTCAAGCTCTTTCCTATCCCAGATTGTAGCTGAGCTTTATTATACTCTTGAAAATAAACAAATACATTAACATCATAAGGCTCTCTCTCATGGTTTGAAATCCTTGTGTCAAAGTCCACTGTTCCCAAAGCCAAACTTTTTCTTCAGATTTAGAAATGAGTCAATTTATAAATTTCAAAATGTGTATCAAGGACACAGGTATGAGATTGCTTCTTTCCTTAACATGGACTCTTAGCAAGACTGTACAGCCCCATTGTCTTACTGATTGCCCTGGAAAAGGGTGAAGGTGAGTCTTTTGAGCTGTTGTAAAGCAATACAAGATATGACACTTCAAACACTAATCTCTGAGGCACATACAGAGGACATGGGCTGAGAGCTGATGAATGGCTAAGGAGGTCATGGCCACAGCAGATCCATGTGGACCCTGTGCTCTGAAGGATCCCAGGGAGCCCTGAGCTACTCAGAATGATGGTTGAGACAAAATTAGTGACCTCTACACCCTGAGTATTGACTTCAGATTCTGCCCAGATAAGCAGTGGAATGAAATGCACATGGCCTTGTGCCTCATGGCTAACTCTGGTTCCAAACTAAAACCAAATGAGTTCACCATTTGGCTTGAGAGGTCGGAAAATGTAAGATGGGGTTCCTGTGGCCCAACTGTGTCAAGATGAAATGAGTATGACAGTAGCGTGAGCAGGATGGGGAGAAGATAACATGCATGTCACAAGATCAAACTCATCATAAACATGCAGCTGGTGATTTCCTCAGTGTGTTGGTTAGGAAGTCAACGGAAGTAGCACCTTTTCTAAGTCCTCTACCTCCAGCACATTGCTCAGTTCTGTTACCATCAACTGTGAGGAAGGTTTACACTGGGTATGTTGGTCTGTGCTCATCTTATTGGTGGGATTACTTGATCAAGGAACACATGGTGCTCATTACTTGCAAGTGAACTGGCTGAGGAGCAGAACAGTTGTGCTGATTTCCCATTCTTCGACCCTGTTGCTGCCAGAGATGAGAACGGAGTCACCTGGCAGAGTTTTGAGGTCTGCTTTTCTTGACCTGGAAAATGGTGATAATGGTCATTTCCTCAGTCAAGAGACAAATGACATCTGAAAGGCAACTATGATATAATGTAAAGAATATGAGATTTTTTACTCAGAAGATATTGGCTGGAGTTAAATCTGTGGCATTTATTAACTGTGCACCTATGCCACAATGGTTTAATCTCCCTAAGCTTTAATTTCCTCAGCACTTAAATGGGGAGAGTGGTACTGGCTTGTCAGGGTTGTTACGGGCATGAAATGTATTAAAGTCTATAAAAGTGATTTGCAAATTTAACAAATGCTTGAGTTCCAGTCGGTTTTGGCCAGGAGCACTGTTGGGGACTAAAGCTACGTCGGCAAACATTGTACTGCCTGCTCTTGAGTCACTGAAGTACACTAGAGGACAAAGGCAGAAATAAATGGTTGATAATGGATAGAGCCCCATCAAGTAATGTGTTTCATGGTGGTAAGCACAGAGTTCAGCCATCTTATAGAGAACAAAGTGCCTGAGCTGAAAGCATGCATCAGGTTCAGACTGACAGATAACAGCCTTATGGGCATTTCAGAGGTGAGGAGCATGTGTATATTCCTGTTATTTTGCTCTTATGACTTGACTATAGATCATTTCAGCATTTTAATGCACAAAATGCCATATATTATAGAGAATGTAGTCATCTTCCTCATAAACTTCTAAGAGTTTCCTAAAAATAAAAGCATGGTGCTGTAAACATAACCACTTGTTTCTCGGAGGTTCTTTGAGATGTCCTGTAACTGGGATAATGCTGTGGCTTCTGTCTTACAAGCAACATCAACGCAATGGAAAGCTAAATTTGAGGTGTTTTCAAATGAGTTCAAATGTCAAATGGGAGTTGGGACATCCAAAAAGGGAGATTAAAGAGAGGAGAACTCAAAGACAAGACTGTGATACTAAGGTGGGACAGAATGGAGGTGGGGTTTCTAGAGCAAGGGAACTGCTTTAGTGTTGTTCCATTGCTGTGAAGAAACACCATGATCAAGGCAATCTATGAAGAAAGCATTTAATTGGGAGATTATTCACAGTTCAGAGAGTTAGTCCATGAATATCATGGCCAGCAGCACAGTAGCAGGCAGGCAGGTAGGCAGGCATGGTGCTGGACCAGTAGCTGAGGGCTCACATCTGATCAGCAAGTTGCAGGCAGACAGACTGAGACAGGGCCTTGGGTGGGCTTTTGAAACCTCAAAACCCACCCCCAGTGACAAACCTCCTCTCACAAAGGCACACCTCCTTATCCTACCCAAACAGTTCCAGTAACTGGGCACTAAGTATTCAAATATATTAGCCTATGAGGACCATTCTCATTGAAACTACTACAGAGACTAAAGAGGATCCCTGTGGAGACAGGGAGCTGAAGAGGAAAGAGGACCCATGATCAATGGCTCGTGAGGAGGAAAGAGCTCTAGCGAGGAAATCAGAGAATGACCATGTGTTGAGGTTGGAGGGGAACCAATCAACGGAGGGAGTCTTTGTTTCCAAACCTCCTGCAAATCCTGGTGCCGACCTCAAACTCTTGATTTCAAATCTATGTACTTACTCAAAGACCACAGATGAGAAGGGGAGGGATCGAGATGGGCCTCTGGAGATTTACTGAAATCTCCAACGTTCCTGCAAATGACAAATTGGGATTAAAACACCATCTTTGGATGATTTAAGTGTAAATGAACAGAAACATATGGGTTATATTTCCTTCAAATTGCATATGAGTCTAACAATTAAGCACAAAAAGGTGCTTGGGGCAATAGGCTTACTGGGGCTTTATGAAATATGGAAACAGTCCTCAGACTAGAGAATTGCCAAGTTCAGTAAGAGGCGCAGGACCAGGATGCCACAAGAAATCAAACCTGTGTCTCCCTCCTTCTCTTTCTATCTCTCAGGTCTCTCTGTCCTTCTCCTCCTTTGTGACCGCTTTTGTCTGTCTGCCTCTCCTGTTTTTCTTTCCCCATCCATCCCTGGATTCAGGCTGCCATCTGGGTGCTCACGGACATCTTGAAAACACATTGCCCAGCTGTCTGAAAGCAGCGGCAAACGCCCTTGCTGTGTGTGGAATTCTACCCATGATTTCCAGCTCGAGAGGAGAGAAAAATCAGTAGCAGGTGCTGCAGCTCCTCGGGGAGGGTGTTGTTTATTGCGGCTGTCCTCTGAAGAAACATTAGGACGCATGATCCAGGAGGGTAATATATTGCTTCATACAACTTTGCATTATAACCCCCACCCTTTCTTTATTTCCCTGGCTTTTCTTTTTCTGCTTTGGTTTCCAGCTTATGCTTTGCTAGATACATCTAGGACAAAGAAATTAAAGGCTGTTTTCCATTTGCTATTGAGCATGGCTGAGGAATGTCCTTGTAACTTAGTTAGAACACTGCCTGATGACAGAAATTACATAATGATCATTCAGGCAAGAGTGGGCTGTGGACCTGGCAGTTTGTCTTGTTTTAAGGGCTTTTTGAAGAAGCTATGAAGTTGGCACAGTGGACAGGCATGGAGGTTCAAAGTGGAAGACCCATCTTTAGTCTCCATCCAGGCTGCTATTAAGAAACTAAATGACTCTAAATGATTGGCATGTCAGTGACAGAGGCTCATTTTCAGGGCTAACTCAACACCAAGGCCCTGGATCATAGATGGGACCTATGTTTTGCTATGTTCTTCCATGATGGACAAGACAAAGAAGCTCTCTGTGGTCTTTTATATAAGAGCAACAACCCCATTCACAAGGGAGGCCCCATGACTCCCTTCCCTGAGGTAGCACCTGGGAACAGGAATGCCATCACTATGCACATGAAGTTTCAGCGTGTGACTTTGGAAATGACATACCATAAGAGATTAGTGTAGACTACACAACCTAGGAAGTCTGACTGAACAGAGGTGCAAACTCAGATGCCTTTCTAGCCTGTCCTGGGTCCATGGGGATAGCCTTAGTGCTGGGTTTGTGGGGGCAGGGCATGATGACACATGAGTACACGGTAATTACTGAACCCTGGGGGAAAAGATAAACAAAATCTTAAAAAATATGTTTTGCTTTTATTTGTATAGTTTAATGAGTTTTAGCTTTTATGTGTATGTGTGTTTGCATATCATGTCTGTGCATGCATGTATTCATGTGTACATTACGTGTCTTCTCTGATTCCTCTTTGCTTTATTTATTGAGGCAAGATTTCTTGATAAACCCAGAGTTCACCAATTCCAGCTGATCAGGCCAGCCAGCTTGCTCCAGGGATCTCTTGTCTCTGTCTTCCTAGCAATGGGACTCCTGGCAGGCTACCATATTTGCCCAAGTTTTATGTGGGTTCTGGGGCTCTGAACTGCCATTGTGCTTCTATGGCAATCACTTTATTTGCCATCTTCCTGGTCTGAATTTTAGTAGTTTCATAGTGATTTTACTTACACAGTAATCAAGGCATAAACTAGGCAAGTCCATCACATCAAAGTACCCCCCTCAGCCTCTCTCAGCCCTCTCTCAGAATGCAAAGGACCAGTTTGCATCCTGTTCTTTGAGTCTCCTTATATTGAACGTAAACACAGTCTACATTATTTTTGACTGAATTCCTGTAGTCAGTACAACTATTTTTAAATTCTCCATATTGTGACATATATCCGTATTTTATTCATTTATTACTGTATAGTGATTCATGGAATAGAGAGATGGCCATTCATCAGTTGATAGTCATATGGACTATTTTCAGTTTGGAGCTGTTAGGAATGTAAATTCCTCTATGTCTTCAATGTCTTGCCCTATTACTCTGTAATAGCTGTCTTGATGGGTATGAAGTGGTATCTCATTGTGATTTCGATTCATGCTGGGGCTGTGTATCTTTCATGGTGTCTAATATATGTTTATCTCTTTGGAGAAAATGCATTAAAATGCTTTGCCCATTTAATTTTTGTTGTTGTTGTTGAGTTATAAGGGGCCAACTGACATTGGCACATGCTGATAAACCTTTTAAAACCAATTTATTATACTTAAATAAGTATACTGTAGCCGGAGTTTGCCACCATTGCGTGGGTTCTAGAACATCTATCTCTGGACTTCCATCCAGGTATTTGACACTTATGGAAGTGAAAGTGAGAAAATAGAGCAATCAAGCAGTAGTCTGTTCTCTGTAATACTGAGAAATAAGGAGATGCATGCCTGTTTTTGAGGACTGGTGGGAATCTGAATGGAATCATTGATGAATATTCCTCATTGAATAAATTCTATTCTGGGTCCCTTAAATGCATTTACAGTCTCTAGCCTACTGAATTGTACTGTTAAAATGTTTATAGTCACTTATTACCCATTGGTAAAGCAAAAGTCATAAATGGAACTTAGAAGTAAGATCATGCCATCTCTTCTGATGAAGTCAGCCTGAGAGAAACATCCATCTCTTAGAATTACAGAGTGGCTCTGAACTTCATGGGCACTACACAAGTGTACCATACAAGTTCAATGTCCCATACCCTTTTTTGGTTTCAGATGAGAAAGGAATTCACTTTTGGTGGAAATGTGAGGATATACCCTGCTGTGGGATGGTCTTTCTGTATGCTGTGAATATATGTTACTACCATTGGTCAATCAACAAAGCTGCTTTGGCCTATGGTAAGGCAGGATAAGAGCCAGGTGGGAAATCCAAGCAGAGAGACAGGGAGAAGAAGGGAAGAGTCAGGGAAGATGCCAGCCTGCCGCCCAAGGAGCAACATATCAACAGACTGGTAATGCCACAACCACGTGGCAAAACATAGATTAATAGAAATGGGTTAATTTAATATAAAAGACCCAGCCAGCAAGAAGCCTGAGCCATAGATCAAATAGTTTGTAATTAATAAAAACCTCTGTGTGTTTATTTTATAAGCTGCTGTGGGCTAGGTGGGACACAGGAAAACATCTGGCTATAATACCCATTCCTTAAGCTATAGTACAACTAAAATAAAACCAATCAAGAATTCAAGAATCCTCCTTAAAAAACAAGCACTCCTAGCATGGATACTGCTGATATGGCCCACAGTCCACATGGTGTATAATTACTCTAATTTCCATGTGTTCCAGAACCTGAGTATAACCATTTCCAAAGGTAAAGTGATGGGTCATGGGTGGAGCCTCCCTTCCACAGGAGCATGCTCCTAAAACAAAGTCCCCACATCATGCCTGCTGGTGGAGCCTCAAGTGGGATTTCCTTCTGTGTCCTCTTTCCCTCATTTTGTCAAAAGTACATCACTCATTGCCTCTAAATCTATATGGTACTAAGCTAAAGAATGATTCAGAATAAAATAAGTATTGGCGAGGATGCCCTCAATCAAGGTGATATAACCCATAATAGGGTCTTATCTTTGTCTTGAACATTTCTGCTGAGTGGGAGAATGGTAGTAGACATGGCCTTTGTCAGACATTGTGAATCAAGTCATAATTGCCTCTTCTGTCTCTAGAAGGATCTCAAGTACTCCCTCCTTCCCCCCTCCCTCCCTTCTGTCTTCTTGCTTGCCTACTAGAGTATCTAATATTTGTAAGATATGTTCTATGAATCCACAAAGGACACTACCTTCTCTTGTTATTAGTAAGAAAAAGAAAAATTTGATACATACTCTTCTCTGAGATTATCTTGTTTTTATATTCTGCAAGGTTTCCAGAGGGAAGTATCTCCATGTCTGTCTCAGATCTACACACCATCAGATGAGGCTTTCATAGATTTAATTAAAATAAGGCTTCAGATTTTCTTGAACATTTATTGAGTTGTATAGAAGACAGCTGCTAATTGACTCTTAAATTACTTTTGAAATAATTTTTAAACAATTACTTATATAATAAGACATTTACTTGTTATAAATTCATAGTCATTGTTGTGCCCTGGGGGCTCTTCTATCTTCTAACTTGTTCTTAGTGTGTTAATTCATTCCTACCCTGCAGTTTTTAGAGTTATATTAATCAAACTAGAATGTGAATTAAAATTCAAATATGGTAGTTCATCACAGTAATAATTTTATGTCTTACTAATTACTGATGGTTCAATATCTTCTTTGCTTTTGGATCTTAACTCCACAGAGTAAATAGAACTGCACACCTATGTCTACTTGCCTTTCTTTCTTGGTATACCTAGAGACAGTTTCTGTTCATCAGGGAAGTTCCTTTCTCACAGGCCAACACTCTATTTCCACCCTGTCAAATGCACATATGCATATATATTTTTTCTAACCTGGAAATCACTGATTTACCTTTATATTGAGTCTCACATGCCTGTCTCTCTATTTACACCATCATGACATCTAATGTCCCTTCTTTGCAGCTACCTAGAACATTGAAATTTGCTACAAATGGTATCATTAAATACACTAGGAACCTCAAGTATGTGAGTTTTTCTTAGCTGTATATAACTGTATTCCCACAAATAAGATACCTTTATGTAAAAGAATGATATGTATAATAAGTGCTTTATAAGTTTTAATGAAAGCTTTTGTGCCCACTATATTAAAAGTAATAATAGTTTGATAATATTTTTAAGTTAAGTAGTTTCTAAGTCTTTTATTCAAGAAAATTGATTATTTTTAAAAGTTTTATAGTTTTACACTTTCAAAGTGTACCACTGGCCTATTCTGAGTTTTTAAACATATGGCTATCCATTGTTCTACCATGACTTACACCATCTGCTGAAGGTTTGGTGCCTCTTTCAAGGCAACGACGAAGTGGGTGCATTTGTGCACATCAGTCTCTGGTTTCCCATCTGCAGTCTGTCTATATGTATATCTACCCCTCTACCAGTATCATACCATCATTTAAAAAAGAAGTTTGCTTTTTAAAAACTTTTATTGAATTTGTCTCTCTTTAGCCTATATTTTAAGTTTACATTTTGATTTTATGTTCTTACGGTAAACTTAAAGTTGAATACTGATTTTGGGTGACCAGCTGTCACCAAGCTCAGTAGGTTTTTCACCTTTACCTAGAAGTCAACCCACTGTCTTGCTACATAGATGGGTTGAAATTGCTCTTCAATAGCTTGTTTGGTTTCAGGGTTCCTGGCTAAAGTTCTCATAGGGATGTGAGAGTGTACATGTGGAGGTCAGAGGACGACTTGCTGGAGTTAGCTCTCTCCTACCATGCAGCTCCTGGGGGCAAGTTATGGTTAGCAGGTCACAAGTGCCTCTTCCCACAAAGCCATCTGGCTGGCCTGAATACCACACTGTCTTAGCTGCTGTAGCCATCACATGGGTCTCAATGCCAAAAAGACTGGTTTCTTACACTTTGTCCTTCAGACCATTTTAGTTATTCTGATGTCAGTGGTTTTCCATAGAAATTTACAATAATCTTGCCTATGACATTAGAAACTTGATAAGACATTGGTAAGAATTGCATTCATCTTTTTTTTTTTTTTTGGTTTTTCGAGACAGGGTTTCTCTGTGTAGCTTTGCGCCTTTTCCTGGAACTCACTTGGTAGTCCAGGCTGGCCTCAAACTCACAGAGATCCACCTGGCTCTGCCTCCCGAGTGCTGGGATTAAAGGCGTGCACCACCACCGCCTGGCAGAATTGCATTCATCTTATAAATCAGTTTGGATAGAATTGACTTTTTTCACCTCATGTTGAGGTTAGAACCCAGGGCCCTTGCACATGCCAATGACTATGCCGTGACTAAGCCACATCACAGCCCCAACATGGATGCCTTTAACATCCTGATTGAGAACAGAGTGTGACATGTGTGTTAGCACATATGTTAGCTCTTTGATTCCCACCCTCAGCATATTGTAATTTTCAGAGTATAAATCCATCCATATTTTCAAGTTTATACCTAAACAACTCATTTTCTTTAGGACGAATATAAATGATACCGTTTGGGTTTGGGGGTTAATTTGCAGTACATGGCAGTAAACCTGATATTCACCATTGATTTATATTCACTAGGCTTTCTAAACTCATTTACTCTTTTTTATGTATTGCATATTTATTTAGTTTTAAATTTAAAAATTTTATTATTACCGTGAGCATAATGTGTGCATGTGCCATGGCATGGGTGTGGAAGTTGGGGGACAACCGTGTGGAGTCAGTTCCTCTCCTCCTACCTTTTCCTGGGTCCTCGGGAGCAAATGCATGTCTTCAGGCTTGTACAGCAAGAGCATTCACACACTGAGCCATCTCACTGGCACTGTTCTAAAAGTTCCTTTTCTATGCCAACAAATGCGACATCTGAAAATATGGGGCTGTTTTGCCTTTCTAAGTGTTTGCCTCCTATTTTGTCTGGTTGTCATGTAGGCGTATATCCTAGTTGCTGTCTTGATGCTGAGATAACTTACACTAGCAAAAGCAGCGTAAGGGGGAGGGTGGATTAGGCTCATGGTTCTATAGGAGCATAGTCCATCTTGGTGGGGAAGACATGGCAGCATGCAGGAAAGACCTGATAGCAGAAGCAGGAGGCTGGCTGGTCACATTGCATCTGCTGTCAAGAAACAGGAAGTGAAGGAAGTGGAGCCTGGCTATAAAGCCTGAAGGTCCACCTCCAGTGACTCACTTGCCTAGGGAATGGTATTGCCCATGGTGGACTGAGTCTTCCTACATCAATTAACAAGCAAAACCAAAACAGACCTCACTGTACTTCTGAGAGGTTCCACAGATTTTTCAAATAGCAGCACCGTTGGAATCCACATTTCACATTCCATCCCAACAGTATGGCTAGATCTTCCAAGGTAGAGCTGAATAAATGCAGTGAGGGTTGACATTTTGTCTTAGGAGCGGTGTGTTGAGTCTTTGACCTCTAAGCATGATGCTAGCTGTAATAGTTTTATGAGTTTTTTTTTCTTAGTCAAATTGAGTTATTCCTTTTTATTCTTGCTAACCTTTTGTCATGAATAGATGCCAGGTTTCATCTAATGTCTTCTTTCCCTGTTATTTGATGATTTATTTGCCGTTTCTTCTTTAGCCTATTGGTAGATGTTTGATAGTTTGAGGGGGAGTGGAGAGGCATATCCTGCCATTGTTAGGTTCTGTATAGGTGCATTACATCCTGTTGTTTGGCCGAAGTGGGGTCAATGTCCTTTTTGATTCTCTGTCCCATAGTGGCCTCAGGTGCCGAAAGATAAATGATGATATTCCCAGTTGGGTTGACCTGGAAATCACTATGGTCACCAGGCTGATCTCAACCTCACAGAGATCTGCCTGTCTCTACCTCATGAGTGTACCACACCCCACTGTAACTTCTATTTCTTTCATGACATCTTTTGACTTTTCATTTGTTTCAACAGAATCTGTAATGATATATTGAAGCATTGGTATGATGTTGGTTTTTTTTTTTAATTCTCACATTTCCAACACTGTGGTTTCATCATCTGTTCTAGTTTCATTCTGATGCTGTGATGAAAGCACTCTGACCAAAAACAATTTAGGGAGCAAAGAAGTTATTTTCTGACCATTCCAGGTCAAAATCTATGACTGAAAGGATCGAGGGCAGGAACTCAAGATATGAATGTAGAGCTAGGAGTCACAGAAGAATGCTTCTTGTTAATTTTCTATCTAGCTTACTCATGTTCAAGCTCATGCTCAAGCTACCTTCCTTATACAGCCTAAGACTACTTGGGAATGGTACTGCCCATGGTGGACTTCCAATGTTAATTAACAATGAAAAATATCCCTCACAGACATGTCCATAGGCTAACTCAATAAAGAAGTTTACTCAATTGAGACTCTTTTTATCCAGGTGATTTCAGTCTATGTCAAGTTGACAATGCTAAATAGGATATAATTATTTGCCTATATTTTGTCATTCATGTCATTGTTTTTATAATTCTTACTATAAATAATTTTCAGTTGTATTCTGGACATTTTGGCTGTACTGTTAGTCAATTAATTCTATATTATGTTAAATGTTTTATTTTAGTAGGCTTGTTCAGGTTAAGCAAATATTGGCCTGCAATATGGAAGGTTATGGTTCCAGTAGCAAATTTATTTATGAAAGTTTGCTTGCCACTTTATTCACCCAGTATATGGAGCAGGGGAGGCTCCCACTGGTCCCTACTCAGAATGTCTAAGGCATTTTCCCGGCTCCTGTATTAGGTGGAATATCTTGGTGCATCTTGAAGAACAGGCTCCTTAGTCCAGCTGCTTGTTATGCTGAGGATAGCTCCATGGAGACAGAGTTGATACCTGGACTGTCTACTTTTGACTGACTCCACATTGTAGGTACTCTCTTGCTGTCTAGCAGGGAGACAAAGTGCTTCTCAACCTAGGTGCTGGTCAGCCCAGGATTCCCTCCCTATCATCACTAAGTGGAGGAGGGGACTCTCAGTCTAACATGGACAAAGAGGCTTTCTGGACCAATCTAGCTACTGTGCTCTGTGGTCATCTTGCTCTTCCCCATCTCTGCTAGCTGGTGTTTCTGGGGAAGAAGCATCTAGGTCCTGAAGGGGGAGGAGCATGCTTCTCTTCCTGGGACTTGTCTGTTAAGCTCCCAACCCCTTGCCAGTGTTTTCAGGCCTTCCTGGTAATGCTGAACAACTCCTCTTTGATGAGAGAGAATAGGAGAGGATTAAAGGCCCCTGGTGTGCCCTGTGTTGCTAGGTTGGGGTTGGGGGTTCCCCAAATACAGATCTGACATATTCCTCCTCAGAGTGTGATGGTTTACAAGGGGGCACTGATACTGTTGTTCCTCCAGTGCTGGGGTTACTAAGCACCTTTTATACTTTAGGCTTCTCTCTGGGTTGCTCCTTGATTGCTACCAAAGTTTATAATTGTCCTTGGTGAACGGGAATAGAAAGGAGTAAGACTGATCTTATGTGGACCGGAAGTCTCTGTCTAATGTAGGCTGGATTCTTAAAACTAACTGGATTATCTTAAATTTTCTTCAGGAGGTGATAGTTGGCCAGAACACACTCCCCAGGGAGCCACAGCTGTTTATGGAGGAGACAGCACACTCCATGAGTCTGTATAGCCAGCTGCTGGTCTATAGTAGAACAGAACCCCCATATTATGTGCTGAATACCGGCTGAATAAGTGAAACAACATGTAAGAATTAAAAGGCTTCTCCCATGATTTCTTTTGGTCATCCAGAGTGTATCAGTAGAGGCTGTGTAGTTCGGAAAGAGTATCACAAACATTTTTATTTTTTGCTGATTTTCCTAGTGGGGTAGTTGGTATTAATTTTCAAGTTGACTAGATTAAGAAATGCATAGGATCTGTGAGCTTTCTATTGAGCATTGACCTATGCAACAGTAGTTGAGGTTTAAAGAGCTACCCTGAGTATGGGCAGCATGGCACAACAGGCTGGGGGTTCAGACTGGGGGGAAATTGAGAGAGCAGAAACTGCCCCATGTGTGCAAGCTCCTTCCCTTGCTGAGTGTGACTGTGGCTACTGCCTTCCACAGACGTCATACTCCAGCTGCTTTAGCCTCTCAGTGGGACCTCAACGCCACCCACTCTCCAAGGAGCCTTCAGTCCATCAACACTGATTGCCATTGCTGTGGTGTCTTCCCTCTTGGGACTTTCTCTGCATGCCAGCATGCAAATGGTCACCATTGGACTACCAGGCCAGTTCTGGGTAAGCCCATCCAGTACACTCCCACTTACATTATATGGGCGTTCTGTGGTTACTGTCTCCCTAGAGAACCCTTGCTAATGCGCCAGGTTGTTTTTGCTGACACAGGGCACTGAAGGGCCCCTTATAAAATCTGTAATTGACATGGCAAGAAGAAAACATGAATATATTATGGCCAAACTAAGCCAGAAAGTTCTTGAAAAATGAATGGGGTAGGGTAGGTTCCAGAACCTTTAGGCACAAAAGATTGAGTCATGGTTTGGCAGATTGGTCCCGTTTGAGACTAAGCCAATCTGGTTTGCTAGCTGCCTATGACCTCAGGTCATGAGACTGAGGACAGAGGACAGACTGACTGACCGACCTTTTTCCAGGAGAGTACTCCTTCCTGTTAAAGCATCAGATGCTCATAGGAGTATGACAATGAACCAGCCTGTACTAGGCTAACTTGTTCCTCTTTGCTAACCTCAATAGCTGTCCTTCCCTTCTGAGGTCCCAAGCTCTGGAGATGTCACTGAGACTCAGAGCTGTGTCTCTGCTCCTCCTACCAAGAGACAGCACTCCCACCCCACCCCACCCATAGCCTCCTCTGTACTTCCTCTATTAAACAGACCAGTCCCAGCCCTCTCAGAGCGGACCCCATTGCTGGTCACCTTGTGAAGTGCCGGTCCCCAAGACAGCTGTGTCACTCAAGACACCCGCCACCCATCCCACAGACCTGGTTTTGGCTCCGGACAGCAGCCTCCTGCGGGAGGCTTAGTCTTTCTGCATTCCACCTCTGATGAGCTCCAGTGTGAGGAATTAGAGGGGACCGGCACAGGCCTCTGTCTGCAGACTTCAAACACCACCAGCAGATGAGGCCTGGTGTTGGTTAAGGGCCATTTGCAATTGTAACTCTTTGTCTCAGCTGTGTTTTTATGGTTCGCATTACCCCTCTGCCCTGCCTCTCCTGCACATATGCCCTGGAGATGGACTGTGCAAGCAGACACTGTCTGCAGTACCTCAGAGGGAGACGGAGGCCTGACTTCACGTGCCACACGTGGTATGTTGGAGATGTGAGGTGACTACATAAAGTGGCCCTTTAGAAGGTGGACATCAGCCTGAGCCCTCAGCACCTTACATTCTAATTTCTTTTCAACCAATGGAGTATTGGATGCATCCATACCCTCTGTCTGAGGAGTAGGGACTTACTCATTGTAAATAGCTGGGGTTCCATACAAGAACCTCACCTGTGACAAAGCCAACCTAGAATCTAATCTGTAAGTACAAGCCATTTTTGAAAAATGGAATTCAAGTTCCGAGTCAAATAGCCCTGCATAGCTGGGGTGGGGTTGGAGGCTGCCTATGGATCTTCCCCCAGAGGGTGGCTGGGCCAAGGCTGTGGGCTAAACCACTAGGGATCTAACTAAGAGAGTCAGAAAGTGTGTGTGTGTGTGTGTGTGTGTGTGTGTGTGTGTGTGTGTGTGTGTGTGGTGTGTGCACATATACCCATGTGTGTGCAGGCATACTTGCCCATGCAGGCATGTGTGGAGGCCAAAAAGTGATGTCAAAATGTTTTCCTCAATTGCTTCTCTGCCTTATGTTTTGAGACAAAGTTTCAAAAACCCCATGACAGGGTACAGAAGTGGCATCCACTGGACACAGGCAAATGGCTGAAAGTCAAGCCTAAAGGTCTTTAAAACTTCCTATTTCGTCCCTGAAATGCGCACTACCTCCCCATTTAATGCCATTGGAGATCCTTTTCTTTTCAACCAAACTTCTGAAATGTATAAAAATGGAATAATCATTTTCCCCAGCAAAACTTGCAATCAACAATATTCATTGTGCTCAACCTCAAAGATTCTTTCATAACTTGAGATAATCTTTCTTAAGAATTTATCCCCCAAAAGATACCTCTTTTGGGGGGAATTTTGAAGTTCAATAACAAATTTAAATCTAGCGATGCTTCCCCAGCCAAAAAAATTAAAAAATGGGTTGGGAGAGATGATTATTGGTAAAGTACTTTCTATGTAAGCAAGAGGACCTGGTATTACATGAGAGCCAGGCATGTCAGGGCATGCCTGTAAGTGCAGTACTAGAGAGAGACAAGAGATTCCAGAGGCTCATTTCCCAGCTGACCTCGCTAAGGTGGCCAACTCCAGGTTCAGTGAGAATCTCTATCTTAATAAGTAATGTGAAGAGCGACTGAGGAAGACCCTCAGTTGACCTCTGATTTCCATACATGTGTGCATGGGTGAGTGCATAAACACATGCATGTGCACACACACACACACACACACACACACACACACACACACACACAAGAGATCATCTATTGTAGCACTAACCTTGGCCTTGCAAGAGTTTGGAATCTGAATGATGCATCTGCAATATACTAGAGGCACAAACAGCACATATACTTTAAATTCTGGTGAGATTTCATTCTGTCACCTCAGAGGTCAATAGGGCAGTAAATCATGTTGGTGATGTCATCTAAAGGAACTCATATAAGTGATGTGAAAACAAATTTACATGGCCACCCAAGGCCACCCAACTGATGAAGATGCCAAAGCAGACACCACCCATCACCCCAGTTCCCTGGTGTTCCATTCTCTGTGTGCCAGCCATCAAAAGATGAACAAAATGCTCTTGCATGTTGTGTGGCTTCATCCATCTTCTGCTTACTAGGGATGCAACTAGGAATCTGTTTAAGGATGGAGTGGAGCTCAGGGACGCTGACAACCACTTACTCTGCAGTTTTCACTTGACATCCTTAGAACTTAACCAGTCTTGAAGCCTAGGTTTGCATTTTCCTAAGGTCTAAGTACATTCTAGAAGTCATTGAAGCCTCTTGTGTTGTCACACAGCTAAGTTTTCCACTTGACTCCATAATGTACCTTCACCTTTTCATAGAAAATGTTTCAAAATGAGAAAAATGATGGTTTTGCCGTATCTTTTTTTTCTTACTCAGCAAGATTTCCCTTTCTTGGAGAGAGAAATAAATGGTTATATGCACTTGACTGGGCAGAGGGAGAAGAGCAGATACCCTAACCCTTGGTAAGAACTCAGTGCCATGTTGAAAGGGCACCTACAAAGCCCATCTCAGGATCGATCATACACCACCCTTCCCACCTCCTCTATGCTCACAGCCAGAGTTGGGGTGGACTGACCATTCATCTCCACAGAGCTCAGATCTCAGCCTCCATCTGTGGTCTGGGAAGTGTCGGCATATCACCTGCCCATGGTCTAAATGCAACATGAAGAGTAGAAACTGAGACTTTGATGGAAGCCAAGAATCTATGGATGGCCGACCAGAGCCTGGCTCCCCTGATTTCTAATCCAGTCTGTTTCACTGATTTTACAGCCCTGGGGGATTTAGGCAAAGTGAACAGACACCCCACCTAAACCCAAGGAACATTCTGGCCTCCACAGCAATTCCTGAGGATTAGCCTCTAACTTAGGAAACACTCCTTCATTAGACGTAATCATCACAGCTGGAAGGAGTACTTGATTTGAACACTGGCATGACACTCATTAAGGATTTTCAACTTTCTTCCCTTATTTGATTCTAGGACAATCTGTTTTGATTTACGTTTCCAAATCAGAGGCTGGGAGATAGATTTCTCTTAAGACTCTATTAACCTAACGGAACATTCCCTGGCTCGTTGACATCGTAAACTTTTTTTTTTTTCACTTAACATGCACTTATTTGAAAAACAAATCTTGAAATGTGGCCATTAGGCCCACTGCCTATAAAGGTGCCTGCTTGCCGAGAGCCTCTCTGGGGTGCCCTGCAGGTGCCCACGGCTCACAGCTGCTGTGCTTTCACACTGATGAGTTTAGGGAATGGACTTCAGACCTGCGATGACCAATAAGATACACTTTACAACCTAAGCAGAAGCTTATGCTGGAAACTGGAAGGGCTTTATAGGCGGCTTCGTTTCCCCCTTGAGTATCCTAAACCAGGAAGACAGCCTGTGGCAACCCATGTGTCGGGTGTATCGTGCACAGCCTGGCTCCTTGGAAAACCAGAGACCAGCACATTTGCTTAGGCAGGGCTGAAATGAGGACGGGGAGTGGGTTCCTCAGAGAGCCGCCCTGGAGGGCAGACTCGTGGAAATGAAGGTGCAGATGGCTTTTCCAAGTGAGGCTTTGCAGTCCATTTGTGTTGCCTGTGTCTTCCAACTTTTTCCTTACTCATGCCTTGCTTAGGTATTGAGTTCTGACAAGTGGAACAGTCAATGAGATAATATGGATCAAGATATAGTTAAAAGGAGATGAGATAAAATCCAAGTAATTCCGTTGTAGCCCGGACAGCTCATTAACGGGAGCGGGAAGATTTGGTAATAAAATGTAGGGTGGGAGCCCCAAAGTGCAACTATCGTTAGGGAGCAGCCTCCATTTTCTAGTTCCGGGGCCTCCTTGTGTGCCTGTGCTCCTTCTCTGTATTCGAATCACAACTATGATTAAAAGAAACCTAACAAGGAACTGAAAACATTTTATTTTTGAGGAGGAGTAAATAGCTTGTCTCCCTTATGTTAAATATTTTAATGCTCCAAAATAACCTTGCTGGAGAAGACCAAAAGAACTCCCTGAGAATTAACCCCATTCATTCATCACACAGCCCTGACAAACAAACCCATACTTAGTGTTCTAATATTATCCCTCCAGATTTCTTTACAGCGCTCTATATACCAACATCCATCAGTGTGGAACATGTGGGGCTGGTGTCGCCCCAGTGAGCTGTGCATCTGGAGTGTTGTCTGCACAGCAGCCTCTCCTGTAAAGGTCAAGGAAAGAAGCATGTGCCTTTCAACAGCACATCTCTGGGAGACCCTATGCAAGGTCTTTGAAGATTTGCATGTTGACTAGCAGCAGCAAAACCGGAGAGTGGAAACACGGAAGAGACTCTCAATGGTTGAACTGCCAGTGCTGAATAAGTCTGGATCCTGAGCATAAATTTCCCCAGAAAAAGGCTTTGAAGTTTGTTTCAATCTGTGAAATTCTCGTAACGGTCTAAATTTGCTCCTCAACATCTGGTGGAGATAATTGCAACAACTGGTATGGTCCATCCATTTGTGCATTTCTTCCCTCAATAATTCATGATTATTTGTGTGTGTGTGCACGTGTGTGCGCACATAATACATATGACGTGTGTACACATTTGATGTGTATGAGTGGGGGTACATATGTTTCACAGCATGTATATGATGGTCAGAAGACAAGCTTGGGTATCCATCCTTACCTTCCACCTTATCTGAAGCAGTGTTTCTTGTCATTCAGCCCTGCATATACCAGGCTAGCTGGGCCATGAATTCTGATGATTCTCCTGTCCCTGCCTCCACACCTTGCCTCAGGGACATTGGGGTTTGCAGACAGCCTGGCTCTACATGGGTTCTTTGGTTCTGAACTCAGATCCTCACACTTGCTCAGCAAGCACTTAACTGACTGAACTATCTCTCCAGCTACCTCCATCCCCAAGGTAACCTGACCGAAAGTCTTTGACATCCAACAAAATGATCTCAGCAATTCAAGGAGTGGAGATCTGAGTAGGACAGTCCTTGACCTCAGAAACTTTATTCTTTATTTGGTAGGGAAGGCTCAGTGACTACACAATGGAAATGTGGGATAGCCATAAGCTGTAAGAGATTCAGAAACAAAAAGATGGGGTGGATGGCGAAACATTCTTGTACTGCAGCTGAAGAATGTGTTGAGGGGCTGTAGCTGAATAGGCCATGGGTGGTGGGAAGATAATTCCAGGAAGAGGCCCAACCCAGCTGCAAGGATGGACATGAGAGAGGCAATGCAGGTGTGGGAACAATAAGCCCCATGTGAGCTGCACACTGGGTGCAGGAAGTGGGAAGTGATGCAGTTGGCTAACGTTGGTCTTTGTATTCCAGAAAGCACTCTACATCAGCTGGGAGTGATGTCTCCTGTCTGCAGCTGTGCAAGAACACGTGGTAAACTCTCATATCAGGAAGAACTGCTCAAATCAGAGAAACTTCCACTCTCTCACTTCATAGGCCCAGGTCACTCTCTTAGGGCTCTGCCACCTAAGAACATCCTTCTGTGCCAAATGACAGCTAGCTCTCCCAACTGAACCTCATTTGTTCATGATTCTCTAGTGACCATCACATTGTCATCATGAAGCTGCTATCCAGCAGCAAGCGCATCTCTGCTTCCCTCATCTCTAGCCCAAGCCAGGGTTGCTCATGAGACTGACTCTCCCAGCTTCCAAAACTACTAAGTGCTACCGACCAGAAACACATAGACCGGAAACTTACAGTGAGGCCTTGGATGACGCGGGAAGTTAATATCCCTAGCAGCCCCATCATCTGTATTCTCTGGTCCACAGTATCATTTTTATTCACTCATCTATTTAACATGAGAGTACTGAGCACTGAATATGTCCCAGCACTAACAGACTTAATTTCAAATCTGCACAAGCATTACAGCCACTTGGAAAGGTAGACAAGAAAGTGATTTCATGAGCAAAAAGAGCACCCACTGCCATCCGTAGACACTGGAGGTCCTGTGGCCACACAGGGCAAGCACCACAGGCCATCTTCCCCTACTTCTCTCTTACCCAGAAGCTCTCCTACTGACATCCACTTCATTTCTAATTCCCTCCTATAGAAGTAAATACTCCAAATCTTCTTTGATACATTACCAACTTGTATGAAATAAAGTGCTTATAAGATAAATGGAGAAGCAGTAGGTATGCTTATCTGGATGTTTCAGGCTGGTAAAACTGGAAATTTAAAGATACAAGCATTCAGTTATGTTTAAGTGAGTGACGGGAAACAGGATGAAGCCCTACCTTTGGTACATCAGCAGACCTGGGTTAACTTTTAGGGTAGCACACGTGACTTCACTGTATCCAGAGTGTGTCCTCTGACTCTTGGCCATCACAAAAAAAAGGCTAGAGTTTTTCATGATAATGTGTTTTTGAAAAGTGAAGGATAAGACCTGACATTAAGACAAAAATGAATGTATGTAAAGATTGTCTTTGACTAATTAGTTAATGAGAGGAAGAGTAAAATATGTTCCAAGAAGAGGCTCCAAGACAATCAGGGATGCAGAAATGAATTTCATAGATGCAGGATTTGCATAGACAGAGAGATGCTTCAATCCACTATATATCTGCGGGACAAAACCCAAAAGCATTTTTATGATCTAGATTAATTTACAAAATTATCTTCCGAAAAGTTAACAAAGTTGACAGAGAACCTCAAAGACAAAGAAATATGAGGACCTGATAGAATCCAGTGACCTGGAAAGCCATGGGAAACACTCAATTTTCTGCCAAAAACCACCTAGGAATGTTTCTGGTACACTCAGGAGCCATTCAAAACTTTTCCTGGGGGCTGGAGAGATGGCTCAGAGGTTAAGAGCACTGACTGTTCTTCCAGAGGTCCTGAGTTCAATTCCCAGCAACCCCATGGTGGCTCACAACCATCTGTAATGAGAGCTGGTGCCCTCTTCTGGCCTGCAGGAACACATGCAGGCAGAACACTGTAAACATAATAAATAAATAAATAAATCTTTAAACAAAAGAAAAACTTTTCCTGACATTTCCCACTCTTCTCCACGTAGAAGTGGACATTTCTCTGTCAGGTGATTCATACACAACCCAGTGGGGGGGGGCATCAGCTTTGCTCCTGGGATGAACAAAAGACAGTAAAATATGCAGGTTTATGAAAACAAACCAATACAAGTGTACGTAATCTAGTGGGACTCAGAATAAATGTACTTGGTGTATAAGTGGTTTTTAACCAGAAGAAGCCATCTATATACAGAATGAACAAATGGCTTCTAGAAAGAGCAAAGAGTGCTTGAAATATCATTGTGCTGGGCCGTAAAAGTGGAGAGCAAGATCCAGAAGATCTGGTCTCAGGGAAAGAAGAAGACATCATAGAAAGCAGAGAGCCACAGCATCTTAAGTTCCTCATTAGGCACTATGGAGGGAGTTTGGGGAGAGATCGGTGTCCACTCTGTAGTGAGAGCAATTGGTCCACATATGGTGAGTGGGAAGAAAATCAAGGGGACTTCATTTGCAAAGGGGAATAATTGACTGTGGGCACATGTGACAAGCAGATTGTGAGTCTGACATATAATAAGCAAAATATGGAATATATTATTACATAATTACATTTTCATTATACAACAAAACCATCAAAAAGCTGCTATGGGTCATAAGTAAGGAAATTGTGTGGGGGTGATAATAAACACCTGCACCCTGTAGCATTCTGCACTTTCCATGGACTCTCATTTAAAAGCTGAGGTGTATGTGTTGTAATGTCTGAGTTAAAGTGGACGGACTGAAGCTCAGTGGTTGAATAAGAGGCAGCCCTTAGCTGGGTCTCTCTGGCTTTAATCAAGCACACTGTGTCTTGCAATGATCATGCTGCACTGCCCTGGCTAGATCTCAGGTAGGATCCTGTGGGCAACCAGAGGCCAAGCTAAGCACAGGCAAACGAGACCCAGCAATGGAGTCTAGAACAGCTACCTCTATGGTCTTTAGAGAAAGCTAAGCAAACTATCCTGGCATCCTTGGGCCTAAAACACTTAGTGCTAAGACCAGAAAGCGCTTCTGATGGGCATGGTGAATGAAAAAGTAATAACAAGCCTCTTGGGGGCCTGACTGGGTGCAAGGTATTGGTGTGGACAAAACTGCACCAGCTTGCTTATTTATTCTTCACAAAACTGGGATGGAGGGGGTGGGGAGAAGGAATGAAGGAAGAAAGATGCTACATATTTGCGGAATGCCATCTTTAACACCAATATCAGCATTTGGTTTTCATTCATCCTGACCCAATGACATCTGCATAAGGGGTATTATCATTTCTTCATGAATTGCCCTAGATAAAAATCTGATGCAATTAAAAAACGATAAGGTCTAGAAAAATAAAGATATCAAACATCCCCAGCTGTCAGGATTGCTTTGATTTTCTTTGATTTTTTGTCATCCCTCTTAGTTATCTGGGTTTGTTCTGACCAATGTCTTTTCTTCCATTCCTCCATCAACACTTTGTTTAGCTCAGTTGTCTCCTGAAGGTGGCTTCCTACCACATGGGTACTACGTGTCCCTTCTAGACATGGTCGGCTGAAACACCATTCCTCCAGCTTGTACTGTGGACTGGGTTTTCTGGGGAAACCTTCCTCCCTTAGTGACACACTGTTAAGGGAAACATCTCCATCGTGGGAAATATTTGCATCTGGAAGACTTTATTGAATCTCAGAATCATTAGCAAGGGCACTGAGACCTTAATTGCCCACTAAAGTTCCAAAATGACTAAAGAGGGTGCACACACAGTGTTTCTACCTTCAGCCTCTGGGACTAGGATGACATTGTGGCGTTTTTCCCTCTGGCAATTTCTGAATATTGATGTGTCTTTGTCTCCATTCATTGGGATTTTTGTATATACTGAAGTTTAAACTTACAGTCTGGCTGTGAAATAGAGATATTTTAAAATTAGCTTTTTAATTACACAGTTGATTTTCATATTCTCATTGGGCTGAAAGTTAAAATACTAGCCTGCCCAGTTCAATCCATGGAGTATGGCTCCCCTAATGATGATAACTGACTACCTTAGTGATGATAACTGGCTGGTAGTCTCAAATAGAAAAAAAAATCTCTTTGCTAACCCTGATCTGGGACAAGAGTTCTGCTAGGACTGACCAATGTGAGGGTAACAGACACCCCTCCCTGCAGTACTAGTTGGACCCCCCCCCCATTCCTCATATGAAGTTGGTTATTTCTAGAGGCAGTGAGTGGGTGAAAAAACCTTGGATTCTTCTCATGGTGACGATGCTTTGCTTTTCTTCAAGGTTGGCTGTTTTTTGCTTTTTCTCCAGCACTCCCAGTTTCCCTAGTGACTGATTGAGCTTCTGGCACTTTGCCATGTGAAGTTTCTGAGGGCTTGTCATGGATCAGAGCAGTGGTAACTATTTTATTTCATTTTTCCTAAACTATTTATGAGAAGAGTGAATGGTTTTAATTTGACTCATCCAAACCTTATTATTTCCCAGTAGATGATTTTTTCCCCATTGCCTTGTTTGGCTAAATTCCTAATTTGCCTTTGGCTAATTCAAAGAACAAGCGAAAGGGATGTTTTTAGGTACCCTTAATCTCAAAGTTGATAATAAATTATGTGGTTATTAAATAAACTTGTCTTGCTGCCAAGGGTAAAATAAATAAAGATGTTTGCTTCAGCAAAGACAGTTCTGTGTCCCTAGCCTCTTCTACATCTTGTCTGGATCTGCAGGGCATTAGCACATTAAAGAAACTCTTCTGCAACACTGCAAGCCTCCATGTGAGAGACCCTTCTCATCCTACTGCTTAGTCACTGGTCCTCTGGGCAGCTTAAAGAAGGGTTAGAGATGGGAAATCAATGAAATCAATTTGATGCTCCAAGTCAAGCCATCCTGAGGCACAAATAACTATTTGGAGAACAAAAGCCAAATAAGTCCTGGGACTTACTTTTACTGATTATATTGGCTATTTGCTACATAGTTTGGCTTTCTACCTAGCTTTTGGAGGGGCATACTTATTTCTACAAATTCCAGGAGTTCATGCCCTTCATCTTTTGAGAACCTTTTAAAGACTAATGCCACCCATCCTCCCAGTCAGCTTGTTGCAACCCAGCCAATCCCCTTCTTTTTAACCTCCAAGATTTCTTCTCTAGATCAGGTCTTTTGAAACTTTCCCACCCAAGACTCCTTTTTGTCTGAGAAATTTTTGTGATAATTTATAAAAAAAAAAAAAGTAACATGTCAAATATTAAGGAACATCTATAAACTTTTAAAATAATTTAAAATAAATAACACAATTTTATTATTTAATAAGTATGAAAACAAATTTTTATACTAATAAATGAATATTCTTACATAAAGAATTAAATCTTGGCTGAATGTTTGATACTACACTACATGACATAGAAGATCTTCAAGGATTTGAAGAGCTGACCAGTACTTTGATTCCATAATTGCCAATGTTGAGAACACCACTTGACATAAATATCTGGTACAAATTTTTTCAGAAATTGTTGGGAACTCTGTCCCAAACCAAAATTCATTGAGACTTTTAGGAAACCCAAGTCAGCAACACAAATAGCAGTTCTGAAGATCAAACCATTCTAACACAGGGCAACCCCAAATCTGCTAATTCAGTGCTGCATGCTGCGTAAAGGGGCCAGGAAATATTGGAAGTCTTTGTTTTCCATAATTAAACCACTGTGTTTTGGTCAGAATAGAAGACTGTAGAGTTAAACACTTCAGTTAAACATATTCCAGCCTTGAATCCGAGCTTCTGTGTTCCAGATAGGGTTCAGGCAGTATTGTGTGGTGGGTGTACATGGTATTGTGTTCAGAATTAAGGCTAAGGTGAAGTTATGAGATACAACATCACCCAGCACTCCCAGAAACATCTCAGATCCATTAAACATTTGATTTTGAACATTTTTTGGGGTAAATTCAGAAACTGTTTATTGTTGTCTTACTTTTCAGGAGACCCCCCTCCATTCAGGTAAGCAGCCCTAAATTGGGGTGATGACCCACAGTGTCAGGAGCTATGCTCTAGATGACCCCCTGTGAGATATGTTTAAGAGTGGGCCTAGAAAATTGTACTAGGGGCATCCTTCCTCACAGCTTTTCAGTTTCTTTATTAAATACCCAATACTGGTAATGACAGTTTTGCTGGCTATACTGGTATTAGTCTTGTGGGATTCACACACTCTTCCCAGAAAACATCAGGGGTCTACTTATATTCATATTCTATTTTTCTCACTCAGAGAATTTTTTCTTAAGAAAATAATCTGAAATACAAGAAAATACATTGTATATACTCATCAAGATGCCAACTTCATTATTGTTTGTATTACTACAAAATTAGAAATAATCAACAGTTCAGGAGCTGAAAAGTTATCTCTCAATATATGGTGCATACTGGCTTGTTATGTAGCCTTTAAATGTGCTGTAACATGGTAAGGTATTAAGGTATAGTTTAGAAGATTACATAATAGTTAACAAAATCTGCAGTTTAAGCTCAACACATACTAAAATCTGTTTAGAAAAAAATGTTCGAAATATGAAGCAAGAAGAGTAGAGAAGCTTTGGGAAGACTGACATTGAACAAAGGTTTTGCCTATATTATTTGACATTTTCTAAAGTTCATATAACAAGAATACACAACTTCTCAACCACAAAAAGAAACAGTGGAGATATTGGATCTTCATCATTCTTTTAGAGAAGGAATAGTTACTTATGAGCCCTCTGGGAAGGTAAGGAATACAAGATAGAGGAAATGGACCCTTTTCCTTTCTTCCTTGATTCCTTGCATCCTTGCATCCTCCTTTCCTTGCTTCCTTGCTTCCTTGTTTCTCTTCCTTCCTTAATTTTTGAACCGAGGTCTTGATATAAATCCAAGGCTGGCCCTTTCTGCTGACCCTCTCAAGTGCTGGGGGGACAGGTATGTCCTCCATACCTGGCTGATGTGGTCCTTCTTTGTGTTGCTTTTGGGCTTTCCATGGAAACCCAATCTCTCTCCTTGGACCCAAAGTGCCTGTATTGACTAAAGAAAATCTTCTAAGACCCTGAAACTTACTCAGGTTTGAATGAATCCTCTTTGATGAAATTTACAGGCAAAAAAGGTCCTCCAGCCTCATACTTTCTAAGTTCCTTGAGGGGTGCCTTTGCCAAGGATGACACCACTGGACAGCGAAAAGCTGAGTGTTCCTGCTTTCTACTGCATTTCACTGACATCTCAGTTCAAATGACTTTCCTTGCATCAGACTTTGCTCATCAGGTGGGTAGAGGAAATGGGATCCAGAGTCAGGATGCCTATTTTTACATCCTGGTCTTGGCCCTTAGTACATATGTAGATATAAGATCTCAGGGACATTTCCTTTTTTTTTTTTTTTTTTTTTTCAAGACAGAGTTTCTCTGTGTAGCTTTGCGCCTTTCCTGGAACTCACTCTGTAACCCAGGCTGGCCTTGAACTCACAGAGATCCGCCTGCCTCTGCCTTCCAAGTGCTGGGATTAAAGGCTGCTACTGCCGCCACCGCCACCGCCGCTGGCTCAGGGACATTTCTTAACCTCTCTAAGCTTTCATGACCTTCAATGAGGAGATAATAATTACCCTATTACCTAGGATTCCATGTGGATAGTCCATAGAAAGTATTTAGAACAATTTATTAGCTATTATTATTATTATTAGCGGTTTTGGAGGCAGTTGTTTTTATATGTTATATGAATCTAAATTGATCTTATTGATCATGTGATTATTCATAGTGCTTCCCTCAGTTATGCATGATCTTTAAGAAGGCGGAAGCCATGTCTCTTGCAATAACTAAAACAGAACCCTGGTGTAGAGAGACTGTTCAGAAAGTAGGTGTCTGATGGCAGAGCTATCACGTAGGCTAAGATTAATTGCCTTCTCTAGCTATAAGGATAGCTTGAAGCTAGTCCATCTGATACGGATCCATTGACAAGATGCTAATGGTAGGTGTGGTGGTTTGAATAAAAATGTCCCCATGACCATAGGGAGTGGCACTATTAGGAGGTTTAGCATTGCTGGAGGAAGTTGGTCCCTGGGGATAGGCTTGGAGGTATCAGATGCTCAAGCCACGCCCAGTGTGGTATTCTCTTCGTGCTGATCCAGATGTAGAACTCTCAACTCCTTTTCCAGCACCATGTCTGCCTGCACACCACCATGCTTCCTGCCACGGTGAAAATGGAATAAAGCTCTGATCTGTAATCCAGCCCCAATTAAAAATTTTCCTTTGTAAGAGTTGCTGTGGTCATGATGTCTCTTCACAGCAATGGAAACCCTGCCTAAGACAGTAGGACCATCTCCTCATCAAAGAGATCTACCACATAAGGGGAGTGCTACAGTGAGAGTGAAGTGGGAGTTGATAGAAGGAAGGTCTAAAGCTCACAAAAGAAGTAGGTTCAGAACAGAAGCCATTGCTCCTGTGAGCAGACAGAAAATTAAAAGGCCAAGGAAGCAAGACAGGAGTGTGGCTCTAACATGGAGGATGGGAACATGTACAAGCTTGGTGTGGGAACGGGCTACATGCCTGAGGAGCAGGCTGATAAAGACCCCAGACAAGGTCACAAATGAATGGAATAGTCTGGTGTCAGGGACTGAGTTCTTGCCAGGAAGCAAGGCTGGGATACTGGATACAGAACTTGATTGAGGAAAAACAAAATTAGAAAGACCCAAGAGAGGAAACAGCCACTGAAAAATGATTCCATGGCCCTCTTCAAATACATCTTTCATTTTAACTTTCTTTGACCATTCTAGTTGGCCATTCACGTGACATTTGGCTGGCACTGCTTTGTATTCTGAGTAGTTTGTGCTGTGGTTACTTGGATTATTAGATTATAAATAGAGCTTTCCCTCAATAAGATGATATAGCCTAATTTTATAAGACCAACCATGATGATTAGCTTTAACTGCCAACTGTACAAGCCTAGAATCACCAGGAAAAATTCTCAATGAAGGACTGTGTATGTTGGGTTGGCCTATGGGTATGTCTGTGAGGGTTATCTTAATAAAGTTAATTGATGTGGGAAGACATACCTAGCCTACTATCGGTAGCACCATTCCCTAGGCAGGGGTTCTGAACCATGTTAGAACTGGAGCACATGTAAGCAGTAAGCAAGCAAACACGGATGCATTCAATTCCTCTGGTTTTGACTGTGGATGTGATGTGACTAGCCATTCGAAGCGCCTGCCTTGACACCTCCACCATCGTGATGGACTTTAATAATTTGGGATTATAAGATGAAAAAAAACACCTTTAACCCTGTAAATTGCTTTTTTTTTGCCAGAGTATGTTATCACAGCAACCACAATGAAGCTAGGGCATCATCAACCCACGAATGCAACGGCAAGTCTATTAGACGATGGCTTCACGCTACCTGCAGAACGTGTTGGACAATTTAAACTTGATGCCGTGTCTTTGACTTCTTTTAAACTCTGAACTGTGCTTTCTATAAGTAGTCCACAATCTACCTTTCTCTTTCTTACTCTGCCACACATCACTGTCATTTCTGTCCTGAATTTCTAAACCATGCTTATTTAACCTTCAGTTCTTTTGTATGTTTATGAGGATTGATATTAGCCAAAATTATAAATTTTCAGCCATTGGGTGTTAATGAGTGTATTTGTATCATGGCCCTAAGAACAGTGACACAAAGTCTCAATTTTGCAATAGTCTGGTAAATTTCTTAGTTATAGTCAATTTTTCTTCTCTGGAAAATATATGGTCATAACTAATTATCAAAATAAAAAAAATTAGCTGGGCATGGTGGTACATGCCTGTAACCCCAGCAAGTTTGAAGCCAATCTGGGCCACTTAGTGAGATCTTGTCTCAAAAATAAATTTTTTTTGAATTAACTTTATTTTAAACTTCCATGTGTCAGGGAGTATTTCTAAGAGGCCTTTGGGAAGCAGGAAACAGTAGACACATTTGTCACAATACTCAAAGGTTGGGCAGGGTTTGGTGATAGGGTAGCAGAGCTGAGAGCCTCAGTTCACCACTGAAGGAGTGTGTCTCTGGAGCAGATGGGTGCATCTTCCCTGTGGAGTTCTATTGTTTCCTGATGCCTTGTTTTCCTAAAGCCAGTCAAGCTAGAGGTTGCATTGTGACTTCATTACCTGTGACTTGCATAGAATGAGTGGAACTTTTTGTTCTGGCACAGTGTAAACTTCTCAGCTCTTGGCAGCATCTAGAGCCAAAAGCAAGCACGTAACATTGTGTGCCAGGCACCGCTGTGTTAATGATCTCTTTTGAACAAGAGTTGTGTTAGATGAGTTTTGACTTTGATCAAGAATAACACTCATTTTTAGAAAAAAAAATTGGAATCATCAAATCAAGGAATTTTCAACTGAAGTAAATCATGAGCTCAATGATAGATCTTTGGCAAAATAACATCAGCTAGGCACCTTAATATAGAGACAATGTTTGGCTCTCTCCCTCTCTCTGTTTCTCTCCATCTCTCATTTTTCAAAAGATTAAATATAACAGAAGTTCAAGTGAGGCTTTGCCTGGTGAACCATGACTTTCTCGCTCAAGCTCTGTGATAACCCACTTTTGTCATGAAGATGCCTTCTGCCATAAGAAGACCAGGGACACCTCGGCTCGGGTACTGCATTAAAATCCACAGAACACTTTCCCACTTCAGCCTCCACATGGTGCCCAGAGGCAGCCTTCCTCTCCCCCAAGTTCCAGGCTTAGCACAGTGCTTACCACATAGCTAGTCCTTTGAAAGCTCTGTATAGAATTAAAGTTGATGGATCATTTTTCAGATGAGCAAAGAACGTTTAATAGTTTCTTCACACTGGGAAATACCGGTGAACTGTTGGAACTTAAAGCTGTATCCTGTTCTTTTTTCCCACTGGCCTTGTCATGGACACCTGTGAAATGTTCCACCAAATAACTGTGGATTCCAAGGATCTCTGGTGCTGCTGAGATGCAAGAGTTTGGGCGAGCTTGTGGTGACCTTAGAAGTTTTTAGTCCCATGCTGCAGAGAAAAGGAGGAGGGAGCTGTAAGGAGCAGTAAGAAAAAAGAGGATTAAGGCTTTGGGTGTGTCTTAGAATGGTCTTTAAAATGAATACAATAAAAACTCATCCTGTAATCGGTAAACAGTAATATAATTAGAATTTTTTTCCTATTTACTTCCTTTAACATGCAATGGGGGGAAATGGAAAACAAAAGTCAAGGACTCAATCAAACAGATGTTTCTCGAGTTATTATTTTCTCCTCACTGTTGTTTACAAAAAGAGATTCCTTTAACAAAATGTGACTCACAGATTCCAGCGAGGCCCGCTGTTCTCCATGGGAAGGAAAGAGAAAAATAAAGGAAGAAAACTCAGATCATATGCTTTTATTATGCACATTATTACGCCTCATTAATTAACCCAACCACTGTCCCAGTGACGCTCTGGGCTCACTTCACAGGAAAAAATTAGTCTGGATTGCCAAGTTAAAAGACAATTACAGGAAGATCAAATTATGCCTACATTGCATTCTGTCAGGGCACGGAGCCAGATTCCTGTCACATCTGTAAAACTGGAGTAACCTCACTAAAAACAGTCCCAAAGAACCAACGTCACAAGACGTTTGACGTCCACACAGAGGATGTGTTGAACTTACCCAAGTTTCCTTTCTCAGAATCGCATAATGGACCCTGAGAATGGGCTCTCGGATAGTCCCTGCCACATGTCAGCTGGGTAAATCCTTTGTTCTGTCTAATAAAGCATAGCAGGAGCTGGATGTGGTGATGCATGCCTACAATCCTGGAGCTGCAGAGACTGAGGCAGGAGGGTTGGGAGGTCAAAGCTATCTATCCCAGGCTACAAAGTCAGGTGGCTACATAAGGAAATTTGTATCCAAAAAAATTAAACAAAAACATAATCATAATACACTAGAGAAAGACAACCCCACTCCAGTCAATCCTCAGTAAGAGAGAGTGGAGTGTGCCTTATATCTAATAATGAGTGGGAATCTTACATGCTTGGGTCTGGAAACCATTAGAAGTCAAGTTACAAAGAAGACATCTTCCTGGTTCTTGTTCTAGGACACTCCACCTACCACAGTCGAAGGTGCTCAATATGTTGTTTTCCAAGTTGCTACCGCTTGAGACTGAAAGCACCATTCTTTATGAAAGTAGACACCATTTGCTGTACCTTCCTGTGGCTTCGAAGCAGAAGTGACTTTCTGAGGATTCTGAGCCAAGGTCTGGAAACAACTAGAAGCCTTCAAACTCTTTCTTTTAGAAAGCCATGGGCACATGAACTAAGCTCCGTGGACGTTGCCATATTGCGAGGAAGCCCAAGCTACACGAAGAGCAGCCACATGGAGAACTGAGGAGCAGATGACTCTGAGGACTTGAGTCTTCCTGACAAATTGACCCAGCCAGCTGGTCAAGTCATCCTGATACCTAGGCAGTGGAGAGCACAGAGGAGTTGCCACCATCTGATGAGGCCCCAGGACAGATAACAGTATCACTCTGCAAATGGATGCTTTTCCCTTAGTGCCTTTGTGACATCACTAGCATATACTATTCTGCTCTAGTTTCTAGACCAAAAACTTTTAGCTTGGGTTGTTCATGTGCAAATTTTACCTCCTTTGAGAATGTGAAACTTGTGGGTCTTTTTTCAAACTCACTGATGTGTATTCATTTACAAAATGTTATGTTTCATATACACAATTCCCTTCAAGTGTATCACGGACTTTGAGCATGTTTACCAACCCTCATTCTCTCTTTAGTAGCCTCATCCTCCCTCTCTTGCTCATTCCTCCCACTGGCTTTCATGTCAAAAAGCGTTTTCTGTATCTATAAAAAATTCTGGAACCCACAAGTGAGAGAGAACACACGATGTTTGTTTTTCTGCATCTGACTTTTTTTTATTAAAATGATCTGCAATTGCATCCATTCCCTGGCAAATGACAGTTTCATTCTAGTTTATAGGTGGGTAACACTTTGTTGTGTATATACAACATTTTCTGCAAACATTCCCCTCTTCACAGACACCTAGACTGATATCCACATCTTGGTTATTGTGGATCGCACAGCACAGATGTGCAGGCATCCCTGTGGTGTGTTGACTCGGGGTCCTTCGAATATATAGCCAGGAAAGGTATATCTGGGTGAGATGGTGTGACTATTTTTCAGGGTCTTGAGGAACCTTCATGCTTATTTTCATAGTGGCCAGAGCAGCTTACATTCTCACCAGCAGTATACAAGTATTCCCCATTTCCAACATTCTCACGAGCATTTGTTGTGGTTTGATTTTTGTTTCGTTTTGTTTTTAATGATAGTCGTTCTGATTGAGGCAAGCTGGAATCTTAACGTAGTTTTCGATTGTATATCCCTGATCAAGGGTCTTAGAGCTGACTAGGCAAGTGAGCATGTACTTATCCTTGCTCTCTGCTCTTGACGGTGGGTGTGATGTGGATGTGTGCTGCTTCCTGTTTCTGCCACTGAGACTTCCCAGCAATGGTGGACTAGAACCTGCAACTGAAAGCCAAAATGTAGATGAACGGTCTTGTTAAATAAGAAACACAGAGCCAATGCAGAGATGAAAGCCCAAGAGGTCAGAGCTAAGAGCCTTACCCTTCACTGCTGCTGTTGTCCTCTTCAGCCAGAGACCTACTTCCTGTCTGTTTGTCCTTTTTATTGACTTTCTCTTCTGCCTTCTCATTGGTTGTAAACCCAACCACATGACCTCCTCATCACTGCCTGTCTGTACAGACCTCCAGGTCTTCTATGGTCGGTATTGAGATTAAAGGCGTGTGTCTCCATGCTGGTTGTATACTTGAACACACAGAGATCCGCCTAGCTCTGCCTCCCAAGTGCTAGGATTAAAGGCATGTGCCACCACCGCCCAGCTACTGCTATGGCTTGCTATTAGCTCTGACCCCAGGCAACTTTATTTATTAACATGCAAATAAAATCACATTTCAGTACAATTAAAATATCACCATACCAAAACAAGCCCTTTCTCCCTGAATATTTTTTGTGTGTGTGGGGGGGGGAGGGGGAGCGTTATCATAGCAACGAGAATGAAACTAGGAAAGATGGCTATTATCAAAAACAGAATAAAGGGAAATAAACAGAAAGTAACAACCGTAACCAAAGATGAGAGCTCAGAGCTTCTGGGCTCCGCTAGTGGGAATGGAAAATGATGTAGCCACAGCGAAAAGACCAAGGAAGTTCCTCAAGAAACTATGCAGATAATTTTATGCAGTACTTTGTGGACAGAAGACATTGTGGGTTACAAGGAGCCTCTTTAAAGACGTGATTGGACAAAGGAAATAATGATGCAATAGATGAAAAACGTACAGGATAAAATGGAACTCATTTTAAACCTGCATGGGGAACTTGAAGTCTGAAGTCAGAGGGCCTTCTTCTAAGTGGACACTTGGTCACATCTCCAGAACTTGATCATGCTGCCCTAGCAAAGCGTTGGCCCTACAAATCAAAGCTACTTCTCTTTTCCCACTGCCCAAAATAACAGCAGAGTGGTGTACAGAGCCTTATGGAGTTTGCTCAGGGTCCTTAGGTGCTGGAAGGAAGGAAGGAAGGCTTCACTGTAGAGGCACGTGACGTGGCAGCTGTAGCTGGGTAATATTAGAGGTCTGTGTTTAGTGTAGTTGTGTGTATGTGTATGGGGCGGGGGTCCACACCGATTTCCATAATGTCTGCACTAATTTTCATTCCCACCAGCAGTGTGTAAGGGTTCATTTGTGCCTCCTTCTCTCTCTCTCTCTCTCTCTCTCTCTCTCTCTCTCTCTCTCTCTCTCTCTCTCTCTCTCTCTCTCTCCTCTTCCTCTCTCCATCTCTCTTTCTCTCCAACTCTCTCTGTCTTTCTGTCTCTGTGTCTGACTCTCTCTGTCTCTCATCTTTTGAGACAGGGTCTCACTATGTAGTCCTGAGTGACCTGGAACTCACAGAGATCCACTTGCCTCTGCCTTCCAAGTACTGATGTGAAGGCGTATGCCACTGTACCTTGTGTGTTGTATGTTTTAATGGTTGCTATTCTGATGGGGGTGAGATAGAATCTGATTATAGATTTTTTAATGATTTTATTTATTATTAGTGATGTGCATATGCGGATGTCAGAGGACAGCTTCTGGGAGTTGGCTCTGCCCTTCTCCTGTGGGCTCCAGGGATCCCACTCAGGCTGTTTGGCTTGTGTGTCTCACAGTCCCTTAAGATAGTTTTAGTTTTAATTTCTCTGACGGCTAAAGATGTTGAATTTTTATATGTCTAATGGGCATTTGCACAACTTTTGAGGACTGCTTACTTTATTTGCCTATTTATTGGCTGTATTATTTAGGTACTTGGTATTTGGTTGTTTTGTTTTTGTTTTCGTTTTTGAGTACTTATACGTAATCCTCTGCCAGATGTATAGCTAGTAAAACTTTCTCCTGTTCTATATGCTGGACATTCCCTTGGGTAATTTTTGCTTTTGCTGGGCAGAGGCATTTTGATTTTATGTGATCCCATCTGTCAATTCCTGCAATTATTTCCTGAGATAGTGAAGTAATAAAGGATTATGGAATGTCACCACTCTGCTGCCAAGGTTCTCGTTTTATTATTCCTCTCATGTCAAGGAGATTAAAGAGCAGAAAGGACTTTCGTGTGTTGGGTTATATCACTTCTGACTCTTCACTAGTAGTTCCAGAGAATGCATTGTTTTTCCAGTCTCACCTTTCCATCAGCTTTCCTCTACCAAGTAAGGAGAATAATGTCTCCATGGAGCCAATAGTCAGCAAGGATGCTTGTCTTCCTCTCCCTGCTCCTGTGCTTCTTTTCTAATAATTTTCTCATGGACTCTTTGATTCCCTGTTTTCTTACCTCTTTGGGATTTATTGAGTATGCTCTATGAATCTCGTTTTACTTCTTTTCATCTTGATAGTACACTCTAATTGTTCCAAGTGCCTGTCTTTTGACTTACAATACAGAGTTTATGTCTTTTATTGTATTGTCTCTAAATTATCAATTCTCTTTAAAATTATATTTTAAATGGCATATAAGACAACAATAAATACTGGTTTCCATCACTCTTCCTTCTGTTCAGTTCAGACACATTTCCATACTACTTAGTTTTACTTTTCATGAAGGGGTATTCCTCATCATTTCTCATAGTCCCATCTACCGATGACAGAAAAGTTCAGATTTTATGTGTCTGAAAGTATCTGTATTTTGCTTTGGGTTTTAACGGATGTGTTTTTCTAGCTACAGAATTCAAGTTTGCTAAGAATTTGCTTCAACAGTTTTTAAGAAAGTGTTTGTTTTCTCCTTTAGTTTTACGTGTATGTGTGGGCCTGCGTGTTTAGTGTTTATATGTTTACCACATGCCTGTCTGTACCTGTGGAGGTCAGAAAAAAAGGAACTGGATCCCTTGGAAATACAGTTACAGGGTACTATGAGCTGCCAAACGTGGGTGCTGGGAATCAATCCCAGGTCCTCTGAAAGAGCGGCAAGCTGACACCCCACCCCAAGCCATCTCCGTAGCCCTGTCGTCATTGTTTTACGACTTCTTCTTGTTGGCATTGCTTCTGATGACGTGTGTGTGTGTGTGTGTGTGTGTGTGTGTGTGTGTGTGTGTGACACACACACACACACACATATATATATATGTATATATATATATATATATATATATATATATATATATATATATATATATATACTTAGATAGGGTCTCACTGTGCAGTTTTTGCTGTCCTGAGTTCCCTATGTAAACCAGGCTGTCCTTGAATTTACAGTGATCCACTCTGCTTCTCAAGTGCTGAGATTAAAGGTGTGGCCACCATGCCTATTGGTTGATGTTCCCCTGTAGGTGACACTGTCTTTTACCTTCCAGACCTCGGGTGCTTTTCTACCACATTCTTTTTTTTTTTTTTTCTTCGAGACAGGGTTTCTCTGTGTAGCTTTGCGCCTTTCCTGGGACTCACTTGGTAGCCCAGGCTAGCCTCGAACTCACAGAGATCCGCCTGGCTCTGCCTCCCGAGTGCTGGGATTAAAGGCGTGCGCCACCACTGCCCGGCTCTACCACATTCTTGCTAAGCTCTTCTCAGCTTAAATTCAAGGAAGGCTTCCTCTCCACCCCTCTGACCCCACTTGCCCCTAGCACTTTTCCTGGGAATGCCAGTTGCCTTCTGGGGACACACAGTTTTTTATCTCAGCAACTCAGCAGGACCATTTGGTTCTGCCTGAGTTTTCCCTTCCTTGGTCCACAGCCTGGAAATTTCCATCTAGGCAGTAAGCCGTGGTTAATCATAGGACTTAACTCTTTTAAGAATCATTTCTCAGGAATCACTGCTCTTTACTGTCTGGTGTACAGTCCCTGAAGGCAGTGTTTGCTCTATTTCCCCATGCATGTCATGTCTCGTATGTGCATATGTGTGTATGTATGTGATTGCACAAGCCAAAAACATAGATCAAATCCTTGTTAATTAATGTGGTCAGGAGCAGAAAATCTGCAAAAATGGGTGTGAATAACAATTGGGTCATTGTTGCTCACCGAGACCATGGATTTAAGTCAAACATGCTCTAAAACGCATGATTTATTTTTGCTTTCTTCTCTACTTCTTCCAGAATCAGTTTGTTTTCCCCTGGCTTATATCAGAAATCTTGCGCTGTTAATCTTGCTCATTTCATCTGGGGAGTAACGTCTGTGGAACATCCCAGTTCCCCATAGAGTCAGTAATGGGCAGCACCTTTCAGAAGGTATTAATTCAGTAAATGCAATGAATTAATGGCAGGAAGGCAGACACACACATGTATTTAATGTCTTCTATGCTCTACTATCCAGCTCTATGACTGGCTGACCGGCCGGGATATTCAAAAGCTTGAAAGCTGAGCTGACTCAGCCAAAGTAGAGTCCAGCCCTCTTTGGAATGTGGTATGGTCTAGGATTTCTTTCTCAACAGACTTGCATCCTGCTGGGTGGCTGCTGGATTAAGGAAAGGTATTTTACAAGGTGGCTGTGAATGTCTTCAGGGAAAGGAGTGCTTCAATTTCACAGCAGTATAAATGGCATTATGAGGCTGTCACGTGCTTGGAGGAAGATACGGTGTGGATGTGAGAGAGATGATGGAGATGGTTCTTGGAGTGGGGGGTGTGTCAAGAATAGCTGCCACACACACACATATACACACACACACACGTACATATGTATGTATGTGTAAACATGTATATGCATATACAAATACAAACATGACATTTCAAATATAATTTTATTGAAAAAAATCAATGTCAGAAAAGAATTAGGACCAGGTGTCTCACTAGTACAGCTCACATTTCCCACCTGTTAAAATATTCCTTCATTTACCTTTGTATCTCAGCCCACGTTTTTATTAATTAAATCTGTTACCTGACATTTTCACACATGAATAAAATGCACACTAATTCACTCACCTCCTACCCTTGTCCATTTCTGAAACAAAACAAAAATGCAAGAGTGAGAAAGAGGGATTTGGAGGAGGAGCAGGGAGACTGTCAGCCGCGTTTCTGCTTCTCCTGGTATCTGCAACTTTCCTGCTCCCTGGTGGACACGTCTGCAGACTTGTTCACACTGCCTCCCTCACCTCTGCAACGTCCAAAGGTTCTGCACTAGACTCAGGGTGTGACTCTGAGAACTGCTACCTGATTGAAATCCTTTGCCCTGTGGTCTGAGCTCACATCCTCACAGGGATAGCCCACGTAACTGTCCACATCACCTTCCACCCCACTGTCATTCCCTGAACCTGTTCTCCCACAGTGTATGATTATCACTACTCTGGAAACTCTTGAACTACTTATTCCTAATTTCCTTAGAGTTTGAAATGTATGAAACCAACAGAAAAAACTAACAGGTATGGAATCACATTGGAACTGACTTTTGGTACCCCCCCCCAAAAAATAAAAACTCTTAATGGGTGATCAGCACTGTTCAACAAAGACTAAATCATTGATCAGCTTCTATTTTAAGTTTGAAAGAGTCACAGGATAGGGAAGAAAAAATAATTAAGAAACACAAGTGTCTTTTTTCTCTTTGAAAGTAAAATTGGTTTCATTTGAATATAGTTAATTTGATTTAAGGTAGAACTTTGTATTTAATATTTTTATTTTTTTGGTATTATGATATAATTGCATCATTTCTTCCCTCCAACCTCTTCTATACACCTCTCCTTGCTCTCTTTTAAATTTATGGCCTCTTTTTTCATTAACTGTTGTTACATACATACATATATATATTCCTAAATAACATAAGTACAACTTGCTCAGTCTGTATAATGTTACTTGTATGAATATGTTATTAAGGTAGTCTTAAATTCCAATGTTTTTCCTATGTTGAGCAATCAAGAAACAAATAACTTGAAAATTTCCCTAACATGGGTGTTTTTGGAATACACTGAGAATGGGAATGTCCAGCTCAGAGTCTCTGGCCTCAATCCTTTCACTTCATATCCTGGGATTATACCTCCATGGTATTTCCATCTAGCTACCTAGACAGTGAAAGGAGAGGAAGAAAAGGAATTCCCATTCAGGCAAAATGCAAATCTGTGGGATGTACTGGTTCTGGAATTTTCCTTAGCATTCTCAAACAGTCCAGGCATCGGCTACCCCCTGGTGCTGAAGCAGCTGTGCGTCAGCCTCTGTTTGCTCTTAGATTTATATTGTTGGATGACTCCATCCTCTTGGGCAGACTTCATTTCTCCTTGGGAGGAAATGGGAGTCAATCAGTCAGAATGGTGAAGGGATAAACAAGGTTCATACAGAAGTTGAGAGCAAGTTCTAGAGTCAGATTAAACACTCTCCCCACCTTTTTCTAGTTTCGTGCCAGTAGGTATTGAGTGGGCTTGAACACTTCTTCTTGTGAACGGACTCTGTGACAGGTTACACAAGCAGACATAGATTTCCCCTCCTTGTAGTCATAGCCCTTGAAATGTGTTCTTGACTCTTTCACTCTGACCTGGTACTACTGTCCCATTTGCTCTGGCCAATGACATGTCAGCAACTGGAATTCAAACAGACGTCTACAACATAGTTTCCCATAGGGCCAGTTCTCTCTTGCCGGACTTGGGAGCCACTAAAACACCATGGGAGGTGAAGGGCACCTCCAGTGTGTCACATCAGCAAGAGGACAACGATGCCTTAAGTGGCATTTGGAAAGAAAAGGCAGAATGTACACACAGATTTCTTCCTGGGGATTTGATAGCTGTGTTGTGCCAAGATTAATCTGCACTAGACGATTTCTCCAAATTGGCTTTGGCTTTTCCATGTATGAATTCTGACAGCCTAAATCAGGTGTTCGTGTGGCTGAGGAAATTAAATCCCCACCTATCTTAATTCAGTTAGATTTGCATTGCCCTTTGGCAATATAGGCCTACAGTTCATTATGTAGAGCTTCTATGGCTGTGTGTTTCTTGATTCAGAGTTATTCATAGTCTGGGAAATATCACATAAATCTCTAGCAGGGTCTTTAGAAGTACCCTATAATGAAGCACTCAGATTTTTGTAGCCAAGTATTTATGCATGTTCTTACTTGGCATGATAAAACTATAAATCACCAAGTTCAGTTGAGGCAAATATTTGCCACCAAATGCTTTCTGGATTTTGGAACTGCTGACAAGGGACTGTTGGCAAGTATGTAGTTTTGGATCCTACGAGTAAAAGTTTTCTTTTGAGAGCTGGCAAGAATATATTGCTTGGGTTTGGTAAGTTTGGGAACCATTGCTATACAATCTTGAAAGTTTTATTCACCCTCAAGACTCTTAAAGTATGATAGACCCAGAGGATCAGAGACATACAGCTGGCCACATTGCCTAAGATTTCAAGTCTTGAGCCTTGCTGGAACTGCAGTCCTGTCCTCCCACCCTGGAGTGAAATGCTCAGTCTACATCAGCCACAAGAATCCCGTTCTAATTAGGCAGTGAGGATGGGAGTTGGGAGGAAAGAGGAGAAAAGAGAGAGGAAGGCGGAAAGAGGAAATCAAGGAAGGAAGTGAGGAAGGAAGGGAGAAAGGAAGGAAGGAAGGAAGGAAGGAAGGAAGGAAGGAAGGAAGGAAGGAAGGAAGGAAGAAGGGGTGAAAGGAAGAATGATGGAAAGAAGGCAGAGAAAAGGAAAGATCTAAATAACTGACAAGATAGAGGGGTTGTGTAGGGGAAAGGCCCTAGGCAGAAGGACACTTAGTGGAAGGGAGGTTGAAGTTTCCTAGGTTGCCTCAGTAGCCATGGAAGACTCTTGGTTTCTATTTCTCCAACACAATGAATATGGGCTTCGTAACATCAGCTCTGCCTCTCCTCTGCATGCTCCAGTGAGAAAGAATTCCTAGAGATGCCAATATGCCTGTTTCTCAGAGACCCCAGGCTTCATCAGTTGCAAACCCGATCTCCAAAAGTTGTTAATATTCAGAGCGGAGTGAAACCAGAGTGCGCCAAGGTTAACAGACACACGGGTAACCATCCATGTTACAAAATGTGTGTCTGAGTAGAAGGACAAACCAATGAATAAATCACTTTTAACTTCCTCAAGAAAGTATCTGCTGGAGAGCTCTAAGTGTCTATTTTTAGATGAGTGTTGAGATATTGTACCCTGCCAGCTGCTAGCAGGGCATGGATAGTTGCATAATTTATCAGTATCATGACTCAGGGTCCTGTACAAACTCTTAGGGTGTTTAGAATTTGGTGTCTATCAAAAGGTGACCTATTTCACCAATAACTCTGCTACTGAAGGCCACAGGCAATGACCACACTGATGTTTTTCACTCTTCACTAGAACAAAGAAACCTCTCTTTTGGGGTTTAATGCTGTACCTGAGGTTACACAGGTGGCTTGTTGGAGCAGCCAATGACAGAATTGGGGGGGCGGGGCTCTGCCTTGCCTCCAGTGAGTTCTGCTGGCAAGCACAGCACATGGCATGTCAACAACCACCTTTGTTTTGTTTTGTTTTGCTTTGTCATCGGTGGTTAATATTTCCTGGCACGTCAGGAAGGAACAGCATCTAGATGCCCAGGCTTCCGTCTCCTCCTGATAGCCGTTTTGATGTCATAAACTCTTGCGTTGTTAAATAAGTATGCCTTTTCATCATGACTGTCCTGGGAACCATTTATATTAGCAATACTAAAGAAACCCCATCAACTCTTTCCCAAGGCAGATTCCTTTCAGCAGAGTGGTATTATGTTGGGCTTTGTTGTATTTCCTGTGTTGGGCCAATAATGGGGCTTTAGTGACCCTTGGTTGTTTTGAAGACAGATGACAGGTTTCCGGCAGCTCTTTGGACAAGCAGACAGCTGTAGAAACATCACAGTAATGAAGCAAACATCTTCTGGGGCTCTGGGACACTCCTAAACATCCAGTATCCTTTTACGGCTGCTCTGGGGAATTTCCGACTGATCTGATCTAGACAATCAACAAGTACTTCTCATGACCACTCCCTGGCCCTGGCACCAACTGTGGCCAGTCATTCCCTTTTTACAGCCTTCATGGTCAGGCAGCCTTTGAGTATTGATCAGTCTGTACTGATTATTTTGTCCCTGACAACTATTTAAGTGTGAAGATTTGATCATAATGGGAAGGGGCTTCGGGGACATACTCTTTATACAGAATCATTTTATACGACGTGGTCTATGCCCTTAAGTCACATGGATACCAATTAAAACTATAGGCTGAAGACTGATTTTTTTGGCATTTAATTTTTTTAGTGTTATAGTTTCAATGTAGTTTTAATTTAATTTCTTTTTAGAACTTCATAGGTGGGTACTGTGTTTATATCATCCCCACCCCTCCATTTCCCGCTTCCAGTGCCTCCTGTGTCCCCCTTCTCCCCCGCTCCCTCTCAGATTCACGGTCTCTTCTTAATTATTATTATCACCCCCCTCAGCAGCCATTGATTGCCTATAGCTCTTCATCTCGGGGTGACACTTGGGAGATTTCCCCCACCCACATTGGCTTATCAACCGCTGTTGTCATTATGCCCGTCTTGTTTAGGTCACCACATTGTTGAGGCATCAAGAGTACAAGCATCCCTGTCATGTTTAGAAGACACTCTCTTACAAGAGACATCCTGCTTCACCCACTCTTCCTCTATTTTTCCTGAATTTTCAGGGTAGAGGCTGTTAAAACTAATTTCCAGTATTAATTCTTAGAAAATGAGAAAGATAAAAACCACGCTTTGAAAGTTTTACTTTGCGAGCTGACAGTACATTTCCCAGCCGCTTGTTTTATGCGTTTCCCTTTCTCTTCCCTTGTAGCATACAATAAAACATAACTCAGAGCTGGTGGTACCCGTGCAACAGCTACTCAGAAGACTGAGAGAGAGTCACAGGTTTGATCCCAGCCTAGGCAACTTAGGCTTCATCTCCCAATAAATTAAAAGAGGTGTGGGTATAGCTCAGTGTAAGTTCTTGCTTAGCATACATGAGGCTCTGGTTTCAATCCCCAGGACACAAAAATAAAATCAGATAAAGCAATTAAACAATCACATAAATGAAGGAAACAATAAAATGTGAAGTGTATAACTCATATAGCAGAGCTCTGTGAGCCCCTGGGAAGCAGGCAAACTTGTTACCAACACCCAAGTCAAGAAATCAAATTTGCCACCAACTCAGATGCTATCAAAATCTAAACTCTCCTTGCTTCAAATGTGGTTCATAGCTTGTACTGTCTTGACGGTCCTCTTGATTTTCCTTTACATTTAAAAAAATTATTATCACTTTCCTCTTCCTTTTCCTCCCTCCAAGCGCTCCCATGTACTCCTCCTTGTTCTCTTTCAAATTCCTGGCCTCTTCTTTCATTAATTATTGCTACATACACATATCTAGATCTCTATACATATATATTCCTAAATAGATAAATACAACCTGCTCAGTCTGTCTGATACTACATGCATGCATATTTTTTCAGGTCTGACTATTTGGTACTAGATAAGCAGTGGTTGGTATTGGATAACTAACCATATGCTCTTTGCTGGGGAAGACTATTTCTCTCACTTCCAGAGTTTCTTAGTTGCCTGTAGTTCGTTGTGTAGGGCTGAGACCTCCTGGGTTTTCCCCTGTCCATGTTAGCATGTCTATTTCTGCTGTTCTTGTTTAACTTCGTTTAGGCATTCATGTTGGTGAGACTTCATGGGCATAGCTTCTGACATTCCTAGAGACACACTAGCACAGCAAACTCCCTGTTTCTCTGGCTCTTCCCATCTTCCCATCACTTCTTCTGCAATGATCCCTGAGCTTTAGGGGAAGGAATTATTCTGTAGATGTATCAGTTGGGACTGGGCTCCACAACTCTGCATTTTGATGGGCTGTGGTTTTTCTGTAACAGTCTTTATCTGCTACAAGGAGATGTTTCCTTGATGAGGGGCAAAGATTATGCTTATCTGTGGGTATAAGGACAAATATTTAGAATGGAGTCAGTGATTATGCTAACTTAGTAAGGTGGTGGTTGTGATTTCTCTAAGAACCATGACTCCACTAGCCCCAGGTAGTTGGCTGGGTTCCCAGGACCAGGCCTGGTTTCCCTCTTGTCAAGTGGGTCTCACATCCAATCAGAGACCTTTCTACTTTGTCACCTGATTGATCATATCCTAGAACTTCAGTTCACTCTGACTCACTTGAAGAAAATTGAACCCTTTTTTAAGCTTCTCCCTCTCTCTTCTCTCCCCTTCTTTTCTGGTGATGATCTACCTAGCAGGGACTAGAGAGTTTGTTTAGAGAATTTACTGGGGATGCAGTCATCTGGCAGTTTTGGTACATTCCACAGTCCCCCCGACCCCCGCTTAGCACACTGTTACCTTAGGCAATACCTCTCCCTAGTGCTCATGGGAGATTTTCTGTGCATTTTTTCATTTTTTCCTTTGTTCATCTGCCCATCCATCCGTGTGTGTGTGTGTGTGTGTGTGTGTGTGTGTGTGTGTGTGTGTGTTACTGAGTATTGAACTCAGAGCCGTGAGTGTGCTGGGCAGATGCCCTGCCATAGTCCACTTTATAGTTTGGAAATTAGCCCATGGCACCCTTCACTATGCTCACCATCTTGAACTTCTCCTGGTCTCTGATACTTCAAGCTCCTCAAATACCAGTGCAATGCCTTCAGCTGCTGGTGGACTATCCTGGAACCTTGTACTTTAAAAGTACAGAGATAACCTTGACCTCATTTTTAAATGTCACTCATGTGTTTTTATTTTGTTGTGTGGATCGTTTGTCCTTTTTCTCATTGGACTCTGCGTTCCCTCCAGAATCCAAGGCTACCTGTCTTATTTCAAGGATCAGATTTACTTTCATATAAAGTATGTTAAGAACTCTCAGGCTGGGCACATAGCTCACTGAATAAAGTGCTCACCTAGCATGAACAAAGCCATAGGTTCCGTTCCCAGCACTACATAAACCATACCTGTGATCCTAGCACCCAAGGAATGAAAGGTCAGAAGTTCAAGGTCATCCTTGATGACATAGCGAGTTCAAGGCCAGCCAAGGCTACACAAGACCCTGTCTCAAAAGAGGAAACCAAACAGTAACAACTCTGTGAACTTGGAAGCTGGATATGGTGATGCATTCCAGACGTTGAGGCAGGAGGATTGCCATCAGTCTTAGGCTAGTCAGGGGTATACAACAAGACCTCATCCCAATAAAACAAAATCCCAACAACAATAAAATCATGAACTGTGCATTTGGGAAAGTTAGCTCAACTATCCGAGTCTCAAGCACAATGCAGAAGAAAACCATCGTTCACTTCATGACTCTAGATTTTCTACTGCTTCCTGCTTCTCTTTCTTTTTCCTCCCAGGACACTCCCCGGTTGGTGCCCACCATCAATCCCAATTGGTTGTGTTTTGTTTTATTTTTATGGTTCTGGGGATTGACCCTGAGTCTTCTGTGTACCGAGTAGCACACCTTACAGCCCCTCCCCCAGCCCTCATGTCAGGTGTCTCTTGCACCGGCTCCTTTTCCTTCCTTCCTGCCACCAGTGCCACACCCACGCTGGCGAAGGGTCACCTGCTCCGGGCTGGATCAATGAAACATCTCCCACATCTCTCACCCACACCCCCTCTCACCCTCCCCACACCCATTCTTTAACTTTATCAAGGAGAATTCCAAAACGTAACAAAGTCAACCTTCTTCACCAGCGACACTGATTGTATCATCTCCCCTTTTCCAACTCTTCCTGGTCCTCTCAGAGCTCATGAATTAGGGGACACTGGTGTTGAATGGGAAGGAAGGCTTGGCCTCCATCTGCCCCCAAGCTTAACACATGTCATGGTCCCAGTTCTCATCCCAGGCCCTCTGTTCTCATCACAAGGACTGTACACACAGTGTCCTTTTTCCCCAAAATGCCTTTGCCTGCCATAGCAGTTACTTTCCGTGTGATTATGATAAAATGCTTGACAAGGTAAGAGGAGAGAAAGAGACTAATTTGGCTTACAGGTCAAGGGTGCACAGCCCATCATGGGAAGGAAGGCCCATGGATTGACTGGCAGGAGTGTGAAGCGGTTAGTTGGTTGGTTGATGGCGTTGAGTTTGCCTTCCAGAAACACAAAGAAGACAGGAAGTAGGCTGGGCTAAGACATCTCAAGGTACCCCCTCCCCACACACACACACACACACACACACACACACACACACACACACACACACACACACACATTTTTCCCACCCCCACCCTTAGTCACTCACTAAGCTATATCTGGCCTCAAGGATCTCTCCCAGCTGCAGACCACACCTCCAAATGCAGGAGCCTGTGGGGGACAATTGACTTTCCAACCACAGCAGCTCCTTTCTTCCCGAGGTAACTTCTAATGACCTTTGAACTCACTGCAAGCACAGTCCCTCACCTTCAGACAGAGCCCAGTACCCTTGCTTCAAAGCCTGCAGGGCTCATTGATGACAGTATAGAGTACCAGCCCCCTTGCCCCACAAGCCCTTGAACTCTATGAGTGCAGGGAGAAAGTTGCTTTTGTTCACCATGGCACTCCCAGCACAATGTCTGGTACACAGTGTTTAGAAAAACATTTATTAAATATACAAACAAATGTTTTTGTTTCTTTCTTTAGTCATAAGCATAGAGTTTGCATTATAACATGGGTCTAAGCCATTCAGCTTTACACACCCATTAAGTTCATTTTTTTTGTTTATGTAATGTATTTACTTATCTTTTGTGAATTAGGTTCTTAAAAAAAGTTATCCCAGTAGCCACTAGCTTGCTGGAGGTAGGGGGATCGGTGGTTTCTACTGACCCTCACCTACAGATCACTGTGGCATCAAATCCCAGAACAAACGTCACAACAACAAAAAAACCCAGACAACTGATTCTGTGGATGCCACACAAAGTCTCCTGACTGTCTGTGCTTCTAAGTCATCCCAGACAATACTTTAGAGTAGGGCTGAGGCAAATGAACGGAGGGTGCCCTTAACGGGCTAACCCAGGTGTTTGACCCAGGGAGTTTACTCTGGGTTGTACACTCAGGCTACTCAGAATTCCAGAGTTCTCTGTCCGAATGTAGAGGATTTATTCTCGGCAGAACTTCAGAAACTTGTGAATTCTTAGGGTCCTGACTCATTCCTACATCTTGGCTTTTCAGTTTTGTCAGAGCGCTGATCGCTCAGATTAAAAAGAGCAATAAATAGCCGAGCCCTTCCTGTGTATACGTGCTCACCGAGGATGAGGCGAACTAATCGGAACTGGCCTCATTTGCAAAAAATTTCAAGTCATTGTTCCCCAGCTGCACAAGAGGGGCTCAAAACAATTCAGATAATTATGATTTATTGTGAACATTCCCAAGCACCTGAGGCTGAGGCTCCTTGAGCCCACAATGAATGAGTCATTATAACTTGTTTGTACAATAAGGATTGGAAAACAAGCTCATATCTCCCTCTCACACGAGTGATAAGGTGACACACACTTAATCAAGAACAAGGCCACTGACATAGCTCCGAGATCAGCTTTCAATGAAATGACTGAAGTGTCCAAAAGGGACACTGGACAAACCTACTTCAGGGAGAACTTACAATAACCACTCAGATTAGATTAGTGCTTCAAGACTGGGGATAATGTGTCCTCTTAAGGGACATGTGATAATGTCTCTGGACATTTGTGGTTGTCACCCCTGGGCAGGTTGCTCATGGCTGTATGAAAGGTATAGAGGCCAGCACGTGGTGCCTGAGCAAGCCACAGAGGAGTGAGTGCACCCTTCCCCAACATGGACCCCTATCTCTAGATGTCGAGAGAGGCCCCCGAGAGTCCCTGGCTTAGGACACAGATGAGGATGTCTGGCGTTCATGATGCCGGTGATGGGCACAACAGTGAATGGCTGGGGCCCAGGACTTAGTTCTTCCTGCTCTCTTCTGCTCTCGTCATTCAGTGCATAATGAAGTTTTGTCTCCCAGTGACATGATGTGAAAATAAACGAGGGATGAATTGTGTAGTGATGAAAGAAAACATGGAAGCCAGCTGAAGGTTTCTGGGGTGGCTGTCTATTTCAGGCTTTGATCCTCTACTCAGTACTTCCTAACTGATTGTTATTATGATCACTATTCTTTCCTTCCTGTCCTTTCTCCTCCAGTCCATTAGGCTTCCCATCTCAACCACTGGACAACCTTCCCTGCTTTTCTGTGTTCAAATATAAACACAAATATGTATTAGTATACATATCCAAATATATTATTTTACATTTTGAATGTTTCATTTTATTCAGAATTTTCTACAACTTGCTTCTCTTATTCACAAACACTTCAAAAGATATCTCTCCAAGATGGCCTCTTGGTAGTATTATTACCATTTCCCTACTGATGATCATTTATTTCCACATATAATTGTTTTGCATGGTGAAGCACTAAAATAATGATGTTTTGCAAAGAGCATTATTCTGTGATATTTTGATTTTAACTGGACTGGGTTTTAGGTATGAAACTGCATACTTGAGACTTTGGGGAGAGTTTAGGTAAATCCAGAACTAAAACAATGCTCTCGATTGTCTTTTCTATTGCTTCAATGAAACACCGTGACCAAAAAGCATGTTGGGGAGGAAAGGGTTTGTTTGGCTTACACTTACATATTGTAGTTCATCACTGAAGGAAGGCAGGACAGGAACTCAAACAAGTCAGGAACCTGGAGGCAGGTGCTGATGCAGAGGCCATGGACGGGTGCTGTTTACTGGCTTCCTCCTCATGGCTTGCTCAGCCTGCTTTCTTATAAAACTGAGGACCTCCAGTCACAGAGGTTTCGGGCTGCTTCACGCCCCTGTCAATCACTGCTTAAGAAAATGCCCTCAGTCAGATCTTATAAAGCAGTGGCTCTCAACCTTCCTAGTGCTGTTACCCTTCAATACAGTTCCTCATGCTGTGATGACCCCCCAAGTATAAAATTATTTTTGTTGCTACTTCATAACTGTAATTTTGCTACAGTTATAATGTAAATATCTGTGTTTTCTGATGGTCTTAGGTGACCCCTGTGAAAGGGTCATTTGGCCCAGAAGGGGTTGCAACCCACAGGTTGAAAACTGTTGTTATGGAGTTATGGAGGCATTTTCTCAATTGAGGTTCCTTCTTTTCAGATAACTCTATCTTGTATCAAGTTGACATAAAACTAGCCAACACATCAGTTAAAACTAGAAAAAAACAAAATTCCACAGGAGAGGAGGTTGATGTTTCTAATATAAATTTTTATTAAATTTAATTCAAATGTTATTGGAATGGATAACACTGTCAACAAATGGTTACTTTGGGAAAATCCTTACAAAGGTCCAGTAGATGGGAAAAAGGAGATTAAATGTGACAACAGGCCAGGAGAGGTGGGGCCACAGAAGTGTGCACACTGCCCTTCCAGAGGACCTGAGTTTCTGAGAGTCAAGCAGCCCGCAAGCTCTGTGACTCCAGCTCCAGGGGACCTGATGACCTCTTCCAGGCTCTACCGCCACCTGCACCCAAGCGTGCGTATACACCCCCATACATGTAACAAAATTGTAACTAAATACATCTTTATAAAAGTGAATACTAAACTATCAAATACCTAAGCTTAACTGACAGAGAACCAGGCAGAGAAAGTATACAGGTCACTCTGCAAACCACAGGTCAGTGATGGCTACACACAGGAAGATGGCGAAATCTGGTAGAGCACAGAACTCAAAATTAAAGCAATAGATGGTATCACTTTGCCCAAATCTACAAGAAAAAAAAAAGAGAAAGGAACAAAAAAGATTTGTTGTTGCTGTTTGTTATATTTATCTAAGACAGGATCTCATTATGTAGGCCAGGCTGGCATCCAGTTCACTTATAGCCCACACTGGCCTCAAACTGGTGATCCCCTGCCTCAGTCTCGCAGGTGCTAGGATCACAGGCAAGCATTAACATACCTAGTACACAGAGAAGATTCTGATCCTTTCTGGTGATGACGCAAATTCAGCTTGAGTTCATTTGCTGGAGTTTATATTTGGTCAGAGAAGCAGCCATTGTTAGCAGTGAGGGGAAAGGATACTAGAAAGAGTTTCAGTTAGGCATGCACAAGATGACTAAGGCAGGCAAATGATAGCCAGACACGAGCTTCAACCTGTGTGCGCATGCCCAGTGAACAATTCTAGCCTGTCACCCAGATCAAATATTTGCCAGGTCTACCTCTTCCTACAATCCGTGGATAGACCTCAGGAGCCTAGTCCTAGTGTAGAGAACGCTTCGATGTGCCCACCCCTAAGCAGACTGCAGGCATAGCAGTATTCAGTGCTACCTCTATTATTCAGCTGGGCACCACTGTACTGAAATGTGAGACAATTAACTTAAAAATAAAAAGACTGATATTGACTCACAGCTTGGGTGGTTCTAACCCATGACCAAGTAGCTTTGTGCCTCTGGCAAAGCAGCTCACCAAACCAGGAGGGAATGGCTTAGCAGATTCATCAGCCAGGAAGTGAAGAAAAAGAGGGAGAGAACAAAGCCCCACACTCTTCTTTGAGAGTGAAGGACTAAGATCTCCTACCAGGCTCCACTTCTCAAAGTTCTCACCATGTCCCAATAGCACCACCCTAGGGACCAGGCCTGTAAACCAAGAGCTGCTAGGAGGCACTTTCTCCACTATTCTCAAGTGGCTGAGAATTCTAATACATGGATACATCAAAATCCACACAAGCTGACCCTGAGGCAGACAGTGTGGCTCTCAGGGGGAGGTGGTGTTCTTGTTTCAGTCCTGCTGCTGAGATAAAATACACAGACAAGAAAAGCAGCTTCGAGGGGGCATATTTGAGTTCACAATTTCAGGTTGCAGCCCATGGAGTGGGGAAGTCAAGGTGGCCGGAACTCAGGTGAGCTGGTCACATCTGCAGTTGAGAGCAGAAAGAGACTGAACACATAATGCCTGTTTGCTTGAGCTCTGCATGATTTCTCTTACACAGTTCAGAACCTCTTGCCTAAGGAATGGTTTTGCCCACAGTGGTTTGGGTCTTCCCACATCAATTAACAACCCTGTACCGTCATACCCACGTATTCAATGTTCCTCATTGAGGTTTCCTTTCCTGCAGGATGTGACACTCACACTTTCTACTCCCGGGTCCAGGAGCCAGTGTCGATCCTCCCTGTATGGTTGTGTCACAGGGAGCAGCACAAGCCACAGAAACCAAAGAAAAAAGTGAGGGTTTCCCCTGTTTTCCTCCTACCTCCAGTCGCTGCAGACCAGGGCAGGTAGCTGCCAAAGTAATCGGAAAGGAGCTGGATGTTGCAGCAAGGGCTGAACAAGGTGTGAAGGAACAATAGGATCGGATACATAAACCACCTTCACAATCTCAGAGGGTCGTGATGCTGATGTCCATGGTTTCAAAAGCATCCGAAGGCATGCTTCTTGTAGGTGGGCATGGAACTTGACCCAGATCCCCAGAGTCGGCCGCTGTAATCAAGGCCAGAAGGCAGCCTCTCCCAGAGAGAGACAGGATGGCATTCGATTTCTCCCTGCCCTCCCTCAGGTAACAGTACTTTCCTTCTCCCCACACGTTGCAGCTATCCAGGCTCTGTCACTCTTGGTTACAGTCATTCACAGTCAAACTTGTAATGAAGATGTTCAAGTAAGACTTTATGAGTCTGAGAACCCCAGGAGAAATCTGGCAGGCGGTCTGGGTTTTGAGGACCTTAGATTCCGAGGAGGCATGTTGGCAGAGTCTGTTCTGCCAGGAATGAATCTCCTCTTCTTCAGTGGAGTCGTGGACTCTTTGGTGCAATTGTTAGTATCTAATGACTCAGTCGTACGTTGCATATTTCACAGGCAGTGTCTCCTCCCCCGGGCTGCTCCGTCAGCTGCCTGTGCTCCAGGCTCTTGTATCGTCTTTGTAATGGTGGCAGGTGCATTTGGAGTGTTCTTCACACACTTTTGGGTTCCAGATGTGCTTGCTAGAGTTAACACTCCAAAATTCAGATCTTACTATAGAAGAATGGGAGTAGGCTTTGCATTCTTTTCTTACTATAAAAACAAGTTCTCAAATGGAATCGGTTCATAACAAGACAGATGAGCCAAATGCACTGTGGTTACAAAGGACATTATTAAAATTCTATAGGCCTGGGAAGATGGCTTAGACAGCAAAACGCTTGATGTGCAGGCATGAGGACTTGATCTTGATCTCAGCACCCACATAAGAGGCACGTAGGGGGCATGTCTGGAATCTCAACACTGGGGAGGCAAAGCGGAAGTCCCTGGGACTTGGTGTCTATCCGCTGTAGTGGAATCTTTGAGCCCCAGGTTCAGTGAGAGATTCTGACTCAAAAATCAAGGTGGAGCACAGCAGAGAAAGAAGCCCAGGCTCCACCACTGGCCTCCACATGTGTGTGCACATACATGCACACAACCTATGCATACATGTATCCTCCCAAACCAAAAGAAAATCAAACATACCTCTAACCTTTTGGATGGAAAGGATAGCAAGAAATATGACTCCCTCATTGGACGAGAGAAAAGCAATCAAGTCTTAGGCAAAAGGCTCTCAGCAAGCTTCAGTTATTTCTGCTTCAAATCCAAGTCTCGACGTTGTGTTCCCCATGGTGGCTAACTGCTGTGAGCCTCTTATAGCAGGGGTTCTCAGTCTTCCTAATGCTGCAGCCATGTAACACCTCATCTGGTGGTGACCCCCCCCCAACAATAAAGTTACCTTTGTTGCTGCTTCATAACTGCAGTTTGGCTGCTGTTATGAATTCCAATGTAAATATGTTTGGAGGTAGAGCTTTGCCAAAGGGGTCTCGACCCACAGGTTGAGAACAGCTGTATCAAAGGAAATGAGAACTGTACATGTGTATCACATCCATTTGGCAGGCAGGTGCTGGGACAGTCAAGCCTGCAGATATTTGAAAGAGTTCCCTGGGAAATGAAACACTGAGAATAGAGTCTCCATTTCTAGCTTGTGTGGAGGTAAGATCACTTAAAAATACCAGCCAAAACTTTCAAGTGCAAAGTAAGTGGTACTTCAAAAAGCAATTCAATGTGAATGTGAGTCTAATTATGTGTTTTTGTCCATGCAAAGACACACCTGTCCAGTTTATTCTGGAGCAAACTATGAGTGACCATGGCCTGGGAACATAGATTCTGGTGACCCCAAACATCATGTTCCAACATGACAGCAGTTTCTTGAAAGTTTTATAGCAATTGAACAAATTTACTTCTGCCAGATGATTAGTATTTGATAAAAGACATTATTAGAGTTTATGCCTTTTATAGTTTATGTCTTCGAATATGAGTGTAGTTCTTGCCCTTCATCCATGAAGCTTCTCTGTACAGTAGACAGAGACCATTGCATAAACTGGTCAAAATGCAGAGAACAACCAACCTTGGGTTACGTGTTGATATGTGTACAACATGGCCCCCATGTCTTGGGTTCAGGAAACACTGCAAAAGAAGGGGCAGAAAGATTGTAAGAGCCAGAGGACCAGGAGGCATACTGATGATGTCTTCTAGATGTGACAGGAAAGCTGCATCCGTGAAATCTCAACATAGCAGCCTAAACCATGAAAGCGTCTGGAATGCCAGCATGGTGTGTGCATGTGATTTTTCCTGATTAGCACTTTCCTTGAATATGTTTTCATCATTAATTTAGTTTTATTCTTTCTGATTGGATTATAACACTTTGTTAGCTTCATGATTTATGGCTTTGAGTAGAAAAACTTAATTTTTATTCATTATGATGGTGGTAGATGTAGGGATATTTCTCACAAGGCCCAATCCCTAAATAAAGAGCTACAGGCAAGACTGAGGGAGAAATCAGTCTTCTTCAGGGACAAGGCCCCTAATAGATTATCCAATCCTAAGTGACCAGCTCTAAAGACACACACATATGAGCAACACTACATGGACTCAGCAGGCTGTATTTATATATACATAACATGTACATACATATATATATACACTTAATTGTTTTAATAATGACTATAATAATTTAAAAATAATTAATAATCATACATATAAACAATTTTTAAAGATAAAGAGATCATAAATTTGAGGGAGAATGGGGACTATGAGAGGAGTTGGGGAGAGGAAGGGGTGGAAATATTAAGAAAGTATATGTGTATGAAGTTTTTAAAAATTAAATTAAAAAGTTTGCTGCACAAAATGTTAGCATTAACTCATCAGAGAAAACATATAAATACAGTCTTCAGGGTTTTAATAATGTAGTTACAGAATGTATAAATAAATGTAAAAGCTATTTAAAGAGAAATTGAAGACATTTGCTATATCTATTGTAGTGGTGGAAGAGTTTAACATCTGACTCTCTCTCTCTCTATTTCTCTCTCCCTCTCTCTCTCCCCCTCTCTCTGTTTGTAGATGTGTGTGTGTGTGTGTGTGTGTGTGTGTGTCCCCACCTAAGATCAAAACAAATGCATGCTTAAAAAATTCTTCTCAATAATTGTAAAATAAAATTATTTTTGAGCACTTTAGATTATTTTCAGCATCCACCACCTTGTAGGTAAGAGCGAAATCATATTATCTTTGGTGGTTTGAATAAGAACGGCCCCTATAGGCTCATATAGTTGTGGCCTTGTTGGAGAAAACGTGTCATTGGGAGTGGGTTTTGAGGTTTCAAAAGCTTATGCCTGGCCTAGTCTTTCTCTCTCTGTGGATTAAGATGTAGCTGCCTCTCCAGAACCAAACCTGACATACCTGCTGCCATGCTGCCTCCCATGATGATAATGGACTACATTTCTGAAACTGTAAGCCAGACCCCAATTAACTGCTTTCCTTCATAAGAGTTGCCTTAGTCATGGTATTTCTTCACAGCACTAGAACAATGACTAAGACACTAACCTTTAAAGAATTGGGACCCTATAGGCTGTATTCTCTGACCACCATGTGATTAAATAGAAAGCAGTGAACATATGCCCTTGAGACATAAAGATTTTACTTTTTAGCTTTTAAAAATCTGTTAAAAAGCCAAAGCTGGAGTCATGTGAGCAACACAAGCAATAGCACAATATTGGATTGTAATCCACTACACAAAATAAATATCCACCATTTCACGCTCACATAATAAATGATTTTGTAAATAAGTGAAGAAGAGAAAAATCTATTGTGTAGGGAAAATCCAAATAACTTACAGAGACGCAGATGCCCTCTCCTTCCTCCACAGGAGTGTAACTGAAAAACAGGACTTCAGGGCAGAGATCAACGGCCTTCAAAATGTTTCAGCAGGGAAACATTCCTGCTGGGCCTGGATCCTTGAGACCCACGTAGTAAGAGAAGAGAACAGTCCTGCAGCTTGTCCCCTGACTTCCACAGGCACGCCATAGCATGTGTCCTTTCCATACATGAAATAAACACATGTAATAAAAAGTTCAAAAAAAAGAGAGCAAGGTTGACATTGTGAGTTCTGTGAGTTCTTGGGGTCAGGTCCAGAACACAAAATCTGGTCGTTTGATATTCTTTGGGGGAAACTAATGGAAGTGTTGTCTGTCCAGGGAATCTTTTGTTGGTAAGACCCATGTCTCTTCATGCATGTGCGTATTCTTGGGTGTTGGCTGAAATTTCATAAACGTAAATAAAACGAACGCATCAATAACTGCCATAAGTGGAAACCAGAGAGAAGAAAGCAGAGTTCACTTCCACAGTTATTTAGATTTCAGCCATTCCATGAAAGCCCATGGAGGATGGCTTTGGGCCTGGAATCACTTTCTATAAACTTGCTATACAGTGTTCAACGGTCCTGCATAGTCCTTTTGAAATCACAGTGACTGGATGAGATTTGGCAACCTCAACAACACGGCAAATTTTCTCCCCCGTTTCAGCCCTCCTAGTGAAAAGCCCGTGTGCCTAGATTTGAGTCTGCTGTCCTGTGCATGTGGGGAATGGCTTCCAGTGGAGAACAAGAGATGTGCATCCTTTCCGTTCTAGCCTTCTGCAGTTTTCCAAGCACTTGGAGATCCCTTCTTCAGGTTCTTGCTGCTTTTCCTTCAACATGTTCATCGCTCCCCACGGATGCTGTACTTGGGGAGAAGAGGGTCTCAGTTGCAGACCCTGCTTCCTATTAATTCTCCCATTCCAGAACAGTCTGGAAACAGATGTCCTGACTTAAATAAAATAATAAAGTAAAAATAATTATATCCAGATAACTTGAGCCACGTGAGAATGACTTTTCAGAGAGAATTTCTATTTTCCTTTTTATAGTAGGCTGGGTATAACAATCCCAGTTTAATGCAATAATATTGGGGGGAGAATCTGCGTAGTGATTTTATCTAAATATGTGGATCAGTGTTCTTCTGAGGAAACTTATAAGTCACGGATTTCAGTGACAATGATCTCTAAACCTAGTAGTTGTAAACTGAAGGGGTGTCATGTGAGTGATAAAACAGAACGTTCGTCTATGTTGCAAATACCTGCAGCACTCATGTCCATAATATTCAATCAGATCCAGAAGTGTATTTAAGAAATCTCAGTGATTAAGAGCTCTGGCTGCTCTTCCAGAGGATCTGAGTTCATTTCCCAACATCCACATCAGGTGGCTCACATCCTCCAGTTCTAGAGGATCCAATGCCACCTTTTGACCTCTGAGGGTACTTGCACACAAGTGCATCACACACACACACACACACACACACACACACACACACACACACACTGCATGTACACACACAGCAATACATAAATCTTAAAAATAACTTAGAATTCTTTTCACTGGTTTAATAGCTTTTTGAGTAAGCAGACTTCTGTCCTTATTTTAATTTTAGTTGCAGCATGAAGTTCTCAGTACGTAATAAATTAGTAAACAACTGGATGTATTGTAAGAAATCATGTTAAGGACCACGGTATTTGGGAGGAGTCGGAACTGTAATGAATACACCTCTAAGTGGTCAAAGGACTAGAATCAGGAAGGAAAAAACCTGCTCTAAGAGCTTGCCCCTGGTGGAACCAGCTTGATGCACACAGCCACTAGAAACTAAGTCTGGTGTCCCAAGGGCATCAAAATCAACAAACAAAACCAAATTAACGTAAGAACCACAAGAGATATTTGGGTGGGATAGCAGTTATTTCTAGCGATTCGTCCCTGCTGTATTAGTTACATAATGAGCCACATCTTTTCAGAATTTAACTACAAGGGTAAAAAGTATGTCTAGGACTCGCAGTAACGTCCACTTTCAGAGTTGCAAGAGGATTGAAGAGATAACCCATTAACTGGGGAATGTTTGGGGTAATTTAAAACAAAACACCTGAAAGTACTACAGAGAGCCCAGAAACTTTTTAATTTGCACAGTTTCTTAGCAGATCGCAAAGGACAACTCTTGGTCCTGGGCATGGCCTCAAATATGTAAATTGTAAATGTCAAACTGGGCTTGAGTTGCCTAATTCTGGGGGCGAGGGGAGACAAACAGTAATATCCCCGCACCTTTTGGTAGTGATATTTTCCAACTGCAGCGTGGCGCAGGGTTGAGAGTGAAAGTAAGGCAAAGTAGAAAGGGATCCCAGAAGGGATGACCTGTGTTTTAACGTTCTCCAGGTCTCCATTCTCTCGGCCACCTACGGCCCTGTCGTTCTCCCAAAGATTGGCACGAGTTCCAGCTGCTACTCTACTTAAATACTTAAACGAGAAGCTGCACATTATTTGTCCTGGCTTTGAGAACTCTCCTTGCGTTTGTACCTTTACAACCCACATCTGGACGTACCCCCATCCAGAAACGCTTCGGGTTTTGAAGAGTCCCAGTAGCAAGCCCTGTGAGCGCAGCTCCTTGTGTGAAGACAGACCCCTACTGGCCAATGTTTGGAACTGCAACTCAGGATTGTTTGGTGATTCTAGTTCGCTCTTGGGGTTTATTTAGTTTGCGCTTTTCCCATCCTACTCCTTCCCCGCTTTCTGAGTCCATTTTGCTGTTGAAGGTAGACATAGCGCAGCTGTGTGGAAGTGACTCTGAAGTTCACATCAAGAGATTTCCAGAACAGTTACATCAGCTCTGTGAAAGCTCCAAGTCACAAGTTCTCCAAAGCTGGCCCGCACAACCGGCTAACAATTTTTAAGTTACCAAAATCTTTTGACCAAGAGGCTGAACAAGATCTTCAGTGTTTGGGGGAAGCTCTTAGTCTCCACTTAAAAACGCCGGCACCTCCTCTGTCGCAACGATTTGCTCCTGTTTTCTTTTGCGGATTAAAAAAAAAGAAGTGCCAGAAGTGTGAACTCCTTGGGCACTACAGAAACAATCATTTTGAGTTCTAAGTGTGACCCTAGTCAGGATCTGATCCTATATCACGGCTAAGTGTGGTTCTGAAAATTGAATGCCACAAGGAAGCACATATGTACCTGAGAGGAATGGAAAACCTCCCCTCCGAAGCAGCCTTGTCAACTCTGGCTCCTCACCTCTTTATTTCTAAGACGCTTCCGACAGCTGACTGCAAACAGTTCCTGAAAAGTTCTCGAGACACACTTGTCAGGGACAGAACACATGGATCCTTGCTGTCACCGTTCTATCTGTAAATGAGGAGCCAAGGCTCGTACCCAGGACACGCGTGCCTGCAGTCAGGTCAAAGTGTCCACTGAAGCGGCACACTGTGGTGGAAGAGTCACTTGTCTCTCCCCTAGCTGTCCCAGAAGGTGAAGCGTAGTCAACACGGCTGGATCTCCGTGTTACAAAGGTAGGTCACTCTGAGCTCTTGTTATATACCTGCTACTGTGCTCATCATGGGAGGTCAGTAGCCCTGTGTTCCTGCTTGTGTTTCAGGCTGTGCCTGATGGACACATACCATTCCTGTTGTAGAAGAGAAGGGCCTAGTACCCATGTTTAAGTCTAATTCAGGTTTCCTATCTTCATCTAACACACGCACACGCGCGCGCGCGCGCACACACACACACACACACACACACACACACACACACAGGGGTGGTAAGGATGACAGACAGACTCATGGTAATGTATATTCAGGGTCTAACTGGCCAATGATCTTGTTTTCCTCCAGAAAGAATGGAAAGGATATCAAAACCTCTCCTTCCTTACAATAAAAACACATTCATTTAAACAGTTCGATGAAGTAATGGGTGTGTGTTAGTTTTCTTGTTGCTATGCCAAAAGCAATGTAAAAGAAGGGTTTATTGTTCGTTGTCTGGCTTGTGGTTTGAGGGGATACAGTCCATCATGGCAGTGATGTCGTAGCACTGTGGACATGAGGTAGCTGCTCGCGTTGCGTCCTCAGGTAGGAAGCAGCCGGAGACGACTCTGTGCTCAGCTTCCTTTTTCTTCTGTTCCTTAATTCAGTGTGTGCTCCCAACCACAGGATGGTGCTGTAATATTCAGAGAAGGTGTTTCCTCCTCAGTTCAACCCCCCACAAACACACGGACCTGCTCAGGGCTGTGTCTCTCAGGAGGTTCTAAATGCAGTCAGGTTGACGATGAAGACCGGTCACCCCAGGGTGGAGCTTCTCTTTCCATCCTCATGAACATTAGTGATAAGGGCTCTTACACTTCTGAAGATCAGTTATCACAATTCTGTGAACTAGTTCCGTTTAAATATCATATACACCGTCCCTTCCGAAACTCTGAGAAAATGTGTCAGAATTGAGAGTTTCTCTGTGAGGCCACCCATATACTAACTGTTAAGTAGCATTCCTGTTATCGAGTGGAGCAGGATTCCACAGTTCAGTGCATGGGTGGTTTTATGATGCCTGTCACAGGGCAAGGGGTCAGGAACTACCCATGGTTTCACAGTGCCTCTGACCAAGTGCTGTCAGCACAGGGAACTTGTGCACATCAGTAAAACTTGCTTCTCTGACACACACACACACACACACACGCACACACACACACACAGAGAGAGAGAGAGAGAGAGAGAGAGAGAGAGAGAGAGAGAGAGAGAGAGATTCTAAGTGGTGGGTAACAAACTGTGGTCTTATATGTATCCATGATAGAAGAGCTTCTCACAGACATGAAGAAGTCCAAGAGAATCCTAAAATCCCTCAGAACCTATGGGTCAAGCGACAAGGAACTCAACTGAACCGCCACTTTCTCTGTTCCGCATAAATTCTAAGGCTTTTAAAAGGAAATGTCAGAAAAAAAAATCTTCATGATTTGGGTTTAGGCAAAAGTGAGAAATGATTGCAAGATCATGGTCCACAAAATAAAAGTAAGATTTTTTTTTATTTTATTAGTGAAGAATATTGTCTTGCTAAGTCTCTGTCAAAAGAATTGAGCTGGTTAGTTATAACTGTCAACTTGGCACAACCTAGCTCTCACCTGGGAAGAGAGACTTGGTGGAGAAATCATCTGGATACGGTTGGCCTGTGTGGGTTTGTCATGATTTTCTCAATTGATGGAGGAAGAGCCGGCCTACTGTGGGTGGTGACATTCCCTAGGCAGGAGGCCCTCAACTGTGTGAGAAGGTAGAAATCTAGCTGAATGTAGGTAAACATGTGGCCTGCAAGTGTCCACTGCCCTCTGCTCTTGACTGTGAATGGGCGTGACTCTTGACTGTGAATGGGCGTGGCTAGTCGTTTGAAGTTCTTGCTGCTCTGGTTTCTCTGCTACTGTGGAATTGTAGGAATTGCGAACTCAAATAAGCCTTTTCGTAAAGCCGCATTGCTTCTTGTCTGAATGCTTTATCACAGTGATGGGAAGGAAACCAGAACACGAGGTAAAGGACGAGCCAGGAGTGGGGAGCAGCCGAGAACTTTGTATCTAGGAATGACTATGAGCTCTTGAAAATCAGCAATGGCAAAGAAATCAAAGGAACCAAAAAAATAGTAAAAAGGCTTAAGTCTGATGAAGACTTCACTTCATCAGAGAGCGATGAAGTCCTCCTGTCTTCTAGAACAGAAAGGACACAGGGCCCTGCACTACATAGGACCCCCAAGACCCCCAAGACTTCAATGCTGGAGAATTGTTCAGGTTGAGTCAGCTCCAATTTGACAGAAACAGGCCTACTGTTTCTTTCTAAAGCAAAAGAAAAGATGCTTGGCATCATGAACCATCGGGTACCACACAGTTAATCATAATGAGATACAACTAAACACCTATCAAAATGCCTAAAATATGAGACTGGAGAGATGGGGGTTTCTGCTCTTCCAGAGGACCCAGTTTTGGTTCCCAGCATTCATGTCAGCAGCTCACAACTGCCTGTACCTCCTGACGCCCTCTTCTGGCCTCCACAGGCACTGCATCATGCCTACTTAGATACGTACACACAAATCTTTAAAAAAAAAAAGTCTAAAACACATAAATATTGGTAGGGCTTGGAGTAAAGTTTGGTGCAAGAGTGCATGCTTAGCGTGTGTGAGGCCATGGATTCCATCAACAGCATTCCTTCCAAAATAAAATACAAACAACAGTAAGTGTTAGGAAGGCTATGAAATGCAGGAACTCACGTCCATCACATGCACTCACACACACTCACTGCTGGGGTTGGAAAAATGGCACAGTCACTTTGGAAAACTGTGTTTGTGGCTTTATAAAATTAAACATATACTCCCCAGGGATTTCAGTTCTGTGAGAACGAAAATGTATATTTGCTTTAAAGCCAGTGCACACATGTTTAGGGTAGGTTCCTCGAACTATTCCAAACTGGAAACAACTCAAATGTCCTTCAGTAGAAAGAAAGGCAGCCTGCACTACAGATAAAATGCTCTGTCCAAGAAGCTGGTCTCAAAAGGTAAAGTGCTGTGAGAACAGTGACAGCTGGGAACTGCAGGTAGAGGGGAGGTGTGACAGTGAGGACAATACTGAAGAGATTTGGGGTGCTGGTACCATGCTGTACCCCTACTTATGATCACGATACAAATGACTACAGATGTTGAAGTCCATAGGGCTGCACATCACAGAAAAGAAAAACTCAAGAAGCCAATGCATTCCCATGGATTTTGACGTTCACCACCTTCAGCTTCTTTAACAGATGGGTGACAGGCTGTCACTAACACAGTGTGCATGACAAGGTGCCAAGAAGTGTGTGTGAGGCCTGTGGGTGCAAAGATGAGTTGGAAAGAGGCTCTGACACTGGGCAGGGAAGTGAGACAGAAAGACAAGGAGGCCTATGTGACTGATGTTCAGGAATTTGGAGCAGAAAGAAGCATGGTCCATAGGGCCTGTGAGCACATGAACGGCAGCCTGACCAAGACCGAATCATTATGCTTTCTGTGGTTACTTTTCAACTGTATTGTTGTACTTTGGCCAAAATAAGTTATTAATTTCAATCAGATAATGAAGTTCACCATACTATTGGCATATTTGAATGTGACCCATGTATAATTCCTCTTATATACGTAGCATTCTGACCCATCACTCATGAAATAGCAAATGAATGACAGATGACATCAGAATACTTTAATCATCACAGGCCTTTACAATATTAACTTTTGTTAATTAAGTCATGCTCATTAGCGCAGCTGCTGTCCTGGCTATTTGCAGGCAGGGTGTGTATTCTACTCATCAACATGAGTAGAGTCTGTCACCATGCTATTTGAGTGACGCTTCTCAGGAGAAAGTCCCTAAAAGTGAGTCACAGTGATGAGTCACGTCCTATGGCATTGGTCTCTGAAACCAAAGCCTATGTCATGTCCTCTTGATGATATCTACAGGAAATACCAGGGATGCCAAGGCAGATCTGGGAGAAGACCACTCATCTGCCAGGAAAAGCCACCAGGCAGTCATTCAAGGGGGTGTGTTTGCAGCACCATGGAGACCACACTGGTATTTTCCCAGGGAACATAGTCTAAATCCAGAGCCCTGATCTGGATATAAATACCAAGAATGTCATGAATGCAGCTTGATACACTAAGCCTAACCTCTGTGAGACAGAGGCCACCCACTACAACCTGGTGTGAACTGGTGACAATCGGGGTCATCCCTATGCCCATATGAGTGAAAATGAAATTCAAAGTCAGAGTGGCACCAGGGGTCAGCCTCTGTGGCCAGTCAGCCCATTCCTGTGTGGAAGGGACTTTCCTAAAGTAAGGGCTGAGGATTTTAAGCAAAGAAACCCAGCTGTGAAAATCCTGGACTGTTTCTCCAGTTGCTTCAGCATGGGCCTGGTTTCACTTATCTCTGGAGAGAAGCCATTGATCTCCTCTCCTTCCCCTTCACTTACTGCTGCTGCTCATGGTGGAGGGAGCTTTGAGAATGGACAGCACCTTGCTCTAATTCTTTGAGGTCATCAATGCTCTGTGTCAAGGCACACTCTGACTAATTAGCGTCAATACGTGATGATGGGAGAAAGAACCCTGGAGAAAAAGTTGGCCTGTTTCTGCCAATGGGAGCTGACCCAATCTGAACAGTTCTCCAGCATACTCAAACTCGCCCCTTGTTCCTGCTGCCAGGGGGTCTTGGGAACCCTATCAAGTGCAGGGCCTTGTGTATTTTCTGTTCTAGAAGACAGGAGGACTTCATTTGTTTAGCAAGCTTCCTCAAAACCCTCTAACATGTAGAGACTTGATATCTTGTATGTCTTCTACCACCTTGAAACTTTGCACTGGAGATACAGGGAGCGTTTATCTAGTTAGTCATTCGTTACTGAGCACCTACTGTGTGCAAGAGATTGAGCTAAGAACCGACAATAGAGCCTTTATGGAACAAACAGAGTTTTATCCGTCAGGGAACTAAAATACGATGAGAAAGGAAAGCTGGGCAGCGAAGAGAAGACCTTGACAGCAGAAAGACAAGAGAATTCTAGAGTGTAAGTAGTGGAAATGTCTGAGTTCATGTTCAAAAGGATTGGAAACAGACTCTCAAAGCAACATTTACACATCAATGTCTATCATAGCTAACAATACAGAGGCAACACAATTCCTCATGATGGATGACGGGGTAAAGAAAACGGAACATTTTTCAGCCTTTAAAAGCAAGGAAAATTTGTAATATGCTACGATGTGGGTGAAAGTTGGGATGTTCTGTTAAGTGAATTAAACCAGTAATGAAATAACAGCTATGGTATGGTTCCATTTACATAATAATAAAGCCATGAGACAGAAAGAAAAATAGTTCTTCTGGGGGCCTAGGAGGAGAGGAGAAAGGGTGGTTACTTGTGGTGATATTGTGTTCCCCAAAATATTGTTCACCCTAATAAACTTATCTGGGGTCAGAGAACAGAACAGCCACTAGATAGACATAGAGGCCAGAAAATGGTGGTACACACGCCTTTAATCCTATTACTTGGGAGGCAGAAACCCATTTGGATCTCTGTGAGTTCAAGGCCACACTGGAAACAGCCAGGCATGGTGACTCGTGCCTTTAATCTCAGGAAGTGAGCCTTTAATCCCAGGAAGTGATGGCAGAAAGCAGAAAGGTATATAAGGCATGAGGACCAGGAACTAGAGCAGGTTAAGCTTTTAGGCTGGTTAAGCTTTTAGGCTTTTGAGCAGAACAGTTCAGCTGAGATTCAGAGGCTTCCAGTCTGAGGAAACAGGATCAGCTGAGGAATTGGCGAGGAAGCTGTGGCTTGTTCTGTCTCTGATCTTCCAGCATTCACCCCAATACCTGGCTCCGGATTTGTTTTTATTAGTAAGACCCTTTAGGATTCATGCTACAGTTACTGTTCAGTGGAGAGAGGTTTAGATATATAAGACAAAGTTTGTAGAGATGGATGATGGTGGTACAAACTCCATCTTCTAAATGTGTTTGATGTCACTCAACTGTATCCTTAAAGAAGGTGTGGATATGCGTGATGTGTCTTTCACAACTTAAAAAAAATAAGAAAGGAAAAATATGCATAGTAGAAAAACTGAAAATTCAAACCCCTCCTCATTCTCTTAGACTCTGTTCATCACAAACAAAATGAAGGTAATGGTTGCACTTTGTAGTTGTGTTGATGGTAATTAAGACAACAGATGCAACCCACTTGACACAGGCCAGGGAACTGGTGAATAGAAATTGTTAAGATCAACTTTGGCTGGCCTACAGAGAATGGTCTGTGGAGCTTTGATGGTTAGTTCTGAACTAACTTGGCACAACCTAGAATTGTCAACTTGGCACAACCTAGAATTACCCAGGAAGAAAGTCTCAGTGAAACTCTAAAGCAGGGTTGTTTGCAGGTATGTTTATGGGAGATTGTCTTGATTGGTAGTTGATGTAAGAAGACTCAGCCCACTTTTTTTTACTGCGTTAGTGAGTGGATAGGTCTTGGTACTAGTAAGCCTGCATGTGTTTATTCTCTATCAGCTCTTGACTACAGTGTCAAATTACTGCCTCGACTTCCCTACAAATGGACTATAAGTGTGAGCTACAATAAATTCTTGCTCCTGCCAGATGGTTTTGCCAGTGTGTTTTATCATAGCAGCAGAAATGAAACTGGGAACAGGAAGGGAACATGAGGCATAAGGTTACAAAATTCAGTTGGAGCCTGGAGTAAAATGGCTTGGACACTAGACTACAGGAGTTGAGATTTATTCCATAAACAGAGGAAGCAATGGCGGTCAGATGCTGTGAGAGGGCAGCATCAGGGGACTGTTTCCTTGACAGTAAAAGATAGATTAATAGCAGGGCAAGAAAAGACACAGACCAAATAGCCCGCAATTGCCTCAGTGACCCTGCTGAGGACACAAAAGGGATGCTCCTCTCTAGCTCTAGAATGTTCTTATTCTATTGTAAGTAAAGCTGAAGGCAGCATTAAGAGACTTTGAGATAGGGAGTAAAGCCATCTTATCTTCTAACCTGACCAACCTCTAATGTTGAGGAATGTGCTATTTGTGTGTGTGCATGGGAGTATAGGTGTGTGTCGAGTCATGCCTGTGGAGGGCCTAGGATAACTTGTAGGGGTTGTTCCTGCTTTCCACTTTGTTTTGAGGCAGGGGCTCTCTTGTTTCTGATCTCTTGCACATTCTATGCTGGCTGGTATATGAACTGTTAGGTAGTTCTTCTCTCTCTCCCTCCCATCATTGTAGGAGTTCTGGATGTGTGTAGTGGCATGACATCCAGCTTTTTACATGGTTCTGTGGATCACATTCAAGGCACCAGGTTTGTGGGCCTTGTGGTTTTACCCTCTGAGCCTTCTCCCTGGCCCAGCCTCTGATTGTAAAATAGAATATTTGAGTAAGCACTTTGCATTTGGTGACAGAACACAAATGTGATGTGGCATCCACCCATCAGGACCCACACACCACAGAGAGCATGCCCGTGACATTCTAACTGCCAGACAGGAGTGCAGCCTCAGCTTCTGGGAGCCTGTACCTCCAAGACAGACCACCCAGCTTCCAAGGGTCCGCACAGACCCAGTGTAAAAGGACAGGAATGATCATTTTGGAACCAATTCGCATAGAAGCTTTTCCAATGTTTATTTTGACATTAAAGAACATTTTAGGAGATTAACCTAAATGTCCAAAAAGGAGGAAATCATTAAATAGAGGCATGTGTTAAAAAACTGTCCAGACACTAAAAGCATGCATTTAGAGATCATTTAATGACATGGAAAAATGCTCACGATGTATTAAGGGAACTAAGCGAGATAAAAACCATCCACTAGGATATAATTTTTGTTATAAAATCATGCTTACATAAACATAATGATTCTGTATTTAAGCACTGAGGGAGCCTGCATTGAATTTTTAGCAGGATTTATCTGATGGAAGAAATTGTTATTGTTTTAACTGAGGGATTGCTACTGGCAGCCTCAGGTGACCTTTGCCCTCTAGACACTTTTGTCTCCATCTTTTCCTGTCCTGTGGGATGCCCCATCCAGTTTTCCTCTACTCTGCTCATGTTATAGGTGTAGGTTACCTGCCTGTCTGCTGTGGGTGTTCCTTAAGGGAGTTTCCAACTTTGCAGTTTTCTTTAAATAGAAGTTTTCACTCTAACCTTCAGAAAAAGCCAAAGTTTTAGTCATTGCCATCAGTTTGTGGTCTGTACCTGGGAGCTGGAAACCATACTTTCTTCTTTTAAAAGACTGATTGGATTTATTCATGGGTTTTGTGTGTCAGTGTACGGGCTTGTGTGTGCAGGTCTCTGTGGATGACAGAAGACGGGATCAGATCCCTTGGAGCTGGAGCTACAGGTGGTTGTGAGCCACCTAAAGAGTGGGTGCGAGGGACCGAATCTGGTCCTCTGCAAGAGCAACAAGTTCACTTTCCCGAAAACACAGAGTCCTCATTTGGACCTACAGGTAATCCAATCCTGGTGTCTCTGCCTTCGTCCGTGTCTGTCTCCTTTACCTTGGGTCACATGCTTACCTGTACAGGTTGGGGTGCTAACCCCACAGTGAAGGGGTGTCTGTCTAACCTGTCTCATCCCCTATCAGAGCTGAAAGAACAACCTACCTAAGTCATTGCCCTACACCTGGGATTACAGGAAGCAGGAAACCAGGCATGACGAATCACCCCCAGATGAGGATGATTTTTCATGCAGGCGAGGCTCACTTAAGAGGAGCGGCCATCTTGCAGAAACTAGACGTGCAGATTCAGAACAGAGCCAGTGCCGTGCAGAGGTAACCTTGAGCAGGACTAGATAACTATGTGAACTTCTTACTGCACACTCCAGTTCTTCCTCTTTTCAAACAAAGCTCTGATGACTACCCCAAAGGTAAACTTGGGGGCACTCAACCTCTTCTTCCCAACATGTCCACAGTGAATAAACCTTTTTCGGTTGTCACTGGCACCTATTACTTTAATTGGCATATAGGAACAAGTGGCTGAGCCTAGCATGTTGGCGTCGCTGGAGCCCAGACTGTTACCCTAAAACTCCAGTTACAGTGATCCTCCTGCTCTTCTTAGCCCTCTGGACTAGACCCAACAGTTGTGCTTGCTAACATTCTATTGTAGAGCTCTTCCCTCCATCTGATGTTGGCCCTGGCCATCACAAGGCAGAAGTACTAGGAGAACTTTCAGAATGCTTTGTCAGGTACCTGTGACAAGGAAATAAAGTGGTTCACTGGCCGCTATGTCTATAGTGACAGTAGCAGCAGTGTGGCTGTTAATGTTCCCTCCTGGGAGGAGAAGCGGGAGGGCCACACACCTTCAGCTGAGCTCCCAGCCACCACTTCCTCCTGCCCCTCAAGATGCTCATGGATGCAGAAGGCATAGGAAGTGGAAGGATGGCTGGGAGTGGAGACTTCAGAGATGCTTGTAATCATAGTGCTGGGATAGATAGGTAGATCTCTGGGCTTGCTGGTCAGGCAGTCTAGGATACATGATGAGCTGTCTAAGATATAGGGTGGAGAAGATAGAGTAAGATATCTGGGACTCCAGCCTCTACATGCAACCCCCCATACCACATATTTCTGGTGTCTATGTTTAAAATTTTGTATTTTCTTCTATTTGCTAGGTTGTAAGTTGTTAAAGAGCAAGGAACCTATCTAATTTTCATTTATATCCTCAAGAATCAGGCCTGATACATAAAGGGTACTAAAGCTATTAGAAGAATAAAGAGTGAATGAAGGAGTATTTGGTCTGTAATCAGAAGAGAAATATACAATATTATGTTAGCTAGAAAAGCAATATAAATAAATGGCGTGCTCAGCCTTCACATGAAAATTTTGATGTGGGAATTTTAGCAAACTAGATGTTGAATCTCAGGATTTACATGAGTGCACCTCACCCCCAGCCATGCCTGAAATGATACCCTGTGTATGTTCTCTTTCCCAAGGCAACTCCATCTTTGCATCTTTCTGTCTTCCCATGTGTTCTCTTCAGCAGCCCCCACAGTCAGCACAATGTGGCCCATGGAGCTTCTCAAATGACTCTTCATGTTTGATTTTTTTTCCATCAGAAAAAAAATGACTTGTTCTAATGCCCTCTTTTGGGAGAGGAAAACATAATGTTTCAGTTATTGGAAATCATATTCACCTATAGGATTCAAACAGGAACCTCAACATTTTTTAATTACCCTGGGTTATTCCCTCTCTATAAGGCCCTGAGTCCTGAGGTGGCGGGGAGGTGGGGGAGAGGAAGTCTACCACCATGGTGGGTGTGTCAAAGAAGCCCCATGTAGACTCTCAACTATGATATAAGCCTCCACCAAACACACAAAAGCCTTGGCTCTCAAGCAGTGTGTTATAGAAGGAGAATAGCATTTGCTATGCAGAACTCACAATCCCAAATCAGTTTTAAAAGACCAAGTCTAAAGGAAGTTGATGTGGTTCACATTTTTTAATTAAACAACAATTCTGACTCCTTCTATAGCTGATGGAAGAATAGTGGAGCTGTCTTACTGGTTAGTAACAGTGCTAGAATACATAAATAGTTTAGAAAATTCTTCCAGGAAATAATGTGAAATCCAAGTGAAAAACCAAAGCCTGGAGCCAAGCTGCCTGTCTGAAGGGTGCAGCCAAACTCCTGTGATACTGAGACACCTGAGGACACTGGCAGAGTGGTCACCCAGACTCCAAGAATAAATGTTTTCTCTATTCCATAAAACTGTATTCATTTTGACAGAGAACAGCTGATGGTGTGGGTTCTCGAGTTAGGACCTTCCACCAGAGTTCTAGTGCCATCCCTGAAACAGTTGATGGAGAACAAGTGTGGCCTGGGATGGATGATAAGTGAATCACGGAAAACGTGCAAGATGGAATCACAAGGAAGTAAAGAAAGTGAGGCTGGTTGTGGGTTTTCTGTTCCATCACTCATTTGATGCTTAAAATTAATCTTCAAGAATCTTAATTTAAGCAAATTGCCATTCAAAGAGAAAATAGACAAAATACTATTACTATGATGGTGATGATGACTACTACTACAACTAATAAATCAAGGAATTAGTGGGTAATTTCAGTAAGATTGGAACACAGGAGGTCCTGTGAACTCAGAGTGGTGAAGAGACACCACAGTTGAAGCTCTTTAAAGGAGGTGTGCACTCTTCTCATCTAGTTGGCCCTCACTGGTGTGGGACAGCCCTTGGGACCTGGAGGTTTATGAAAGGACAGAAGGAAGACTCAAACTCCAGCTCTCCAGTTGCTACCTTCAAGGGCAGCTCAGATGTGCAGACAGATGCACAATGGGATACTCAGGGTCTGGCTGATGTTGTTCAGCATTGCATGATGAAAGCTGGTGGGAAAGATGATCATGAAGATGTGTCGATCTCTGGAATCTATTGACTTTGAGGTCTGCCTCCATAAATAGCCAAAAGGTCACCAGGTCATTAACAAAATCCACTGTCAGCTCTCTGGATGGAATGCAGGTGTGTGATTTTTATCTCCTCCACTGAGAAGACATCCCTACGAGATTAACAATCCTGGCTCTCTTAGTGCTTCTCTGTTAGTACAAGGACTTCTATGCCCCCAACAATCTGGCATGCCTTTGGCTGCTAGGACAGGCTATGAAGCTGTTCATTGGCTGCTAGGGCAGCCTACCAAACCATCTGACATGCCACTGACCATTAGGATATGTTACCTCTTTGATGTTTCCCACTCTGAGAAATGAAAGTGCAAAATTCAATTGTTGTTAAATGTCCCCCAAAGCCCAGAGTTCTAAGGAAGCGCCACCCCACAATGGACCCTAAGTAAGAATTTGTATAAATTATTTATTTTAGAAGTTGATCTCAGGAGTTGTGTTCTGGGGCTGAAGTGAGACCAGAAAGCAACAGGAAGCCATGAAGTGTTGCTGAGTGAATCTCATGCTCCCTAAGATGACTCTACTGTGGAAGTGAGAATTAATGAAAGCAAGTAGTTTCCAGACTTGTCTCAATATACCTGGAGCATCTTCTAATGTACGAGAGCTCCAAAAAGCTATTGTTTTGTGGGCCATATCTAACAACATTGATGTATTAAAACAGAAAATTCTAACATATTTGCTGATTTTTAAAATAGGAATACTCCAGGCTGGAGAAATGGCTCAGTTGGTAAAGTGTTTTGCTGAGCCACATAGAAAACAGGAAATGGTGGCTCCTGTCTGTAACCTCAGCACTGCAGTGGGGTTTAGAGGAGAAGCGAGTGAATTCCTGGAGCTCATTGGCCAGTCAGTCTAGCCCAGTCGATGAGATCCAGGTTCAGTAAGAGACCCCAGCTCACAAAATAAGGTGGAGAGTGATGGAGGAAAGACACCAGTATTGACCTCTGGCCTCCACATGTAAGCATGCACACCTACACGCACATGCAAATGTATGTATGTACACATATGAACCCATACACAGATAACCAACCCCCACCCCCCATTACTAAAGACAGTGCATGTTAGATAAATGGCTTGCCTTATGTCAGCAGTCAAGTTTCCTAGCACAAAAATAATCTGAAAAGAATGGCATCGTATTATATGTTATGTCCTTAGTAGCTACTTTAACTGTTAAAAACTAGACTCACATATGCTACTCAATCTGATCCGTTGCTATACATTTTGGCTGAAGTACAACTGGCTTCCAGCGGTTACATGGTTGAAAAAGGAAAGAGGAATTTTAATGCCCCCTCAGATAATTGTGTATGATAGTCAGTAAAATTTCACAAGTGATAATTTATTAATGGTTAGTTTCCATGTGGAACCTGAAATCCATTCTGGGAACTTTTGTAGTCTATTTCATTAAAACCATCTTTAAAAATCTTACAGCTTGAACACGGCTTTTAAGCCGGTTTGATATTATAAGGCTGTACACCACTCATGTGAACAATATTGATTTCCTCGTTAAGCAAACAATCCGAATGTGGACATATCGTCTTTCAAAACTTCAAGAATTTATAGTAGTCACTCCTCTCCCCCCATGAGAAAAAGCCAGTAGGCTCGGGGAAGTCTTTCAGATCACAGTGGTGGAGTATGTGGTTCCCCAAATTCAAATTTTCTCTTGGAAGCACAGATTTCATTATTGGCAGCAAATGCCAGTGGTTCCTTTGAAGAGGCTGCCTCACTGCGTATAGAGTGGACAGCGGCTGCCAAGCGCCTGGTCTGACTGGCCACAGTTTCGGCTCCAACTCATGCAGTGCTGATAGAGTCCAGCATGAGCAGAACTGCCTTACGTTGAGTTTCTTTTTCATCACTTAGACTAGTAAAGGCTTGCATTTACAGGTCTGTATTTAATAATTATGTGTATTGCTTTTTCAAGTATCTATTTTTGGTAAAAATAAATAATAAATAATAAAAAAGCAGCTCCTCTTCCCATCAGTACAAATCACAAAGAAAACAGGGGCCCTTCTGCAGGTGCCTGCCAGACTCAGATGAGGAATGGCAAGCTGGCCGATGTGGGTTTTGCACTGTCACGCAAATATCAGTGCCACATAAAAGGCAACAGCATTTGGACACTGTGGTAACAGTTTTTTTCCCAGGATTTCCAGGTAACCATGAAATATACTTTGAGGACACAGGTATTAGAAGTGTCTCCTGTAAGGTGTAAGTGGACTGGTATATATAGATTGAGGGCTGGACCAAAGAGGGTGGATAAAGAGAGCCCAGGACTTCTCACCAACCTGCCATGAGCATGCTCACAGACAGACCATCCTGCAGGAACAGAGAACAGCCCCTACTAGAGTGCGTAAGTACTACAAGTTAGAAATCAAGAAGGCATTCTCTGACATGAAAGAGACCAAGGAGAAACAGTTAGGATGGTCTAGTACAGTTAGACAAAGTAGGGCTGGGTGGGGTGGGCATGATACCTTCTTACCCTGTTTTTGCCCTCAATAAGACCAGTCCATTCCTTCCTGTACTGAGTTTCCACACAACTCGATAGAAGAAAGATTTTCCTCATCATGAGTGACAGATACTGAATTAGTTTCTGAACGGCCCTTTAACTTTCTCCTACCCTCTCAATGACCCTGTGACATCGAAACATTCTAACCCAAAGGAGGCAATATAAAGGAAAAATGTTAATAGATGCAAGCAGTTTCAGGCTGACTTGATGGTTGATGGGTGGACCTTCATAATCCGTGACATGGGTGAATTGCTTGTCACTGGACTTCCCCTGTTCCTCGATCAGGTAGGGTTTGCATTTCAGTCTGACATTTATTGAGGTGATGAGTCATCAGCTGGCACTATTTGAAGTAGTGGCCATGTCTACCAGAAAGAGGGGAACTTCCTGGTCATTTCAGAGATGCTGAAAGGGAGGGAAAGTCAATTTGGGTTCTGACATCCTTCTTATGGAATCACAGAGTCAGCAAGGTGTCCACACTTGCACAGGAACCTCCAGGCTTGAGACCCTGGTGTAAATAAAGCAAAGTCAAACATTCTTCTCTCACCAACCCACATCATCTGGGATATCCAAAGTTCTGCCATTCACAAAGTTGGCATAACATGGCACAGGACCTGTGGTGCTCCCAGATCTTAGGCTGAGTCAACTGCAGATCTCTCAGCAGGAAGATGCCTTTCTTCCTGGACTCAGTGGATTTAGGAAGGAGGAGCAATCATTATTAAAGACATGTGCCAATGTGGCTTCTCCCATGGCTGCCTGTTTCAATGCATTGCCTTGCAGATTACAGGCAGCTTAACTCAAGGAGATGGATAAATAAATGGCCAGTTATTTAGTCTTGTAAGTGGAACTTCAGGGTAAATGTTTGTCATGTAATGGCTGACAGTGTTTTATCTCTGATAAGCCCTTCCATTACAGGGCAGATAGAGCAAGAGGTAAATCAGGTAAATTACAGGAAGTGACTTTTCTTGTACATATGAGATTGGATTAACAGCCAAGTGATTGTCTGCCTTTGATATTGTCTGTTTTTGTTTCTATTTAATTATGGTAAACATACACACAGAGACACACACACACACAGTCTAGCCTCATAGACTATTTTGAAGGGTACTACAGTAACCATGTATACATTGTTGTTCAGAAGATGTTCAGAACCTCTTTTCTGAATCACCAAGTGGTCATTCTGAGTGGCTCTCTCCTCTAGTTCCTGGTAACTTCCATTGCCGTTTCTTCCTCACTGAAGCTAAGGACTGTAGAGACTTCTTATCAGTGACGTCAGGTGGCCTTTGACCCTCTGTGACTGGCTGGTCTGACTTATGTGACCCCTAACCTCTGTCAATGTTGTAGCATATGATAGAATTTCCTCCTCTTTGAAATCAGAATAATATTCCCTTATATACGCCAGATTTTCTTCTTCTACTCATCCATCAATGGGAATCTTTACCTCTTAGTTATTGTCATAATACACCAAACAAACCTGAGTTCTCATGCTGTCTCTTTCTCTGTCTCTCTCCCCCCACATCATTCTCATGTACCCCAGGATGTGTATTATTCTAGCATGGCCAGCTATGTTTTTTTTTTTTTATTTCACTCTATCATAGGATTTGTTTTGGCTGTGTGGAAACCTTTTATTTTAATGTAGTCTGTCCTCCTGAACATGAATATCCAGTTATCTCAATCCTGCTTCCTAGAGGTGATGTACCCATCTGTGTACCCTTTGCGTCGTCATCAGTGGTCACATGACTTCATCGGTATTAGTTTATATCTCCCCATCTCTTGGGTTCTATTGCCTTGAAACCTGCATTTATGCAGTGGCCACACTGTTTTGACTACAGAGCTTTCTCAAATGAGTAGATGCTAAGAAACCTAAGATTCCCAGCACAGCTCATCTTTCTCAAGATGATTTTGGCTTTTCTGGGTCATTTGTGGTGCCATATTAAATATAGTGAATTCTTCCATTTTTGCAAAAAGGCCGTTGGGATTTGAGAAAGATGGACTTAGAACTGTAAACAGCTTTGGGCAGTGTACTGTTTTAACAGTCCTAAATCTTCCTGCCCACAAACACACTGCATTTCCTTTGATTGGTATCTACTCCTGTTTCTTTCAGCCACGTCCTACAGTTTTCAGAGTAGAATGTCTTCCACCGACCCGGCTCAGCTTATTGCCATTTTAGTCTTCTTGGTACCATTATCAAAAGAATTGTTTTCTTCCCTTTCTGGTCTATTTTTAGAGAATATTCTTTTAGAGAATATTCTTCTCCTCGGTGCCAGAAAAATCCACACTGGCAGCTCCTCCCCCAGAATCCAATGTTTTCATGAACTTAATGATTTGACTCTTTCATTCTACACTTGAGAAAACCAACAAAGACATTGTTTCAGGGATGCTCAAAGCTCTCACACAGAAAGGTTCCCTGTGTCCTAAAGTTCTTACCTTGAGGTCCTCTCCTCTATACATGTATGCCAGAGATTAGGTTGTTTATTATTATTATTATTATTATTATTATTATTATTATTATTATATGTACATATGTGCACCACATGTATGCCTGGTGCTGGCAGATGTCAGAAGAGGGTATCAGATTCCCAGAACTAGAGTTATAGATGGTTGCCACCATGTGGGTCCTGGGAACCAATTTCAGGCCATCTGCTGTACTCCGGGGCAGGAAAAGTGACTGGGAGCAAGAAGCAGTGAATCATGGGTGGCGGATATGGAAAGTAGCAAAATATTGAGCTTGGCCCAAGGATGTGGGTGGACAACAAAGAGTGACGTTGTTCCAGAGCACCGATGAGGCCCTGGCTCCCTCACTGAGTGCTTGGAGTGCTGATGCTCTTTATAGACTGAAACAAGGGGGACCAGCTGGAGGTTTTAGCAAGAAAAATTGCTGGGCCAGATCTGTGTTCCTGAAAGATTGCATCTGGGAGAGGAGCAGCCGTGGGGACTGATGGGAGATGAGGCCTCTCAACAGTGTCAGGCCAGTGGCCATGGCTTTGAGTTAGAAGCCCATCATGGATTAGGGGTGAAGGTGAATGTATTGTGGATGTCAACCCCAGAGCATTAGTAACACAATTACATGCAATGATGCTAATGTTTTCAAACACGGATGACTGTGAAGGTGGCGGCCATCCTGACTATTTTCTTTAAAAAGACAGCAGGACCTTGAGGAAACTGGTTATGATAGGGCTTATTTGAAACACACTACATGTGTAGACTAGCTAATGCAGTCCCTAGCAGCTGAAAATGGGAAGCTAGAATTCAAGAGACAAAAGTTGGGGAGACCAGATGTGCGTTGGCCTCCAGTTCTGTAACAGCACACTCGAGGTGAGAAAAGGTCTATTTCGGCTCACAGTTCTGGAGTTTCAGTTCAAGATTAAAATGCCACCTTGCTTTGAGCCTCTGGCAAAGGTGATAATTATGGTGGGGGCGTGTGTTAGAGAAATTGCCTATACCATGAGTCAGCAAGCAAAAATCTCAGTAAGGGGAGCCTGGGGCCCCACCTCCAAAGAAGTCCCTCGACAGAGACACTGTGAAGCCAAGTCGTTAACACTGGACATTTGGGGAGTACTCATTTAGTCCACAGCAAGATGGGACAACAAAACAAAGTTATTAGAGCAGTAGCCCAGGGTGTCACGCAGCTGGCCGCCGCTTACGCTTACATCAGACACAACACACAGGAACAATCAAACTCCCCAGTTCTGAAGTCCAGAGTCAGTTAAAGTTTAGCTTGAAGGTATATTTAGTGATTTTTAATTAAGAATCGATGGCTGTTTAAAATACCATTTACTTCATTTGTGGAGAGTATTTCATTTCAGAGTATCAGGGTGTGGGTGGTTATATGGATGTGACTTGATCCAGGTCCAGCCCTCACTTCTGTAAATGTCAAGTCTTAACATTACAACAAGAAAGCAAAGCAGCAGGGTAGTGGTGGAGCATGCCTTTAACCCCAGCAGAGGAGGGCAGAGGCAGGCAGATCTCTAAGAGTTCAAGGGCAGCCTTGAACTTCAAGGTCTTCAAGGTCTACAGACTGAGTTCTGGGACAGGCAGGGCTGTTACACAGAGAAGAGAAACCCTGTCTTGACAGAAAAAAGAAAAAAAGCAAGCAAGCAGAGCTGCCATGCAGGCCTTGCAGAGTCCACTTGTCATGATTGAATCATGGAGCTCATGTTGGCTAAATTGTAAAGATTTTTGTTTTTTCTTCATTAAAATGTTTTGTTGTTGCTGTTTATGTGTGTGAGTACACGCACATGCACGTGGGTGCTCCTAGAAGCCAAAAGAGAGTATTGGATCCCCTGGAGTTACAGGTGGTCAGGCTGGGAACCAGACTCTGGGCTCCAGAGAAGGGCAGCAGACACTCTTAATTGTTGTGCCCTCTCTCCACAGGGAGTTTATTCTTGCAGAGCAGGCATTAGTAAAGAGGAGCTTGTGAAGTAGAGTTCACTTTGTGTACAAATGTTTCCACTGGAAGTGTTTTCCCCTAAAATCAAAGTAGAATCAAAGCCATTTTCACGGAACATCCTTTAAAATAAAATCGCTGGTAGCAGGATTCCACCCCTGCCCCCCTGCCTCCAAACTCCCCAAAGTATACAATTTCCTTTCAATTCTAAAACATAAATCATAATTTGTGCTCTCTTTATGGGGTTTCTGCCTTTTGTCAAATTAACAGCTCTAGAAAGGAGCACATATTTCCAGCTGACCTGCAGTTGGACCTAACATTTCTTCCCCAAACTATTCTCAAACATTTGAGTCATGGGGGGAGAGGACGTACTTTTAGACTCTGCTGTGTGTGGCCCGGATCCTGGTCTTGGGCCCCAAGCTGTTTAATCGCTCGGCCTCTGGGGGGCTGCTCTTGGCTAATGAATCCTTAGCTGTAACTTTTCCCTCCTCTTAATGAGTGCTAATAAAGTGCATTTAACTTCACTAATGCAACAAAAACTCACTGTTATTTCATTGTATCTACTTAATAAGAACCCTGTTTAATATCAAATTACAGCCTGCTGGGCCAAAGCATTATGCTGGCGGAAGTGGGACTGTGAGACGGGAGTATCCAGTGCCCTAATTCGGGCATGCTTCCTTAATACGCCCTGCAGTATGATACGATTGCTTAATTCATTTAGCCCGACCAGTTTGATCCCACAGCCAACTGCTGAGTAAAATTTACTGCGGTGCTAGGCAACGGTCCCACCACACAAGCTAAAATACAGTATCGCTTTTCTTGGGACCACGCTATTAACAGTTGTTTGGAGCACAGGCAACCTGCAACGGAGCAGATAGAGTTACAAGAAGGAAAAAGTCTTGGACTGCCCCCAGTTTCTGAAAGAGTTAGAGCAAATCCAATTTGTATTAATAAAAAACAAAATTCCCCTAATTTTCATGGTCTCATCTCGGGGCTACTTTGATTTTTGGATTTATCTAAAATGAGCAGTGACCTTTACATTCCTGATTACCTCGGTTATGAATTTCTCTGGCTTCTGTTAAGTCAGGCCTTCCCAGAAGCACCTCTTGGTAGCAAATATCTATGGAAAGGTTTCTGTTTAAAGAAAAGAATCCTTTTATGATTGAAACAATGATTTCTGAGTTCAAGCTTTATGTGTATTGGATTTTGTTAGAGTAGCATACCTTCGGTGTCGTTACATTCCCACTAGAGCAAGCACCTTTCTTCTGAGTTTTCCTGACTAATATTTAGGCAATGGTTATGGTCCTCTTGCAGCTATGAAAGATCACACCAGGAGACATTTTCAGCTCTATTATTCTTTAAGGGTTTTACTCTCTCTGAAGTCCTGTGCATTAAACTCATATATACTTCCCATAGATGCTTGAAGGCACTAAAGGGAAATTGGGACTTGCCCATGCATTTACAAAAGAAAAAAGAATAAAAATAAAAATTTAAGTTAAAAGGGTGTGTGTGTGTGTGTGTGTCTGAAGAGATGGCTCAGCATTTAAGAACACTGGCTGCTCTGGGTTTGGTTCCCAGCACCCACAGAGAAGCTCACAACCATGTATGTGTAACTATATTCCTTTTTCTGGCCTATGTAGACACCAGGCACACATGTGGTGTACTTAAATACGTATAGCCAAAATGCTCAAACAGATAAAAAGAAGTAAAATGAAAATGTAAAAGGAAAAGAATTTGGGAGTACTGGAGATGAACTCCCTTCTGTTGGTAACAAGAAAAACCAATTGTTTCATACACACTTGAAAATAGTTTATAATCTGTAAAGGAGCCAGAGTCCTCTGCTAAGGCCTTGCAGCTACCCTCATGCTAAGAAAATATGTGATGTGGCAGGACTTCCATCCACACTGACTTGGTAAATGGCCCTTGAGAGCCTTGAAGACAAGAAGGCCATGGGTGTTGAAGTTTCGTTAAGTACCTCAAGTCTAATGTGATTATGTTTGTAAGAAGCACAGCTGCTCTGCTCTCCCTCCATCCTGTTTCTTCTTTGTGTGTGAAGAATAATTTCCAAATCTTTCCAGCCAGGGAGAAGGTCATTGCTGCTGGCTGTAGCCATGTCCCATTGTATCCTAACTTCTAAGAGAAGTAAATGCCCACCCCCTCCCCCAAGCAGGAAAAGCATCTTGGTTCAAAGACTGGTCTACATGAGACAAACGGGACTCTTTATGCATTGACTAACTGAGTAAATCTTTTCTTTTTCTTCCAAGCCCTGGTTTCTAGCCAGGAAATAAATTTCAAAATGAAGTGACAACTAATTTCCAATGATTGCATGAAGTACAGTCAGAAAAGCCAGTTTGTACAGTTCTGAGTGGGATGGGAGGGTACTGATGTGAAAATGTGGCCTGCACACTCCATTTTCATCTCTCTTTTTGAAAATCTATGGTTGTAGGTCATTTCCCTACTTGCAACCAGTGCTACATTGTTTCTTCCTGGGTAAATTTATTTTTAATGTATTGAGAAGGGCATGGTCTGAGCAGCTGTGTGGTCTAACTGCATTGGTCTATAGACCAACAAAAAATAAATTCCAGGAGATTCTGAGGATGCAGTTAGGTATAGTCTTTTAGAAAGCTGGTCTTCTTAAACCCTGGGCTTGTGGGAGATTAGCTTTGTGCAAACTCAGTCATTGCCAAAAGCAGCTAGGATTAACTGGTCTACGGTAAGTAGGTGCATCCCTCCCTCCGTGAAGTATGGTGCTAGCTAACCCTTGTAACCATGAGAAGGAGCTTCAGTTACTTCAGGGAAGAGGCTAAAAAGGGAAGAGGCTCATTATCACCCTGTTGCAGGCAGCTTTGCCTGGGGGTTCCTAAACTTTGGATTTTCTCTGCAGCCAGCATTTTAGAAGTGCTTGTTGCAAATGGTCAAGACTGAAGAAGGATGATGAGACAGGCTGTGAAATGCCTCAGTCCTGACCATGAAGGGTCTGGAAATGGGAGTCACTTAATCATAGAATAAAGGGCTTCACACGGGCATCATTGTTTGTGTTTGCGACTATCACAGAAACCACCAGGCAGTACATGTAAGAAAGGCTGCAACAAGGATGGGGACATTTTCAAGAAGACATGACAAGATTCAGGAAAGAGCAGATCGAAAGGGAAGGTGGTCAAGCAGACCCTTCTGCTGTGGTGACAGGAGGATCATGTGACCAGGCCAGAGAGTGCTGGCACTGTACCGATTACTACATTGGTCAAGGCATAGGATGACCCCCAGAGGACTGAAGGCTTAAAGAGGAAAAATAAACCATTAGGAATAAAAGAAAAGATAAAAGAAGGAAGGTAGAAGTAAAGGAGGGGTGAGGATGATAGGGAGGTGGGGGAATGCTAGGAAGGAAAGAAGGATGGAAGAAAGGAAGGAAGGGTGCTGGGGATGTCTTTCTGTATGCTGTGAATATGTTGCTCTGATTGGTTGATAAATAAAACACTGATTGGCCAGTAGCCAGGCAGGAAGTATAGTATAGGTGGGATAAGCAGAGAAGAGAGAGCTGAGAAGTAGAAGGCTGAGTCAGGAGATGCTGCCAGCCGCCACCATGAGAAGCATGATATACAGATACTGGTAAGCCATGAGCCATGTGGCAAGGTATAGATTTATAGAAATGGGTTAATTTAAGATGTAAGGTCTAGCTAGCAAGAAGCCTGAGCCATTAGGCCAAACAGTTATAATTAATATAAGCATCTGTGTGTTTATTTGGGTTTGAGCGGCTGCAGGCCCAGGCAGGACTGGTGAAAACTCCAGCTACAGAAGGGGGAAAGAGGCAGGAAGAAAGGAGAAAGGAAAGAGGGAGGGAGAAAGAAGGAAAGGAAAAAGGAAGGAAGGAAGGAAAGAGGGAGAGGTGGAGGGTAGAGGGAGGAGGGAGGAAAAGCATCCTTCATCCCTAGAGATAATCCCTTAGGCTCCCAGTGAGGTCTGGCTCTCCCTTATTCCCTACCCTCATTTCCTAGGGAAACTGGCACAAGCTTTTTATCATTCAACAGCGTCTTTCAATTTGGCAAAGTTGAGAGCCAACTTTGTGAAGGCTGACCTTCAAGACCACTGCCTTTCAGAATCCTGGTAAGAGGGTATGACAGGGGACACACACCACCATCTGGAAACTGTGGAAGGGTGACTTCACAAAATGTTTTTTGAGACAAGCTCTCATTTTTCACACAATAGTTCTAAACCATGCCGTTAGCATCCATTGCCCAGCAGAAGAAAATCACAACCATATAGAGCTAACCAGTGAACTGCTATTTACCTCACAGTGTGATTAATTCCCAACCACAACCTTCCTCCATCTACAGTACAATCTCTGAAGAGTCTCCTTCCTCACCAGGCTTTCTCAGTCTTCATAGACAGATACAGCCCAGATCAGCAGTACACGTGCTTGGGCACACATGCTCGCATGCACACATAGACACACGGAGAATTTCTTGAAAAGACACTGCATCCAACAAGACCAAGACTAACATATGAGGCTGTCCTCTGGCTTCCACATGTTCACCAGGGCATGCATGTGCTTGAATTCACACACACACACACACACACACACACACACACACACACACACGTACAAAAACATGCATGTGATGTTAAATAAAAATAAAATAAATAAAATTGAGCTAAAAAAGTTCCTTTTATCTAGTGATATTGTGGCCATAACTATGTGGCAAGAACATGCATGGCTTACACATGTGTGGTGGTACATGGGACAACAGAGCTTCCTCTGTCATGCAACAGTGCAGCACACACAGTCATCTGAATAATGCTTGATAGCAAGCAGTGTGATCAGCTTGTGCATTTCCTATACTATACCTTGAAGCATTGTTTAGAGTGTACTTCTATAAAAAGAGGAGTCTCAGATATCTCTTGTTTAAAACATACTTGATTGCATCATTTTCTCTTTTAATTGATTTAATTGTGTTGTTTTGATGATAAGGCCCCAGGATCAATATGCTATGTCCACATGCACACCCTATGGCCTAGGCTTATGATTGCATACAGTGCTTAATTTTATGAAAATGCCTTGTATGATAGTCACACAACTAAATTACCTGGAAACACCATCCTCAGAATGTAATCCCACCATTTGGTGACCTGTGACTGTGAAAACAGTTAGTGGCATGGAGTATGTATATGTACTTGAAACCTTAGACTTATTCTGAATACTATGAAGTGTGATTAGCAGATGAAATTAAATTCTTTATTGATGATAAGTCATTATGTCAGGCACTGAGGTGAGACAGTTATATAATTATTATAAGCTAGCACTTTGGATACTAATGACCTGCTTAAGCTAAAACCCATGAAAGTTAAATGACAATATATATTGAAAAATTAACGAAGTGTTTGCTCAGTGGGATAATGCAATGATGACTTCTACACCTACAATTTGTGGAGGTCTAGTTCTCTGAAATCACTATACACAGATCTCATTACTCCTCAACTCATTTTAGAGTCTACCTGTGATCTTATATATACCACAGATATATTTGAGAAATACTATATAGTCTTTTATGGAGATGGTGAAAATAATGTCATGCTATTGTATCAGATCACACAGATAGAAATTGGAAGAATCTAGATGAAAAATCCAAGTCCACTAGCCAGTAACACTTAACCCTTTAGCTACCATTGGATGATAGTGCAGTGAACTGCTAATCTGTGTGTTCTTTGTTTCAAATAAGATAAAATGGTACATAGAGTCAGAGGCAGTGTGTGTGTGTGTGTGTGTGTGTGTGTGTGTGTGTTTTCCTGTGGGCACAGCTGCCATGATGCTTGTGTAGCCGTCAGAGGACAACTTTCAGGAGTTGCTTCTTGCCTCCTACCATGTTCCAAGAATGGAACTCAGGTCATCAGGTTTGGAGAGAAGCTAAGCTCCCTTACCCTAGGAGTTATCTCACCCACCCCTAAGACAGGGTCTTTTGTTGTTTGCTGGTGTGTACGCCAGTCTGGCTGGCCTGCTAGCTTCCTGGGATACCAGTGTTTCCACCTCTCATCTTGACATGGAATTAGAGAAGCATATTGCCTTGCCTGTCTTTTACATGGGTCCTGGGACACATGCTCAAGTCTTCACTTGTGTAGCAAGTGCTTTATCCAATGAGCCATCTTCCAACACTTAGCTCCATTTTAGGCTTAAGGGACCACTTTCTCATTGTTGACAGATTCATGAAACACAGTGATGACTGTACTGTAGAAAAAGCCAACTTTTATCTTGTGTACCTTGTGGCTGGTCTGACTGTGGACAGCTAGCACATATTGTGAGAGGTGCCACAGGATTGAATGGTTGCATATGTGTGTTACACGCATCTCTGATCATTTGTTTAAACTGAATTTGATAAGGTGGTAGAAGGTGATTAATCATTGCATGTAGTGGGGACTTTCATTCATTTATTCAGCAAGTACTTTTTTGTTGTGTGATATTTTGATTGTGTTCTGACAAATAAAACTTGCTTGGAGTTGGAGGGCAGAGCTGACCACTAACTGACCATAGAGGTTTGGAGGACTGTAGAAAGAGAGGAGACAGGAAGTAGTATGGCAGGGCTGAGGGAGAGGATCTTGGCCCTTTTGGACAGAGGAATGATAGAGGTAGGAAGTTACTGGTGGCTTCTCCCTGTTCTCTGTTCTTTCAGATTCTTATCCCAATATCTGACTCCTGAATTTTTATTGATAAAGATTAATTAGATTAATGCTTCATCTGGTGTCCAAATTTTGGGGCACAGATTCATGAGACAGCCTCTTGCCTGTGGCTTTGCAGCTGCTGGCACCTGCTGGAGCTGCACATGGGAGCTGAAACCCACCAGAGTCAACAATGCCACCAGCTGGCTTTTCCTTACCTTCTTCAAATCCTCTGAGCAAGTCTGGGGTTTCCCTGTTGCAGCCTTTCTACAGCAATCTCCACAAGCCCCAAACTTCACAGCTGCCTGGGCTCCAAATTCCACCAGAGTTAGCCCCTCACCACCGGCCAGCTCTGCCTTCAGGCAGCTCTGCGCTCTCACTTCCTGCCTGTCACATGCTGCTTCTGCGTGTTCCCCTGTGTCCGCCTTCCAGATGGCTGGCTCTTTGGCTCCTTTTCCCGTGGGTTGCAGCCTTTCCCTGGACCCACTCCTCAGGCTGCTGGTGTGTGATCAGTGGCAGCTATCCTCAGCCGGGCTGTGCACTGCCTGTGTTCTCTGCACAGATGTGCTACACAGCAACAACCAACCTCATACTTCACTGTCAACAACCAACCTCATACTTCACTGTCATGGTCAGCAGATCTGGTGAAACAACTTGAAATTCTTAAAGGGGGAAATTAGTATAAGAGAGAGAGAGAGAGGGAGAGAGAGAGAGAGAGAGAGAGAGAGAGAGAGAGAGAGAGAGAGAGAGAGGTTTTTTCCCACATTAAAAAATGAGAAACAATATTATGATGAAGGGAGTTAGGTCTCTGTATGATTCCACAATGGATGGTTTGAAAATAGAACAATTAAATAAAGTGGTAATTAACTTAATTGGGATTTATGTATTGTCAATTATAATCATTGTCAGTTTGGTAATTCTTGTTTTATCCCTAGAAAAGTAGGTTGATATCAATGCTAAGATACAGGCCTTAGAAAAGTTACTAGCTGGGTAGTGGTGGTACACACCTTTAATCCCAGCACTCAGGAGGCAGAGGCAGGTGGATCTCTATGAGTTTTAGGCCAGCCTGGTCTACAGAGTGAGTTCCAGGACAGGCTCCAAAGCTTCACAGATAAACCTTGTCTCAAAAGAAAAAGAAAAAAGAAAAGAAAAGATTACTAAAGAAAATAATGCAATTTTGACTGTTCAATTACAAGCCTTAGAAAAGCTTATTAAAACAAATAGAAATATTCAGATACAGACAGAAAAATTTAAAGGAGAACCAATCTCACCATTACATTATGAAATTAGATAGGAACAGCATAAGGCTATCAAAAAAAAAAACCAGCCTTAATTCACCAGTCACCACACAGGAAGAACTACCAAATGACAGGTATTTCCAAGGCAATGGAAGAACTCATTGGATTCCTGTGAAAATGTTAGATTTGAGGAGACTTATGGTATGCATTCACCTCTTGTAAGGCAGATGTTAAATTCATGGGCAACTAGTAACAGAATTATCCCACAAGACAAGAAAGACTTGGTTACAGCAGTATTGGAACCTGGTCCTCAATTACAGTAGAGGACCTTGTGGAAAGATGAGACTAGAATCATTGAACAACAAAATAGGGCTAGAAGTATTGAAATTTCTGAAGACCAACTTCTGGGAGAAGGCAATTATGCTAATGCACAAAGACAGTCTAGATATAATGAACACACCTTGGTTCTGTGCCATACAGTAGCTTTGAATGCTTGGGACAGAATTGAAGAAATTGAACAGAAAACTGAGTCATTTACTAAAGTTCTACAGGGCCCAGAAGAAACCTTTGATTTTTTCTTTTACAAAGATTGACTTCAGCTGTAAACAGAATGATACGAAATCCAGAAGCCAGCCAAATAATAACTGAATCTTTGGCTTTTGAAAATGCTAACTCATAACGCAGAAGGGCAACTAGGCCATTAAAGGCAAGATAAGCACCTGTAGAGGAATGGATCCAAGATACAGTCAATATTTAATCTCATACCCATGATGATGCTTGGATAAGAGAGATGATTTCCAGAGGCTTGAAGAAAAATCCAAAAAATCCAAATGTTTTAGTTGTAGTACATAAGGTCACCTGAAAAAGGATTGTAGGCAGGGCATTCCTAGAAACAACATTTTTTTCTAGAGATAAACCAAACAGAAGGCCCCAGCCTTCTGGAGTATACAGAAAGTATGGCAAAGGTTGACATTGGACCAATGAATGTATATCAACAAGGGACAGACAAAGTAACCCTTTGCCATTGGGAAACATCTTGGTAATGCCTCTTCCAGTCCCCCATGTCAAATTTGGCTCATTTATTCCCTGTCACCATGGGAGAAACTCCTCCACAGAGCAATTAAAGGACCTAATGCCTATTGTAAAAAACCATACTTCCCTAGATGATAGAACAGCTTTAGAAAACAAAAAACATAAAGGAAATATTTTGGCAAACTTCTATAAATGATCAAAGACCAAAGATTAAAAATACAAATAAATGACATTGTAATTGAGGGTCTGGTAGACACAGGGGCAGATATAACAATAATTGCGCCAGAATCTTGGCATCCAAACTGGTCTCTTCAAGAGGTAATTGTTCAACTTTTAGGGATTGGAACTTTATCTCAGGAAAAAGAAAGCTCAAGATGGGTTAAATGTATAGGGCCAGAAGGACAGAGAGGAAAATTAAAGCTATATGTGGCTAACATAGCATTGAATTTATGGGGACATGATTTGTTAAAGCAACAGAATACCCAGATTAATATTCCTCCAATCTCAGAAACAAATCATAAACTAATGTATGTTTCTGGGAAGAATATTAAAAGGTATTATAAAAGAATAGTTACAGACTATTCCAGTTGTACATAAACAGGGCATAATAGTTGCTGATCTTTCAAAGGTGCCAACAGCGTGACCTTGAAAATGGTTAAATGACAAACCTGTCTGGGTAGAACAATAACCTTTGACATCAGAAAAATTACAGGCCTTAGAACAGCTGGTACAGGAGCAGCTAAATGCTCAACATATTGATGAATCATCCAGTCCTTGGAATTCTCCTATATTTATCATTAAAAAGAAATCTGGAATATGAAGAATAGTAATAGATTTGAGAGCCATAAATAAAGTGATTCAGCTGATGGGCTCTCTATAGCCTGGAATTCCCCTGCCTTCTCTATTACCTAAAGGATAGTGACTGATTTAAAAGACTGTTTCTTCACTACACCTTCACAAGAATAGAATATAGGAAAAACTTGCCTTCATGGTGCCTACTTATAATAATTCTCAGCTCATTAAAAGATATCAGTGGAAAGTTCTCCCATAAAGAATGTTAAACAGTCCTACTCTGTGCCAATATTTTGTACAACATCCATTGGAAATAATTCATGTTCAGTTTCATCAATCTGTAATTTACCATTATATGGGCAATATCTTACTGGTTGACTCATGTTTGAAAAAGTAAAGAAAATATTGCCTTTCTGGGGATTACAAATTGCTCCTGAAAAGGTACAAAGAAGAGATTCTTTTACCTAAGACATAAAATAGGTTTACAAAAAAATTCAACCCCAAAAGTTACAATTCAGGAGAGATCAATTGTGGAGTCTTAATGACTTTCAAAAATTGCTGGGAGACATTAACTGGCTACAGCCCACAATTGGATTAACAACTCAAGAACTGAGTAATTTATTTCAAACCTTACAAGGTGACAAGGACTTAAATAGTCCAAGAAAATTATTAGCTGAAGCTAAGAAAGAATTGGCTCTAGTAAAAAAAGAAATTACAGGATGCACATGAGGATCATTTGGATGCAGAGCTTGATTGTATTTTGATTGTTATATTACCTTTAATGTAGAGAGAAGATAGTAAATTAGAACGGGTATTTTTACCACACAAATACAGCAAAATATTAAAGACTTATGTAGAAAGTATTTCTGAGTTGATTCTAAAAGGAAAATTGAAACTTTGTCAATTAGCTGGAATGGACCCAACAGAAATTGTAGTACCTTTTACTAATGCTGAAATTTCCTCATATGAACAGAAAATGAACATTGGCAAAGAGATTGCAATGTGTTTTTTTTTGGGGGGGGGGAGAGCAACAAATAGCCCAAAAGCAAGATAATTCAGTTTATAAAGAAAACTAATTGCACCCTTCCTCACATTGTATGGGGAACACCAATTTCTAGAGCCCCTGCATTCTATACTGATGCTAACAAATCAGGAAAGACAGGTTATATGTCAGGAAAGTTAAATGAAGTGGCTCAAAGCCCTTATGATTCTGTTCAAAAGTAAGAATTACATGCTATTCTCATGGTATTCTTGGATTTTCCAGAACTTAATATAGTTATTATCTCTCAATATGCTGAAAAAGTTGTTTTACATATTGAAACTGCTGAATTTATTCCAGATGATTAAGAATTTACTTTGTTATTTAGTCAGTAACAAGAAATAATCAGAAGTAGAAATCATCCCTTATATATATAACATATATCAGATCCTATATGGGTCTACCAGGACCTCTAGCAAAAAGTAATGATGAAATTGATCAACTATTGGTAGGAAATGTGCTAGAACCCTCAGAATTTCATAAGAAATACCATGTTGATAGAAAGGGTTTGAAAAAAGGATTTTTCCATCACTTGGCAACAAACCAAGGAAATTATAAGGAAATGTCCTACTTGTTTTTGTATAACCAAAGTGCACTACCTGCAGGAAGTGACAAAGGGTATTCAAAGAAATGAAATTTGTCAAATGGATGTGTTTTATTTTGCAGAGTTTGTAAAATTAAAATATGTACACCATACCATAGACTCACATTCAGGCTTTCAATGGGCAACTGCTTTGAATTCTGAAAAGGCCGACTCTGTAAATTACACATTCGTTAGAAGTTATGGCCATTATGAGAATACCTGTGCAAATTAAGACTGACAACATTCTAGCATATGTCTCTAGGAAAATCAAACAGGTTTTTTTGCATATTACAGCATAAATTATATTACAGTTATACCACATAATCCTACATGGCAAGCAGTTATAGAAAGATCTAATTGAATTCTAAAAGATATGCTTAATAAACAGAAAGGGGTAATAAACAACCCCAGAAATTGATTTCACAATGCTTTATTAACTTTAAATTTTCTAAATTCTAATGAGAAAGGAACAACAGCTGTGGAGAGACATTGGATGTAGAAAAAAAAACTGTTGAATTAAATTAGCCTGTGTACTTTAAAGTTGTGTTGACCTCAGAATGGAAACCAGGATATGTGTTACATTGGGGAAGAGGTTTTGCTTTTGTTTCCACGGGAGAAGAGAAGCTATGGATACTATCAAAATTGATGAAAATTAGATTCAAACAGACCTCTTGATTAGAAGAGGTGATAGTTCATCAAACACCAAGACCATTATATCTAGACTAAGTTATAAGATTAACAAATGCTTTTCATTTGATCAGACATAACTTGCCAAAAGGGAAACTCCCCAAAGTTAGGGCTGGGGCAGGGTTTTGTTTTTGTCTTCCTAGAAGAATGAAGGCATCCAACTAAGGAATCTGAAGACCACTGGACATCTGAAGAAAAACGATGAATCATCCAGAGAAAGTATCCCAAGAAAAAGATGATGACCTTTTGCCATATCACATTTCCAACAGGATAAAATTTCATAAATCTTCCCAAATGTTTGTTTCTGCTGTTCTCTGCAGACATATAATGAAAATGGTCTTTTTGTAGTCCAAGTTCAATTAAAATTAAAGCTGGATTTGGAGTTAGAGTGAGACTCTTCTTCTCTAAACCCAAGCATGCTTATTAAAGTAAAATCCAAAATCTCCATCTCATGTCAGAAGAACCACCTGATATGGGACAGATGAAAAAACAAAATTAAGGGACTATTCTATTGCCACTAATCTCTAAATTCTTTAGTTTTATTTTGAGTCTTTAAAACTTTTCTCAAGGTATAAATATTATCTCAAAATTTTATATATATTAAACTTTTTGTCATGTTATTAATGGTCATATAGAGCACTAACTAATTCTAGAAAAGGGCTTCATTTGCCTTCCTGTACATGTCTTCAGGTTTGAGTCTCTATCAGGTAGCTAGGAATTAAGTTTTTGTACTCAACTATGGTCCTTTAACCTCTTTGAGATCTCCTCCGTATGACGTTTAAAATGTTTAAGTTTTCTGCAGTGAACCATGATCATGCCTAACAGCAATCTTTGCATTCTCCAAAAGGAGGCTGCAACCCCACAATAGTTCCACCTGTATTGTGGTAATACCACTCAGCTGACAAACACCACCCAAAGATTGGCTTTGGGCTTCAAACTGTTCAGGACAATTTCAAGGTGGCTAGCTGAGATGGTTCAACCACACAGACTACTCTAGCCAGTACTTGAGATAAGCCCTGCATTTTTCCATTACACAGAGCCTGGAAAACAAATGATACAGCTAACTCTCTCAGGACTTGACAATTATTCCAACATTTTTTCTGGATCCCTTAAAGATGCCGTCATCCCCAGACAATAGGAAGTAATTTTAAGAACATGGTGCCCACATTTCCAAAAAGTGGGGTGGCTGGTTTTTGATAGTTCAGTGGGTTATGGATATTTGTCATTGTTTAGTGGGATTGGTTACAAGTTGTTATTGGTAATGGTCAAGAAAAAAAGCTGAACAGAGGAGATTAGATTTAGGGATCTTGTTCTGAAAAGAAAAGGAGGGAGAGTATAGAAATGATAGGATAAAATGGTAGATTATTGAATCTACTTTTAAACCAAAAACACTTCTAGTCATAAATATTTTACATTGGTATGGATTTTTATATATTGATCCAGATTTGAGGTTCTTTTTGTTAAAATATATATATATATATATATATATATATATATATATATATATATATTTCTACTCTTTAAGATATTTTTGTATATTGATACAAATTTAACATTATTTTTGTTAGAATATACTGTACATACATTTCTACTCTTGTTCAAGGTATTATACCTATATAGCTCATTTAACAATGCAATGTAAATTTCTAGTCCTTGAAAGTTATTATTACAAACCATTTAAGATAATAAGGAAATGCAGGTTAATAGTCACCTACTACAATCAAACTTGTAGTTATGTTAAGTGTGTTTTCAAGCTTAGAGATATATTTTAGATTGACACTTCAGAGATCTGCAGAATATGACATTTAAGATGTTTTAATAGCATAAGTTTCTTTTTTTATGACAATGAGACATGTCTGCTCCTGGCAGCATCAATCTACTTCAGAGAGGACAGTGGGCATCAAAGAAACTCCATATGGAGTTTACTTTCTTTGTGGCAAAAGTTAGCCACTGGGCAAGGAACTGCTCTTGCCCCAACTGCTGACAGTATGTTGTCCAAATTGGACAAGCAGGACACAAAGGAAAGTGACTGCCAAACTTTGCTAAGACAGGCAGCCCAGTCCTTCAAAAATCCTGCTTCACAGAAAATTCTGTCAGATCTTCTAGGCCTGCAGGCTGAAGATGGATGCTCTAGTGTTGCAGAGGAACCTTGGGTGACTGTCCAGGCAGCCAGCTGTTTCTGTCATTTCTTAATTTTGTAAGTTGTTTGCTTTGCACTTCCTATTTACTCAGGTAATATTATTTTCTTCTCAGGTCTCTGATTAAGTTGGAGACTAGATAGTTATAGTTTTCCTTGTTACCAAATTCAGAAAAGAAACTCACTAAAGAAGTGTAAAGTGTATAAGGTTGAGGGATATAAAAATTTAGTTTTAGGTTGGTAATACAAGTTAGGACAGTAAATGAATTAGGTACAACACTTTGGACTTACCAAGACAGGATACATAATAGAGTACTTTCTCTGAATTCGTCAAGTGCAAATAGACAAGACATTGTTAATGTAATTCTTACTTATACATATTTGTATATAGTTAATGTACTTATTGTATATAGTTTTACTATGTTAGTTAAAACCTTGCTTTTTATTTAGACAAAAAAGGGTTAATGCTCTGTGTATTTTGATTGTGTTCTGACAAATAAAGCTTGCTTGAGTCAGAGGCCAGAGCTGGCCACTAGCTGGCCATAGAGGTTTGGAGGACTGTAGATGGAGAGGAGACAGGAAGTAATAAGGTGGGGCTGAAAGAGAGGGTTGGTCCTTTCGGACAGAGGAATGTTAGAGTAGGAAGTGACTGGTGGCTGCTCCCTGCTTCTCTGATCTCTCAGGTTCTTACCCTGATATCTGACTCTCGAATTTTTATTGACAAAGATTAATTAGTTTAATGCTTCACTTTTTAAAATCTCCTTCTATTTTCTAACTGCTATTGTGGGTCCAAATTTTACAGCAACCAAGACTTGTCCCTGTAGAAGGAAGAACAAGGAAATACAAAATATAGTAAGGTAACTTCAGAGCAGTGAGTACTAGAAAAAAAATACAAATTTAATAGTGTAAAGCTAGTTTGGGGGACAGTAGGGGGCTACAGTTTAAATGACACAGGCTTCTGAATTGAGTGCTTGGTCCCCAGCTGGCAGGGCTATTTTGAGAGCTAGTGGAAACCTTGGAAGGCAGGGCATACCTAGACACAGTAGGCCACTGGGGGCAGAGCTTTGGGAGTCATATATGGCCTCTACCTTTCCTTGCATTCTCCTCTCTGTCCTCTATGTGGCGAGAAGCCCTCCACTGCATGTTCCTGCCATCATTGCAGCATGGAGACAAAATCAATACTCCCCCGTCCAGTTTTTCTCTTGAGTATGTTGGTCACAGCCAGGAAGACATTTTTGATTGCTTGCTCAGGGTGGCCTGTGCAAGAGACTCATATCCTGAGACTTGACTGTATGATTTGAGTGGCCACCTGGACGAATGTACCTGGCACCTTGGATGACACTGCTATGGAAGGAGGAGAAATGAGATAAACTGGCCAGCTGTGGAGGTGAGATCAAGAAAGGATCTACATGGATAGACCAAAGAATGACATAACACGGTGAGATTGTGCTTGAGCACACAGGGGCACTGGGAACCTCTGTGCCTCCCATGCCAGATACATCTGGCCATGGGTATAATTGGGATCCCAGAAATTACAGCAATGTCTTCTGATATGGAACAGAAGAATCTTTCAACCTTTTTATTTATTTATTTATTTTTATTTATTTATTTTTTTTAGCAATATGCTTGGGTTTAGAGAAGGAGTAAGCTAATTCCATCTCCAAAGCCAGCTTGGTATATTTGGGAATTTGGGCATAGCTTCTCATACTACTTCCTGCTGGATGAGGATACTGTATTCTTATGGGGACACAAAGAAAATGTTAGGATTATGGAGTAGTCTGTGAGGCTGTATTGTCTGAGCCAGTTGCCTTTAAACTGTTCTGGATGTTGGATCATCTGGGCCATGGTGTCATTGGAGACTTTTCAGGGGGTCTTAGCTGGTCAAACCTGATGTATCTTAATCTAGAACAAATCCATAGGCTCTGGCTTTCTGTGGAAACAAAAGCATAGCCTCCTTTCCAAAGCAACATATCCTTAGATCCAAATTTTGAAGTCAAGGTACCTTTAAAATACACATATTGATTTAACTGAGCAGCCTTTAAAATCAAATGCGTTTCTGCAGTTAAAAATCCCAAAGACAACACAATCCAGATTCTCTGTGTGATATCCATCTTTATGTGGCTTATTTTTATATTACTTTTACTTTTTCTTTAAATGCTTTATTTTTTAAAACTATCTATTTCTTTATATAACTGCATATATTACTTTTTTCTCTCTTTCAAGCCTATGTACAATTTTACACACATTTTAAACTGTTTAGAGGTTTATCTCATCTGAATCTGTTTATCTCATCTGTGAATCTACTGCTTTAAACTGCAGCATTTTCCACCTACCTCAGCTTCCCAACATGGCGGTGCTACATTTACCACCAGCTCTGGGTCTGGGAGCCATGTGTACCGTCAACTCTCAGAAGCAGTGGGTCTATGCTTCTATCAAAGCAGCATGTAGCCCAGAAACACCTCTCTCTCTCTCTCTCTTTCAGTAGCAAAAGCTATATCCACCACACACCATGTTGCACAGCTTGCAGAAACCTCTGTGTAACTTGGCAGGAATGTGCCATGGAGTAGCTTTGACAAAATGATGCATCGACTGGACATCCAGGACTCATAGGAAGGTGACCACTGAACTTTGCTTGGCAAAATGGTCCTTCAGGTTCCTACTTTGCAGAGGAAACTGCCAGACATTCTACAGGACACAGAGAGAAGTGACTGAGAGACTCTAGGCCTGTGGGCTGAAGACAGATGCTCCAACTTTACAGAGGAACTTTGGATGACTGTCCAGGCTGCCAACTGTCCCTGTCTACTCTTGCAAGACTCCTGAAAGTTGCATGCATCCTTCTCCCATTTCTCAGGTATTATTATATCCTTCTGAAGTCTTTGATGTGGTTGAAGACTAGACAGTTATAATTTCCTTATTTACGATAAAAGATAAGTTAGATATGAAACCTTAGACTCACAAAAATAGGATAGATAGGATATCTTCTTTAATTTTGCCAAATACAAATAGACTAGATACTATAAATAGACTAGATACTGTAACTGTAATTATTGCTTGATAATTGTTTTGTTATATGTAATTTTCCTATGTTAAATTTAAAACCTTCCTTTTTGAAAAAAAAGAAAAGGGGAAGTGCTGTAGATATTGCTCTGTATCCTGAATGTGCTGCTCTGATTGTTTAATAAATAAAGTGCTGATTGGCCAGTAGCCAGGCAGGAAGTATAGGCGGGACAAAGAGAGAAGAGAATTCTGGGAACAGGAAGGCTGAGTCAGGAGATGCTGCCAGTCACCGCTGCCATGAGAAGCAAGATGTAAAGATACCTGTAAGCCACAAGCCATGTGGCAAGGTATAGATGTATAGAAATGGGTTAATTTAAGATGTAAGATATAGCTAGCAAGAAGCCTGAGCCATTAGGCTGAACAGTTTTAATTAATATAAGCATCTGTGTGTTTGTTTTGGTCTGAGTGGCTGCGGGCCCGGGCGGGACTGGAGAAAACTCCAGCTACAAAGTCTCACCATCTTTAGTGTGCTAGCCTCCTTCTGAGAGGGGCCATGCCCCACTTCCATTATGTCACTGAATTCCCAGTTGGAGATCAGCATCTTTCATACAGTCATGTCCCATGTTTACTAAGTTGCTGCCTTAACTATTAAAAAGGTACTTTGGGAGAAGAAAGAACTGCTGGATGTCTCAGATGGCAGAGCTCATTAATATTCTGTCTTACACCTTCCTGATCCCAAGAGAACCCTTACCTCCCTTGTGTCCTCACCTGTCAAGTACAGATGTTAACAGCTGCCTTAGCTGAGAGGAGGTGACAGAAGTCTATCACAGCCCAGCCTCTCCATGATTCCAGCAGAGGTGTGTGTGTATGTATATATGTATGTATGTGTATGCATGTGTGTGTGTGAATGTGTATGTGTGTGTATGCATTTGTATGCATGTGTATTTATGTGTATACATTTGTGTGTGGATGTATGTGTGTGTACGCACTTGTGTGTACATATGTATGTGTGTATATGTGTGTTTATGCATTTGTATGCATGTGTATACTTGTGTGTGTGTGTGTGTGTGTGTGTGTGTGTGTGTGTGTTCTATCTAAGGAGGAGACATGGTGAGGAAGCAGTGAAGAAGCCCCAGTGGTGACAGAAGACTGGACTCTTCCACCTGCCGCCTTGACTCCATCCCCTTTCCTGTGGAGCAGTTATAGGTAGGGGCAGGGCTGGAGAGAGGAATCCCATTAGCAACGTCAGGGTTGTTTATTGTTTTCATCCTATTAGTAGTAAATCAATGCTGGGTTTGTCATTTTAATTAGTCTTCTCCCACCAGGGAAGTCAGAGCTGCTAAGTACTGATAGGGAGCTGAAAAATCACCTGGAAACAGGTCCAGAATAAGCCTCAGCCCCAGGTTCAGAGCACTGGTGGCTGATGGGTTCTGTGCATAGGACAGTGGCCTAAGGAAGAGCTATGCACTCCAGAATGGGGGATTAGGGTTGAGGGTGATGCTTTCGAGATGGGGGAGCAGGTGGGTCTTCTTCCGATGTAGGGAAAGAAGGATGGAGGGATCAATCTCTGAGGACATTTCTATGCAGTTGGAAGTGAAAAAGAGGAAATAAGATACAAAACTCAGGGGTCTTCTACCCTCACGGGTGAGGACAGGGAAACTCAGTGAGGCTCATCTGAGCTCTTTCCCTGTGTCTAGGCTCTGCTGCCTGGCAGGCTCCTGTGCCTAGAGTGCTTGCCGAAAGAAACCCCATTTGCTGTGACACTCCAGAAAGATTCAAAGGCCTTGGAAACACTGTGGTTGTACAAGAACGTTTTGATTGAACAGCTGGGGCAATAGCTCAGTCAGTAAAGGGCTAGCTTAGTAAGCATAAGAATCTAAATTCAGTGCCCCGGAGCCCATATAAAAATCCAGGCATGGTGCTGTCTGCCTGGGGAGATGGAGAGAGGCAGAGCCCTGGGGTTGGGAGATGGAGAGAGGCAGAGCCCTGGGGTTGGGAGATGGAGACAGGCAGAACCTGGGGTTGGGAGAAGGAGAGAGGCAGAGCCTGGTGTTGGGAGATGGAGAGAGGCAGAACCTGCAGTTGGGAGACAGAGACAAGCAGAACCTGGTGTTGGGAGATGAAGAGAGGCAGAGACTAGGGTTAGGAGATGAAGAGAGGCAGAGCCCTGGGGTTTGCTCTACCAGCCAGCCTTGCTTGCTTGATAAGTTACAGGTCAGCTAGAAACCCTGTCTCAAAATAAAGTGTATGACACCAGAGGAGTGATGCTGAGGTTGACCTCTGACCTTTACATACATACATTCACACTGTTGTTTTGGCTTGAAGTCCTATAAGACAACAGAGGGAGAAATGATCATGAGCCTTCCAAATTCCAGCCTTAACTATAATTAAAATTGACATCCTCTCTTCCGCCACATCTATAATGACTATTGACTTTCTCTTGTTCAGATTGGTCTGTAACAGGATGATGTGTGTGTGACCTTTAAGTACTCATCTTAATTCCTGCATTTGCCTTGTGTTTGTGGAGAAATCACTCACCTCTCTGAGCCTTAATTTCTTGTATATAGTGAAAATATAGCTCTGACTGGCATGATCATTTTGGGGGTCTGATGGTGTGTTCTAGACCACACAACACACGTTTTCTTTCATTTGTGGATCCGGCATGTTACAGACACATAGAACCATATATGTACTGATGACGTGAGAGGGGAAGCAAAACTCTTTGGGGAGCAAAGCAGAGTTCACAAGAGGAGGAAGGAGAGAAGAATGATGGCTGGGGTGTACAGATGGGAATACACTTGAAGGTCGTTATATATTTGCATTAAAATGACCTTATGTGGTTCTGTATACTAAAAAGAAAAGTGAAATAGAAAGAGAAAACTGAGAATATCCCGCAGGGATGAAGTATGCAGGCTTCAGGTAGTGTTGGATTATCTCAGAGGCCCGATTCCCTCATCTATGTGACTCCACAAGCAGCCTGGCAGGGCTGACTGAAGCCCAGGGCACATGTTGGCTCCACCCTCTCTGGTTACTTCTGTGCATCCCTCTGACTGTGGATTCTGAGCTCATTCATAAGACGGAGGATCTGAGCTTCCTTTTCATCCCTGTTTTGTTGAACCCTTTGCGGAGGTATCCTGAACTCAATCTCTTCCTTCATTCCTTTCACTTTCTTAGATAATACTAGAAGGATCCTGGATGCATGTGCCCCGGGGGATGGCGGTGGTCCATAAGGACTTCCTTGGACTCCTCTGACTTGCTGACAGTGGGCTCTTTGGAGCCCCTGGCCTGCCAGACAGGGGTCGTCTCAACCTTCATCTGAAGGCTGGTCTGCGACTGCGCAGAAGAGGGCGCTCTTGTGCAGAGCTCGGGCTGGCTTCCTGGGAGGAGAAGTTTCCTGGTTCTGTGTTGAGCCTGTGACACGTGTCACAGGGTGGTCAGGATTCTCACCACTGCGTGTGTATTCTGCAATAACAGACAAAAACGCCAAGGAGGACAAACACGAGAGGAGGCTGGCTGCTCCTCCATCATCCTCTGATGTTCAGAGATCATTCGGCCGGCTTTTATCAGCATCCTCCCCTTCCAGGGCTTTCCCCATGGTTTACTCGGTGAAAACCATCAAAGAACGAGGATGAAAACAGTGGTGTGTTTTTTCCAGCTCTAGAGAACAGTTTTCAGTGGTTTGGAAATTACTTACCAGGAACTCATTTTGTCAAACAATCATTTATTGAAAGCCAGTTGTTCGGCTTCTTGATGTTTTCAGGGACGGAATACGAGCTCCTTCCTTGTGTGGCTCCTGCTTCCCTCTCTGATCTAGTCTCCTGATAATTGCCCATGCTCTGGTTCTTTCTGCCTCAGGCTTTTATCCTCAAATTCCCATTTTGCTAGGATTATTTTTTTCTGGCTCTTATTTTATTATATTCTTCAGAGCTCAACACAAACGTCACGTTCTCAAAGCAGATTTTCCCAAATATATGTACCATTCAGAGTTCCACAGAGAAGGGAAAACAGGAGGGTGTGGGCAAAAGGGTAGATGATAGATTAATATAGCCATATGATACTGACATACAGTCAAGATGTATATGATATATGCAAATAAATTAGTATTGATATGCTCAAGATATATTGAGTGTATTTTCAAGAGATATGTATGAAAATACATAGATGGTAGATAGATCATACATCTATATCTCTTTCTCTCCATAAATATATGTACGTGTGTGTGTGTTTATGTGTATGTTGTTGTTGTTGTGGTGGTGGTGGTGGTGGTGGTTACAAAGGCTAAATCCTAATGTACACAGTTGGCAAACTAGAGACCCAGGAGAGCAGACAGTGTGCTTCTGGACCAGCTGTTAATGTCTAGTCTCATCAGTATTCAGAGATTGATTTCCCAGCTGAATTCAAGGAGGCAGGCAAAGAGAACGAGAGAGAGAGAGAGAGAGAGAGAGAGAGAGAGAGAGAGAGAGAGAGAGAGAGAGGATGTTCCCTCACTCAGCCTTTGTGTTCAGACTGTCCATGGATTGAATGTTGAGGCTTTGCTTCATTTGTAATCTGTTAGTTCAGGCTGGTGGGATGGCTCAGTGGGTAAAGATGCTCACCACAGTGATGACCTGAGTTCGAGTCCCTAGACTGACACGATGCAAAGAGAGAACTGACTCCTATAAGATGTCCTCTGACCTCCACATGCACGCCAAATTAATAAGTTTATCTCCTTATCCCTTGAGCTCAGGAAACTACAAGTCTCCTACTATGCATTTAAACAACGTAAGTACAGGTTAAAAAGGGAAGTGAGAGTGAAAAGGAAGGGCTTTGTTTTCTTTTGTTTGTTCTGTTTTGTTTAATCTGCAATGTTGAGGACAGAACCCAGTCCTCACACATGCTAGACAGGCAGTCTATCACTGAACTACACTCCAGCCCTCGGTAATATTAATAGAATTTTATGAAAATGTGAAGAATAAAAGCTTCACTTTTTCTGGAAGTTAGGGAAGGCTTTGAAGTGAGGAGGCATTAAAACTGGGGCTGAGAAGTTTAGCAGACAGACAATGAAACAAGAATGGAGTAGGATTTGAAGAACATACCAAACAGTGTGGGTGATTGTGTGGGGCCTCAAGGATTGGTGTGTTCCTTAAATGGCAGCAAAGTTAGGGTACTGAACAACCAAACCCAACTGAGAGTCTTGACTACTGCTGCAGAGTTTACTCAACTCATTAGGAGCTGAGATGTCAATGTAAGCCAGAGGTCTGGAAATCAAGTCATTCACTTCAAGCAGAGAAGATGGAGTCTGGCACAGAGGAACCCATTAGGAGGTAGTTATCCACTGAGAGACGAAAGATGGAAGAGTAGCAGAGGCCTTCGGTGTGGCCAACTAGGCTCCTGCACAGACAGGACCCTGACTTGAGTAGTAACTGCATTCCCCAGGCAGGTAGCCTTGCTGGGAGCTGACGGCTCTGAGGATGGTCTGAAGGGAATCAGTTTCTTCATCTAGCAGTACATAGCCTCAAGAAGCCAGAAATCATTTGATAGCATGGAGTATGGGGTGGAAAATCAGGCACAGGGCATAAGTAAGATGGATATTCAGTCACAAAGTCAGGATGAGGCAGCAAGACCATCCAGGGTCAGCTGGAACCATTAGCTGAGGAGGAAGGAGTTATGTGTGAAGTATGCACATGGCCAGAATTTTCCAGAAAACCAGAGGGCAGACTGGAAACACCTCTTAGGTAAACTATATAAGACATTGGCTATGGGGTGAGAAAGTGAAAGATCAGGAAGTTAGGGATGACTCTCCTAGAATTTAGAAGGAGGGGCTAGAAGACTAGTAGATTAGAAGTATTTGAAGGAGACCACCCTCTAAATAGAACTGTTCCCTCAGCCACTTCACCCGGCACCCTGTGGTCAGCCCACCCATATTCACATGGTAAGACTTTTCAACCAAGAGGGCTTTAGGGAGACAGTCTAATTCTTACCCCCAAACATTTGTCGAATTGAAGAACAGCTTTCTCTGATAACAGGGAGTGGAGCGCCCACCCCAGCCTCAGCTTCAGCCTCAGCCCCAGCCTCAGCCCCAGCCTCAGCCTCACACCGTCTTCCTCCTTGTCTAAGTCTTTGGGTTCTTTGGTGAGCGCTTGTTGCACAGGTTACACTAACGATGATACTCACCATTTATGGAGCACTTCCTGTTGATAGAGTCTGAAGACAGGAGCGATGGGGACCAGAGATCTGTCAGGTGGCAGTGGGCATGGTAAAGCCCCACTTCCACATTTCTGCTTGTGGCAGAAAGAAAGCAAAGTTGTAGAAACATGAGCAGTCACAAGGACACTCTTCCAAATGTCAGGAGAAGGATGACTTAAGAGTCTGTGTCAGCCGGCTCTACTTCCTGAACATCTTCTTCTTGTTGATAATTATTATTTTTTTGAAGTTAATAAAACTTCATCATTTCTCCCTTCCCTTTCCTCCCTCTAACCTTTCCCATTTACCCCTCCTTGCTTTTTTCAAATTCATGGCCTCTGTGGAGGGTCCCAAAACAGCTTGACCACACAGCTGCCATGACAGGCTTAGAGGCCCAGACACAGCTTCTGGGAGGCAACACCTAGACCCAGGAAGAGCCTTAAGTTGATCCCACCCAGCGGGGCCTGCATCTAAGAAAAAATACCTGACACCCCAAACATTCCCTATACCCCTAGACAAATGTCAGCCAGTCAGGGTCCTGAACCCTGGAAATCCCTTCACCCCAACCTCTGCTATGATAAAAACCCCACCCAACCTGAGCTCAGGGCTCTCTGCTCTCACTGCTTCACTGGACAGACAGAGGAACCAAGCTCGGAGCTTGAAAAATAAAGGCTCTTTGCTTTTACATATGGGATTCGATCTCCATGGCGGTCTTTTGGGGGTTCCCTAGATCTGGGCATAACAGCCTCCTTAATTAATTGTTGTTACATGCATGCACGTATATGTATAAACATATATTGTCTTAGTTAGGGTTTCTATTGCTATGAAGAGACACCATGGCCATGACACTCTTATAAAGGAAAACATTTTAATTGGAGTGGCTTACTGTTTCAGAGGTTTAGTTCATTACCTTCATGGTGGAACATGGCTGCATACTCATCTCTACACCCCTAATATTGGTAGGGAATGTGGAGCATTAGAAGTGCTCAAAATGTTCAATTCACTAAACAAATGAATGTCACAAACGTCTGTTCAGCAGACTATATTTCTGAAGCAAAACAAGTTTTACTCTTGTTTTGTAGATCTTTCCTCACCAGCAGAGAGAGACAGAGAGACAGAGACAGAGAGAAACAGAGAGAGACAGAGGAGACAGAGACAGAGACAGACAGGGAGAAAGACACAGACAGAAAGATACACACACACACAGAGAGAGAGAGAGAGAGAGAGAGAGAGAGAGAGAGAGAGAGAGAGAGAGAGAGAGAGAGAGAGAGAGAGAGGTCTTTTTGACTTTTTAATGACAAGGTCATATAAGAGTGAATGCAAGTCCTCGTGGGGATAAGGAAAATCAATGAAATGAAATTTACATTAAAATGTGCTTTTGAATTGGCCTGTAAAGAAACCTTTAAGACCTAGTCAGCCATTTTCCTGCTCCAGGCTGTACCAACCCAGAGCCACCATCTCCTCTTCTCCAGTCACTGCATCCAGAGTCTCCTCCTGTGGAAGTATCCCAGAGACTCCTTCCCACTCAGGGCTCCTCAAAGCCTTGCCTGATTAGAGCTCTGGGATGGCACACCCTAACACACACTTCTTGTTCCCAAACAATGAGCTTGTGGGTGGTTTTGCTTTTATGTTAGGGTGATTTATGGGGTTTTGTTATTTGCTTTGAAGTCTTTTCTTTCTCTCTTCTTCCATTTGCATGTATGTGTGGTGTATGTGGTGTGTGTGTGTGTGTGTGTGTATGTGTGTGTGTACATGTATGTGTATTATGGTGTATGTGTATGTATGGTGTATGTGTATGTGTATGTGTGGTGTATGTGTGTGTGTATGTGTATGTATGGTGTATGTGTATGTGTATGTGTGGTGTATGTGTGGTGTGTGTGTATATGTGTGTGTATGTGTGTGTATGTGTATGTATGGTGTATGTGTATGTGTATGTGTGGTGTATGTGTGGTGTATGTGTATTGTGGTGTATGTGTGTGTATGTGTATGTGTATATGTATGTGTGGTGTATGTGTATGTGTGGTGTATGTGTGGTGTATGTGTATGTGTATGTTTGTGTAGCATCCTAAGGTTGACATAGGGAGTCTCCCCAACAGCCTTCCACCTTAGTCATTGAGGCAGGGTCTCTTGGTTGAACCCAGAGCTTGCCCATGGGCTAGTCTAGCTAGCTAGCTTGCATAGATGATACCTGTGCCCACCCTCAGAGAGTTTGAATGACAGGTGGGCTGCCGTGCTCACCTAGCCTTTGTGTGTGTTCTGGGGATTGAACTCTGGTTGGTCTTCACTAAAGTGCCAAAGCTTGGCAAGAGGTTTAATCTCAGAGCCAGCTCTCAAGCTCTGTCTGAAGTTGGACGCTGTGGTTTGGATCTGGAATGTTCCCAGGGGGCTGGTGTACTGGAGCCTTGGTGCCCAGCGTGGTATAATTGGGAAATGGTGGAACCTTTAAAAGGTAGGGCCTGTGGGGAAATTTGGTGTTACTGGAAGTGTGACTTCAAGACATTTCCAATTCTCTCTCATCAGTATCCCAGGCACAAAATGAACAATTCACTTTGCTGTTTGGCCCTCGCCACGAGGTGCTGCACACATGCCAAGGGTCCCAAAGTCACAAGACCCACTGGGCCTGCAGACCAAAGCCTCCCAAACTGTAAGCCACGATAAACCTTCCTCCTTTTTAAGCTGATTGTCTCCGTCCTTTTGCTGCAGTGACAGAAAAGTGTCTAACATGCTCAATAGGAACCTTTTTGAGTGCTGATGTTTTCATCTTTACTGGATTTTTTTTCCCCAAATGCTGTCTTCTCCCTGCACAACTAAAAATATTTGTACTCTTCAGGAAAATAAAAATCTAAAAACTTACTTCTGTTTTTCCAAAGACGTTATATCAGCAAGACAAGGCTTATGTAATAATCTGTATGAGGCAGACAGTGTCTGCATCTAAAGTAGGCTTCCGCAAGATCAACACACTCCAAGCAGCCTGATAGAGTTCCTTTTCTCCATGCAACACGGAAAAAAAAAATAGACACAAAAACCAAAGAGAAGTTGACACTTCAGTTCTTATTTCATTGGACCATAATATCTTTACATTATGCTAATTCTGTATATGTAATGACGGGACACAATCAAAGCAGTTAGTCAGCACTTCCGTCTCATTTGACATCCACTGGCTTGTGTGCTGGGAATTCCATGCTCTTCCAGACACTTTGGACAAGCCAAGTTGTTTGATGTACTGTCACACTAACGGGCTAAGTCCTGGAGAGATTCTCCCCCTCCAACTGGGTTTGGGTGCTCTTTCTGGAATTTTCCCCACCCCATTGCCTGTGCCCTTCCCAATTACAAGTGACCATCACTCCACTCTGTTCTTGAAGACTGGTTGATGAGTCTCCACCAAGGAGTGAGAGTGTATGACATTTGCCTTTCCGTGTCTGGCTTATTTAGTTAAGATAGTAAGTCTAACTCCACACAAACTGCTGTAAGTGACAGCCCCCATCTTTTTTTATGGCTGGAGAATCCACTGCCTAAGTACGCCACCATCTCCTTCCCTACGCATCGCCTGAACTTTATGTGGACTTCACATTGTAATTATTGTGACTCACACTTCTGTAGGTGTGGTTATCTGTTTGGTAGGATGATTTCTTCTCCCTTGCATGCACACCCTGTAGCAGGGTTCTGATCATTCAGCAGTTCTAATTTTAGGTTTTTGATGATTTTTCATACTGCTTTTCGTAATGGCTTATGAAATTGCATCCCCACAAGCCATTTGTTGTCATTTTGTCTTTTTAGTGATGATAGTTCTAACTGGAGTGAGATGGTACCTCACTGTGGCTTTGATGGATATGTCTCTTTCAGTGATGATAGTTCTAACTGGAGTGAGATGGTACCTCACTGTGGTTTTAATAGATATTTTCTATGACAGTTAGTGATGCTGAGAACTGTTTCATGTACTTGTTTTTCACATACTTTCTTGTGGTCCTGTCATAGTTTCAGACTGAGTATTTAGCTCTTTGACTCATTTTGAATCGCTTTTATGTATGATGAGATTAAGGATCCAACTTCACTCTTCTGTGTATATACAGTCTATTTTCCCAGCACCATTTATTGAAGACATTGACATCTCTGTACATATTGACATGACCATATGGCCCTGGGAGACTCGTCAAAAATTAGTGAGCAGTATGAATGTGGGGTTTTTGGCTTGTACACTATATTCTCTTTGCTTCCATGTATGCTTATGTTAGTGCCATGTTGTGTTAGTAACCATAATTTTGTAGTGTGTTTTGAAGTCAGATCTTGTGATTTTATAGCATGTTGCTTGCTTGGTTTGATTTACTCAGGAATACTTTGTCTATTCTGGATCTCTGTGGCTCTGTATGAATTTTAGGAAATTCTGTGAAAAAAAGACATTTATATTTTGGTAGGAATTGCATCAGATCTGTAGATGGCCTAGGATAGTCTGGTTGTCTATGTCTTCCATTTCTTCCATCTGTATTTTATAATTTCTGCAGTAGGGATATTTTATTTTCTTGGTTAAAATTGATTCCTGTGTTTTCTTTTGTTTTCAGCCATTGTCAACTGGATTGCTGTCTTAATTTCTTTCACCAAGTTCCTTATTGGTATATCCACATCTTACTGTTTCTGTACATTAGTTCTAACAACAGTTTTCTCCCATTTGTGTGTGTGTGTGTGTATGTGTGTGTGATGTGTACATGTACATGTGCTTGGACACAGGTGTGTGCAGGTGCATGAGCCTGTGGGCAAGTGTGTATGTGGAGGCCTGAAGTTGACATACAGAATCACCCTCCATTCCTCTCCCACCTTATTCATTGAGGCAGGGTCTTTCAACCAAACCCGGAGCTTGTCAACATGTTCAGTCTCACTGGCCAGTTTGATCTGGGGACCTTGTCTCTGCCTTCCAAGCTGGAGTTACAGGCAGAAAACCATGTCCATCTTACGTTTACATAGGTTGTTGGGGTCTGAACTCCAGTCCTCCAGCTTGTGTGGCAATGGCTGAAACACAGAGCTACCTTCCCATCCTCTGACAGACTTACGACGGTGTATTAATGTTTTCTACATTGACAAGCATAACTACAAACACAGCCTCCTGTTTCCTTTTAAGTTACAAGAGAATAATTCATGAGACAAATAAATAATACATAAGGTATTTTTAAATATTTGGTGGTAAAAATAAAAAATATTTTAAACCTTGGACTAGAAAGATGGTTTGGCAATTAAGGGCACTTGCTGCTCTTACAGGGAACCTGAGTTTGTTTCCCAGCACCTGCATGGTGGTTCACAATCATCTGTAATTCCAGTTCCAGGGGTCTGATACTCTCTAATGGCCTCCACCCACGTGTACATAGTACCCATACATGCATACAGGCAGAACACTCATACACATAATATAAAAATAAATACATTTTAAGCCAGGCAGCGGTGGCGCATGCCTTTAATCCCAGCACTTGGGAGGCAGAGCCAGGCAGATCTCTCTGAGTTCGAGGCTAGCCTGGTCTACAGAGTGAGATCCAGGATAGGCACCAAAACTACACAGAGAAACCCTGTCTCAAAAAATCAGAAAAAAAAATTTAAAAAATACATTTTAAAAATTTATGCAATGTAAAAATTGCTCATGGAGAAAAGTTTAGAACTTTGTATATAGAATTAAAGATAAAGTTAATTGCAGGCCCTCGAGAGGACTCCAGCAATACCTCAGCCCCATGCCATGCATCTGGGGCGGGTGGAACTCAACGGATTGCACCCCGGACTTTCTAGCTCAGGCCTGCAAAAGAACTCAAGCAACACCTCCACACTAACCAGGAGCATGGCACAGGGTGGTTGGGCACTATTATGATTTCTTTGTGATGAGGAAGCATGGTCCTGCCCAGTGCCATGATGGTCTAAGCAGCACAAAGTGACCCACACGCCAGCTTGGGGCAGTCCCTCCCGGGCTCCAAGGAGAAAACATTGGACTACCTGGCATCTTTTGTCACCAGGCAGATGGGCACTACTATGGTGAGCAAATGTATGGTGTGATATGGGAGAGAGAGAGAGAGAGAGAGAGAGAGAGAGAGAGAGAGAGAGAGAGAGAGAGAGAATGGTTCAAGTCCAATGGACAGAGATGTATCTGAAGAGGCAAAATAGGTGAGAAGCAGGCTGAGGTCAGTGGCCTCATTACCACCCAGGGCCATGGTGATGTCTTGGCCTGGGCTTCTGCTGGGGCCCATGTCTGGGTTCAGGCTCTGATGCAGCCATGGTCTCTGTAGATGTCGGTGGCTCCTGATACCACCAATGGCAGAGAGGATAGGGCTGCACAGAATTGGCACCACCTCTCACTGGCTGAAGCACTCAGGAGGGAGGATCCTACACCTCACCTGGGCTGCACCATAGAGCTGACCCTGTTCGCAGGGGCATGGGTGACCTGGCCCTGAGAGCATGAGAATGGGATAGCAGGCCACGCCCCTCTAGTATGCCATACTGCGGTGTGGGTGAGAAAAACATTCCCTCTTTCCCTCGCTCCTCACCACCTATAGAGATGGGGAACCTGACCCCATGCCCTCACCAGCTGCAGCACTCCGGAGAGCGGCCCCTGGACCTCTCCTGGGCAACACAGTAGAGCTGGCCCCAAAAGTGTGAGTGTGGGGCAACAGACCCCGAAGACATGAAAGCTAGAGAACCGCCCTGCCTCTTGATCATTGTGGCAAAGGGTGAACGAGCCAGGGCAATGCAGGAGAGCTCACCCTGGTGGTGAGGACAGGGGAGAGCTGGCAGGCTCACGAACCGAACCCTGCAACTAGCCAGGCCCAGAACCAGGATTATGTGTTAGCCCAACCCAACAGGGCAGGGCAGGGTGTGTGTGTGTGTGTGTGTGTGTGTGTGTGTGTGTGTGTGTGTGTGTGTGTGTGTGTGTGTGTGTGTGTGTGTGTTTCCTGCAGACCCAGGGCTGGAGGATTTTCACAACACAGGGCAGCACCAGGAAGAGTCCGAGCGTTGATGGTGTAACAGAGAGACCAAGGGCCTCAGACCAAACCAATGATTCTTTGCAATGAATGCCTGCCTGCATGTAAAAATGTATGGACAAAGGGGGTTTCCTGTGTGACTCACTGTGTCACACTGCAGCTTCCATGACAAGATTTTTTTCCAACCGTTTTTCTCTTAAATTTTATTTTATTTTAATTTTTGAGGGGAGGAGATAGGTGGGACCGGGAGGCATGATGTGAAAGACATAAAGAATAAATAAAAAGAAAGTTTAAAAAAAAAAAGGAAGTTAATTGTCACAGCTACAAGTGAAGAGGTCAGAGGAAGAAAAAAAGAAAGGAAACAATGCTGAGGACAGACATTCAGGAAGTGGAACATAAATAAAAACAGAACAGATAAATAAACACAATGAAAAGTTTTAGTTGAAAGGATTAAATAAACAAAACCTTGCCCATATTAACCAAGGCAAAGGATAAAAGGAGACAACTTTATTTAAAAAAAGTATAAACAATTTTAAAGTATAAAATTTAAGATAATAAAAAATCATTTTCTGTTCCTAAAAACAAAGGACTGAGCTGTATTTATGTATTCAGGAATATGTGTATATATACATATACATATATGTATGTACCAACAATTAATGAAAACAGGGGCCATGAATCTGAAAGAGAGCAAGGAAGGGTATGTGTGAGGGTTTGGAGGGAGGAAAGAGAATGGGGAAAATGATGTAATTATTTTATAATCTCAAAAATAAAAGAAATAATTAAAAATAAAAAGTAAATGAAACTGGAAAATCATAAAAATCTTACTTATCCAACAAAATACTCAGTATCACAAAACCATTTCTCTGAAGAACAAAGCATGTAAACAAAACAGCAGCAAAACTAACTAGCTTCTGCTTGCCAGTTTATAAAACCAGCAGAGAAACACGCCTGTGTCTCCACGAGCTGCAGGAGAACTCTGAGCATTTAGAGAACTGGTCTAGGTAATTTAAGAGGGGGGTTCATGGCAGCAGATACAGCCAGAACAGCAGAATAGCAGTCCAAAATAATCCTAGTTGTTATCACTTAAGAAAACAGACTCCAAAACTAAGGGTTAATCAGAATCAGGGAATTACAAAATACAACATGATAATATATAACCATTGATTTCTTTTTTTTAATTTGTTGAGTAACTAAAATCTATTATTTGTCCCAAAAAAGGACAAAAGAGTCATCTCAATAGATTAAAATATTGTGCCATGAAGTGCTTATTTGTTGTATTCTGCCCTAATTTACTTTGAAATAGGATGACTATGTAAATTCACAATGTTCATATACTAGATAGATCTTCTTTAAAGCAAGAGAATAATGGTAAACCTTTTATTTATATTCCCACTCAGATGCACTTTGCAATAATGAGAAAATGAAATACAGTTCTAAGAATTGGGAGGGAAGGGATGTTAATATTACTTTTATGCGCTGAGAATATGTTATAGACTGTACAACAAAATCTACAAAAATTTATAAGAACTAATAAACAAGACTTCCAAATGTAAGATCTATAGATTTAAAAACTCTGTATATTAACAATACAATTATTTAATGTTTAGGAAAAGTAATACATTTCCCAGACCAGCAAGCCATGGAGGAACAGTCACAAAAATCTGACAAGAGATTGCTGCAGAGAGTGAACTAAAATCCCTTGCTTAGGAAAGAGAAGTCTTAGATTAAATAGAAAAACAAAGTGTGTCATTGGATGAAAAGGTTCACTATCATAAAACAGAAGTTATCTGCAAATAAATCTGTGAATTTAATATATTTATGACAATAACCATGACATAGTTATGGGCAGCACTTGAATGAATTAACTTCAAAGCCATATTCTGTTGTTATTTGGTCTTTTGGGGGCCCTGCCACCCAGCTCCCAAATAAATCACATACAGAGGCTTGTTCTTAATTATGAATGCCCGGTCTTAGCTTGGCTTGTTTCTTGCCAGCTTTTCTTAACTTTAAATTATCTTGGCTACTTTTTGCCTCTGGGCTTTTTCCTTTTCTTACTTCTGTAATCTTTCTTTCACTCTTATTCTGTGGCTGACTGTGTAGCTGGGTGGCTGGCCCCTAGCGTCCTCCTCTCCTTGTTCTCTTGCTCCTTCTCTGACTATTTCTCTTCTCCTCCCAGATTTCTCCTTCTATCTATTCTATCTACCTGTCATCTCCACCTATCCTTTCTCCTGCATTGCTATTGGACATTCAGGTCTTTACTAGACCATCAGGTGTTTTAAACAGGCAAAGTATCGCAGCTTCACAGAGTTAAACAAATGCAACATAAACAAAAGTAACACACCTTAAAATAATATTCCCCAACATTTCCCCCTTTTTGTCTAAATAAAAAGAAAAGGTTTTAACTTAAACATAGTAAGACCATATACAATAACAATTATCAAGTAAGGATTACATTTACAATATTCTGTCCATTTGTAGCTAATATATTCAAAGAAAACAATGCATTATCTATCCTATCTTAGTGAATCCAAAGTTTTAAATCTAACTTACTTTCTATCATAACTAAAAAAAACCTGCAACTATAACTTTCTAGTCTTCAACTCCACCAAAGACCCAGAAGGATATAATGTTATCTAACAACAGAGACATTTGGCTGCCTGGACAGTCACCCAAAGTTCCTTTGCAATGTTGGAGCATTCATCTTCACTCTACAGGTATCTTCACTCTAGAGTGTCTGGTAGATTTTTTTTAATGAAGCAGGAATTTTGAAGGACTGTCCTGCCTTGTTTTGGCAAAGTTCTGCAGTAACTTTCCTGTGTGTCCTGCAGAATATCTGGCAGACTATTCTGGAAATCAAGGATCTCAAAGAACTGTTCTGCCTTGTTTTGGCAAAGTTCAACAGTCTTTTTCCTGTGTGTCCTGCATATCCAGTCTGCACAGCACACTGTCAGCAGTCAAAGACAAGAACAGTTTTTTCTGCCCAGTGGCTAACCTTACCACATTGAAAGCAAACTCCATAAAGAGTTTCTTCAGTGCCCATCATCTCTGAAGTAAATTAGTGCTGCCAGGAGCAGATGTGTCTCATTGTCATGAAAAACTTAAAGTTAACAGAACATTTTAAATGCCATATTCTGTATGTCTTTGAAAGGTTTGAAGACCATCTATCTATATATAGAGATATAGCTCTATATGATCTGGAAAGCATACCTAACATATCTACAAAGTTGATAGTTATAAATGACTAACCACTAACTTATGTTTCCTGATTACCCCATATAGTTTATAATAATAGCTTTCAAAAACTAGAGTTTCATCCTATGTTTCCAAATGAACTGCATAGGCACAATACCTCAAACAAATATAGAAACATACATACAGTATGTTGTAACAAAAATAACCTTAAATTTTTTATCAATATACAAAAATCCTTTAAACAAGAATAGAAACATAAATACAGTGTAACAAAAATAACTTTAAATTTGTATTAATATACCAAAATCCATGTCAATGCAAAATATCTGAAATTAATAGTTGTCTTTTTATCTTATATTCTTATATTCCTCTAAATATAACAAACATCCATAACCCACCAAATAACCAACAGCTTTCCACAACCCATCTCTTGGAAATGTGGATGTTGTGTTCTCCAAACTGCTTTCTGCTCTTTGTGGATGAAGTATCTTTAGGTTACTAGAGAAAAATTTGAGATAATGGCCAAGTCCTGGGAAGACCAGCAGTAACCTCTGCTGACAGATATCACTTGTCAAGTCTCAGGAGGTCTCGCCTGATCAAACCTGATCCATATTAACTCTGAAGGAATCCACAGCCTCTCATCTCCTCTGGGAACAAAAATCCAAAGCATTTTTGATTTCCATTTCACAAATATATTTTTTGTCCTTTTTTAAAGTTAAGGCATTCCTAAAATATCTGGACTGGATTATTTCAGCAGTCCTTTGAATTCCATGTGTCCTAGCAGCTGTCTTTTGCTTTTCAACAATCAAAAATTCAAAATCATCACAATAGCATACAGGATCCGGACTCCCTGTGTATTTCCCATTTTACGTGGCCTTTTTCTTTTATATTACTTTTACTCTCCCTTTAAAGACTTTACTATTATTTTTAAACTGTTCATTTCTTTTTATGACTATACCCTTTTTCTTTTCTTAAGTCTATGCACATTGTTAAACACACTGTAAACTATTTAGAGGTTTTTCAGTCTGGACTTCTTTTATTGTGTATCTTCAGCTTTTTTTGACCCTGACAAAACCTTTAACTGCTATCCTACACCTGGGTCCTCTGCATGCGGCTCCTCAGCTGGCTCCTCTGGCTTCTTGGGTCCTGAAAACCAAGGATGAAACTCAAGGCTGGTTGGAGGTTTGTCTGACCACGAACTGCATTCAACCTTCTTAGCGCTCTAGAATGCCAATGCTTGCACTGTGACAGGTATTTTTACTTTGTTTTTTGTTCCTATTCTATATACTGACTGCTCAAAGGTTTGCCAGCAGGCACAAACTCTTAAAGGAGCCTTACACTCTTTTACTTTTTCTCTCGACACCCCCCCCACACACAGACACACACACTCCTGAAAGCTTTCTCAGGCCTTATGGAAATACAAGCTCCACATTGGAAGACCAAAATATTGTTGTTTGGTCTTTGGTCTTTTGGAGGGCCTGCTACCCAGCTCCCAAATAAATCACACATGGAGGCTTATTGTTAATTATGAATGCCTGGCCTTATCTTGGCTTGCTTCTTTCCAGCTTTTCTTAACTTTAAATTATTTTGGCTACTTTTTGCCTCTGGGCTTTTCCTGTTCTCTTACTTCTGTAATCTTTCTTTCACTTTTATTCTGTGGCTGGCTGTGTAGCTGGGTGGCTGGCCCCTAGCATCCTCCTCTCCTTATTCTCTTGCTCCTTCTCTGGCTACTTCTTTCTCTCTTCTCCCAGATTTCTCTTTCTATCTATTTTCTGTGCCTGCCAGCCCTGCCTATCCTTTCTCCTGCCTTGCTATCGGACATTCAGTTCTTTATTAGACCATTAGGTGTTTTAGACCGGCAAAGTATCACAGCTTCACAGAGTTAAACAAATGCAACATAAACAAAAGTAACACACCTTAAAATAATATTCCCCAAAAATATCCAAATAGAGTTAAGATGAGGGAAATCTGAAGAGAGAGAATAACAAGTAGAGATTGGAATGACTCAATAGCTATATTATTACAAAGCCATCATATTTAAAATAGAGCGTTGTTGGCATAAGATGAGGATAACATTGAACTTTAGAAAAAGACTCACAAAGGCAAATGAGCTCACTCTATAGTGTGAGCATGGCTGGGGAGATGGAGAAAAGTGGAGATGTTCCTTTGTCCTGCACAGTTTATGATAACTTGGACTCTGTCAATGCTGTCCCTATGGACTGACACTTTTATTCCTCCACAATGGTACAGGCTACCCCTGATGCTAGCAGTTTAGGAGAAAGAAGAGCATTTGAAGGATGACATGGAAGGTAGTTTCACTCCTTCACCCATCTGCTTCCAACCCTGTGGTGTTCTTAGATCAAAGTGTGTTTGTCTTTCAAGGACATGTAGTTCAATGAACATCAAGTGAGTATTAGAAAGTACTGTTGCTGTTTGGGGGGGGGCAGCTGAAGTGTGTACCACAAGGTTTGTTAATTGAGATCCGATCCCTGATATAAAGTACTAAATATTTCTAACTATGGTGTTTAGAGGTAAAGCCAGACTGAGATTGGACAAGATCATTAAGGTAGAGCAGTGATTCTCAACCTGTGGGTCATGACCCCTCTGGGGATGAACAGTCTTTTCACAGAGTTTGCCTAAGACCATATGGCATATCAGATATTTACATTACAATTCACAACAGCAACAAAATTACAGTTATGAAGTAGCAATGAAAATAATCTTGTGTTTGTGTGGGTCACCAAAACATGAGAAGCTATGTTAGATAAAGGGTCACAGCATTAGAAAGGTTGAGAACCACTGCTGTAGAGTGTATATTTGAATACTTGATAGAGGAGAAAGAGAAATTAGAGCACACACATACATTTGTGTGTGCATGCACATACACATAGAGGCACACTCAAGGATACACTTGTAGACACATACACACACTTCTCACTCCTCCAAAACTATGAGCCAAAGTCAATTTTTCATTAAAATTTTACAATCTGTCAGGTTGGGTTATTGGTGGCAGAAAAAAACAGACCGACACAGTTGTCCACAGTCTCCTCTGTGGAGAGTTACTGAGCAAGGCATCTTGGAAGTTACATGTTCCTGAGCTAGCCCAAGTCTCCTGAGATTAGCTCTTCCCATCCCAAGGGAGTGAGTAGCAGGGAGACCCAAGGAAAGCCCAGGAAGTAGTAAGCAGTTGTGAATTTTGTTCAGAGGGATGTAAATATGCATGTATACACATGTATTTATGCACACATACATATATTTTTTGTGGACACACATATTTATGTATACACATACATGTACTTATGTGTACATAGCACATACATACACATATGTGCACACATCCATTTTTACTAGGGAAAATGAAAACACAAATGGTTATATTGCACTCACTCATACAGTGAGAGTTCGTGTGTGCATGCATGTGCACATGTGAAGAAAGGGGGTGGGATTCATTAGTCATAATTCATTATTCATAATTCATTGCTCCACATGCAATTATGGAGACTGAGCTCTGTGAGCTTGTCAACTGCAAGCTGGAAATCGGGAAAGCCAATGGTGTATCTCAAATGCCTGAGTACCAAGATTCCAGTGGGGTATCTCCCAGTAAATTTGTGAAATCCACGAACTAGGCTTGTATACTGAAGGGGGTGTTGATGTGAGTCCAAAGTGAAGGCCTGAGACCCTGAAGCTCTGATGAGAAGAAATGTTGGGTGTCCCACTGAAGGAAATGTGAATTCATTTTCTGGGTCCTCAGTGGGAATATGATGTCCACACACATGTGGGAAAGCATTCTTCTCAACCTAGCCAACCAGCATAAATGCCATTCTCCTTTGGGAAAAATCCTCAAAGCTGTATTCAGAAATAGGCTATCTCAACATCATCAATCTCAGTTACATTAACCCACCAGATGGCACATGCCACGCCTGCTTGATGGTGAGTGTGGATTCTCCATTTAACAAGATCTACAATCACACATTAGGCAAGCCTTTGGACTCACCTGTGAGGGGTTTCTTTACTGGGTTTATTAACTGGAATTGCTGACCCAATGTGAGCAGCACCTTCCGGCAGAGGCCCAGGTAGAAGGAAGAGGGAGACGCAGTTTTCTTTTGCCTGCTGACTTTTCACACCTCGCTGATTGGGTTCGTCAGCCTTTGCTACTGTTCTTTGCCACCATCTGATAGCAGAGCCAGGTTCTGCAGCCTTCCAACATGGATGGGTATTGGTGGCTCTTCAAGAGTGCTCCAGGCTTCCAGCATCATCACACCGGGACTCTTGAGGGACCCAGACTTGTGGACTAAATAACTACTAGTTTCCAGCCTCCCCAGACCTAAGACAGCCATGACAGAAGCTCACACAGTATTGAATGAGCTAATCTAGCCCAATTCAATCCTCCTCTGCTGTGTTTTTGTTCTATTGGTTTATTCCTGTAGAAAACCCTGACTATTACACACACCCAATATGTATGTATCTATGTCTATAACACAGAAGAACTCTGAAATGTAGAAAAGCGTCCTCATCTTGGTATAAGGGAAGATTTGTTAGACAGCATAAGCATACACACACACACACACACACACACACACACACACACACACACACACACACACGAGAGAGAGAGAGAGAGAGAGAAAGAGAGAGAGAGAGAGAGAGAGAGAAATGTTAATTGGAAATACCGACATATTTGAATACTTCGGAATTGTAAGCTTCTGTCGGAACAAATAAAAAAAGGACAAGCTGTGGACAGGGACAAGGTGCTCACAATGCTTACCCCTAACTGCACAGGGCTCCTGGAATCAGAAAGGAGACACATCTTAACTGAAATGTGTGAGGGACACAGACTATTTCCAAAACAAAGGACGATAAATGATCAACAAATACACAATAAACATCACACAACAATACTGCACAAATCCACAAAGAAACAGGAAGTGTGTTCTGACTCAGTAGAAAATAGCATTCCATGTGCATGAAACTGGAAAAATTTAAAACTCATAACAAATACTGGCAAAATAAGGGAAATAAAAACATCTATTTGGTGCTCTTGAGGATATGAATTCATACAAATGCTTTGGAGGGTAACTTGGTGCACATGGTAAGTGGGAGAGATATTTTTAGGCTTTTTGTTGTGGCTAGTTCCCAAAAGCTTGTGGGAGCTGGAAAAACATTCAGAATAGGAGACCAAAATAAGACCATGTGTTCTCAGCATTAGAGATGAACCCAAATTTCAAAGTATGATATTGAGTGGGAAAAGCAAGCCACAGAAGGCAGAGATGGATGTACTAATGTGAATAGTGTATTTTGTCGGGAACACACAGAAAGAAGTTTTTAACAACTCCTGAGAGTGATCTATAACAAAGTCAAGTTGGGGAAAGAGAGGGGTAAATGGGGAAAATTCAACTTTTTAGTTTATCTACTAGTTTGTTTTATTTGTAAAGAGAAAACATTCAAAAAGGAAAATGAACAGAAAAAAATTCAGAAAAACGTAACACAATTTTAACAGCTCTTCAGATTTTAATCATGCTTATATTAGCTATTGATAATTATAGTATGTTAGATTGTGTTCTGAATTTGAAATAAGCCATGTCTCAGTTAAAAGCATTACATATGATATTGGTGTTGATACACATCTAATAAACAAACAACACAAATATAGAGGTTGAGAGTTGTTCATATGTATTATGAATATGGAATTTAGAAGTGGAGTTCTGCAGGCTAAACATGGTGATGCCTGCCTACAAATTCAGAATTGGGAGGGTGGGCAGGGGGAATACAAGTTCAAGAACAGGTTGGGTTATATAGCAAGATTTTGTGAGAGATAAAGGGGAAGAAAAAGGAGGAGGAGGAAGGGAGAAAGGAAGAGAAGGAGGAAAGGAGGGGGTAGAGAGATGAGGTAGAGGGAGGGAAAGAGGAGGGTAGGATGAAGAGAAAGAAGGAAGGAAAGAAAGAGAAAGAGAGAGAAAGGGAGGGAAGGAGTTGGAGAGGGGAGAAGAGGAGGGGAGGGGAAGGGAGAGGAAAGACACATTTGTTTTGACAATTGATTTTGCAGTCCCAGTTTTGGCTGCAAAGCATCACAGGTGTTCACAGGCTGGAGGCAGAGCCGGCTTTGAAAGCCAGTCTAACAGGCAGTCCCCCACTTAGCACCAACCCATTGAATCCGTGCTTTACCATACTCCACACTCTCAGATCACCCTCCTCTGGAGAGGAGCTATGCAGCATAGGACTCCAGGGAGATGTGCTTTGACAGGAAGTGACATCACAGAACTCACCTGCCTAAACCGTTTCCACCCAGCCCAGAACACCTGAGTGGAAGAAGGACTCTCTCTTAAAGTTGCTTTAGGGATCTGGGGTTACAAATATGCAGATATGGGACTAGTATGAACTAAATCCCTGGCTCAGAGTTGTGGCTTTTTGTTGATGAGGGGAAGTGTATGTGTGTGTACACGTGTGTGCGTGCGTGCGTGCGTGCGTGCGTGTGTGTGTGTGTGTGTGTGTGTGTGTGTGTGTGTATGGTGGTCATTCAAATGTTTTCCTACAGATCAGAGTCTAGCCTCCACGTTCTCTGTGCAGAAAGTCCCTTGCGTGTTTATAAGACACTGTACCAGGTACAGAAAATAAAAGAGAACTCCTTCATTTATTATGCACATGGCCACTTGCTTTGAACTGCCTCTTTCTGTTTGTGTTCCGACTCTCCAGACAGGCTTGACCCTCTACTTGATGCGTCAGAAAAGAGAGAATGGCTAAGTTTGAGTGACTTGTCCTCTGTTGCAGCCTCCGGTTAGCAGTTATAAATCTGCCCAGTTCCCACCAGGCTCTTTCTCCAGTGGACAGTGTCGTAGATTTTACAGAGAGGCTCACAGCATCTGAAAGACATCGCAGAAGACAGACCTTTGAAGATGCTCTGTTCTTGAGCCTTACGCCTTTGTTCCTTCTCTGCTGCTGAGCTGCAGAGAGAGCATATAAGAGTCCTCATTGCACAAGAAGGTGGGAAGGAACAGTGAAGAACTGTGGGGTTTCAATAAGAATGACCCCTATAGGCTCATAGATTCGAATGCTTGGCCATTGGGGAGCAGTGCTACTTGACAGGGATTAGGACACGTGACCTTGCTGGAGGAAGTGTATCACTGGGGGCAAGCTTGAGAATCCAAATGCTCAAGCCATGCCCAGTGTCTCTCTCTTCCTGCTGTCTGCTGACCGGATGGAGAATTCTTGGCTATCTTTCCAGCACCACATCTGCCTGCATGCTGCCATGATTCCCACCATGATGATAATGGACTAAACCTCTGAGACTATAAGCAAGCCCCAATTCAATGTTTTCCTTTATAAGAGTTGCCATGGTCATAGCGTCTCTTCTTCACAGAAATAGAACCATGACTAAGACAAGAAACTTTCTTATTTCCTTCACACGGCATGAAAGCTTAGACATGATCATATACTAATACTGTGATATACCACCAAGAGCCCAGTGCCTCAGAGTAGACTGAAACCTACAAAATGTGATCCAGAATAAATATGTCATCTTTATAAGTTAACTATTTCAAGTGTTTACTATAGTGATGAAAAACTGCCAACAACGTGTTAGAGAAAACCTTTGTGTGTGTGTGTGTGTGTGTGTGTGTGTGTGTGTGTGTGTGTGCCTGTGTGTGTGACAGTGGTTAGTGTTAATTATCAACTTGATAGAATCTAGAATCACCTCTGGACAGGCTGGTGAAGGATTATCTTGATTACATAAATTGATGTGGAAAGAACCATCTTAATTTTGGGTGAGACGATCCCGTGGGCAGGGGATTCTGGAGAAAGCAAGCTGAACATTAATTTGCTGCTCTCTGTTTCTTGAGTATGGCTGTGATATGACCAGCTGTCTGGATCTCCTAACTCTGTTACTTCCCTGCAATAACATATTATAACCTGGGACTATAAGCCAAAATTAACTCTCTCATCCCTAAAATGCCTTTGTTGGGGTATCTTATCACAGTACTGTCAAAGAAACTAAGATGTGTATATATGTATTTAAAATGAAGAACTTTTTTGTGTATGTATGCGTGAATGTGTGCATGTGTGTGTGTGTGTGTGTGTTGTATATGCATGTTTGTATGTCTATGGGGTTATGTGTGTCATGAGTGTGCATGTGTGTTCAAACATTTGAAGTCCAGAGATGGATAACAACTGTCTTCCATTGTTATCTCCATTTTAGTTGGTGAACCTGGAACTCACCAGTCAAGGTAGTCAGATAACCAGCCAGCTATGAGGGTCCTGTCTCCACCTCCAGAGTGTTGGGATTTCAGGCTGGCCACCCAGCTTTCATGTGGGTGCTGGAGATCTGATCTCTGTTATTGACATTTGTTTGGCAAGCACTTACCCACTGAGCTCTCTCCCCTTCAAGGGAGAAACTTTGGAGAGGCATTGCACCCTTTTCTGCCTGGGTGAGAGGGGCCTCTGAAGCCCCCACAGTGCTCTGTGTTTACACAGTGGTGCTGAAGCTGAGGCTGTTGATGCAGATGGTACGGGAAAGAGTGCTGATTAAATCCTCACATCAGAAATATGATCTGGCGGTTGATCTGAAGAAGTTCACCTGAAGGTTCCAGGGTCTCCTGAGTCCTTCCCTTTCCGATGAGTTCTAAGAACTATTGTAGATCATATTTCAAATATCTCTGTCTAGAAGCCATGCCGAACCCCCCAAGGTGAGACCTTCCAGATGAAATTGTAACCTCTCACCCCAGACATCCCTCCCTATCCCTGTGAAATGGGCCATCACCACAGACTAAAGTCACATAAGGATTTCATTCCTACCTTGCTTTTGGCCCTGGCACCTGCTCCATGCAGATTGGATAGGTGTGTCTGTGACATGTGTCCCTTTTCATCCACCTCCCATGTTCACTGTCCCCAGGTTAACCCAAGCCCTTGTTATCTTTTATTTAAATCTTGTGTCCTCCTAATGGATCTTGCAGATCATTTCCTCTGCCTCCAGCCCATCTCATCCACTGTTACCAGATAAATCTTGCTAATGTACGACCCTGATGGTGAGTCATGGCCCTGCTCAGGTCCTTGAAGGACTCCCCAGGCCTACAGAATATAGAAAGTGTTCTAGCCTGGTAAGTGAGGCCCTGAGGCTCTGGTCTCATTGCTCTAAGACTGGTTTCCTTGGGGGATATTGGCTATTCTGTGTTTCAGTGTGATGGGTCTTAGCGTAAGCTTTCTTTGACCTACAGTGCTTTCTACTATCTACAAGCTGCACAGCTCCTTCTCCAAAATCCTCGAACTGGAAATGAATATCCCTTTGAACTCTCACAGTACTTTATCTTTGTAGCACTGATTCCTGTTTTATTCCCTGCCTTCTTGTTGTATTCATTCACTCATCCATTCAAAAGGTAGAAAATGCCCTGGTGGGAAAATACTCATTAAGAGACAGCTATTGACTTAAAGCTTGCTTGCTTGGTCATTTTGTTTCTTGCTCTGTGATGGAGAGGGTGCACTAAGTTGCTTGGCTCATATGGTAAAATATGTCTTCCTGCAAAATCAGTTAGTGAGGTAATCTCTGAGATCAAGAATTCAACTTCTTTTGCCTCCAGAAGATATTTGTATTTCACTGTTATTTTTCTTCTACTCCTGAGGTCACTCTTCCATGACAATCTCCTCATGTGTTTGTTTCTTCCCTTTTCCTCAGCCCCATTCCATCTTCAGATGGAGTGTGAAGGAGACTTGGTACTTACCGTTCCAAGAGTTCATGCAGTTTGGACAGGCAATACTTCAAAGCCCACACTTGCCGTCACCACATGTCATCACCAAACACTTCTGAGAACATAACACAGCTCCGAGTTTTCCCTAAGCCTTTTTTTTTTTTAACATTGGCTTTGATCCTTGGCAGGCATCAGCTAACACCCCTAATCTTTCCATAAGAGGAAAGATGCAACAGTGTTTGTGATTCTCTTCCAAGCTGAGAAGTTGCATCATATTCTGGTTGTTAAAGAAGACTGATTTTCCATACAGATTTCCAGGATGCTTCCCCTCATGACAGTTAAGTTTGAATGGGAATTAAATCTGAACCAACCTTTCATAGGACAGCGCTTTACAACTGCTACTGTGAATTATATCAGCGTTGTAAAAATACTCAGTAGACGGACTAAGTATGTAAATGAGTTTACTAGAATTGACACTTTTCTTACACAGTCATATTTTTAAAATAAAATTTTATCAGTTTTCATTTTGTTACTCAAATGTCACCAAACTTGCCTCTGAATAGTCACATGGTTACTCAGCTGTAAATATTGACTTTGTCAAAGCGAAGGGTGCAGCACATTTTGTAAAGAGCTGGATATAGATCTGTTGTTTACCACATGGACAATAGAGTGTAATACATAATAATAACACTTCCAAGTCATTGGACCAATTCTTAGCACATTGAGTCTATATGACAGATAATCCTGTGTTCATTCAATAGCAATGCAGGTATTAATTTTTCTTCCTACAAGAATTTTTTAAAAAAAAATGTTAACATAAGGATACATTACATATTTGTTTTTCTCTTTGGAAAAAAATTAAAAGCATGACATAAATTAAAATATATAAGCAACCCCTGAGTAATGGTAGTCCATCTTTAAAATAGAGGCTTTGTAGCAGTGCAAAAGCACAATGCAATTAGCAGAAACTGTCCCTGAAGCTAGGATTTGCATCTAGACCTGGCTAGTGCTGTGCAGTCCAACACTTAGGAGATGCTAGGCAGCAGCAGTGGACCACAGCTCCCGAGCAGCTACATAACCTTGAGAAGTAACCAGAGCCACAGAGGAAGAGGGAACTCAGCAGAGGAATTGCCTCCATCAGATTGGCCTGGGAGGCATTTTCTTGATAAATGATTGATGTGGAAGACCCAGCCTATTACAGGCAGGGCATCCTTTGGGCAAGTGGTCCTAGGTTACGTAGGAAAGCAAACTTAGCAAGCAATGGAGAGCAAGCCAGTCAGCAGCATTCTTCCACGGTCTTTGCTTCAGTTCCCCTCTCCAGGCTCCTGACTTGAGCTCCTTTAATGATGGACTGTAATTTGTGAGCTGAAATAAGCTCTTTCCTCTGCAAGTTGGTTTTGATCACTGTTTTATCACAACAAGAAAGAAAACTAAGACAACAGCCCTTGTTTGTGAGGCACCATGCTGCCAAGGGAGGACATGTCATCTGCTAGTTGTATCCATGGGGTTTTGATTTATATTTTCAACTTACAATGGATTTATAAAGATGCGGGAGAAACATCTTCAGCAGCAAGTGATGTAAAAATTGTTTTCACTTTTTTGTAAACCATGATTTTCATTTCTGCCTAACTGTATTTTGACCCAAGAATCATATAGCATGGCTTACATGAATTCATACAGACAGTTCTTGTAGCCTGTTTGCATTGTTCCTCTGTAGCCTCAAGGCAATGGTACCATGAAGGATATGGAAGCAAATAACATGTACCTTGCTTCAAGAACACTCTGCTATTTAAATTGGAGCATCTCTAAACAGGCAGGATAATTCTGCTACAAGCACTTGAGTTGTGAAAGGTTTCAGCTGACACCCTCACCATGTTAATCAACTTTCATTGATATTCAAACATAGACCTGCATAAGGAGCAAGTAACCTACGAAATGTGATTTATGTCAATAAAGAAATTATAATTAAGTTGAAAACAATTCAGTTGATTAGGTGGTAATGGATCTCAGAACTGCTCCATAGTCACTGTGGCCTGATGTACTCCACAACCTATGAGGAAGGGAACAGAAAGTAATTCTGAGAGAAAGATGACTCCGGGGAACCATGAAATGTTTTTACCAGTGTCGGGCACCATTTCAGACAAGAATAATGGGTGAAAGAGAATAAAGCATGCCAGCTCGTGAGGCTGGGGGATGGCTCAGTAGGTAAAGTACTTGCTATACAAACATGACGATCTGAAGGTCAACTTGACAATCTGCCCCATAATCAGCCACTGCAGACTAGCCAGAGTCCTACAACATCCAAGCTGGGCCAATTGGTTTTTAACTCTAGAAACTGAGAGCCAAGGCTCAGATGTAGAGCCTGCCAAGTTAGGTGTTTGAGTTTGGAAGATCGTGTAGTTATTGAAACTGCAGAAGGTTGAACACACACACACACATACACACGCACATTTACAAACTAACACAAGTTTATACACACACACACAGCACACACAAATTCACAAGCATGTGTGCACCCCCCCCACACACACACACACTTAAATCTAGACTCTACACAAAAAGGGCATGATGTCTTCATTTTTCTGAGTATGGCTTCTTTCACTGACCACAATGATCCCAATTCTATCAATTTCTTGCAAACATCTCAATTTCCTCTTCTTTGTGGCTAAATAAAATTCCATTGTGAAGGACACAAAAGAAGAAAGAGGGCTGTGAGAAGGAAGAATGAAATCTGAGGAGATGCGGGAGAAAGAGAATGTAACGGAATATGTGTAACACAAAGCAGGACCCCTAAATACAGAGGTGAAAAGAACCAACAGGAGAGGAGTGGGAGAAGCAGGAAAGGGCTGAGGGGGAAGGCAAATAAGGGAACAATATAGTGACACATGTGAGTGAGAATACCACGAAGAAACCCACTACTTGTCTCACACTTGTGAACCAGGCTGGCCTGGACCTCACTATGGAGCCCAAAATAGCCTTGTGATTGCTGCAATCCCCCTAGTTCAGACTCCTAAGTACTGGGATTACAGACGTGCACTACCACGCTGGGCTTGAACCCCCATTATTTTGTAAATTAACTTCATTAATAATAATAATAATAATAATAATAATAATAATAATAATAAACTACAAAAGGTAATAGATATCTGCAAAGGAGCTGACTGGATGGACTTCCCAAGAGAGAACATGACAGAAAGCAATATTCAATGTCTGGCTCCTGGGAAGTCCCCTGTGCCTTGCACTTGATTTTCTTACCCCAGTCCAAGCGTCCTTGTCCTCCCACATTATCGTCCTAGGATGGCTTTCTCATACCCCTCAGTCACCACCTCACTTTCCGCTGTCCTCTCATTATCCCCAGACTCTGCCATCTTTTCTGCTCTCACCTCTGCTTCTCGTAGATGTCTCTTGTCTTTCGTCATTTTTCTTCTGCTCGTCTCTTCTCTCTCCTTTCTGACACATCATCATTGTCACTAACAGGGGTTAGTCACTTGATTGACAGGGATGGGGCTCCCAGCAGTTAGCCAATGAGTTAACCAATCACATTGTTTTCCCAGGAATCCTCTCACCTTTTGGTGCCTCCATATTTCAATTATTTTATAATATTTTAGTGTTTATTTCATTTGAATTGATATATATTCACAGTTCTATAAAAATAAATCATGTTGTTAGAAGGGGTATACTTTTTCTGCAATGAAAGAAGTAACAGAGTGATCTAACTACCTGTGGAAGCTGTATTTGAATGGCCAGGACATCCGTTTCCACTTTTGGGTTTAAACAGATGAAGATACAGAGCACAGACTTGTATAAAGACATAGAAAACCATGTGAGACAAAAAGGACATCAGCTGTCTTCCTCTATTGTCCTCCACCCTATTATTTTTTAAGTATTACATTTCACTTATTTATTCATGTGTTGTTGTGTGTATCCACATGCATGCACTCCACGGTATACATGTGCATATCTGAGGACAGCTTGCAGAAATCCATTCTGTTCTTCCACTCTAAGGGTCCTGGGGATCAAACTTAGGTCATTAGGCTTGGTGGCAAGCACCTTTACCTGCTAGGCCATTTCACCAGTCAGTTGGCCTATTCTTTTAAGACAGGGTCTCTTACTGAATGTGAGCTTGGCATTTTGGCTCTGCTGACTGGCCAGCAAACTCCCAGGATCTGCCTATTCCCATCCATCAATGCTGGAATTGATCAATAAGCACATGGAGCCATAACAGATACTTTGTGGGTACTAGAGATTTGATATCATGTCTACATGCTTGCACAGCAAGCCCTAGTACCTTTTGAGACACCCCCTCAGCCCTATGCTGACTTTTTAATTGATTTTGTGTAAGTAAATGATACAGCAATGATGTTCATTGGTACCCTGGCTGCTTATCCATAAACATTTTCTTTATTCTTGTTTTGCTTATTTTTGCTCATTTGTTTGGTTGGTGTTGTTGAGAGATGGTCTTGCTATATAGCCCAGGTTGGCCTTGAAGTCATGTAATCCTCCTGCCTCAGCATCCTGAGTACTAATGTTATAAGTATATACCAACATGCCCACCACACAGTATTTCTGGATTACATTAAACACGGCAGTCTTGTGTGTCATGTTGGTCTCATGGTCTCTGCCATGGCATGTCCTGTACATTAGCTTATAAAGAATAAAGTTGTCACTGAAGACAGTATGTTCATGTTTTAGCCTCTTAACTGGGAATGGGACTTATCTGGGGGAAAAAAGCATTTGAAGAAATAATCAAGTTAGGGTGAGGGAGAACATGCTAGATCAGGGACCCTAAATTCAGTTACTGATGTGTTTGTAGGGGAAAAAAAGAGAAGCTCAGACATAGAGGCATACAGATGCACACGGGGCCATGGGAGGAAAGAGGCAGCCACAGCTAAGGAGTGTGAAGGGTGCTGCAACCACCTCAGCTAGAGGAGAGAGTGATCTGGCTCCCCCAGAGCAGAGGGAGGACCACGCACTGACCCGGTGGGTTCAGATCTGTGGCCTACAGAACCAGGCAAGAATGCATGTCTATTTGAAGTCACTCTCCTTGTGAAACTAACAGGGGTTTGGGACAGAGAAATAGGTTGAATGGACTATGCTGGGGGAAAGGGGGTTGGAAACCTTTACAAATAAGACAACAGTTATCACCACCACAACAGCAACAACTGATTTGTCAAAAATAACTTGTTAAGGACACATGAAAGCATAACTGTTGAGATGGGGACCTTTGGAAAACTGAGGGTCACTGTTCCTAGTCAGTGTTCAAGGAACAGCCACTGCAGCCACACCTTTCCTGTCTTGTCTCTCATCACTACATCCGAGACATGTGAAGGTTAGACATGTGAATGATGTAGAAGTAGAACGCCTCTATTCCTTCATTAAATTTGACTCTCATGGGGCTGGAGAGATGGATCAACAGTTAGGAGTACTTGCTGCTCTTGAAGAAGATTGGAATTTGAGTCCCACATGACAGCCCACAACCATCTGTAATTTCTGTTGTAGGGGATTTGACACCCTCTTCTGGTATCTGTGGGTACCCACACACATATGGTAGATATACAGACATGCAGATACCTTCACATGAGTATTAAATAAAAATAATTAATTTAGTTCTTATTATAATTGACCAAGGAGCCAGGTTTGGGTCCTTCCTTCTTAAAGCTGTTATGTCTAGAATCACTGTTCTTCAGTTAGTGTTGCTTCAAAAGTGATGCTCCATTTCAGGACATGGATGCTGGAGCTCTTTGGAGCAATGGGCGCTTGAGAAGATGTAGATGTAGATGACCTGATAAAAGGGTTCATTCACCAGGAAGAGATAAGCAGAAGTTAATCCTTGTCTGCCATGGCCCTCCATTCTGTGACCATGGGATTATATTTCCAGGACTCAAGCTCATTTGAAGCAGATGTTGTATTTAGTGAGTTTTATTGCAGCTGTCCTAAGGATTATGACAGGACTCTTTCAGCCACCCTGATGGTTTCCCAGCCAAGCTTCCTCAGAAGTGGTCTTCCTGAAGGATCTTAGACTCTGAGTACAGCAGAGACCTGGGGTAACCCCGCAGAAGCTTCAGGCCAGAGCCGAGCATCACATGATGCTAGGGGAGAATTTTCTAGGCTCACTCCATGCTGTCATAGAGGTGAGTTATTAGCTTATTTTTCCAATATAATTTTATTAAGTCACTAATCTGTGGAAATTTCTGTCCTGCGTTCTGAGGTAGCTTGAATCTGTCTCCCTCTCTGTGGAGAAGCACCATAGAGCGAGGATTCTGGGAAATCTTCACACAGGGCCTTCTTGTGTTCCAGTGGCATGAAGCGGTTGATGTCTGCTTTTCAGCATCTGTCAAGCTTACAGGACAAGCTAGATGGTGCAGAGAAGAAGGCTCAATCATGCATTTATAGCACTCGGTAGGTTTCTCTACAGTCTTCTCTTCTCCTCCCACACCATGGCCTGTGGACACGAATGGCAGTTTGAATGAATCATAAAACACTCCTGGAAAATTCTTCAGTGTGCAGAAAGAGGCAGCAGAGCACTGAGATGAATGGATGCAGGAGCCGTCAGAGCGTGGGAGAGGTAGCACCTAATATTTATGGGACTGTTAAACTCCCATGTGTTCAGGACCTATGAATCTGGAGAGGTGTCACCCAGTCATCAACTTGGGACTCTCTACCTGCATTTATCAAAGTCATGTTTTCTTCCAAGTGTGCATGGTGGGGCAGTGCCAGACAGTTCTGCCTGGGTGACGTTGTCAGAACTCCTATTCCTAAATGAAAGACATCTTTCATCACTAAAGGCAGAGAGTTACTTTTCATGTCTGTCCTCCCTCCCTCCCTCTCTCCTTCCCTTCTTTTCTCCCTCTCTCTTTTCCTTCCTTCCTCTTTTAAAGATTTATTTTTAAAATATTTCTATTACTTCTTTGAGAATTTTATATATTGCATTCTGATCATATTCATCCCCTCTCCCATCCCCTCTCAAGGCTACTCCCTAATTCCATACCCATCCAAGTTTTCTTTTTTTAACTCATTAAGTCCCATTAATGCTCTCCATATATTCTTGGGTCTGCAGCCATCTGTCTTAGCTACTTTTATTGTTATGCTAAGATACCATGACTAAGGCAACTTATGAAAGAAAGTATGTATTTTGGGTCTCATGGTTCCAGATTGTAGTAGAGTCCATGAGCACAACAGCAGGGAGAATGGCAGCAGGCAGGCAGGCGCGGCACTGGAGCTGGTATTACAGGAATGGATGAGCTGCCTATTGTGGGAACTGGATTCCCACTCTGATCCTCATGATAGAGCAACAGGAACTCGCAACCACGGTATCAGCTCTCCAGCCTCCATTTTCTCAGTTTAAAATAGGTCTTACTTGCCTAAGTGAGCCCCACAGATCTTAAGATCTTACAGACCATAGCATCCCAACACAGACTTACAGCCACAGAAGAGGGTTCTATCTCTTCTGTGTTGTTAAATTCAACAGGGAAAAGAAAAATAAGACCATATTTTCAGACCACATTCTGGACTCATTCATTAACTAGCAGCTTTCTGGCCTTTGGCTAGCTGCAGATCTCTCTGAGTGAGGTTCCTCTCATTTTTCTCATCTACAAAATGGGCTTGTGAATGACGGTTTTAGGTTTCTGTTTCACAATAGCTGAGTTCTTTCTCTGTGTCCAAAGCTGTGCTGCCCACTGGGCAGTGGATCAAGCACTCTCTGGTGCTTGCAAGTCAGTGTTTAATGAGGTGGTAAGTTCTGTATAAAATTTTAAATATGACAAAGATCATGAGAGGAAAACACAGCACAGGGAAGCAAGAGAAATGAGTAGTCCCCCATTTATTCTTTTTTTTTTTAAGAATTTTAGTATTAGACTTTATTAAGTCTTTATTGAAACTCTGCTGATAGTGTATTAACATCTATAGATGCTTTAACTTTAGTTTGTTATATATTATTTTAATTTTTTCATTTTACATACCAACTACAGTTCCCTTTCCCTCCACTCCTCTTACCTCCCCCTATCCCCAGGAACTTCTGGAAGTATCACCATCCCTGACTTCAAGCTCTACTATGGAGTTATAGTAATAAAAACAGCTTGGTATTGGCATAAAACAGATATGTGGATCAATGGAATTGAATTGAAGACCCTGACATTAATCTACACACCTGTGAACACCTGTTTTTTGACAAAGAAGCCAAAATTGTACAGTGGAAAAAGAAAGCATCTTCAACAAATGGTGCTGGCATAACTGGATGTCAGCATGTAGAAGTATGCAAATAGTTCCATATCTATCACCATGCAAGAAACTCAAGTCCAAGTGGAGCAAAAACCTCAACACAAATCCAGTTACACTGAACTTGATAAAAGAGAAAGCAGGAAGTAGCCTTGAACACGTTGGCACAGGAACCACTGCCTAAATATAACACCAGTAGCACAGACAGTAAGAGCAACAATTAATAAATGGGATTTCCTGAAACTGAGAAGCTCTTATAAGGCAAAGGACATGGTAAATAAGAAAAAAACAGAAGCCTACAGAATGGGAAAAGATCTTCATCAACCCTACATCTGATAGAGGGCTGATCTCCAAACTATATAAAGAACTCAAAAATTAGACGTCAAAATACCAAATAACCCAATTTAAAAATGAGGTACAGATCAAAACAGAGAATTTTTAACAGAAGAATCTTAAATCACCAAAAGACATTTAAGGGAATTGCTCAACATCTTTAGTCATCAGGGAAATACAAATCAAAATGACTCTGAGATACCCTCTTACACCTGTCAGAATGACTAAGATTAAAAACACTGATGACAGCTTATGTTGGAGAGGATATGGAGTAAGGGGAATACTCCTCCACTGCTGGTGGGAGTGCAAACTTGTACAGCCACTTTGGAAATCAATATGGTGGTTTCTCAGAAAACTGGGAATCAATCTACCTCAAGATCCAGTTATACCACTCTTTGGCATATACCCAAGGGATGCTCAATCATACCACAAGGACACTTGCTTAACTATGTTCATAACAGCCTTAGTCATAATAGCCAGAACCTGGAAACAACCTCCATTTATTCTGAAGAGTTCTGGAAGCCTCTGAAGAAACACTGTTTGAGTGGGGCAGGAAATTCAAGTAGGCTATTATTCAATATTGAGAAGTACAGGAAGATTCCAGAGAACATGTGCAAGAAGAGAAGGAGGCTGGGGGTGGAGAGGAGAACAACACATACTACTGAAAGCTTAGTGCTATGGGGAAATTAGCAAAGAAGTTTCACTCACTAGTGACCTTGAGGACCTGTACAGATCCATAAAGCAGACCCCATGAGAAATACCTGCCACACATATATCCTGTAAACCACCATGGTGAGATGATTATGAAGTTCATTTTTGGGACACAGGACAACACAGAGACACAATTATTCCTACTGGATAATAATCACAGTAGTAATGAACATTTGTCTACATCAGTCTCTGATACCCTGGCTTCTAGAGGGATGAGAGTGCATGAGTCCAGGCATCAGCTGTCTTGGTATATTAATGGTGCTTTTCTCTTCAGTGACCCACTGACCAGGGCTTTAGGTCAGATACAATTTCTCAGTTCTCCTCACTGAAGGGGTATACTGAGGCTAAGGGTTGGTCTTTTGCCCTCCATCTTTGAGAGTATAGACTGAGCACTGTCTGACAGCCCAGTGCTCTGTCCCCTCTGGCTCTTATGAATTACTACATTTCACTATACATGGACCCTGAGCATTCATCTTGACAGGGGTAGAAATGAACTCATCTTTGCTCAGAGCTATGCTGGAATTATAAGACACAGTTCTTAGACATTATATTATAAGAGGTATTATTTTGTTCTTTCTGGTTTGTAATACCTAAGGAAAGAGCACAGGCATTTGAAGCAGGGAAGGGCAAACCCTATTCTTTTTTGTGAAAGTTCACCTAGTGCATGTTTTAGTGTTTACAAGCCACATCTGGCTACTATTGCATATTCCTTCCATATTAGAACTCTTTAAAAATGCAAATACCTTTGTGAATTTCCCTCTACAGAAACTGGCCCCAGATTGGATTTGTCCTGTGGACTAGAGTCTGCCATCCCTTAATCTGGAATAAGGTTGGATCTAGAGCATGCAACCCAATCTGATGAACTTATTCATGTCAGTGTTGGTAGTTGTCAGATAGCAGCAGTATGACTAACAGAGTCTGTTTATTCTATGGCTCATGTGGAAAAATGAAGTCTTTCCTTGGATTTTGCTTATACTCTACTTTTAAGCTAATAAGTTAGCCTGCCACAATTTCATAAATGATGGTGAAATTCACAAAAGCTCTCATTTAGAGCAAAAGGATGAGCCAGGATATAAGTGTCTGATACTTGTCTGGCAATCACCAATCCTGGAAGATAACACAGAAGGCTATTTGATGTCTGCACATACACTGGATTGCATTAGGTAAGTGTACCCCGAAGACTATGAAGAATTCCCTTTCATGAAGCCACAGGCATGCTTGTCTTTCTTCTGGAAGAAAAATACAGTAGTTAGAATCTTACTTATAAGACATGTAGAAACACAAGTGACCCATCTAATGTTGCCTTTCACTAAACAACTAATAAACATTTACATAAATAAGAAAGTCCATCGATTTTAAAGAAATAGAATATTTAGTAATGTATTTCTGGTGTAAATAATCTTTTCTAATTGTTCTGTATTATTTGTCACCTAAAGACAGATCTGTTGTGACCTTAGGACTAGAGGATTCCATGATAGCTAGTCACCGTAACATTGGGGTCAGGCTCCAAAAGCAAAGGAAGGGAATGAAAATGAGAATGGCTAATTTGGGGGATTTTTAGGGTGGTTAGAATTTAAAGTAGAGCCCAAAGTAACATCTAAAGGAAAACTAAACGAGCATTCCCTACAGTAGGCAGTCCATTTTTCCTTCTCTTGGGTCCTATGTCATACATAGTTTGGAAAGATCCATTAAAAAAAAGAAAACACAGGAAAAGGATTTGATATTGTCCATGAATCCTAGAGCAACACTGTAGGGATAACCAGATATACTAGCAGGTGGTTATATGACGCCCAGAAAGCGTCACTAGTGTCCCTTGTACATTCAGCTTTAACATTACTATAACAAAGACCTGAAATAAATCAACTTACACAGTGAAAAGATTTATTTTGGATGACTGTTGTTTGGGGGGGTTTAGTTGGTAACCAGTTAGTCCCATTATCATGGGCCAATAGTGATATGATACATCCATGAGTGGAGGATGCAGATACGATAAAGAGAGAAAGAGACCAGAGTCCCTCTATCCTCCTTGAGAGAGAGTATGTCCTCTATGAACTAATGGCCTTCCTACCTCTTAAAAGTCCCATCACCTTCCAGTGGTTTCAGATTGGGGAACAAGACTTTGGAAGACAGCCAATATCCAAATGATGACATCATGTTGATGACTCTTTTGTCCATAGAAGTTTTCATTTATTTCCTCTTTCATCATTACTGCTGGGTATGTTTTAAGATGTCCCATAGCACAGAGCATCTATACAGAAGACATCCTGAAGATCAACGCCATTTGAAACTTTGGTCATCCGTTTTCCCACTTAACATTTGATGGTACTTAATCTTCATTCTATGAGCTCTCTTCTTTATTACTGACTCTGTATTTCAGAAATCCCAAAGTGCTAAGGCCTCATCCACAAACAGCCAACAAACAGAAACAACAGCAACATTCTTCTTAAACTCCAGGAAATAAGAGCATGTCGAAAGTGAAAACAGTGAGTGAGGCAAATGAAAGAGGTCTTCCATATTTGTAAAAACTTGTTGTTTCCTAAGTTTATCACAAAAGTGAACATAAAGGAAATTGTTAAATAGAAATCTATCTATTGGTAAGTGTTCTATAAAGTATTCCTCTTTCCTTGCTTCAGGAAGAATTTGTGTAATTAGAATAATCTGAAGCAAAGAAGCACACCCATGTAGCATTGGGCATGTAGATTCTAGAACTGAGACAACTGGCTGTAGACCCTGATCCAGAATACACTACCACTGAGAGTAAGCTATTCATCTGTTCCAATAGCATTATTGGAAGTCCTGATCATAAAAAGTTTGGGACTCTGGCTGATACATGAGAACCACTGAAAATCTTAAAATGTTTAATTACATGCTTCAAGAATCACAATACAAAGTTAAGTTGAAAAGCAAAAAATAAAATGGTTGTAGATTAAATGTCCCTGAAACTTCAATTTGTAGACACCTCAGATCTGGTTATCCCATGTAATCAGGGCTGATTTGAGTCTAAGCTAAAGACTCTGTAGGACATCTTCTACTGTTGGGTTAACCTCCAATTGAGATATGGTCCCCAAGGTTCCCAAATTACAGCTAGTGGCTATACTTTTAGAATCAATCAATCTTCCTTGATATATATTGAATATCTATCTATCTATCTATCTATCTATCTATCTATCTATCTATCTATCATCTGTCTCTCTATATCTATCTATCTATCTATCTATCTATCTATCTATCTATCTATCATCTATCTATCTATCATCTGTCTCTCTATATCTATCTATCTATCTATCTATCTATCTATCTATCTATCTATCTATCTATCTATCTATTTATCTATCTATCATCCAATCTCTCTAGCACAGTTTCAATTACTTTTCAGCTGCTTTCCCAGAACTCCTGCAAAGTCTTGGTCTTCATGGCTGACACATGAACACCAGCAGACCTGGAGATCATACCATCCTCTGTTGCTTTTCTTAAAGGAGACATTTTGTTTTGTCTGGGGGGAGTACGGGGGGGGGCGGGGGGCAGGGGGGTGCAGAACTGACAATGGGCTCTGCCAGAAGATCTTCCCTCTTGTTTTCTTGGCTTATCTCTAGTTCCAGTGCTGTCCAACAAAGCTGTCTTGGCTGTGAAAAATGTTCTAGATCAGTGCTAACCAGTAGGGTATCTACTAGGCCACAGGCAGCTATTGAGCATGTCACATGTTGTTAGGGCAGCCGAGGAAAGAAATTGATTTCTGATTGTAACTCATTCTAGCTTATTTAAATGTAAATAGCTACCTAGTGTGGCCTTCCCGATCTTCATTATAGGTTTTGGTAAAGCATTTAGCATTCTCTATCCAGTTGGAATAAGTATCATTTTGAAGGATTGGGTCCTTAGAGGGGTGATCTAGAGGCTTGTTAGATCCAAAGCTCCCCTCCCAACCCTCAAATGCTGGTGGCATTGCTCGAAATGAAAGGACTCTGGTCAGCAAACAGAAGGACTGTTATCAGTTAAACAATCCTAAGGGGTTCTGTTTACCAGAAAAACAGAACTCCTAAAGCAGATTCCTGTTTATCAGGTCCTCCAGGGACCACCTTAACCTTCCCCCAGAATTCAACTACCTCAGGCTAGGGCACTTAGTTCCCTGTATCAGCTCAGATTCCCATCCTGCTGGCTGTCATATAGAATCTGTTTGTTTTTTGACCATTTTCCTTTTTCTCTCTGGCCCCCTACCCATCCACCCCCACCTCCCCACCTGATCCCCACTCTTGCCAAGATATAGCCTTAGCAGTTTGATCCCCAATAAATCTTTTTACCCATGGAGTGGTCTAGTTCAGTAGTTTTGTTAATCACATGGGTTAAGAATAAGACAACCACCACAATTTAAAGTCAAATTTGAAGCAAGCTTTAATTAAATACTAGACAGGGGATAGGCTCTGGCTAGGTCCATCTCTGGTTCCCCAGAAAAATGGCCCCAAATCAAGTTTTGCAAGGGCTCAAGAAGGAAAACCCATAATTCACTGCAATTCCCATCAAGTCCAATCAGGGGCAAGCATACATCCTGATGATTTCCTGCCTATATACCTCCCACCCACATGTGATCAAGTACATCCGGTGCAGATGGATCAAACAAACTTGTTTAGGGGAATGATTTGTTATCTCCCATAAACAATAGCCTCCAGCGTTTCAGGAACTCTCTGTCCTTGGGCAAGGGGCTGGCAGATCAGAGGCATTTTTGCTTCCTGGATCTCTAAGGCATAGTAATTAAAACTTAAAATGTAACTTTGGCTATCTCAGTTTCTCTGTGCTATAATTTATAGTGGTCAAGGCCATCTCCATAGGTCAACTCTTCTTGTCTCAGAAGGAGCCTGATAAGGGGCAGCTTCCTTAAGGTGGGAGACCCTACACCTGAGGGGCAGATGAAAATGTATTTCCCTACCGTCAGGGCCTTCCGCTGCCCCATGCACTTCCGGTCTTATGAATCATTTATTTGACATTTTTAAGCCTTGATGCTACAGTTGTGCTTTTTTAGTAGGAAAATTGTTTCTGACACCAGGACTTTCATGAAACCACAAACTACAAATCAAACCAAACCAGGGATGCAGGAGTCACGGTCACACTGCACAGGCACCCTCTTCTGTGCACTCCCTGGGGATCTGCAGAAAGGCTGGAAAGTCCCAGTTCTGACATGTGTCTTTCAGTCAGTTGAAGCCTGAGAAGTTAAGCTGTACCTATGGGGCACTGAGTGGGCCCAACAAGTGGGGCCAGGGTTTGTATCTTGTGACTTCCAGCTCAACGTTCTCTAAGGTGTTACATTTTCAACTTCAACACATCTCCTTGGGCGAGGGGAGAGGGCTCTGTCTGTGAAGTACATACTAAACAGCATGAGGATAGGAGTTCAGTGTGAGGGCTATAGGTATTTTTTAAGTTTAAATTACTATGCTTAAGAGACCTAAAACAAAGATGCCTCTAACCTGTAAGCCCTACTTGCCCAGGGACAGATAAACTCCATGGATGCTGGGGGCTGTTGTTCATTTAGGATAACAAGCCTTGTGTTTTCACTTCTGTAAACAAGGCTGGTTGCCCCAACTGCATAGAATGTGCTTGATCACATGTAGTTGGCGGGTACATAGGCAGGAAGTGTGTCAGGAGATGTGGTTGCCCCTGATTGGACGAAGGTGGGAAGTACATAGCCTTGTGGGGTTTGCCTTTATAGGCCTCTGACTGATGTAATTTGGTGCCATTACCTGAGAATCCTGGGTATGGACCTGGCCAGTAGCCAGTATTTAATAAAACTTGCTTCAAATTTGGCTCAAAAGTGGTGGTAGTGGTCTTATTCTCAACTGGTGGGATTAACATCATATCCTCAGTATTCACATAGAATAATCAAACAAAACACAGGTAAGGAGGTATGTGTCTATGATCCCAGAGCTGGGGAGGAGACGGAGGATCCCTGGAGTTCTCTGGATAGCTAGCCTAGCAGAATTAGTGAACTTTAGGTTCAGTGAGAGATACTGCCATCGCAAAAAAAAAAAAAAAAAAAAAAGTGAGGGGTGATCAAGAAAGACAGGAAGACCCAACATCCACTCTGGCCTCCACATGCATTCACACATGTGCCTATATGCCTACATATGCACAGGCATATGTACACATACACATATACACATAGCCTTCCCACATGTGCCTATGTGCCTACATGGACCCACATGTGCAGAGGCATATGTACATATAAACATAGACACATATACATATGCCTGTGTGCCTGTATGAACCCACGCTGCACAGGCGTATGTAGACGCACACACAGAGGAAGAATCTTCCCAGTTTCTCTGAGCAGGGCCTGCCCGTGCCTTCTCACACAGCCATCCGACTCCTGCCTTTCTCTCTTTATCTTAGAGCCATGCTCCTCACAATTCATCAAGTCCCTTAAAAGTCAGGCATGCGTCCTCCGTTCCTGCAGTGGCCACGGTTGGAACAAGCTAGCTCAGAAAACAGCCGGGTAAGTCAGTTGCCTCAGGAGATCTTGAAGAACTCACCAAGAGTTCAAATCCTTGCATCTCATAGCGGAGGTGCAGAGTAGGGAATACCCAGGAAGGAGCTGATTTTGTGCACTTGAAAATATAAGTAATTCAGTGATCACTCACTTATAATCCTAGGAGAATGGGAAGAAGAAATAAAGAAAACAAGTATTAGAGGTGTTTGGAGAAAAGGTCTCATTAGGTAGCCCAGGCTGGCCTTCAGCTCAGGGTCCTCGGAGTTTTGGGTCACAGGCATGTGCCACTGTGTCATGCCCAGCTTTTCTCTTACAGCAACACTTTCCACTTCTTTTGATACTATTTGTTACATGAAACCCGTCTGGGATTTCTATTGTAGTTTTAAATGTATAGTTGTTAAAATCAAGATATCTGTGTGTTTGGTTGTCCTAGAGCTAAATAATAATCAGTTCTTGAGTTATAATCTGGTATCCAGCTCTGGGTTACAGTTCCTAAGCCTTTGAAAATTCAAGAAGGGAACCTGAGGTCAAGAGGATGATTAAAAGGTTTGCTGGGCATGCCAGAGCAGATGCATAGTTGTTAGAACCTGGCTGTGTCTATGTCACTTCCTTCATGACCTCCTCGTGAAACGGGCCCTTTAGGGAATATGACCAATGATGGACTGGGGACAGGAGACAATGTCCCATTGGCAATGGTTTCCCATTCTGTCAAGGATGGTGGGAAGAGCTCTTTGTATTCAGAGGGAAAAAAACATCCATAGATAGATAGGTAGATAGATAGATAGATAGATAGATAGATAGATAGATAGATAGATAGATAGATAGATACATACATACATACATACATACATACATGCATACATATATACATACATATATACACAGATAGATAAATAGATACATATATATATATATATACATAGAAACATAGATACATAGATGATAGATAGGGAGAAAGGAAGAAAGAAAGAAAGAAAGAAAGAAAGAAAGAAAGAAAGAAAGAAAGAAAGAAAGAGGGAGAGAAAGAAAGAAGGAAGGAAGAAAGAAAGAAAAAGAAAGATAGGTAGATAGACAGATGGTAGATACATAGATACATAGATAAAGGTGAAGCCAAACCTAAAGTAAAGCCTGTTCACTCGGCTGCAGTTGCCATTAATTTCAATAAATATCCAATTAAATTTGTTGACAGGCAGCTCATGAATCCTGGAGAAAAATGGATCACTTCAAGGAATCTGGAACCTTTGGAGGCTTGCTGAAGAATATAATCTCTCAATGTGTTTGTGTTTAATATTGATTTTAATTTGCCAAATATGCCCCAGATAATTCGGAGAACTTACTGGATTTGGCCTGCAGGTTGCCTTTCCCTTCAGAGTGTTGACAGATGGTTGATTAGATGCACATTCCAGCAAGGAAAAGCCTGCTCACCCTGCCTTCCAGTGTTCTAAACACCTTACCTAAGGGTGTAGGCTGCTTCTGGTTGAGGTCAGTCCTCATTACTTTATTACTAAGAGTACAGTGGGTCTACAGGAACCCAGAAGGGAAATTCTACCACTACTCCAGAACAAAGAAAGTTGTAGCTGTTCTACTAGACACCTAGAGCAGAGTGGACCTGAGCTAGAGAATGGAGGAAGGATGCAGACTCAGTTGCTCCTACTGGATTTTCACATCAGTTGCTTGACTCTTCCACAATACATGTGGGGATTTTTTTCCCCCAAAATACTCTACTATCTGACAAAATCTGGCATTGACACCAGCTTGGTGACCTTGAATTCAACTGCATATCTACTTGTAGCCTATTACAGCTCACCAACTGAAGACCTCACCAGACCACCCCACTTCTGAAGACAATGACAGTCCCGGGCTGGTCTGGGCTTCTTCTGACTGAATACACAGGGTCCTACAAGCCACTCTCTTCTCATTTGCTAGAACTAGGGACAATACTTTGCTTGTATTTTCTAATTTTCTGTTAACGATAGGGTGTAGACCAGAAGGAGGAGATACGTAGGACAAGGCATTGTGGGAGAGGTGAGCTTCCATCCCCTTAGGAATGGAATCCTGTCCAGCCATCCAGAAGCTTATCCAAACCTGGTCCCATTGGGCTCTTAGGGCAGTATGATTATGCAAGTGTGACTGACTAAATCACCAACCTTCAGCCTCTGCCCTCCTTAAGGTTGGAAGTTATCTGGGGATGGTCCTCATCCGGGAGCTATTTAGGATCCAGCAGTCAACAGTGATTTCATTAACACGAAAAACACATTCTTATCACTTTGGAGGGTTTTAGGAACTGTGTGCTCAGAGGCAGAGACCGAAATGTTTTAATAGGAATTTCTGTGCATTTCTGCCCTCCCTAAGAGGAGAATTTGTTCAGATTAGCTGAAGTATGTTTGATTTGTTAATTATCATCTCTTTCTGTTCCTGTGAACTTTTTTTTTCTAAAATTGTAACAGAAATCCCAGACCTCAAGGTGCATGACCTAAATGTAGTCACACTGTTTTAAAGTTCACCACGAGCATCCAAATATATGAAGCAGCCACAGAAATCCAGTTAGCTTTGAGACCTGGATATAATAAGCCAGCCATTTCTCCTGTATAAGTTAGCCAAAATCTGGGGCCTAATTCACTTCAGCTCCACAGAACCATTTCACCAGGAGAACATTTTGCTCTAATTATCTTCATATGGTCACTTTGACTTTTCAAGTCACTTAAAAAAAAGTCAGAACACGAAACAAAGCACAACCAGTGAAGAAAACCATTTTTAGTCTTCCTGATTTACTCCCGGGGAACCGGGAAGATATAACGTTGGGGTAAAGAAAAAAAAAAGGTTTTGTTGTTGTTTGTTTGTTTGTTTTAATGCTTCATTAAAAAAGTTGTCCCTTTACTTTTAACCCCTGTTGAAGGGGCTCTGGGGCTTAGAGTCTTTAAACTATATTTCCGAGAATCCTTTTGGGTATAGTCTACCAATCAGAGGTGTTTGGATGGGGATGACTAGAAGACACTGCTGTTGTAGACAAATGGCTGTTTTAGGCAAACAGAGGCTGGCACAGACGCACGAGGTTTAAGGCAGATAAAGAGCTGTAGATGTAACCAACCATCTTATTAAATAAGAAACACAGAGCCGATTCAGAGAAGAAAGCCAAGAGGTCAGAGCTAAGAGCCTTACCCTTCCTGCTTCAGCCAAGAGAGCTCTCCGAAAAAAAGGGCCTACTTCCTGTGTGTATGTCTTTATATAGTCTAGCTGTTCTGCCTTCTCATTGGTTCCACCTTTATGTACAGCCCTCCAGGTCCTCTATGGTATTGAGATTAAAGGCATGTGTCTCCAATGTTGGCTGTATCCTTGAACACACAGAGATCTACCTAGCTCTGTCTACCAAGTGCTGGGATTAAAGGCGTGCGCCACCACCGCCATGCTCTTGATACGGCTCTAATAGCTCTGACCCCTGGGCAACTTTATTTACTAACATACAATTAAAATCACATTTCAATACAAGTAAAATACCACCACAAAAGAGCCACTGGCAGATGCCTTTTCAAAAAGGACCTTTGGTGTGACAGCCATCTGCAATATTGACTTTTGGTGTTCCTGCATATTGTCCTAAGATCCCCCTCACTGGGAACACAGAACCCAAGACACTGGCGCCCCTCCTGACAATCTCAGCCCTTTTGTGCGGTGGGAGAGCAGCACCCCTGTCCCCGTACAAAGCTGGCTCCCACTTCTCCACCCCTAAATATGCAAACATTTCAGCTTTTCTCAACAATCCCAGGGTGTTAGGGACCCTGATTTCTCAATATTTGAAGTGAAATGCAATGTGCCATCATATTTTAGAAAGATCCACCCAGTGCCTACAAAATGGGCTGCCAAGATATTTTGTTTTTGCCTTAGTCAATGATGTAGAGATTACCAGAGAAACAGTCACATGTTTCTTCCATATGAAGAATTAAAAATAGACATTAGTCTTCATGTATGAGGAGAGTAAATACTGTAATTTTTGCTGAACCTTTGCCATGACTCAAAACCCGTCATCTCCTTCGGAGCTGCTCTGATTGCTCTGCTTTTCTTTTGCTGTTACATTGTTTGACATTGTCCTGAGATCTCTGGGCTGAGCTTACTTTATGGTACAGAATAGCAGTGTGGCATTTGTTGAATGAATAAATTAATTAATGTGTGAATGAAAGTGTTAAAAGTGACAAAATGTGGAGAATGTGTATGTGGGTGTGCTTGTATGTATATGTGTGTGTGTACACATGTGTGTGCAGTTGTGCTTGTCCATGCATGCACATGAGGGTGCAGAAATTGACACAGAATGTCTCTTTCCATTTCTCTCCATTCTTTTTTTAGCTCAAGGTATTTTGGCTAGGCTGGCTGGCTAGAAAGCTACCAGAAGTCTCCTGTCTCTGCCCCTCCAGCATTAAGATTCCCTCTGTTAGTTATTTTTCTTGCTGTTGAGACAGAATACCAGATTAAAACCATTTAAGAAAGACAGGATTTGGGCGCACGGTTTGAGAGCACAATCCGTCAGGGTGCAGAAGGCGAAGCCACGAGAGCGTGCAGCAGCTGCTCACACTGTGTCCCCTGTCAGGAAGCAGAGAGGAATGCTAGTGCTCCCTTTCCTGTCTGTGCGGTCTGAGTTCTCTGCCCATGACATGATGCTGCCCGCATTTAGCGGTGGTCTTCCCACCTTAACTAACGCAGGCTAAAAACTTACAGGACACCAGAGGCTGCTCTCCTAGGAAATTCTCAAATCCTGCAAGTTAACCATCCGCATAAAATATTACAATCCCTTTCAAACCTGCACGTGTTTTTTAGAGTGTCTCTCAGTAACAATGAGTTTAAACAAATAAGATTTCCTGCTGAAAAAGATCCTGTGCTCACAGCTTTCCTTACTGTACTCTGGTAACGAAGGTGTTTCTCACTGCCTCCCCAGTGTAACGCCTTTCACATAGTAAGAACTGGGAAATTAAAATATGGGAAATTAAAATAATTATTCTAAGCCTAAGCATGATGGCTCACACCTGTCAGTCTAGAACTCGAGAGACAGTGGCTGGATGAATCCTGTAAATTCAAGGCTAGCCTGGGCTACTGTCTTAGTTAGGGTTTCTATTGCTGTGAAGAGACACCATGACCATGGCAACTCTTATAAAGGAAAAACATTTAATTGGGGTGGCTGGTTTACAGTTTCAGAGGTTTGGTTCCATTATCAGCATGGTGCGGCATGGTGGCGTACGGGCAGACATGGTGCTGGAGAGGGAGCTGAGAGTCCTATGTCTTGACTTGCAGGCAACAAGAAGTGGTCGGTCTCACTGGGTATGGCTTGAACATATATGAGACCTCAAAGTCCACCCTCAGGGTGACACACTTCCTCCAACAAGTCCACACCTCCCATTAGTGCTGCTCCCTTTGGGGGCAGTTTTTCTTTCAAACCACCACAGCTATAGAGTAAGATCCAGTCCCAAATAAACAGATAAACAAACAAAGCCTGATTCTGGATGCTTGCAACTTTTCATGCAACGTATTAAGAGTTTTACATACATTACTGGATTTAATATGGTCACCTGTGATGAAGAAGTCCTTACTAGCTCCAATAGAAAGTTGAAGTAACTAGCTGACCTGAGGTTAGGAAGTAGCTGAGAAAGAGTTCAGTCTCATGTCTGATTCAGAACCCCACATTGTTAACCTCCATGCCTTGCTTCCTTTAACTACAGAGACTTAAGCAGAAGTGATTTGCATTTAAATACCCCGGCTCATTAGCATCAGTAATTGGATCTGCTTGCATATATATTATGGCAGTTAACAAAATTGAAAACCCCATATGAAGCTCAGCCATACAGACTGGATATGGCTATACGTTGTCGTTCTCTGAACAAACACAGGCCCTCCTGGTTTTCCTCTGTTGTCAAATCACAATCAACCTAGGAGATTTGAGTGGCCCCAACGAGTGTGGAGTTCTTTCCCAGCAGCGGTACCAAGCAAGCAAGTCTGCAACAGTGGCCAGCTGGGCGTTGCGACTCAGTTCAGCTCTGACACTGTGCACCTACTGACTGAGGGCTCTGTCCCAGAGACACCTGTTCCCTCCAGACTTGGGTGCCAGTCACAGCTACTGGCTATTTCACTTGTGCCTCTGCTAAGGCTCTCAACCCCCTGTTTGGGTTTATTTACTCAAGCAGCTCGCAGAACCCAGGAAAATCCTTCGATTTGCTGGTTTATTATATATATGATACAGGCTGCCGAGCTTCCATGCCCCCTGGGGTGTGAGACCCCTCCAGCAACCTCTGCTGTTTGGCTTCCTGGAAGCTCTCTGATGCTTCTTTTGCAGTTTTATGGAGCTTTCACAGCATGGGCACAGCTGCTAACAGACAGATGGTGAAGCCCACAAGGCTTGTCTATTCGGAACAGCCTTGGGCTCTCTGGTATTTTTCCCTCCAGTGAATAGGGCAAGGGCACCGGTGGAGTGAAAGGCGCTATCAGACAAGGCAGGCAGAGGATTTCCTCACAGCCATGCCAAGGCAGTGGGAGATTAGGGTTGGTTTCCTTGGGGAAGGAGTTATAATCCAGGATTATGGAAGAAAAATACATCTATATTACATGATCATAATGTCACTATTATACAATGATTTTTCTGTCACTCAACATTTGCAGAAATGCCCCTTCTTCTTGGACAGGGCCTCTGAGTCCCTGCTTCTTCTCTTTCCTCCACCTCTGGGCACTTGGCTCTTGCATCCTGGAACCCCGTTTTAACTCCACGCTGCAGTCATAGTGGGGTTCAGTCCTGTCTGAGTCCTCATATGGAGACTCAAGGAAGCTTGAGGATACACCAGGCCCCAATGGTTCACTCTAAAAACCCTATATGTAACAGAAATAGAGGATTAGGCCCACAGACCCATCCCAGGAACCCTGCTGCTGTGGCAGAAGATTCCCACAAGGACAATTCTGAGAACTGTAGGTGAGTCATGACCTTTCACCTTCTGACTGAACCTCAGAGACCCCCAAGCTGCATGCATGGAACCTGGGGTGGGGAGCAAATCCCACACAAACTGTTTTTATTCTTGCCTGTGAGATATGGGAGGCAAAACAAGGAAACTTTAGGCACCCGAGGACACAGTGTAAGGAAAGGCATACCCATCCCACTGCCTGCCTTTGATGATGAAGGATTTGAGAAACCACAGCACTGCTTAGATCCATCAAGACTTTGGATAATTAACAATACACAGGCTCGAAGGTGGCAGGGCTGACTTTCACAGCTGTGGCACCAGACATGAGGCATGCGAGGAACCGTGGTACCAGTAACGGTTAGGCTCAGGGTGAAGTGGGCAGAAGTGGGTCCCTTGTGCCCTCTGGGTTCCTCCTATGTGATTTTAGTGCATGCTTGCTCTCTCTCTCTCTCTCTCTCTCTCTCTCTCTCTCTCTCTCTCTCTCTCTCTGTGTGTGTGTGTGTGTGTGTGTGTGTGTGTGTGTGTATGTGTGTGTGTGATAAGCATTTGAGAGACAATTCTGTGATGACCCAGGAATAAGTGGTACATGTAAAGAGTGTCTGAATTTCCTGCAGGATGTGGAAGACGAGAAAGAAGGATCATACTGGGAAAATGTCTGAATTCATCAGGCAATATAACTTGTGTGATTATTTCTCTTTGATCTTTATACCTTAGCATCTTCAGAAAACATGGTCATTTTTCTTTGTATTTGTAAAGGTGCCAAGACAGGTAAATAGTTCAAGATCAAACTGCTGGAGAGTCAGAGAACAAGGTCCCCAAAGCTGGGTGCTCTGGTCTCCTCTCCACCCCTGGGCCTTTCTACTTGTTACAACCCCAGAAAATAACTGCCTTGAATAAAATTACATTTCCTTTTATCAAGTAATTGGGCTTATATAATCATGATTTCCCTTGCTGCCCTGGCTGTTAGAAGTCTGAGTCAAATTTATTAGTTTATTCCACTGACAATATTAATCTAGGTGGTTAATGTGTTTGACATATTTTCTTCTAAAACGGCTTAGCTTTTCTTTTTCAAACTGCTTTTGTGTTACTTCTCTTTTGTTATAGCCACTTTAACACCCTATGAAAGCAAATGAATATCTCTTTAAATGAGTAAAATTGGAAATCTATTGCCTTATGGAAGGTGAATCAGTTTGATTATTCCGGAGCGGGAGGGGGGGCGGTGATAGGAGGGAACTGAGAAATCCCCAATCATATGGAACGTATCACATAAACTGCCACCCAAAATTATGCCATTATGAATTTTTCTGAGTTCTTGATATTCAAACATGATAATCCATTTTAATTACCAGGAAATACTTGAGAGAAATGTAGCATGGTTTGGAGAAAAAAACTTAGTGGTAGCACACAGGAAATACTATCCAATAGTCTGAAAAAGGTACAGAGACATAAACCAGTGTAGTCAGCTATCTGTCACTTAGTCAAAAATACCTGAGCTAGTCAACTTATGAAGAAGAAAGGTTTATCTTAACTCTCAGATCTAGAGTTTTCAGTCTCTGTCATTTTGGGGCCTGAGGTGAGGCATTTGCTGAGGTAACCAACTTCACATCAGGAGCAAGTGGTACAGCTCACGTCAGCTTGAAAACAACGGGAGAGGTGGGAAGGAGCTGAGGCCACAGCCTCCTCAGGGACACATGCCCAAAGCCTGCCTTCCTTTTACTAAGCTCCACCTCCTGAAGTTCTGTCCCTCCCCCGTAGTCCTACAGGGTGGAAAAAAGTTAAAAAATGCCTTCGACACGCGGCCTGGGAGAGGTATGTATGCAGCAGACCACAACAGTCATAAAATGTCAGGCAACTGGAGTCTAAAGAAGAAGACGTGTTGAAGACCCAGAGTGGAGTTGGCCGACTGAATGCTGTCAACAGCGTCATCAACTGTCATCCTGCCCTCTGACACACCCCCTCCTGTGCACTCTCCAGAGTGCGCACAAGGATGGCCTCCCACCACTGCGTGCCAGACTCACAAGTGACTGTTGGGCCCAAGCTGAGGCACAGTGGCATTGTTTGTAATTCCAGTACTTGGGAGGCTGAGACAGGTTTGCCAGTCTGTGCCACACGGCAAGACCTTGTCACAAAACAAGCAAACAGCAGTGACAAACCCAAACACTAACAGAAACATGGGGGACAGAATGAAAACTGGTCACCCAAAGGGGATAGTAACAAAGGACAGGCAAGACTTTCTGCCAGAGGTATGGGGATAGACGCCTGTCCTTCCAACATTTCCCAAAAACAACAGAAGAGGGAGCTCCAGAAAGATTAAAAATGATAAAAAAAAAAACCCTGACACCAGCCGGATGCGAAAGAGAACACAGACAAATGGGTGAGAAAATAAACTGCAGAGAAGTTTCAAAGTCAAATATTACCCCAAATTAACATCAGGAGAAAGAGAGCAAGAAGCAAATAACAATCTGGACAATGAACGTGTACCAAAAGAGATGCTTCCCAATTAGATCAACACTATAACATGCTTTTGGGAAACCTTCAGGGGCAATTAGAAACAAACAGCATAAAAGGCATGTAAGGTCATAAGCAGACAAAGTAGATGAAACAATTCAAGGAAGGCTTTAAAATGAAAAAAGAAATATCTTTAGGAAATTATGAATCTAGATGATGTGTGAGGGCAAGTAAACAGAACAAATATTGCCTGAGAAGAAATAGAAGAAAAAGTTTGGAAGTGTAAAGAAATACAGAATGCAATAAAACTGTTGCAAATATTGGGAAAGGAAAAAAAAGAGGAGGAGGAGGAAGGACAATAAGGAAAACCTAAGGTACATGGGACTGGAGAGGTGACTCAGAGGTGGACAGTGCCTCCTACTCTCCCAGAGGACCAGCGTTCAGTTCTCAGAACCCACATTACATGCATGTAACTTCAGCTCCATGGAATTGGGACTTCTTCTGAACTCTATAGACATCTACACATGTGTACCCCCTCACCCCATCCCTCACACCCTTACCAATCTAGGCTATGGAAGAGGTCTTCAAAGAAGAAAGTGAAAACAGAATGTAAGAACTTTCCTCAAACTAAAAAAAAGCTAAAATAAATAAAATATTAAAAGAGTGTGCCATATCTGTGGAGTGTTGACCCAGAAAGACCCATTCTAGCAAAGATAAGGCACATTCCTGTCAGCAGTAGGGAGCTGGCTAGGGAGAAATGTGCTGGCCGTGATATGGTAGAAGAAGACTTAGAGGTCTGGGACCAGGAGTAAATAAAGAGATGACTGTGCTGGTCTCCTGCACAAAGTAGATAATAAGCACCTGACTGAGCAGTGGGTACCTCCGAGGCAGGAGTAGAAGGGCAGAGGGAAGATGTGAAACCATCCTCAGTGTGCACACATCTGGAAACACTCTCTCCCTGAGACCTGCTGAAATATTTTAGGAAATGAACTTCAACCAATCAAAATGGCTAGGGAGACACCAACTAAAGGACTGGTGATGGACACTGCTAGACCTCCAGTGACCTGGGACATGAAGGTTAAATGGCTCTGTGGCCAAAACCTACATTAGAAGAGAAGCTGGGCATAGTGACACACGCTTACAGTCCAAGCACTTGGGAGGTGAAGACTGCTTGACCCAGCCTGGCCCATTCAGTGAGTTTCAGAGAAGGGAGACCCCATCACATGGTAGACAGTCCTCTTGAATGCCAACTGAGGTTGATCTCTGACCCAGTCTACACACTTGTGCACACACACACACACACACATGCACACTCATGTACACACGCACACACACCCATACACACAAGAAACCCCCTTTCTTTTTTTTTTTTTAATAGAAGAGACTTTTGATCTACACTCTATGGAGAATTTCGAAGGTGTTGTGTAAGTGAAATAGAGCAGTTAAAAAATACACATACTATGAGGCTCCATCTCTGAAAGATATTTACACCAGTCCAAGCCCCAGGCACAGGAAGTGAGATGATGGCCACCAAGGCTTCTGGGAAAGGAGATGGAGGGCTCCATATCAGTGGAGAAGGTCAGCTTTGCAAAATGAAAAGAGAGAGAGAGGAGGTGAAGGTGAGTGAACAGTAAGGAGAATGCACTCCATACCGACGAACTGTTCTCTTTAAAACAGTGCATTCCATGTTGTGTGCATTTTTAAAAGTAATTTAAAGAGACATAAGCAAAAGCCATTTTTATTTTTATACTTTAGTTCAAGATGTTTATTGGAGGAAGGGGAGAGCGAAAGGCCATGTTAGAATATGGACATGAAAGAGGCAGGCAGACAGACAGACAAGAGGAAGAAGAGAAGAGCAAGAGGCAAGAGATAGAAGATGAGGCAAAAGACACAAAAGCCAGTTTTAAATGAGGGTGTCCATGTTAAAGCATTTTAGCAACCAGACCTTGAAGAAGATTATTATAAACACAAAAGGACTTGGGTCACAGTTGGCAGCCAGAGGTGACTGTGACAAAGATACAGGGAAGGGAGCTGTGGAGAGGAAAAGGGAAAGTTTTGACATGGGTGGGGCTTAGAAGACTTGAGTTTAAAATAATTCATAACTTTATGCATTTGATTTGTGTTCTTTTCTATATCTCTGTGTTATTTTGAAATACCAAGGTGAAGGAACAGAAAATGTGTGTTAGGACTGTGAGTGGAGCCAGACATTCACAGTGGAATTAATTACATCTCCATGTGATTTGTTGTATCCAAGCTGGATGTTTTCAATCCTAAAGTGAACATCCTATTCTTTCTCATTCATTTGACCTCCCTTTCATTGCTTCATTCAGCTGTGGACTACATCTCAGGGGTCAACAGCACAGTATTGAAGAAGGTGGGCGTGTTCTGAGTAGATGATCTTCCCACCCTTCTGCTCTGGGCAAGCTTCATCTTCCTTGCCTTCTCTGACCTAGTGTGTGTGGTTGAGGATAACCCCTGTGAACTCAGCCTGGTATGTATGGCTGGGGATGACCCTGTGAACTCAGCCTGATATGCATGGCTAGGGATGACCCTGTGAACCCAGCCTTCTAGCTCCCTGATGCTCTCGTTTCCAGATTAGCTGACCAGTAAGAGTGAATATTAATAAAGTATAGGGAAGAGAGAAAAGGAATCATAGGTATTTCACCTCATCTTTCTCTGTGCTTTACATTTCACAAATACAGAGAGATGGAACAGAGAATCAAAAGGGATAAAAAGAAAAGGAAGCTTGGTAAAATTATTCCTAACATTCTCAAAAAACTATAGTGAATATTGTACTCACAACATGAGAGGTAAATTGTGTCTATGTAGTTAATGTGACTCAAGAGTCTCATTATCTAAGTGTGGTGGTTTGAAAGAAAATGGCTGCCAAAGGGAATGCCATATTAGGAGGTGTGGTCTTGTTGGAGTAGGTGTGGCTTTGTTGGAGGAAGTGTGTCACTGTGGAGGTGGGCTTTGAAGTCTCCTATGCTCAAGCTACACCCAGTGACACAGTTTACTCCCTGTTGCCTATGGATCAAGATACAGAACTCTCAGCTCCTTCTCCAGCACCACGTCTGCCTGCATGCTACCATGTCACACCATGATGATAATGGACTAAACCTCTGACTATAAGCCATTCCAATTAAATGTTTTCCTTTATAAGAGTTTCCTTGGTCATGGTGTCTCTTCACAGCAATGGAAACCCTAACTAAGGCACTAAGAAAGAAGTCAAGTGTAGATGAGAAGGGAAGTTTGCTGTGAACCCTGTGATGTAGGGTTAGAGTGGAAGGACAGCTGTAAATCTGTGATTACACACACACACACACACACACACACACACACACACACACACACAGGTACATACAGGTATTCAGAAATATGTTAATTACACAGAAGATATGTGTATAATTGAGTTAACGTGGACATGGGTTTCCTGTTGGAAGACCAACAGTACCACTTTTTCAGGCCTAGAACAGGGTGAAACGACAATGACCTCATGTTCACTCAACTATGGGGAAGAGCGTAATTGTCAAGCTTGGATCAATATCCAAAGTTCACTCAGAGCTCTTCAGGAGTCCTGATGGCCCATCTGTAATATGAACTTTGAGCTGTGAGGATTTGGGCTCTGCAAAGGAAGGAGAAGAGCCTTGGAAAGTTGGGTGGGTGGGAGATGTAAGAGTAGATCCTACTGTGAGGTTGTCAATCTCGAGACTAACTAGCAAGCTTAGCTATGAGGATAAACAGAGAAAGTTTCAAATCCAGATTCAGAAGCAACTGTGTCAAGAAAACCTGCCCCCATGCAGAGAATATAACTGGGTATAATTCACTTCTGTGTTCAGAACGTTAGAATGGATAACACCATGTGATGCAGTCCGCTTTCTATATCTATCTATAGTAATCAAACAACCATAAATGGGAAATATATTTTATTAACTGTTTCTGAGGGTTGGGAGTGGAGCTGAGTGGTAGATCATTTACCTAGTGTATGTAATTCGGGGTTCAGTCCCCAGCAATAAAACAGCTTAAAAAGCCATCTGTGCTGAATATGTGCACTTTTTTTTTTTGCCTAAACAATGAAGCATGTAGCTACTTGCATAGAATTGGCACTGTCTTAAGTATGTAGGCAATCTAGAGATGGTTAAAGTCTGAAGGAGGATTTTCACATATTCCAGAACATACCATCTGTGGTGGTATTGTGTTCCCCAAAATATTATGTACCCTAATAAACTTATCTGGGGTCAGAGAACAGAAGAGCCACTAGATATAGAGGCCAGAAAATGGTGGCACACACGCTTTTAATCCTATCACTTGGGAGGCTCTGTGAGTTTAAACCCACACTGGCAACAGCCAGGCATTGTGACACATGCCTTTAATTCCAGGAAGTGATGGCAGAAAGGAGAAAGGTATATAAGGTGTAAAGACCAGGAACTAGAGCTGGTTAAGCATTTTGCTGGTTAAGCTTTTAGGCTTTTAGCAGCAGTTCAGCTGAGATCCATTTGGATGAGGACTCAGAGGCTTCCAGTCTGAGGAAATAGGATCAGCTGAGGAACTGGCAAGGTGAGGTAGCTGTGACTTGTTCTGCTTCTCTGATCTTCCAGCATTCATCCCAATACTAGACCCTGGGGTTGTTTTTATTAATAAGACTCTTTAAGATTCATGCTACAACCATCATTTTACATGAAGCACATGCACATTCAAGGACGTTGGTATCTGCAGGAGTTCTAAAACAAACAGCCTGAAGAGAAAGGGGTGAACCTGCTGGGAGTCCTGAAAAGAAGCATGAACAGTTTTTGTTTTAGATAATCAAGTACAAGAGAATAGTACCCTGGAAACAAAAGTCACATTTGCAAATGAATTTTCCTTCCTGTTAAATCTTACAAACTGCCATTCAATAAAATTTTGCACTATAACTAAAGCTAAGCCTAAGCATCATCATCATTTTGCTTCCTTGAAAGGCATGGGCAAACTTGATGCTTTGTATCTTTTCATGATGACATTCCCCCACCCCCATCCATATATCAGTTTCTACTTCCTTCCAGCTCACTGAGTTTAAACATGAGTAAAGAATGTAAATAACTGCATAAGGCACCGAGATGTTGATGAATGACAGTGGATCTATAAGCAACATACAACCCCCAGTAGAGCAAGTCAGAATTTGAAGTCAAAAGATGATGTAGAGACTAGTGAGGTGTATCCAATAGTCCACTAAATTGATAGGTTCACTGTGACAGCTAACAGCATCATATTCCAGACAGCAGCACTTGAAACAGAGAAACTGACCAGAAGACTGACAATCCTCTTGCTCCTGCTGATATAAGGAGAGAGCCCAAAGGCCAGATAACAGGGCAGAAGCTGGCTGTGCTGGAAGCTGCCTCAGGTTCACTTGCAATTCCTGCGTTGGTGTTTACCAATACGGAATAGCTAAACAGCGTGAAACTGGGTGTGGCTGAGTACCCAGAGTGGCGAACACCCTCGCAAATCAAATGGGGGAACCCAACAGGGTGGGAGAAGCATTTCTTGATCTCCTGGATAAAGACCAGGGGTACTGCCAAACAAACTCACATTGTGGACAGCCTCCTTGCAGGAAGTCATCGGGACCCAACATCATCAGGACCACAACTGAAAAGCTACCTTTAAGCTTCTGGTTAATAGATATCACCAGTAAGTGACTGAATTCTCATTAGGCAAGAAAATTTTTCTTATCAGAAGGAAGTTAAGAAAAGACAAACACTCAGCCTGGACAAGTCTTGTCCAAGAAAAAAAAAGAGAGAGAGAAGAACCAGAGAAACACTGTGTATCCATTCAGTTACCCTTCCTACTCTAAAAAAGTGAAGTGCTGACTTTTCTGATGATATATATATATATATATATATATATATATATATATATATATATATATATATATATACACACACACACACTGATCATTTATAGGACTTTTGGACAACTGGTGGACTTGAATTCTAAAAAGCCATCTTGAGATATTTGTAGAGCTAAGCTTAAGATCAACTTGAACTAAACATTCCACTTGTATCTCCCTTATTAAAATACTAACCTCACACACTGGAAAAGGGGGTATCACAGAGAAAACGTTAAACAAGTGGCTAACAGCCACTTTAGCATAACTTTAACATAGCTGCATGCTTCTGATTTCTAGAATTTTATTTTTTGTATGTGGAGGGGACACATGAGCCACAACATATATTTATTCTTTGTATGTGGAGGGAACACATGAGCCACAGCATATATTCTTTGTACATGGAGGGGACACATGAGCCACAGCATATATTTATTCTTTGTATGTGGCGGTCAGAAGACAACCCCCTTCTTCCGCCATGTGGGTACCAGGGGTTGACCTTAGGAAGTGATGCTTGTAGAACAAACACCTCCCCCATGGACCCATCTTGCCAGCCCTGCTTCTGATTTTTAGCATGTACAGCCGAACAACAATGCACCCTAAAAAATGCAGTGCAAGAATCAAAGGTATCCAAGTCATTCTATCTGGGCTCTCCGATATTTAAGGCAAAGACACTTGGGATCATTTGGGATACTGTTCAGTAGCTGTCCCCTCCTCCCACTACAAGTGAGTTTTACTCTCCCACACTGTTAATGCCCTTCTACTCATAGCATTTGCTTTGACTAATGAAATGTCAATGAACATGGCCTTGGCAGAGCTCCAGAATGTACCCATATCATTTATTTTCCTAGTCCAGAAGAATGATAGGGTGGGGTTGACTCAAGCTTAGGCCCAAATAAACACAGATCGAATCCACAGGACCCCATGTCCAGTTGGATCTAAGCCTGTGTCCTGAAGAAGTACTTCTTGCCTTGACTCAGCCTAGATCAGTTAAGCACAGTGTGCCTGAGCACTGAAGAGTTAGAAAAGACATCTTATTGCTGAAAAGTCACAAAGGTGTGATAGTTTGTTACATGGCAATATCTCCAGCAGGTATTGATCACTGAGACACTATGATTTCTCTTTTACATTAATTCCCTAATTCAAAACAGAACGCTGGCATGGATTGCTACCATGTCATTTTCCCTCTTATAGGATTAGTGGCCATTTAGTCTTTGATTTGAATTGCTGACCAAAATACCTGTTTGATAAACATGGCAGTGGCTATGTGGGGGCAGATGTTTATAGGAATTAAAGTCTGTAAGGTGTAGAGACAGATTTGGAGTCGCTTTAGAATGTTTTCAGTCATGTGAGAGCGACTCTGATTAAGAAGATGGTTCAATTGTATTTGGACTTAGAGACAAAATAAGCTTTCAGTTGGAAAACAATTGGGGGCAGCAGTCTGCCTGTTGCATTCTGAGAAAGAGTTGAGTGTCTTCACTCTATCAGTCTTTGCCTCTCAGGACATTGCTCATACCTGCCTTTGTGGGTTAGGGATGTAGCAAAGCGACAAAGCAGTGTGTAGGTTGGGGACTGATGAGCTCCTTAAAGACAGCTTATCAATTCATTGCAATTCATTTATAAAACTGAGGACTAATTCGATTACATCTTCACTGTGACCTCTCCCAACTTAACTGAGTTTCAACATTTAGGTCAGTGGTTAGAGAGCAAAGTCCATTTCTTCTAGAAAGATTTTATTATTTCAAAGTGGATTTCCTTCTGGGTTGGGAGATGGCTGCCAGGAAAGTGTTTGCTGTGTAAGTTAAGTGTGAAGTCCCGAGTTTGGTCCCCAGAAACCATGTGAAAAAGACAGGAGTAGTGAAATGTGCTTGTGATCAAAGTCCCTGAGAGGCAGAAATGGCAGAACCCTGGGGGTCACCGACCAGCCAGCCTAACCAAATGGACAAACCCCAAGCCAAACGAGAGACCTTGTCTCCAAAAACAAGCTGAACAGTGTCTTGAGATATGGCACTCAAGGTTGACCTCAGCCCCACACACCTGTGTGCACTAATATGCACATGTATGAACACACACACACACACACACACACACACACACACACACTAATAATCTGTCCCACCCCACTCACTGGAAGAGTGACAGAGACCAATATGAATGATCCACTAAATGAAACTGTGTTCGATTTTTCACAAATGCATGGGCAGAGATCCAAGGGGCTTGGGACGGATGCTGAGTGTGTGCAGCTGAATCCAGCTGCCCCTGGTGAGTTTGCACATGGAGGCAGATATGGAAAGAGGGTCGTGTAAGTGACAGATGTTTGGGTTTTGAATGAAAAAAATGAAATAAAAGGAGGAAGACATGACTATTCCTAAAGTATGGGGATGATTTTTATTGTGGATATACAGGAGAAAGCAAGCAGAGGGAAGAGTCCAGGCTGAACCTGGCTGGCAGACTAAACTGGACCATGAGAGGAGAGAGGGGGAGGGAGAGCGAGAGAGGAGCCGTGGATAAGTGGCAGGGCCAAGGGGCCAAGAGAGCAGTGTAGCCAAAATGCAAAACGGCTGAGTTGTCTAAGGATCAGGTTTGGGGATGGGAAGCACAAGCCCTGCCCCTTGCGGGGTTTAGGGTAGGGGCGGGGTTTAGGGTAGGGGCGGGGTTTAGGGTAGGGGCGGGGTTTAGGGTAGGGGCGGGGTTTAGGGTAGGGGCGGGGTTTAGGGTAGGGGCGGGGTTTAGGGTAGGGGCGGGGTTTAGGGTAGGGGCGGGGTTTAGGGTAGAGGCGGGGTTTAGGGTAGGGGGCGGGGTGAGAAGTGCTGGGAGGAGCCACGGGTACTGAGTGAGACTCGTCCTGGGTTTGAGACATACTATTGCTTCCTGAGGATCGACGGAACAAAATGAGCCCAAGAAACAGTAGCCTGGAGTGGAGACTCAGAAGAATCTGGGGATGCTAGAATTTGAGGGGCTAGCACAAGCTACCACTGTGGAGATGGAAACCCACCCAGAAAGCCAGGGACCTGCCTGTACTGCACTGGGAGTGTCCCAGGACCAGTGCCCATCTGGATTCTCTCATCTCCAATTCTAGGTACTTCCTAGATTTGAAGATTGGAGGAGCTTCTGGTTGGAAGTTACTAACCTATGTCTGTGCATAGCCTGGTTGACCCACAGAGGCAAAAAGAAACAGTCCCATTTGCTTTGCTGAGACTTCAGGAGCCTGCTGCCATTAAGGCTAAAATAAGTGTTAGTGGCTGGAGAGAGGATTCATCAGTGAAGGATGCGTTGCATACTACTTGTACAGAGGACTGGAGTTTAGTTCCAAGTACCCATGTTTAGTGGTTCACACTGCCTCTAATTCCAAGGAATCCTATGCCCTCTTCTGGGCTCTGCAGACACCTGCACATACACAAACACATGCACGTACAAGTATAAATAAGTAAATAAATAAATGTACATTAGAGTTCAAACACCCCAGTCTGGAATGCTGGAGAAGAAAAATAAGGTGACTTGTAGCTTGGTATGAGATAGCCAAGCTGACCATATGAGAAAGGGCCGAGCTCCAGGGAGACAACAAAGCACGTGTCTGCAATAGCTTCCTGCTGGCTCCCTTGAGAAGCAGGGCACACCACACACCACTGCCTTTTCCCCGGATGACCTTTCCAACCTCGCGGGTAGTCACACCTTTAAACGCATTCTAGTATCCAATGTGTGTAATTGCAACAGGCTGAATTATGGGTAAGGGTAGTTTCTGAGAAAGCCTCTGCCTGTTCCGGAAAGGAGTCTGCCCAGGGTGAGTAAGAGGAGAATGGTAGGCTAGACTGGCAAGGCCAGGCGCTAGAGGCAATCCTCTGCCCTCCATCCTCGGCTCAATCTACCCTCCACTCTGGAGGGCGTACTTGGCTTTGCTTTGCTTAGTCATCTGTAAAAGATAAGGTCTGACTTCTTGTTCTAATTGTTCCGCAAAATGAACTTCTTTCCTTCCAGAGCCATAGAAAGGAAGACTGATGTGGTTTAGATTTGAGGGGACGAGGGGTGACCCCATCCAGAACAGCAGGTAGGAACCCATTAATGATCTCCTTGGGGGCTCTCCCAGATCATCATCTGGCCTGGCCTGAAGCCCCACATCCCCCCAGGACCTATTCTGACAGAGCCGCCCCGGCCACCCCCTGGGAGACCATGCCTGTTAAGGCAGTGTGGTTGTCTGGGTCAAGAGAATATGCCAATGGCGCCTGGCAGGTGATGGTTACATAAGCATCCCATCAGCACCCGAGTGGAAACAATGCCCCATCACCGCTGAGAGAAGATAACATGCCAGGGGCAACATGGCACACACACACACACACACACACACACACACACACACACACACACAGTAGCCTGTTGGAAATATTCTCCAGTATAGTGATTTTTATTTTTATTTTTTTGTCCTATCAGAAGAAATAGGAGAAAAGTCTCCATCATCTGTTAGATTTGGGGTGTCCTAAAATACAGCCTGCTTCAGCCTTTGCTAAGCTGGTGGGGGGTGCTTATTTTTATCATTGTTTATCTTTTATTCTCATTCCGAGTGGCAAATGCTTTGTTCGCTTTTCTCAGTGAAGCGAGAACAGACTGATTGGCCCTCTGGGTGTCCAGGAATGAAAGGTCATTCATCCACTCTGCAAACACATCCACTGGGGCGGAGAGAGCCCAGACAGCCTGTGAGCTGAAAACACCCCTCCTGTGGTGCCCCTCCACATGCCCTCCTCTCAAGATGGAGGGGTCTGGGGACTGGCTCCCAAGACCATTTAGCATGGTCAGGACATGGGCTGGGGTCTTTAAACCACACACACAGGGAAACCAGTAAAAGTGAGTTCATAAATACACCAGGAAGAGAAAACTAGGACAAGATGAAGGGGAAAAGGTTGGAAAGTGAACAGTAGAGAGGGAGGGGGCATTGGTTTCTTTCTTTGAGAGCTATTTTTACCTGGAAAACAAGTGGACCAGGGGGCTGGAGAGATGGCTCAGTGGATAAGAACACTTGTTGCTTTTATGGAGGGCTGGTATTTGGTTCCCAATACCCATGCTGGGCAGCTCACGACTAATTGTAACTGTAGTTCAAAGCTATCTGTATACCAACAGAAGAATTCTAAACTAAGGATTCTTTTCAAAACATTGGTTGAAGCAAGACCATCCCCCCCAACTCACATAGACAGTGAGTTGTGTTAGATTGTGTTAGAGTGCAGTACCCTGATGAGTGAATTGTAAATTTCACCATCTCATGATGGTATTTCCGTGTGAACATGTAAGCATGAGTGCCTTCACTCATGTCTGTGTGTATGGAGGCCAGAGGTCAATATCAGGTTCTTCCTCTGTTGCTCTCCACCTTATATTTTGAGACAGGGTCTCTCACTGGGCCTGGCACTTGCCAGTTTGGCTAGACTGGATACCAAGAAGCCCCAGGCATCTTCCTGTCTCTGTCTCCCTAACACTACTGCTGGGCTCACAGCAAGCACTCTCCCAGCGGGCCATCTCCTGGCCCCTCACGTAATGTGTTTTAGAGTTGTCCGGTGGAAAGGAGACCCAGCAGTTCAGGGATGCACAACTCTAGGGTGGATTTGAGGGCACAGCAGCCAGGAGGTCCTTACTTGGCCTGATTCTGTGGTATAGAGACCAGAGTGATGCATCACCAAGGGTCTCCACCAGGATCTCAACTCTGCATGAAGTGCATGTCAAAAGGACAAGGAAGAATTGTAGCATTAAAGAAATCACTGTGAACTCGTGTGAAGAGAGGTAAAATCCCAAGAGCAATGGAATTTTTAAAGGAGAACAATATGCATGCTAGCACAATGCAACAAAAACCAAGCTGAAAGAATTTAGGGGGAAAGGGGCTCTTTTAAAGATGTGTCTAGAGCAGGAATGAGGACGAGAAAAACAGAAGAGCACTAAGATTATGTTTTGTACCTACTTAAAATACAACTATACCCATTTCATGCCGAGAAATCTGCCAGTCACCAAGGAGAAAAATAAGAGAACATTTCTCCTTTCCATTCTCATTTTCATAGGACTATAGATTCCTTAAAGCATCAATCAAGCCATAGTTGAAGTATGGGTAAGGGTTTAGGTCAGCAGAAAGCAAGTGGAGCGAGGAGGAAGAAATGGAGGCAAGAGAAAAGGAGTGGGAAGATTTGCTAGAAAAAAAGCTGCTTATGAAACTCATAAGCCCCTTGAAAAGGGACATACCTTTAATTCATTTATATCATTATTTATTATTATGAACTCCAAATCTCAAACTCTTAATTTACAAGTATCTTTTCTAATAGGAGAGTGACTTTTGCAGATAAAGATGAATTAAACAAATATTCACCAGAATAAGTGAAAAAAATGTAAGCTAACACAAGCTATTTACATTTGTGGATTGTAACAAATGCCACCTCAGAGTGCCCAGAGGTTCTATATAAATAAACACTGCCGAGTCACCGCCAAGTCACAGTCTGTCTTTTCTGAGAATACACAGCAAACAGGACGTGTGTCGGATAGATGATAACACAACATTTCTGGGGTGGGAGTGTAGATAAACTGGTAAGCATATTAGTGATTGCCAGCAACTTACTGTGCACATTTAGAAGCAGAGATGCCATTTAGCAGGATAAATTAACCTTTTCTTTTGTGCCAGGCTAGCGCACAATGGCAAGTTACAGGAATACACTAATAGTGGACCTACCATTGGGCAAAGAAGTCATCAATAACTGTGTGTGCTGGACACTGCAATGTGACCTCACAAGGAGGCCAGTAGTGTATGCAGATGTCCAGTGGGTGAACTCAAGGAGGTCTTCCATTGAGCTGATACCTTCACTGGAGCTGCTTGCTCCATCAGGGACTTGGTGAGTTCAGAAATAGTACATTGTCATGGCTGGTGGATGGCCCTTCCATTATGCAATTGGTACAGCTAATACTGTAGTGAAGGAAAAAAAAAAAAAACAGGAGCTAAAGTTCATGGATTTAAGATTTTGTTAAATTTGTTGTTAGTGAACAAGATGTGCAAAATATAATAATGTTATTTTATTTCACACAGATTAAGACATGTTTCCCATAATATTATGTGTACTTATGGATACCTATCCTTATGGATACCTACAGAGACTGAACCTTTCCTAATGAGAAAGACAGGTTGATTAAGTATGTTGAGATAATCTAACACAAGAAACGAACTAAGGAGAGTCCAACATCTACTTTAGAACGCCCATGCTGTTTAAATAATTCAGAAGGATTACATGAAAAGGAAAGGCATGTGTTCTCTGTGGAAAGAATGGGACAATGAACGCACATGCAGGAAAATCCTGAATAGCCTCAAAGAATTTCTTTTAACTGCTAATTGTTGAAAATAAATGTGTTTAGGAACGATGGGACACTCTCCATTACTGGGGTTTCCAAGCACATTATCAACTGGACCACACAATCACTGAAAACATCTGGTACTGTCTTACAGGTTCAGACCCAGAATCTGCTTGCACTGAAGGCACATTAAAGCACATGGGACTGAAGGAACTTGGGGTAGAGAGAGTGGTTGGGGAACCCGGCCTTCCACCTCCTTCATGAAAAAAGGAATAATCACTAAGGTTCTGTAAATAAAAAAAGTTTGAGTCTAATGAACTATGGAAATGTAAAATTAATTTTCATGATCTTTAATCAGTTAGGATGAGATATGCCCCAGCAACTAACAAAATCCCAGATTTCTATGGCTCACCCTGTGTATGCATCTGTCTTCAGTAGAGTATCTTGAGAACCACAGCCAAGAGCAGGACACCCAACATCTTCTTCTGGTTCTCTTCTGGCCTCCTATCTCACAGATGTGCAAACACCACACACACACACACACACACACACACACACACACGTATACACACGTATGCATGCACACACAGTACATTGTATACTAATGCTCATGAGACTTTCTTTCCTTTTTGAAGCTAGTCACAGGCTTACTTAACCATGAGGTATGGGGTGCGGAAAAGACAATGCGTTTTTCCATTTACTCATAGAAGAGAAGCAATTTGTGTATAAATGTGTATGTATTCATGAATGTGCAGCTGTGCATGTGTGGAGAACAGAGGACAACCTCCAGGGTCATCCCTCAGGCACCGTCCACCTCCTTTTTGAGACAGCCTCTCGCTGGCCTGAAGCTCACTGAGCAGATTGGGTGGCTCTGGCCAGTGGGACAGGAAGCTGCCTGTCTCTATCCCAGCACTTGGGTTACATGCCACCTCACACTCCTGGGTTTTCATGTCATTTGTACGGATCAAACTCAGTTCTTCTTGTTTGTGTGGCAGGCACTTCACCAACTATCTCCCCAGCCCCCGAAAACAACAATTTTAATGAGCAATAACTAAGGCTGATTAAATTATAAACACATTCAAACTTTCACAGAGCAAAACAAAACACCTTGAAAAGCCACACTGCTTCCTCTGCTGGGGCTGGCGCTGTCCCTGCCATGCATATTCTCTGTATCCCTGAGAGGCAACTTCTCCTTTCTATGCTTCAGTCTCTGTAAAACAGGAACAATCTTTCTCTATCTCAAGATCATCAATTCAGTGCCATGATACAAATGCAATTCCCTATAACATTCCAATAATCATAAGAAGGGAATGAATAATAAGTAAGTGTTCTCATCCTCAAACCAATCCCCTATGTGTTGGATACATCTTTTGTAATTGTCTTAATATCCTTTGAGCTGTCTTCATGTTTTCTAAAGAAGAGGCAGGCGGATCTTTGTGAGTTCGAGGCCAGCCTGGTCTACACAGTGAGATCCAGGAAAGGCGCAAAGCTCGCAGAGAAACCCTGTCTCGAAAAACAAAAAAAAAAAAAAAAAAAAAAAAAAAAAGTTTTTCAAAGTACTTGTCCTATTCCCTGTCACACAGGCAAACAGAGGCAGGAGACCCACAGAGGGTATCCTGAGGACACCTAGAGCTGGTATTGGGTTCAGAAGCAGACAGTCCCAGGTCCTAACCTCCACCATGTCCATTTGTGTTCTCCCTTTCTCTCTGTTTGGCTCTCACTTCCAGTCCACACACTCTACAGTGTACTGGCAAGGAGAACAGAGAGTGTAGGCTAGTTGGAACGTATATGCAGAGACCTCTTGACAGTCTATTAGTCAAAAATAGCTCTAGTTCACTGGCCTGTCCCCATGAGGAGGCCACATGAGAGAGACTGGGCACACGATCCCAAGGGGTTTGAATCACAGACTGCCCAGATGTTCCAGGCATCTGCGTTCTGTGTGCAGATAGCTGCGTAGTAAGTGTGGCATCCGGGAATGTGGGCCCAGGTCCACTTGTACCCAGTTAGGGGTAAGTCCCTTCTGCAGGAACTGACTGTGACTTGGAAGGTAAAGTGGAAAGTCTGGAAGCACAGGTCAGGGACAGTATGGGGTAGAGACAGATCCTAGGGCACTGCTTGCCAATTATGCCTTACTGAGGGGGAGGGGGTGTATATGACACAGTAGCCACAGAAGAGTAGAGTCCTGGTGAGGTCAGGAGCAGGTGCACATACCTACATCCAACATATGCAGCCAATGCTTGCCAATATAACCAGAAAGGTCTACCAAAGACCCTACAAGATATCAAAGGTGGAATTTGTAGTGACTTCCCTCAAGGAATTCATACATTCAGGGTTTTTTTTGTTGTTGTTGTTGTTGTTTTGTTTTTGTTTTCTTTTGAGAACATAAAATTATACAACTAAGAACAAAACAATAAGACACTGTAAAATAACCACTTAAAATGCAGAATTTCGATGAAGTAGAGTTCAAAAGTGGTTGTAAATTATTGAGCAAGTTTTCATGGGTAATTTATATTGTGGCCTAAAATTTGTACCTCTTATACAATTCCAGTGACTTACACTCATGTAGCACGAATCTTAAAAGTTCTTATTAACAAAAACAAACCTGGAGCCAGGTATTGGGGTGAATACTGGAAGATCAGAGAACCAGAACAAGCCACAGCTTCCTCACCTCTCCAGTTCCTCAGCTGATCCTGTTTCCTCAGACTGGAAGCTTCTGAGTCCTCATCCAAATGGATCTCAGCTGAACTGCTGCTCAAAAGCCTAAAAGCTTAACCAGTCTAGTTCCTGGTTTTTACACCTTATACACCTTTCTGCCTTCTGCCATCACTTCCTGGGATTAAAAGTGTGAGTCACCGTGCCTGGTTGTTTCCAGTGTGGCTTTAAACTCAGAGATCCAGATGGCTCTCTGCCTCCCAAGTGATAGAATTAAAGGCGTGTGTGCCACCATTTTCTGGCCTCTATATCTAGTGGCTGTTCTGTTCTCTGACCCCAGATAAGTTTATTAGGGTGCACAATATTTGGGGGAACACAGTATCACCATGTACTGCCATATAAACAGCTCATATTTAATTGTTAAGATACCTTGTCCTTTGGGAAAACCAGTATTACAAAGCAGTGTTACCTTCACACTCCTGTAGTTCCAGCCACCAGAGAGGCTACAGCAGGAGGGATCACTTGAGCCCAGCAGTCACTGGCAAGCCCAGACACCATGACAATGCCCTATCTTTAAAAAAAAAAAAAAAAATCAAATCTAGGAATGAGGAGATATCTCAGTCCATAAGAGGCTTGCTTTAAAAGCATGAAGATCCAAGTTCAATCCCCAGAACCCACTTTAAAATGCCAGTAGTGATGGTATACACTTGTAATCAGAGGGCTGGGGAGGTGGAGGAGACAGGCAGAGATACCTGCAGCCTCATGGTCGGGCAGCCTTTCCTAATTGATGAGAGCTCTTGTATCAAAAACCAAGATGAACAGCTATGTGAGTAAAGACACCCAAATTGCCCTCTGTTCTCCACATGCAAGTGCTTATACATGCACATGGACACACACACACACACAAACACATCCATACATCCCACATATACACACCTACCACATACACATATACCACTCAGACATACACACTCACACACACACACCATATACACATCACACACACACACATACACACCACATATACACACCTACCACACACACATACACTACTCATAGACATACACACACACCATATACACATCACACATACACATACACACACACACATACACACCACATATACACACCTACCACACACACATATACCACTCATAGGCATACACACACACACACACACACACACACACACACACCACGCATACACATACCATAAACATACACATACATACACACATCCCAAATACACCAAAGAGCAAATGTAAATGAACATTGCCATCCTCCCCCCAAAACAAGAAGACCCCTTTGAGGAAAAGTTACTAACCACTCTGTTATAAGATTAAGGCATGTTGAAGTCTTTTGAAATGATTAGGGCAACACTTACAATATCAGCATTCTATCCTTTGTGATTTCAAGACTGCAGCCCTGCCTTTGGGCTTTTAGCAATAAAAATTAATGCTGTGTTAGCAGTGTAGCAGATCAGAACTGGGTTGTCAAAGCAGGGAGACTGGACAGTACCACCTGTAGAGTCCCAGTGTATAGGACCTACAACCCATTCAGGACAGAGCATAGTAAACTTCTCACACTGCCCAGCATGCTTACAGACAGGACAACACCAGTTTCATGGAGTACTCCCTGCTCATGTATTCCCTGAACATACTGGGTGAGCCACTCACTCCAGACAAGGTGGGAAACATGATGTTTTCATTTAAGGGCTCTGATTTTGAATTCATCCCAACAAACTGACTCCTGTAGAAGAGTATTCCTCTTTCGTTATGAAAACGGGATGCAGGAAGGATTCAGTGTTTTCTTTTCTCCAGGACAGACTAAAATCCTAATGCTTCTAGGAGCATCTCAAATGATTGAAAGGTCACAGCTAACAAAGGCTGACAGGGAGGAGACAGGGCAAGCTTGCCTGGGGTTGCTGAAAGAGACACCACTCATCCAGCCAAATGGGTCTGTTTTCCCTGCTTCCCTCTTTGGAAAAAAGCTTCATGTTAAAGTACCCTGAGATAGCCCAAATGTATTATTCTGATCAAAGTAACTAATTTTTCAAGGAGCTTAGTGCAGCTGTCAGTGTGGACATGGGAGTTACCGTGTTGAAATTCTGTTGACAGTGAGTGTTCACAAGGTGAACATCTTATTATAGGCCACCTCGAGGGCTGGACATGAGACCCCTCCTTTCTCAGCCCTATTTTTAGAGGACTCATGGGATGCATGGCTCTTGCACCTGTCAGCAACAGGGCTCAGCCAGCGGCCACCACCAGCCCGTCTGCGTTGCTATGTCCTTGTGGGCACACGAGGACAGCCAGGTTGGGGCTAGGGCTATGTGAAGGTCACTGCGGCTTGTGGCCTTCAGACAAGGATACTTACACTGCTTACTCTTGCCCGGCAGCTCAGACTCACTGACTTCCCATGACAGTAGCTACAATCGTTTGGCAGGAAGGGAAACAGCTTTCCAGTTTGTTATTCAAAACAAAAATTGAGGGGCATGCGATGAATGTATAAATATACACACATTTGTGTGCGCTACACATGGGAGATTTAAAATGACATGTAAACCTGACAGTTACAGGCTAGGCTGAGGAGGAGCAGGAAGGCCAGAGAAACCCTGGAATCTTTACCTTCTGAACCTAGGTGATTCTTGTATTTTCAACAGCTAGAATGGTTCCTTTTCACTTGTGGGAGTTTTCTTTATTTGTTTGTTTTGTTTTTCTAAGCTCTTGGTGCCAAATCTGCTCTATATTATTGTTTTTAAAAGAGAGAGAAAAGGAAGAGGATGATAAAAGGAAAGAAGAGTGAGGAAAGAAGAGGAGGAGGACAGGGGAAGGGGAGGGAAGGAGGGAAGGAAGAAAGGAAGGAAGGAGGGGAAGGAAGGAAGGAAGGAAGGAAGGAAGGAAGGAAGGAAGGAAGGAAGGAAGGAGGAGAAGTGTTGAAAAGAGGAAGCATGCATTGACATGAGTCAGGTTCATACTCTGAGTGTACAGAGCCATTAGAAACACATTGGTTAATTCTCAAAACCTTCATGAATGGTTGTATTTCAGCAGAATTCAATTACAATATTTGTTCACTTACAACATCTTGTAAAATGGCATTGTATAAATGCTACAGTATGTAGAAGGGTACAAAGAAGACAATTGGCATTACCAGTAAACCAGCCCCTCCTCTAAATCAACTAATATTGAAGCTCTCCTTTGTCCCCTTTCCTCTTGCTCACACACCACTTTTTACAGGAAGCAAGGCATGGCAGAGGAAAGAGGGTGAGAGTACCCCCCACACACACACAGTCACACACACACTCATACACATGTACATACACACACACACACACACACACACACACACACACACACACACACACACGAAAGGGACCTTTAATACCAGCACCTCTGACTCTGGAGCTTCTCTTGAAGGCATTGCCTGGGTACCAGTTCATTTTGACATCACTTCTCACACAGATTCTGCACAAGTCAATCTGAAAGCGGCAAGAGGCGCACAGGGGAAACACTCAGAAAAGCAGTCATCATTTCCTGCGAGCTAATGCACTTCTGATGTGCTAAAAAGGCAGCCTGAATTTCCTTCTCGCGTCATCCCCACCTGGCAGCGAGAATGAGTTTTTTCCCTGTCATTTATTTGAGGGAGTTGAGAATGGAACCCAGCGCCTTGTGCATACGAAGGACACATTTTACCACTGTTTATCCTCAAACCCCATTCTGTCTGTTTTTACAAAGGAGGAAACAAGGCGCAGAGAAGCTTCCTCAAGGTTGTGCAGCTTAGTCTGAGGCAGGGCCAGAGTTTTAATGTAATTGGCCACGTAGTCCAACCTCTTAGCTGTGAACACGTGAGCACAAAGGGGAACCTAGGTTAGTCTGTGCAACTTACCCACACCAAGAAACTGTGCAACACTAGTTCAGAAATCATCCAGGCACTCAGTAAGGTTTGCAGGAGGGTGGTACCAACAGAAAGGAGACTACTTCCCTAGAGATAATGAGCAGGCAGCTGCCCATCCCCCGCCTTGATCCCATCCTAGAGACACTGTGCGAGGTGGTCCAGTATGGGAAAGATCTGTCCATCTTGCTGAGAGTAAGAATGCTGTCCAGAGTTGTCAGTAGAAGTCCATTTTAGGTTCTAGAAACAAAAGCTCCGACTTAAGGACTTGCTGGGTGTCAGGAAGGGGTTCATAATCTTCCCATTTCTCCTCATGCCCACCCCTCTGCCCAAATATTTCTGAGTCATCTCAATCAGAACCAGCCACCCATAGGACACCCTGTCTCAGAAACGTGTCTATTGATGTTAGCCTCTATACATTTCTCCCTGTTTTTTTTTTTCCTATACTGCTTATGATGTTTGTGCAGCTGCTTCAGAACTAAATATGCAATCAGGGTGATGCAATTAGATGCCTTCCTTATCATGGAAGGGAGAAAATGCCAACTCAAATTTGATGCAATTTTCAAATGCTCCATGATACAAAATGATAAGTTCACTTAATTGATGTGATCTTAATTGGAGTCACAGGGGAAACTAAAAGGCACAGTGAGTTGGGTTGTTTGTGTTTTTAATAGCACTGTTTGCCTGAGATTGGACCATTATCTCCCTCTGATTTCCCAAATGATGAAGAGTTGGTATTGCTGAAGTTTAATGAGATGGGAATGCCATGGCACAGCATTTTTTTCTGGCTTTTTCTGTTGTGCTTTTGTTCTTAGAATATTTGGATATTATGGGCTATAATTGAGGATGAGCCACTATGAAAAACACTTTAGACAACTCTGTTCACCTCCTAGTGATTAGATACACACAGATAATCATTCATGGTCATTGCTATCAACTGATGACATTCTTTCATTAAAACTTTATTCAGGCTGGGCGGTGGTGGCACCTGCCTTGGATTCCAGCACTCGGGAAACAGAGCCAGGCAGATCTCTGTGAGTTCAAGGCCAGCCTGGTCTATAGAGAGAGATCTAGGACAGGTACCAAAACAACACAAAGAAACCATGTCTCAAAAAAAAAAAAACCAAAACAACAACAAAAAAAAAACTTTATTCAATCAGTTAATATTTATTGAGCCCAAGACATCTTGAAAATGTTATAAGCATAGAAGTACCAATGAACAACATTAAATCCCTGCTCTAATTGCACTGTAACCAGAAAGAGAAACTAGAAAACCACATGTAAGATCCTGGGGTAGATCAGAAGGCATACTTTGACAAGGAATGATCAACAGATTTAAAGTATGAGGCTGAATTTTACCAGAGGATGGATGTGTGATGACCACAGTAGAACAGGGTTATGGAGACATAACTATGGCTTTAATATGTCTTCTTAAGTTCATCCAACTGAACAACTTTCATATATCTCATCATTTTTCATAGCTGGAATTCTTATTTTAATTTTGTATTTCATGAGTTTCTCTTAAAAGGAAGAAACAGAGCCAGGCTTGGTGGCATGTCCTTGTAATCTGAGCACTTGGAGGCTGAAGCAGGGGAATTGCTGTGAGTACAAGGCCAGCTTAGGCTATATAGTGAGCTTGAGATCAGCCTGGATTATAGAATAAGACCTGTCTCAAAAATAGAAGGGAGAAGGAGAAAAGAAACAAAAAGAATGAGTCAGGCAGCATACTTTATCGGTAAGTACACAATGTTGTACACTTCTCAAGAACATGTTCTGTAAAGCACCGTGCCACATATTTAAAAATGAGAATGTTGCTTTGTATAAAGTAATGTGATTCAATTCATTAGAAGTGTTTAGCTATGAAACATGCCCAGTTTCTCACTCTGAGGTATCAGTTTGCCAAGTTGATTTAACATTTGATGAGATCTCTTCAGTGAATTTTTGGGCTGATCATCCACAAATAACTCCACCCATAGAGAAGTCTGAAAATATCTAAGACAATTAATGTCCTTTTCTAAGTGGAATAAGGAAGAACATATAACTCCATCACAGTGTCCTAGTGTTTCCTAACTTCTTTTGTGATAACCATGAACCCTAGTTAGCTATGTTCAACGCTATGGAAGTCATAAACAAAGACATGACCATAACATTCATGATATAAAACATCTTTTCCTTATAAGAACTATGGGTAAAACAGAAAGTCTGTTCTGGTTTTAGCTTGCCACTATCAATACGACTTTGAAGAGTTCCTCAATGTCCCTGATTCTTTATTACTTTATACAAAATCTGGAGGAGTGGTATGCATGGTCCATCATCTCTAAAATCTGAATTCTAGTAGAAATACAAAACAACACATGATTGACTCAGGTTTACTTAGAATCTGTCAGTGAAGTAGTTATAAAAGGAGATTCTAGCTTTTGATGGAAAGTCAGACCAGATTTACAATTCCAAGTCTCCACTAACTTACTTTTCTGAAATTTGAGCTGTCTACTTCCTGTGTCTGTAATTGCCTTTTCTATAAAGTAATGTGGGATCTTTGGCGGGAGGGACGACTCCTTTAGAACACAGGCTATGCGATTCTCATGGAATCTTTTGTTCTTGCTTCCCATTGCTCCACAGTAGTCAGGATTCCTTTAGAGAGTTGGGGAGATAGCTTAGTGAGTAAGCATGCCGCACAGGCATGAAGACCTGAGTTCAGTTGCCCAGGATACACATAAACATTGGGTGGGGGTGGTGAGTACATCCAATTCCAGTGTTCAGTCTGTGGAGACAGGTGGAACCCTGAGCCTCTTCACTGTTCAGCCAATCTGGCCTGACCAGTGAGTTCTGGATAAAAGCGAAAGACTCTGTCTCCAAAAACAAGGTGAATGGCATCCTAAAAACAGCCTCTGAGGTTGACCTCTGGTCTTCACACACTTATGCAAACACATGTGTACATACATGAACACACATGACAGAGAGAGACAGAGTCAGAGACAAAGACAGAGAGAGACAGAGGGGGGGCAAGTTCACTTAGAAAATGTTGCCAGATCTTTAGTTTCCTTGAAGTTGGATAAATATGCTTACCTTGTGTAGTAGGGAAAAGTAAGATGAATATAACCATGTTTCAATGCCGAGTGAACTTTTCTCAACACAATTTAGATTTTGAAGTTCTGTGATGCTGAAACTAGCCAGGACTGTTGAATCCTCCAGCTTTAGACCTTGTCATAGATCATTTGCTGTGTGCATCAGGAGTTTCTTTCTTCTATTTTGTTTTGTATTTCCCAAACTAAAGGGGCTTCCAGTCCCTTTGAAGACAGTTTGCTTCTAGAATCTGAGTTGCCACGTTCCCCAGTTTCTTCTTCTCTGAGGTCCACGTGTTCATAATACATGTGGGGTTGGAAGACGAAGAAGAGCCTTGTAAGAGCTCTCCAGACTCTCAGAGCGGTACAAGTCCACAGCTGCTGCATTTCCTCCCATGGAGCTCCATTCATAAAGACTTCAAGCTCTAGTAGAAACTTCTCAACCTCATATTGCAATCATCACTGGTCCACTTTCTGGGTTCCATATGAGATCCACCAGGACAGGGGATGTTTCTCATCTTTCTTTGAATCTCTGGTATTGAAAATTAGGCCTGTGTAGCAATTGTTTCCTACAAAAAGGGAAGAAGCAATAAAGGAAAGAAGGGAGAAGGGAGGAAGGGAGAAGGGAAAGAAGAAGAGAAGGAAGACAGGAAAACTACTATTTTACTCCATCAGGAACCAGCATTTCAGAATTCCCAAGCACTTGGGCAAGGTAACCAACTGCTTGGTGCATGCTGCCTGCACCAGAGCCATGCAGGGGTCACTCAGGAACTGGGCACAGCTGGAGAATGTGTTAGACGTGGGTGGAGTTTGTGTACCTCTATATGAAGAAAAATAATGCTCAGGTGCATCCTAATGTCTGAATTTATCCAATCATCCTATTTAATCTTGCTTTATAATGAATACAATATCTTGTTAACTCTTGTGTATTTGAAGCTTGCATTAATGAATCACAGAGTGCTTATTTTCTTTGTATTATGGTGATTATAAATTTAAGTTCAGGAACCTTCATTTCCACATCTTTCACCTCTCAGCATAGACTGGGAATTATTTACTAACAGGACTCTATTCTTTGAATAAATGGCTAATAGGCTTCAGTGAGTGGGTTTTCTGGGAAAGTTAATACTGAGATGTGAGTTTTAGTGGTGAGTTTAGGTCGCTGCTTTTTGCCCACTACAAACAACCCCATTCTTTGCACACTGAATCTAGCAGGTTCAGTATCAACAATGTATCAACAAGATATCTTACAGTATCTATGGAAAAGAAAATATTTACCCAACTGCACCCTCAGTGCAAGAAGATCAAAGGTAGGTGCTTAGCCCTGAGCCAATCACTCATCTCGTCCTCTCCAAGACTCAGGCCGCTGGGGAAGAGACAGAGGAAAGAATGTAAGAGCTGGGAAGTGAGGAGAAAGGCGATGAAGTCATCTCCTGGGCAAAACATAGCCCTTGCAATCACAAACTCACAGCAATTGTGGACGCCCACCCTGGGTCGGAATAAGAATGGACCCATCAGCCATTCAGTGGTGACATCAGCCTTTAATCCTAGCTCTTGGGAGGCAGAGGCAAGTTGGTGGCCAGCCTGATCTACAAAGTGAGTTCCAGGACAGCCAGGATTGTTACCTAGAGAAACTCTGTTTCGAAAAACAAAAAAAAAAAAAAAAAAAGAAAAAAGAAAAGAAAAGAAAAAAGAAAGAAAGAAGTATGGACACATCAACAGTCAGACAAGAACAGAGGAGGAGGGACTGGGGTGGTGGAGGTATGGGTGCAACCCCTTGCTGTTGAATATTAACTACCTCTAGAGTCATTGAAAGGAAGGACCATTGCCTTCAGTTGTGTGCCCACAGGTGATCCCAACGGGCACCAATGGAGAGTTCTAATCCAGTGGCCACCAGGTGGCCTTAGTAAGCACATGTTTTTAATCCCAGCACTTAGAAGGCAGGGACAGGCAGATATCTGTGGGTTCGAGGCCAGCTTGGTCTACAGAGAGAGTTCTAGGACAGCCACAGCAGTTACACAGAGAAACCCTGTCTCGAAAAAACAAACAAAGGATCATAAAACAAAACCAAAAGTCATGAATCCAGGAAAGGAACAGGTAGGGGTGGGGAACCGTGGTTGACAGGAAAGAGCAGGAGATTAAGAGAGGGTATAAGGGAGAGAAATCAGGATACGTTATATAATTGCATGAAATTTTCAAATAAAAAGGTAATTTATAAAAGTGGGAATGACCAATAAATACATTAAAATATAAAAGAATCCTATCATTAAAGAGCGTAAATATGTTATAAAATGTCACACTGTATTGCAATAATATGCATAGTTGCTATGGGCTGATGGAAAATAAAAATGGATTAATAAACTTTCATTTAGCCAAATCGTTAAATCCATAATTCCTGTGGCCATCAGTGTTCAGGAACAAATGAAGAAGCTTTTGTGTTTGAGCCAGTGATCCCTGATTCCTTCAACACACCTTTCCTTCCCTGGATCTCTAGTTCTACGTGTGGCAGAGTCACACATTGCTCATACTTTCTATAGTTACACTCTGTTTAGAAGATGCCACTAGGCACTCAGCCAATGTCTCCAACACAAGCTGAAGAGTGAGTTTTGTAACTGGAGTCCTGGTTTGCTATGAGTTCTCATGTAACCTCTAGAGGGAACAATGGAAAACAGAATTAGAAGTCCAGCTGTCACTTACACAGCAATACAGTTAGCAAGGGCAGCGTGAGTTTAACTTGTCCCATTGTCTTCAAGGAGCTTCTTCAGGAGATGTGAACTAAATGATTCATTCAAGCATGTCAATTGGAAGGTGGGATTTGGGTGTCTGGGGGCTGTTTATTGGTTCCCTGCTAGGAAACTTGATCCAATAGGGAAAGACTGGGGTAGGACATAGTCCAAGAATTATGGTTGCTATTTCTAGTGCTTCCAGCAGCTCGGCAAGGCTGATTTTACTGTACCTGGGAAAGAGCCAACCTCCGGGCAATATGAGGCCATATTGGTCGTCCTTACGTAGCCTGACATGTGGCAATCAGGTCTCCTGCAAGCAATGCTTTTGCATATTGCATAACTCTTCACTAGAGGGTAAAGGGTTACAGACATGTGGCATGGGTGGAAACATTTGGGAGAAAAGAGCAGCCAGAACACTCATTTGATTTAACAGGTGTTTATTGAGGAGCTGCTGCATGTCAGGCTCTACTGGAAATGCTGGGAAGATGAGAAAGCACGGGACAGACTTTGTCCAGAGCCTCTACCTCAGGATGCACCTTCTGGCAGAGCAAGCGTGCACCCCATCCAGGTGCATACACTGAGTCTGCTGCCCAGTTGCCCATGAAGTTTACTCCTAAAGTATTTTCTTGGTCACATAAATTCATATGCAAACAAGACATATGTGAATATTCTGGTTTACTAAAAGAAAAATTTATCAGGCTGGCCTCAGACTCATCATCTTCGTGCTTGTGCCTACAGGCCTGAATCATTTCTTCCTCCCTTCATTCCTTCCTTCTTTCTTTCCTTCCTTCCTTCCTCCCAGCTTCTCTCCTCCCTCTCTCTTTCCCTCCCTCCCCTTCCCTCCTCTCTCTCTCTTTCTTTCTTTCTTTCTTTCTTTCTTTCTTTCTTTCTTTCTTTCTTTCTTTCTTTCTTTTTATAGATAATGTATATCTATAAAAAGTAAAAGCATAGACTATGCTCCCAGGACAAGGACAGGGAGGGTCCCATAAGCATGTAGCTTTTAGGCTTTTCATTACCAAAGGGCAGAGGAGAGCTGGCAGTGAAGGGACAGATTTATTAGAAAGGAATGGTAAGGTCAAGGAGTGAGCAAGGCTGCGCAAGCACGTGACTCAAGATCTGTGAGTGACAACTAAGGACAGCCAAAGTCCTCATTCTGGACAACGACTTCTCAATTCTCACAAGCCTTCCTGAGACAGTGAGGCCAGGAAGGGGTAAGGTTCCAAGCCCGGGGGCCAAACCCTGGCTCTCACAGGTGTTGTCACAGCCACAGGCTTGAAGAGAAGCTACGCCCCCTCTCTGCATCCTGCATTCCATAGGTGCACAACGTCAGTAATAAAAACAGCTGTTTCATAGGATCGCTGCGTAGATTAAATGCAGTGATGCCTATGAAATCCCTTACTCCTGGCATGTCGTAAATGGCACCCTTTAGTTTTCAGTATTAATTTACTATAAACAAGTTGGCCCCAGATGGGCCCAGGTAATCTCCCTGCAGTAGCATAGTACTTCCGGTGTCAATCTATTCTATGTGTTATTCTGTCCCCTACAGAATAATTTTTGCTAATTATTCTCCACACGGGAAGGTTTAGAATGTGCCTGTGGACTGCTCTACAGGGCATGTGTCTGATATCCTTCACGGTCCCGGCAGCATTCCTCAGGACACAGTGTATGAAGTCATCTCCCCGTCCATCCTCCTCATTCTTCCCACGCTATGTATTCTTCTCCTCAGCCAGAGTCTGGATCTCAGGAATAGCTGTCTCCTGCCCTGCATTTGCTCAAAATCCTCCACCTACTCCAGCGACCCTGTCTTTGGGAGTTGTCCTTGTTCTCAGATCAATTCATTCTGCTGTTTTTATTCCTCCACCTCCTGGCCTGTCTGCAGCCTTATTTTTATGCCCTTTGTTTATGGTTCTTTCTCAGCTGTAGGTTCTGAATGCTTGGTTTTCACAGGAAGGAGGGCCTTCACCACGATCACATAACAAACAAATGCTAAGGGGTCATTGCTATACCCAATGAATTCCTAGGAAGAGTAGGAAGTATCTGGGCATTTCATAGCTGAGAACTGTCCAAACTGTCTCTCATTGTCTTCACAAATGAGAAAAGCATGCTCAATGTCAGTTTGGTTTGCTTTTCCCCCAAAGTAGCTATCTACATTATTAGGTGTGCTGGGTGGTTTTTGTCAACCTGACATAAACCTAGGCATATCTGGAAAGAGGGAATCTTAACTGGGAAAATGCCTCCATAACATTGGGCTGTAGGTAAGCCTGGTCGGGAGCATTGTCTTTCTTGGTTCCTGCCCTGACTTCCCTCAGTGATACTGTTAATCTGGAAATGTAAGCTGAAATAAACTCTCTCCTTACTATGTAGCTTTTGGCCGGGATGTTTTATCACAATAGAAATCCTAACTACTAAAGAATGACACCACACTACACTAAGGAACTACACCACACTACACCACACCACACTACACCACACCACACCATACCACACCACACCACACCACACCACACCACACGGCACTACACCGCACCACACCCCACCCCACCACACCACACCACACCACACCACACCACACCACACTAAACCACACCACACCACACCACACCACACTACACCACACCACACCACACCACACCACACCACACCACACTACACCACACTACATCACACTATACCACACCACACTACACCACACCACACCACACTACACCGCACCGCACCGCACCGCACCGCACCACACTAAGGAACTAATCCATACTACACTACTCTATGCTAATGAACCATTTTCTCACTTGTGACTAAAACTTTGTGAAAATAATTATATACAAATAAAAACTTCCATGGCAGGGCCTGCAAAGATGGCCCATGGGTTAAAGTCACACACTGCTTTTGCAGAGAACTAAAGTTCACTTCCTAGAAGCCATACTGGGCAGCTCACAACCACCTGACCTCCACTTGTTACCCTCTTCTGGGCTCTGTGGGCACTGCACTCATGTGCACAAACTCACACATAGACACACACACACACACACACACACACACACACACACACAATTAAAAATAAACACTACATCTTAAAAAAAGAGAACTGCCACAAACCGTTGATTTGACTAACACTGTCAATCAAGAAGGTCCTGAACACTCTCTTTGACTTCTCCCTCTCAAATAATTTTAGAGTTCTAACCTTTTACATGACAATAAAGAACTCTACTAAGGGCCATGCCCCCTAAACTCTGCTCACCAGTGGTCTTGGAACCAAGGCAGGATTAGGACTGGACAGCCCCCAGACGGCACAATATGCAAGTCTGGAAAAGTTGTTGTTGTTGTTGTTGTTGTTTCTCATAGCTGAGTCCACATTGAGATTGAATCATGAATTCATTCCATCTAATATTTAATATTGCAGGCAGGGTGTCCATGGTATTAGAAGCACCTAGGAACTTTTTAAAATAAAGTTTATCCTGAATATCTACAAGAGATGAAGTAACAGAACAGAGATTTATCCCCCTGACAAACAACTGAAAAAAGGAAAAAAAGATTACATGAAAAAGTGGCAGCCAAAGTCTTAGATATAAAATAATGAAGGATAACTATTACAGTTAAAAAAAATTGCAGGGAAATTAAACTTAGCAGAATTTATTCAAGCAAATCCAGGAATTGAACAGCACCATGAGCAGATGGTAATTTGCAGACAGGAAATGGAAATGATGCATCCACACCGCCTGTCTAGTTACAGCTGTACACAGACACGGTGCCATCAGCAGGCATCTGGGACAGGCCAGTGTCTGCCACTGTGATTGCGTGAGACCTGGCTGCTCTCACGAGAACACAGTTACAATGTGCAATGGTTCGACTTACTTTTTTTTTTTGCTTTACAACAACATGAGAGCCGTATGCATTCAGTAGAAACCATAAGTTTTCAAGTTCAATCTTCTCTCAGGTGAGTGACACATGGTAGAAACCCTCCCATGACTGTGGGCACATCTGTGGGGGATTGTCTTGATTATCAATTGATACAGAAGGAACCGGCCCACTGCGGGCAGCACCATCCCTATGCAGGGAGTCTTGAGATGTATAAGAAAGCCACCTATGCAGGAGCCTGTGAATGAGCCAGCTAGCAAGCAGCATCCTCCATGGTTCCTGCTAATTCCCTTGGCTGTGAATGAATTTTCTGGTCAGAGGTAACACTGCACGGAATTGTAAACAGTCCTGCTTTGGGGTTCTGCCTTGAGGTCCCACTTTAACTTCCTTTGGCGATGAACTGTGAGCTAGTGTGCGATAATACACCCTTACCTTTTCTAAGCTGTCTGTGGTCAGAGTGTTTTATTGAAACAACAAAAAGCAAACTGGAATATCATAAACAAAAAGTAAAGAGTGAAATCGCATTTGAGACAGAATTTTTTTTAAAAGATGCTTGCAGTAGATGCAGAAAATGTAACATCTAATGTGTTTTCCCTTAAAGATTTGTGAAAAAAACACAAAGAATCTGGGTAAAAACACAATGGCAATGTTGGCTGTGCTCCTGGTCACCAGGCTGTCAGATCAGTCCTGACAGCAGCTGGCACTACCCATGTGGACTGGCACCGGCTGAGAGTAGAGTTTAGCTTTTACATGGAGGTCCCACCTCCTTAGTCACACTTCCCAGCAGTGAGCATGTTCAGTGTCTCCCTAAAATCACACCTTGGAGAGAAGGAGAGACGGAATTCATGGCCTATACCTCTCTGCCTCAGGTACCATACTCTTCACTACTGCACTCGTGAAGACCCAGACCCCTCCCCAGGGTCCAGTAAGCTCAGCTGGGACCACAGCACGGGCTTAGGTTATTACTCTGCACCATGGTCAGAGCAGTCCATGGGACCTCAGGCTCACTTTCTGCTAGTATCAAATGATGGCAAACTCATTGACGTTCCATCCATTCTCTTGTGTGGGAGACAGCTTGAGCCAATAACAGCAAAAGCTCCAGACTAGTGCTAGAAAGCAACTTCTGGTACGTTAATTGTTCCTTATGAACATGTGCTACTAAAGTCACACTTAGTAATTAAACACTAGTGTTTGTCTGATAAAATTATAAACAGAGTATTTCCTCTAATTTAATAGTGTAATGGAGAGTCAAGCTATTTGTCTATGTCTACAGGTTGAAATTTCTGTGTTTATGGTGGTTGAACCTGAGTGGAATTTCAACCTGCAGACTCCATAATGATTTTAGCAGTTTGGGGCCAGCCATCATTGTTAAAATATGATAAATCAGGAGAAATCAGAGTGCTTTGCACAAAGGAAATTCATTAAACTTTTCTTTCACATACATAGATTCATCATATTAAATTATTCATTTGTCTGAGGTTGAAAGTTTTCATAATAATAAGTTAACAAAAGAGGTAAGCAACGTATTCCAAGAAAATAATTTTAAAATTACCTGTCTGGTATCTAACTCATAGTCAATGTTTCTAAAGAACTCCCAAAATTCTGTACAAAAAATGTAAGCAAACTGGGATGCTCAGTCTTCATTGTCAGTGCCGCTGCATTTAGAGTCACCTAGGAGGCACACATCTGGACAGCCCATGAGTTTGTGTCTTAAACTATAACCATTACAGATATAGGTATCATCATCCTATCCTATGAGTCAGAGTCTTGGGCTCAAATAAACAAAGATTAGAAAGAACTGAGCACCATCAAGAGACATTGCTGTTCCCCCTAGGCTGCTTAAGATTGATGAATATGTAGATACTCCATCTCTGACATACTGTGTGAGGGAATGTGAATTGGTGCAACTACTTTGGAAAATAGTTATTTTACCCAAAAGTTAAGCATTCAATAGGACTTTTTTTTGCTTTTAATATTTGCCTAAATGAAATATTCATATTCATACACATAAGACTGGTGCTCTCAAACATTTCACATTCATAGTAGCTTTATCTGAGATAACTTCAGACTGACAAAGCCCACATGATAGTAATGGACATGTTTATTATCTTAATTATGATGTTGGTCTTGTAACCATATGTTGGAACTTATTAAACCGTGTAATATAAACAAATGAGGTTTACTATATGTCCTTTACAACTCAACAGAACTGTGCATACAATTATTTCCATAACTCACCCATATAATTAATTAGTGGGTTTCAGAATACCTGAGTTAAATCCCTCTGAACTGCATCACTTTAATGGACCTCACTCAAGCTACTACTTAACCCAAATTGAATCAGTACCTATGTTAGTTACTTTTTATTGTTGTGATAATATACCAAGAAATTTCTTAAGGAAAGAGCTTTCCCTGACTGCTGGTTCCAGAGGTTTAGAGTTCATAATGGTGGGAGAAGAATGGTAATGGGCAAGAAAGCTGAGTGATCACATCCCAATCATACAAAGGAAACAGCTCCAGAGCTCAGAGACTGAGAAATGGAAGTGGGGGAGGCTGTAAGCCCTCGAATCCCAGTGCCAATGATGTACTTCCCTAGCAAGGTTATTGTGTGATATTTTGTTTGTGTTTTAACAAATAAAAGTTGCTTGGAGTCAGAGGGTGGAGCTACCCACTAGTTAACCATAGAGGTCTGGAGCTCTGTTATAGAGAAGAACAGAAAGTGATAAGGCAGGGTGGAGGCAGGATTTTGGCCCCTTTGGTCAGAGGATCCAGAGAGGTAGGAAGTGACTGTGGCTGCTCCCTTGCTTCTCTGATCTTTCAGGATTTACCCCAATATCTGACTCCTGGTTTTTATTGATAAGATTAATTAGGTGTATGCTTCACAAGGCTGCACAACCTCTCCAAATGATGCCACCAGCTGGTGACCAAATGTTGAAATAGCAGAGTCTTTGGGAGTACAGCTTTCACTCCATGTGATATGCAAGAAATACGACTACATTCCCAAAAGACTTGAAGTGGAAGTCAAGAAACTGCTCACATATTTACCCACTTACCTCACTGAGCCCTTTTGAGTGCTAATGATTGAAAGATAAATAGTATTTGGGATTCATATATGATTATTACAATACAGTACGATGAATGCGTGCAAAAGATAATGAAATCTGTATTAAGAATTGGTTCAGTCAGCCATATCAGGTCAGGAGAATCCTCTGGGTGTGGTGAAATCTATGTGAGAATTAATGGAATCAGCCAGACAGCTATTGGTTAGTTAGAGGGACATTCTATGCAAAGTAAATAATCAGATGCAAGAGAGAGGAGAATCTTGGGAAGTTAAGAGATTAGTGTGACTGGGAGTGAAAGACTAGTGATGAGGGTGGGGAGGAGCCATGGGCAAAAGAGATTGGAGTGTGAAAGACCAGGTGAGCCCAAGAAGTTTGCACTTACTATCCAGAGTGATGGAATAGAATCCGTGAGAAAAAACTCACTCTGCAACAAGTAAGACTGATGATGGAAAACTAGTGGCTGGAAACTCAGTTAGGAGAGTAAAACAATCATCAAATTAAATAATGTTAATACAGGCTATAACCCTGAACCACAGTAGCGAAAGTGAGGTTAGAGTTCTGATAGTTAATAATTATCTCTCATCCCAGCACTCAGGAGGTGGAGGCTGAAGAATTGCAAGTTTAAGACCAACTCAAGAGACCCTGCCTCAAAAATCAAAGAGCTGGAAATGTAGCTTAACCATAGAATGCTTGTCCAGCATGCACACACCCTGGGTCCCAACCCAGCACCACAAAAAGAAAATGTGTGTCTTGGTTTCTGAGAAGGAAACTGAGTCAAGGAATTGAAGGGTGGTCCTATGCAGTTCTGAATACCTTGAGGTGTCTATGGGGCTTTAAGAGAAGGTGACATAGAGGAAAATGGTTTTAATCTCCTCTCTGTGTTTCCCTTCAAATATCAGAGCCTGTAGGAGGTACAGGGGTCCTTGAGTTCACAGATAACTCTAGGAGAACCTGGGCTGTTAGCATACAGGGTTGTTCCTTCAGAGGAAGGAATACATAACCTGTTATCTGCCCAGAAGGCTGGGAGCAGATGTGTTTAACAGCCTCATGGACTTAGTGTGATCAGAGACCTCACCACACTCTCCCCCAGACCCTGAGCATAAGCTTTTTTTTTTAAATCTCAGTTAATAATAGAACCTGTCTTTATGATAGGTGTCATATGGTGATATTTTATTTGTACTGAAATGTGATTTAATTTGTATGTTAATAAATAAAGTTGCCTGGGGGTCAGAGCTAATAATAAGCCATAGCGGAGCTTGGTGTTCATGGTGCATGCCTTTAATCCCAGCACTTGGTAAGCAGAGCTAGGTAGATCTCTGTGTGGTCAAGGATACAACCAGCATTGGAGACACACGCCTTTAATCTCAATACCAACCATAGAAGACCTGGAGGTCTGTACAGACAGGCAGTGACGAGGCAGTCATGTGCTTGGGTTTACAACCAATGAGAAGGCAGAACAGAAAGTCTATATAAAGACAAACACTCAGGAAGTAGGTCTCTCTTGGCTGAAGAGGCTAGCTGCAGCAGGCGGGTAAGGCTCTTAGCTCTGATCTCTTGGCTTTCTTCTTTGCATTGGTTCTGTGTTTCTTATTTAATAAGACAGTTGGTTACATCTACAGTGTCACATTCCTTTACAAAAAGTTTTTATGTAGTCACACCTGATCTTTATTTTGCTTACTTTTTCCTAAAGGAGATTTATGTATGCTTTATTGTGCACATGGAATTGAGTTAATTGTCATCAAATTTTCACAAATTGTGATGTGCTTAAATATGCCTAAAATAAACCACTCAGGGTCAGACTCCTGAAGTTCGAACCAACACAGGCTAATTAGCCGTGTTGAACTGAACTGTCTTCTTGTCTCTCAAGGATCACCACTCTGCTGGCTATGGAGGTCACAGAGACCCCCTCACAAGAGCCTGGTGAAAAGAAAATCGTATTATGGCTTGCTGATCTAGACATTTAAGACACAAAAATGTGCATTACCAATTCTCTTCATCTTATAAAATTGAAATCTTTCCAAATTTTAATAAACTGAAAAGAGATATAGTAACAAATATGTTTCAAGTCACCATATTGTAACTTAACTAAAACTTGTATAGATTAATATGCCATCCTGTTAAGGTAGTGACTAACACTAAAAGTGAGAAGGATTTTGAATACTTTCACCATAAAGAAATGATGAGTGTTTGAGGAGACAGATATATTTCTTATGCTGTAAACATTATACTCTCCACACAAAATCCAGCCATTATATGTTACCTCATTATTATGTATGATTCTTGCATGTTCAACTACCGGTTAAAATAAATTTAATTTACAAAATAAGGAAGTTAAGTTAGTGGTAGCAGGTACACCTGATGGGGTGTGAGAGGGACATAGGAAGGACACTTTTCTCAGTGTCTTTTGCAGTAGTGTTGAGTTTAGAAGCATGTTCATGATCTGCATGTCTTTAGTACATTGATTTATTTGTGAGTATGTAGATGTCAAAGGAAAACTTCCAGGAGTTGTTTCTCTCCTTTCACAGGAATCTCGGGAATTGAACTCAGGTCACCAAATTTGGAGACAAGTGACTTTACCTGCTAAACCAGCCTGCCAGCCACCAGGTATTTTTTTAATTGAATCAAGAAAGATAGGAATGGATGAAATAGCTAGATCTGAGTATGAATCTAATGTGTTTCAGATATGTTCCACAGTTTTCCTGAATGATAAAGGTATAAATGATAAAGTAATTCAAATAGTTTGTTAAACAAGTATTTGACTTAGGATACAGATTTTTGAAGAACTGAACAACTGTGAACTATTTTTAGTATCATAGTTTTGTTTTGCTACAATAATCCAGAGGTAGAGGCAATTTGGAAATAATTAAATTATATTATAGAATTGAACAAAAGAGTAAATTCATCAAATTGTTGGATACAAGGAAGAAAAACCCTGTAAATAGGGAATAATAAAGGATAGAAAGAAATTCAGCCTGAAAAAGTACCATACGCTAATCAAGACAGTTACAATAGAAATAGCGGGTTAGATAAAAACGTAATGTTAAATTTACTAAAATTATAATTATTGTGACTACATGATCAGAGAGTGTCCTTATTCCTGGAAAAATTGATACTTAGGAATTAATCGTGCCCTAGTTTCATCTCTGTCACTGAAGTTAAAGTAAAAAAAAAAAAAAAAAAAAAAAAAAAAAAAAAAAAAAAAAAAAAAAAAAAAAAAAAAAAAACTTGAGCAAAGGCAGCAGAGAGACAAAACAAAGGGTTTGTTTAGCTCACAGTTCCAGGCTACACTCAGGACTTAGCAGCTGGTCACATCCCGTCCACAGTCAAGAACCGAGAACGCATGCGTGCTTAGTGCTCAGCCAGCTTTCTCTACTGTTACACAAGCCAAGGCACCAAACCTGGGAATGGTGCTGTCCACCTTCAAGTTGGCCTTGCTACACCATTTAAGGCAATCAAGACAATCCCCTCCCCAGACAGACAAACTGGATACAGACAATTCTTCATTGAGACCCTCTTCCAAGATGTTTCTAGGTTGTGTCAAGTTGACAATTAGAACTGTCACAATGTCTATCCATATCTGTGTATCTATAATCTATGTATCGTCTGTCTATTACCTGCCTAGTCAACACAGTGAAGCCTTGTCTCAAAAACAAAATCCTTAAAATAATTTTGACTTCTCAAATAGAATATTTGATTAATTTGGCAGTAATATTTTTCTAGTGTATCTAGTTAACAAACACAGTGTGAATATAGCAGAGAAGATGTGTACATCAGCGTCCTCATAGGTGAGGTTGGTGTGGGGTCAGCTGCCAGGAGGCTAACTATGCGAACACAGGCCAGTTCTCAGAGCTAGCTATAGACTTCTGTGAACTATAGCAATGCAGAAATACTATGCTAAGTTTCTTGAGCCTTTCTGAGGGTGTTCTTCCTCACTAGACTGCAGGCAAGTTATTTTCCTTGCTGTCCTCAATTCCCCCCCAGTGAGAGTGCAGACAATACGTTGTGAGAATTAATGGAGTTGGTATTATCCTCATTCTAAGAAAACAGTAAGAACTTAATCCCTCGTGATGGTTAATCTTGATTGTCAACCTGTTGGGATTAAGAGTTACCATGGAAACAATCCTCTGGGCACATCTACAAGGGCATTTCTGGAATGATTATCTGAGCAGGGAAGATACCCTGCATGTGGGCAGCACAATCCCATGGGATGGGCCTTGGGCTGAATAGAAACAGGAAGAGTATAGTCTGGCAGTGGTGGCACACGCCTTTAATCCTAGCACTCGAGAGGCAGAAACAGGTGCATCTCTGAGTTTGAGGCCAGCCTGGTCTACAGAGTGAGTTCCAGGACAGCCAGTACACAGAGGAACCCTGTTTCAAAACCTGCCCCCCCCCCAAAAAAAAAACAAATAAAAAACAAGAAGAGTAAGCTGAGCAGCAGGATTTATTCTCCCTGTTTCCTGACTGCAGACGCCATGTGACCAGCTGCCTCAAACTCCTGCCACCCTGCCCTCCCCATCATGGTGGACTGTACTCTCAAGCTGTAAGCTTGAATAAACCCTTCCTTCCATAAGCTGCTTTCGTCAGACATTTTGTCACAGCCACAGGTAACCAATGCTTCCATTTAGTAAGTTTTGAAACCTCTTTCATGAAGCCCTTTAAATGATGAGATTTCCCTTTTGTATTCTGTTGTGGAATATTTCTCTACACGGTGTAAAGTGGTGTCACTGTGATTGGTTTAATAAAGAGCTCAATGGCCAATAGCTAGGCAGGAAACATTAGACAGGACTTCTGAAGAAAGAGGGATCTCAGGGAAGAAGAAAGGTAGAGTCACCAGCAGGTCAGAGAGAGAACAAGAAATGCAGGAGGAGAGGTAAAGGCCACGAGCCACATGGCAGCATGTAGATAAATAGAAATGGGTTAATTTAAGTTATAAGAGCTAGTTAGAAACAAGTCTAAGATAGACCGAGCTTTCATAAGTAATGATAAGTCTCCATATTGTTTTTTGTGAGCTAGAGGCCAAAAGAAAAATGTGGCTACAGCATTCTGCAATGCAGTCTGTCACCACTGTCTTCCACCTGATCCTTCCGTCTCTCATAAGCCCTTCAGCCCACAAAGCCTAAAGGATAAATATGTTAGTTAAGGCATTGAATCTTAAAGAGTTCTTATTAATAAAATCAAACCTGAGCCAGGTATTGGGGTGAACTGGAAGATCAGAGAACCAGAACAAGCCACAGCTAACCTCACCTAGCCAACTTCTCAGCTGGTCTTGTTTCCTCAGACTGGATGCTTCTGTGTCCTCATCCCAAATGGTTCTCAGCTGAACTGGTGCTCAAAAGCCTGAAGCTTAACCAGCTAAAAGCTTAACCAGCCAAATGCTTCTAGTTTCTGGTCCTCACGCCTTATATACCTCTCTGCTTTCTACCACCACTCCCTGGGATTAAAGGCGTGATGAGTCACCATGCTTGGCTGTATCATTGAACACATGGATTTCTGCCTCTGGAATGCTAAGATTAAAGGCGTGTGCTACCACTGCCTAACCTTTATGTTTAATATTGTGGCTGTTCTGTCTCTGACCCCAGATAAGTTTATTAGGATACACAATATTTTGAGTAACACAATACCACCACATTTGGCAGTATCTAGATGTATTCAACAGAAATATGCATATGAACTAGACTGAAAAAAGTCTTAAAATGCATGAAGGGGAATTGCCCAGGTTAATTGTGAATGTGGTTTTTCCATCCAACAAGGCTATAGGTATGGATTTCTGAGCCCCAGAAGACCAATTTAATCCCAAATAGCCATCTTACCTCCTAAAATGCCTGTGGTTTGAATGAAAATGACCCCCATAGGCTCATATGTTTGAGCACATAGTCTTCAGTTGGGGGAGCTGTTTGGGAAGTATTGGGAGGTGTACCCTTGTTGGAAGAGGTGTGTCACTGGGGAGTGGGTTTTGAGGTTTCAAAAACCCAAGCCATCCCCAACTAGCTTTTCTCTGCCTCCTACTTGCTGTGGGATATTTTTCTGTACGCTGTGAATATATGTGTTACTCCCATTGGCAGCTTAGAGGCAGTTGGGAAATCCAAGCAGAGATACAGAGAGAGGAAAGGCAGAGTTGGGGGAGATGCCCGCCCACAGTCCAAGGAACAACATGTAATAGGTCACAGGTAAAGCCACAGAACACATGGCCATACATAGATGAGCAGAAATGGGTTGAGATCAGTTATAAGAGATAGCTAGCAAGAAGCTTGAGCCATAGGCCGTACAGTGTGTAATTAATATTAAGCCCCTGAGTGACTGATTATTTTATAAGTGGCTGTGGGAACATGGATAGGAGAGATTTGTCTGGACCACAGGGCCAGGCAGGACTGGAGAAACTTTCAGCTACAACTGGCACCCAGACGTGGTGGCAAGAGTTTCCACCTAAAACCTGAGAGAGCTTAAGAAGAGATTATAAATGTAGCTAAGAGCAGCTTCCTAGTTTGTGTTTCTCATGCAGGTCTCAATACAGAGGTGAGGCATTCAAGCCTGACCACAGCACGGCAGATTCCCGCTGTGGTACACAGAGGCTCCAAGCCAAGCAGTATGCTGTGTGGTGGGTTTAGCTTTTGCCAGTACAGAAAAAAACAAAAAAATGGTTTCTGGGCTCCCTGGTGCTTGATGGAGGCATAGACCCACTGCTTCCCAGAGTTGGCAGCGAGCATGGCTCCCAGAGCTGGTGGTAAACATGCCTCCGCCATGTTGGGAAGCTGAGTGTGGCCGAGTTAACAGCTAAAGCCACTGCGTAGCTTAGCAGTTTAAAATCTCTCCTGACCAGAAAAGGATTATAGACACACAATAAGACAGATTCATATGGAAGAAACCTCTAAACGGTTTACAATATATGTAAAAATATTCATGGGCTTGAAAGAGAGAGGAAAAGGAGTATAGGCTGTTATATAAAACACAGTTTAAAAAATAAAGTCTTTAAAGAGACAATAAAAATAATATAAAAGTTAATCCACATAAAGATGAAAATTACACAAAGAATCTGGATACTGCATATTATTATATTTTCTTTGGGATTTTTAACTGAAGAGAAACATTTGATTGTAGGGGCTACTAAGTTAAACCAATATGTATATTTTAAAGGTATCTTGACTTCAAAATTTGTGTCTAAGGATATGTTACTTTGGAAAAGAGGTTCTGCTTTTGTTTCCACAGAAGAGGAGAACCTGTGGATTGCTTCCAGGCTAATATGGTTTGATCCACCAAAATACCCTGAAAGGTTTCCGATGACAGCCATGGCCCAGATGATTCAACAACAGCTTCAAAGCAAGTGGCTGAGACAATCCAGCCTCACAGACTTACAGCCAAGATTTAACTATAATTCTTAATTTTCTCAGGATCCCCATAAGATTGCCAATGTTCCCAATCAATAGGAGGTAGTATGGGAAGCTATGTCCAAATTCCCCAAATATTGTTTATGAATGTTTATTTTTATTTAAAGCAGATTGATTATAAATGCAATCTTTTCTAAAGAAAAAAAGGGGATATATATATATATATATATATATATATATATATATATGATAGGATGAATGGGTAGATTATTGAATCTCCTTTTAAAGAGTAACAACTTGTTTGAAATGTTTTACATTGCTATGGATTTTAGTTTACTGACACAAATTTAAAGTTAATTTTGTTATACTGTATATATATATATTTCTACTCTTATTTAAGGTATTATGTTTATGCAACTCATTTAAAATTGCAATGTATAATTAGAAAATACAGATTAATAATTAGTTATCTATGATAATCAAACTTATAGTCATGTTAGTTAAGTTTTCTAGATATACATAGATATATTTCAATTTGATAGGTAATCTTCTAACACTTCAAAGACTTACAGAATATGGCATTTAAAATGTTTTAAGAACTTAGACTTTTCTGGACAGTGAGACACGTCTGCTCCTGGCAGCCAATTACTTCAAAGAGGATGATGGACATCAAAGAAATGCAATATGGAGTTTGCTTTCTTTGTGACAAAAGTTAGCCACTGGGAGGGAAAAAAATGCCCTTACCTCAACTGCTTGACAGAATGCTGTATAAACGGAACATGCAGGACCCATAGGAAGGTGACCACTGAACTTTGCAAGGCGAGATGGTCCTTCAGGTTCCTGCTTCGCAGAAGAAACTGCCAGACATTCTACAGGACACGTGGAGAAGCAACCGATCAACTTTGCCAGAATGGGCAAAACAGTCCTTAAAATTTCCTGCTTTGCTGAAAGCTATGCCAGGGGCTCTAGGCTGAAGATAGATGCCCCAACATTACAGGAGAACTTTGGATGACTGTCTAGGCAGCCAGATGTCTCTGTCATTTCTAGAATTATGGAAGTTGCTTGCAATGCACTTCCTATTTACTCTGATAATATTATACATCCTTCTGGGGTCTTTGATGGAATTGAAGACAAAGTTAAAACCTTAAAATCTTCCTTTTTGATTAGACAGAAAAGGGGAAGTGCTGTGGTATGTCTTTCTGTACATTGTGAATATATGTGTCACTCCCATTGACTAATTAATAAAGCAGCTTTGGCCGATGGCAAGGCAGCTTAGAGGCAGGCAGGAAATCCAAGCAGAGATACAGAGAGAAGAAGGGCAGAGTTGGGGAAGACTCTAGCCTGGCGTCCAAGAAGCAACATGCAATGGGACACAGGTAAAGATACAGAATATGTGGCAATACATAGATTGATAGAAATGGGTTAAGTTATAAGAGCTACCTAGCAAGAAGCTTGAGCCATGGACCATACAGTTTATAATTAGTATTAAGCCTCTGAGTGATTATTTTATAAGTGGCTGTGGGACCACGGGCAGGAGAGATTTGTCTGAACCGCGGGGCAGGGCGGGACTAGAGAAACTGGCTACTGATGAGGATGTAAGCTCTCAGCTACTGCTCCATCACATCGCCTACCTCCTTGCTGCCATGCTCCAAATCATGATGCTCATGTACTTGCCCTCTGGAACTGTAAACACTAATAAACTCTTTGTTCTATACATTGCCTTGGTCATGGTGTCTCTTCACTAAAATAGAAAGTGACTCAGAAAGCCTATTTATATTCAATGTTTTATTGAGGAGACTGATTTTAGTTGAGCTAATACAAGACATGTTAGAAGGGACATGATCACTGTGGTCAAATTGCTTAGATCCTTGTCCTTCTGCAGGATCCTTAATTTTTTTATAGGTAAATAAACAAGGCCTAAGTCATATACTCAGTAGAGCTGTGTATGTTCAGGGCTCACATCTACTCTTAATGTTATCCCCTTGTGCATTCCACAAAGAATAATTAAGAACTGCATTATGCTAAGAATTATGCTAGGCACTGAAAATATTGTAAAAATGGATTATAAGCTATTTGTGGAAAACAAGGAGTAAAGAGAACTAAAAATATATATCCTGTCCTATGTCCAATGAGGGGAGAAAGTGAGAAGAAAGAAATGGTAGAGATGAGAATAAAAACTTGGGGTCTGGACTTCCTAAAAGGCATCTCTGAGAATTGGAAATTTGATCTGAAGCCTGAATCAGTTCCTAAGGAGGAGGAGAAGGGGGAGAAGACTTCTAGGTGCAGTGGGTAGACTGTATGGAGCCTCGCATGGTGAACAGCAGCACTCATTGGCTTTAGCAGGTAAAAACATGTGAGTAGCTGGCAACAAAGGTGCAGGCCAGGTTATTATAGATGGTCTACAAGACATGATGGGAGTTTCAGTATGATTTTATGGGCCCTATGATGTCACTGAACATTTCTTCGATAGTACTGTGTTTTAATGTTGCCAGATAGATTCTCTGCCTGCCATATAAAAGTGGACTGGAATAAGGATGGAACAGGATTCAAGAAAGCCAAACTTTCACACAGAGTTTGGCTGTTGCATGCCCTGGACTGCACAAACCACCAGGGCAGTGATCTGGTTGAGTCTCACAGGCAAAATGCATCCCTCTGTACTTCAGGGAACGAGTCCAAAGTCTCAGGGATTCGCAGAGATTAGATCATTGACATTCCATTGGGGCTCAGGAGGAGAAAATGTTTTGGCTGTTGGATAATATCTTAGGACTGGTAACATGTGGCTCTGATCTATTTGAATGGGGACCTAAGCCTGTCTAGCTGACATCATCTGGACAGCCTCTTTGGCATTCAAAGGCTGAATTATCCCACTTCAATACTTTATTATGAATAAGGAGATTTTTCTGTCCTATGGACATTTGAGAAAGCAATTCTAAGATTCAAACTCTCACAGGACAGGTTGCTGAGTGGTTAAGGTGACAAAATACTAATACTCAAAATCTTTACACATTGTGGTTTTCCGAATGTCAGTCCCCTTGAACAAGTTATTATGGTTTTGCTTGTTTGTTTTGAATAAACATGAGAGGGTGCTAAGAATAACACAGGACCAATAACTAGTTTGATTGGGATTTTCATTGGGGCCCCTTGGGTGTTGCATGGCAGTTTTGATGTATTGCATATCTGCTGATTCCTTTCCTATCTCTTATTAGCCATTCTGTACCTTCTACTCAGCACATGCATATGGTACTGCTCAGTTCCTTCATTCCAGGCTTTGGGATGTTGTCTAAGAGCACAGGATAGGGAAGGGTAGAGCACTGTTTCCTGTAAGTTATGATTTCACTAATATGTGCCAGTTGGGCACTCTGAGAATTAGATGGTGAGGTGGTGTATCAATTAGAATCAGAAATGTTCTCCCCCAGGCTCATGTTTGTGTGTGAATGTGTGAGCATACTTACATATATGTGTTTGTGCTGGTGCAAGTATGTGGGATCACATGTGCATGTGTGTGAACAAGCATGTAGAGACTGAAGGACAGCCTCAGAGGTCATTCTACAGGTACTGTTTGCCTTTAGTTTATCTATCTATCTATCTATCTATCTATCTATCTATCTATCTATCTATCTATCTATCTATCTATCTATCATCCATTATCTATCTATCTATCTATCTATCTATCTATCTATCTATCTATCTATCTATCATCTAGCTATCTATCACCTGTCTATCATCTATCTATCATCCATCTATCATGTATCTATCATCCATCTATCATCTATCTATCTATCATCTATCTATCTATCTGTCCATCTATCATCTATCTATCTATCTATCTATCTATCTATCTATCTATCTATCATCTATCTATCATCTATCTATCTATCTATCTGTCTATCTATCTATCTATCTATCTATCTATCTATCTATCTATCTATCTATCTAAAGTCAGGATCTCCCACTGGCCCAGAATGTGCCAAGTAGGCTGGATAGGCTGATAGGGAGCCCAGGGCTCCCCCTGTTTCTGTATCCTTGTTGGTAGGACTACAGCATGTGCCACCACACCTGGCTTTTGTGGGGGGTTCTAGTTTGCTATTATTTCAACCTTGAAGCTGAAAAGGGATGGCATGGGTAAGAAGACAGAGGAGGACACAGAGAGAAGAAGTAAAGAGATAGAGGGAGGAGAGAGGGGAGAGAGAGATGAGACAGAGGGAGGAGGGAGAAAAAAAGAAGGGAGAGAAAGAGGAGGGAAAAGGAGAAAGAGGCGACACACAGAGGGGCGTGCACACACACACACACACACACACACACACACACACACGGGGGGGGGGGAGAGAGAGAGGGAGAGAGGGAGGGAGGGAGAGAGAAAGAAATTTGGCGGAACAGCTGCAGGGACACTTTGCTCCTGGGAAGATAAACTATGAAAACAAGTGAAGGCTACTGGGTAAGTCATTAAGATAGACCATGGGCTTAGTGTGCTAACCTGGGGTTAACTCCCATGTCCACAGTGCCTGCCCCAGGCACACACAAGATTCATGTAAACAATCAATCAAATGGACAAAGACAACTTTCAAATTACATTTAAACATATTACTAAACACACAGGGGATATTGAACAACATTGACCATAGATCACTTGTACTAGTGAGACACTGGGGACATCTTGAATAACCACCAAGCAGGAAATTGGTTCGATAATTCAAAGTATTTTAACACAACATTTTGAGTTATTAATGCAAACAACTGACTATGTTCACTGACTCTTTAAAGGAAGGCAATTAAAGAGCCATGTAAGTGGCATATTGTTTCTGTAGAAAATAAACCATAAATGGGCATTAAAAAGCTTAACCTAAGCCCTGGAAGGTTATTAGTCAGTATTATTATGGTTATCTTTGGGGGTAAGATTATGAGTATTTCTCTCTCTCTCTCTCTCTCTCTCTCTCTCTCTCTCTCTCTCTCTCTCTGTAATAAGGAAAAGTAGTAAAAGTTAATTAAATTCCAACAAAAGAAATTTAAAGCACTAAGAAAAGAATATTGGAAAAATACAAAGCAAAATTAAATGGCCATTATCTCTGGATAGAGTAAAATTTTTTCATTTTTATTTGCTTTTTACTTAAATGTTTTTCTAACTTTTGTAATAATACCATATTACTTTAATAATAATAAAAAACCATAAAAGTCTGTCAACTTTTAGTGAAATGCACGTGATGGCATGGGAGAAATTTGGAGATACATACTGCAAAAGCAAAGAGCAGTTATTTATGCTTCCTAAAATATTCGTGAGCTTTTACAATGAGTGTATAATATGTCTCTAAGGAAAGGAAGAAAAACATTGTTTAAAAAAATATCCTTTTCCCATCAAAACAGAGACAACAGCCTCTAGGTGTGCCTTTGAGGAGTTACATGGAGCAATTGAATGTACTATAAAGATTAAAACAATACTTAGTTTCACTGAGGACAATAGGAAGCAGTATACTTAATCCGAATTCTAGCAACATTTACTTACACTCAAAGCATCAGGCCTGGATTCTTCAGTCACTCCTATATATGAAACTGTAGCACCATTTACTTTTTAAACACACACACACACACACACACACACACACAATTGCATCAAAACCACAACTTTAGCTGGGCGGTAGTGCCACACACCTTTAGTTCCAGCACTCTTGAGGCAGAGGCAGGTGAATCTCTGTGAGTGTGAGGCCAGCCTGGTCTACAGAGTGAGTTCTAGGACAGCCAGGGCTGTCACACAGAGAAACCCTGTCTCAATAAACCAAAACCAACCAAACAAACAAACAAACAAAACCCTCCACAGCTTTATGCACTGCTAAAACTGAGCATGTGGGACCTGGGGAGATTGCTCCATGATTAAGAACACTTGCTCTTTTAGGGAACCTGAGTTTGAGTCCCAGTACTCATATTTAGCGCCTCATAGTGGCCTGTGATTTTAGCTCCAGGGGATCCCACACACTCTTCTGGCCTCTATAGGCAACTGCAGTCATGTGCAGATACCCACACAGGTATACACTCTGCTTAACACTTCACAGGTCGACGTTCATGGATCTCAGCAATGTCTACTCCACGAAGCTCTATTTCCTTATTGTAAATGAACAGTTCAGACACCACACATGGACTAAGAAGACAAAGTGAGTCCTCAGAATAAACATCCCGTTTTAGAGCAACATGAATCATTGCTAGAGTCCTTCGTGGCCACATTTGGAGTTAGTGAGCTTCTGAGTGGCAGACGATCCTCAAAAGATCATACTTCTACTGCTATGTCATACAATGATTGGTTTGCTATAAATTGTTACCAAGTAGGGCCCGTTTCAATGAAGTCAAGAATTCAGCAGCACCTCACATGGTGTGCCAGCGTATGAAGCACTGTCCTGTTTAATTATTGGATTCCAGTGTTGTCAAGCAGTTAGGACAGCCTCAAATTGCCAGCTTTGCACAGAACATGTGTGGGAGAGCAAGACACTTGGCCTTTGTCTTTTGACTCCCCGGTCCATCTGCTTCACATCACATGAATTGACTAAAGATCATCAGCAACAACAAGGTGCTGTCTGAAATCCGTAGAACATCTCTTAAGTTGTGGAGATGTGCAGTGATGTTGCCATCCACAGTTCTTCTCGCTAAGGTTCCTTCAGATGGAGGCTGCAGAGAGTCATGACTGACAGTTGGGATTGGATACACGCCTATTGGCTGAGACCAAAGTTGGCTGCTAAGGCAGTATGTCATTTCAGATCGTGACTGTTGGTTGGGACTGGATACATGCCTATTGACTGAGACTGCAGTGGGCTGCTGAGGCCATGATATCATTACAGAGTGGCAGCTTTTCTGTTGCTTTGATAAACATCTTGACAGAAAACAAGTAAGGAAAGGCTGAACTCATTTTGGCTCATGGTTCTAGTGAACACGGTCTATCTTGGAGGGGACGTTGAGGAAGAAGGAATGTGAGGCCAGCCTGGAAGTCAGGAGCAGAGTTCTCACATTTTATTCATACACAGGAAGCAGAGACAGGGAAAAGCAGGAAGTGGAGTCCAGCTATAAGTCTTTACTACCACCCTAGTGACATACGTCCTCCAGTGAGACCCCGCCTCCTAAAGGTTCCATCATCTTCCCAAACAGAACCACTAACTGGAGATTGAATGTTCAAGTTCATTTAAACCACAACAAAAGAATTCATCTTGTTTGGAGATCTCAAAATGCCTGAGAGGAATGAGAATCTGAAAGCAGCAGCTTGTGACCAGAAAGGGATCAGGAATGAGTGACACTGTTAGGGACATCTGGGTTGGGCTTGTAAGAAGAGAAGGCACTGGCTGAATGGGTCTGATGGGACAAGGATAAGGAAGTCACAGAAGCTTGTGATACCTTACACTGTGCCCACATAGAGCCCACATATCACAGTTCGGCAGTAACTTGAGAGAGAGAGAGAAGTGTATTCATACAATTAATTTCCTTGGCACCCTAAACCACCTTACTATCGACAAGCTTTTAGGAGCTTAAATTACCCCAGGGCTAGGATGACAATATGAGTCCCCAGCATAAACAAACTCCACTTTAGGGCAAGACGAGTCATCACTGGAGGCCATTATGGCCATAGGCCACATTCCCTTACAGGAGTGACCCAGCCTACATTTGCACCGAGGAAGGAAACTTGCCCTTCCTCTACTGGAGAAAGGAAACAACAGGAAAATTCCCATCTACATGGTGACAATTTTGACTAATCTCTTGGGCAAGATTTCAGCTATTCTCAGATTTATAAATGAGTCGAGTGTAGGTGCCTAGGATCGCAGGTGATTGCATTTATTAACACTATTGAGATTGAACAGGAAGCATGCTAGTCACTACATGAGGAAAAATGAAAGAAAAATAGCATTTTAAAAATAAATTTATTTATTTATTTAATATCCCAGCCACAGATTCCCTTCCCTCCTCTCCTCCCAGTCCCTCTCCCACCCACCCCCATTCCTATCCCTCAATCCACTCCTCCTCCTTTTCTGTTCAGGAAAGGGCAGGTCTCCCATGAGTATCAACAAAACATGGCATATTAAGCTGCAGTAAGAATAAGTACCTCCCCTCGTATTAAGGCTGGGCAAGGTGACCCAGTATGAGGAACAGGGTCCCAAAGGACTGTAAAAGAGTTGGAGACAGCCCCTGCTCCCACTGTTAGGAGTCCCACAAAGGGACCAAGCTACCCAATTGTAATATAGTTGCAGAGTGCCTATGTCAGTCCTATGCAGGCTCCCTGGTTATTAGTTCAGTCTCTGTGTGGCCCTATGAGCCCAGGTTAGTTGGTTCTGGCGTCCAACGTGGTGGCAAGAGTTTCCACCTAAAAACTGAGAAAAAAGATTCTAAAACGGAGCTAAAAACAGTTCCTAATTGTCTCTCTCAAATAAGCGGCAGCTGCCGGTTTGAGCTACTGGCGGGTTCCTAGTGTGCGCTCTCGACCTGCAGTATGGTGGGAATGAGGCCTCTGCAAGTAGCACATTAAGCTGTGTGGTGGATTTAGCCTTTGCTAGTACAAAACAAAAAAAGAGGTTTCTGGGCTACACGCTACTTTGGTAAAAGCGTAGACCCATTTCTGAGAGTTATGGCTCCCAGAGCTGGCGGAAAGCGGACCGCCGCCATGTTGGGAAGCTGAAGTGGGCGGAGCCAGCAGCCATTGCACTGTTTCAGGCTTAGAAGGCTGCAGTTTAAAAGCAATAGGCTCAAGCTAATATAAAAAAATAAGCCACGTAAAGATGGCTACCACACAGAGAATCTGGATTATGTTCTCTTTGATATTCGTAACTGCAGAAAAACATTTGATTGTAAAAGCTGTTGAGTTATGCCAAAATGTATATTTTAAAGGTACCTTGACTTCAAAATTTGGATATAAGGATATGTTGCTTTGGAAAAGAGTCTCTGCTCTTGTTTCCACAGAAAGCCAGAGACTATGGATTTGTTCCAGATTAAGATACATCAGGTTTGACCAGCCAAGACCCCCTGAAAGGTCTCCAATGACACCATGGCCCAGATGATTCAACATCCAAAATGGTTTCAAGTCAACTGGCTCAGATATACAGCCTCACGGACTACTCCATGATCCTAAAATTTTCTTTCTGTCTCCAGAAGATACAGCGCCCCCCTCCAACAGGAAGTAGTAAGAGAAGCTACGCCCAAATTCCCAAATATACCAAGCTGGCTTTAGAGATGAAATTGGCTCACTCCCCCTCTAAACCCAGACATATTGCTCAAAGAAAAAAAAAATGGTTAAGAGATTCTTGTGTCCCAAATCAGAAGAGCCCTCTGGTGTGGGACAGAGAAAAAACAATATTTTTATTTAAATCAGGTTGATTATAAATACAATCTCTTTCTAAAGAAAAAAAGGGGATAGTTTAGATATGATAGGATGAAAGGGTAGATTAATGAACCTACTTTTAAAGAGTAACAACTTGTTTAAAATGTTTTACATTGCTACAGATTTTAGTTTATTGATACAAATTTAAACTTAATTTTGTTTTACTGTATATATATTTCTATTCTTGTTTGAGGTATTATGTTTATGTAACTCATTTAAAATTATAATGGATAATTAAAAAATAGATTAATAATTAGTCATCTATGATAATCATATTTGTAGCCATGTTAGTTAAGTCTTCTAGGTATACATAGTTATATTTCAGATAGATAGGTAGTCTTCAAACACTTCAAAGACCTACAGAATATGGCATTTAAAATGTTTTAAAAATTTAGACTTTCTGGACAGTGAGACATGTCTGCTCCTGACAGCACCGATTTACTTCAGAGAGGAGGATGGGCATCAAAGACACTCCATACGGAGTTTATCTTCACCTTGACAAAAATAGCCATTTGGGCAAGAAACTGTTCTTGCCTGGACTGCCTGATCAACTGGACATGCAGGACCCATACAAAGGTGACCACTGAACTTTGCTTGACAAAATGGTCCTTCAGGTTCCTGCTTTGCAGAGAAAACTGCCATACATTCTACAGGACACAGAAAAAAATAAATAAGAGACTCTAGGCCTGTGGGCTAAAGACAGATGCCCCAACCTTACAAGAGAACTTTGAATGACTGTCCAGGCTGCCAGCTGTCTCTGTCTACCCTACAAGACTCCTAAAAGTTGCTTATATCCTTCTCCATTTCTCAGGTAGTAGTATATCCTTCTGAGGTCTTTGATGTGGTTAAAGACTAGATACTTACAATTTTCCTTAGTTATAATAAAAGATAAGTTAGATATAAAACCTTAAACTTACAAATATAAGATAGATAGGATCTCTTCTTTAATATTGTAACTGTAATTCTTGCTTGATAATTGTTTTGTTATATGTAATTTTACTATGTTAAAGTTAAAACCTTCCTTTTTAAGAAAAGAAAAGGGGAAGTGCTGTGGGATGGTCTGTATGTCAAGTGTGTTGCTGATTGGTCAGTAAATAAATCACTGATTGGCCATTGGCTAGGCAGGAAGTATAGGCGGGACAAGGAAAAGAATTCTGGGAAGTGGAAGGCGGAGAGAGAGACACTGCCAGCCGCCATCAGGACAAGGAAGATGTAAGGTACCAGTAAGCCATGAGCCATGTGGCAAAGTAAAGATTAATAGAAATGGGCTAAATATAAGAGTAAGAGCTAGACAATAACAGGCCTGAGCTAATGGCCAAGCAGTTTAAATAATGTAAGAGTCTGTGTGTTTATTTTATAAGTGGGCTCTGGGACTGGTGGGACTTGGTGGCGGGAGCTGGAGAGAAATTCTCCAGCAACATGGTTCTGTGGGTTTTTTTGCGGTGTTTGGCTCTGGGTCTGCATCTATTTCCAGAAGAAAAATATCTTAAAATCTTACAACTTGAAAAAAAGAATAAAGAAAAATCAACCATGCCATTCCTTCTTGCAAAGGAATAGTGTGGGGTGGGGGGGGGAACTGCATATAAAATGATTTTGATTTATTAATTTTTCAAAAAAACAAAATTTTAAAGTTAGAAAAGATCACTACATGGAAAGGCAACTTGTATTTCATCTATTCATGCCAGCCAGATTACAGCGACAGTGTGCATGATGTTGAGATATGTTGAGATGAATCGTTTGGGCTTAGAGAAAGGTAGGTCACCATCATAGATTGCTAATAGCTACTGTCTACTTCGCTTCTGTAAATTTACTTCTCTCATACTTTATTTACTTATTTTGACTCTACACACGTGTGGGCATGTGTGGGCACGTGTATGCCATGGCACACTTTACTCACTGAGATACTTTATTGTCCCACCACTGTGAAGTTCAATCATAAATAAAATCTTCAAGTAGTCAATAAGCAAACAGTCACAGTTCAAGTTCTGTTCTGCTTCTTGGTCTTTACAAGCATTGCACCTTCATTGTTTTTCTAACCGCTCGGGTCGATCCTTTTCCTGAGATTGAAGCTAAACCGCGTGCAGCGCAAACTGGGAAACTGAGAGCTGTGTCACTTGCTTTATTGTTGCTGTGATAAAACACCAGGACCAAAAGCAACTTAGGGAATAAAAAGTTTATTTGAAGTTATAATTCCGGAGAGATAGAGTCCATCTTGGTAGGAAACACAGAGGCAGGAGCAGAAAGCTGGCTCATCACATTTTCATCCACACACTGGATGTGGGGAGAGAGGGAGGGAGAGGAGGAGGGGGAGAGAGAGAGACAGAGAGAGACAGACAGACAGAGACAGAGAGACAGACAGAGAGACAGAGAGAGAACAGGAAGTAGGCAAGGTTATAAAATCTCAATGTCCACCCATGATGTACTTCTTCCAGAAAAGTTCCACCTCCTGGAAGTTCCATCACCTCCTCAAGCCGTACCACTAACTCAGGACCAGGAGTTCAAATGCATGGGGCATCTCTCACTCAAACCGCTACAGGAACCACCGAACTTACTCTCACGAAATAAAACTTCCAAACAGCA